>NW_020838024.1:2931519-3675178 GCF_003676395.1 Aethalodelphis obliquidens | reverse complement strand
AGCAGCAGTGGAAAAACAACTCTGTACAGGGGAACAACAATAGGATTAATGGTTGATTTTTCATCAGATAAATGAAGGCTAGAAGGCAGTGGAATAATATGTTCAAAATACTGCAATAGAATTCAACCAAGAATTGTACATCCAGCAGAACTATCCTTCAAAGATGAAGGTGAGATAAAGATATTTCCTGATTAACAGAAACAGGATTTGTTGGTAGCAGTCTTGCCCTGAAAGAAATACTAAAGGAAGCCATTAGGCTGAAAGAAAATGACAGCAGATGGTAACTCAAATCCACAGAAAGGAATGGAATTGGAACTAATAAGTATGCAGATAAACATAGTAGACTGTATACACATACACAAATATTCACCAACTTGTGAATGTGTAAATAAAATGTGATATATCCATATGATAGAAAACTACTCATCAATGAAAAGGAGTAAAACTAATTCATGCAACAACATGGCTGAACCTCAAAAACAGTATGCTACATGAAAGAATCCAGCCTGAAAAGACTATACATTGTGTGATCACATCATGTATCATGATTATGTAACTATATAAATTTACTAAAACCTTATCAGACTGTATAATTACAATGGGTGAATGTGTGGTATACAAATTATACCTTAATACAGTGGTTAAAAAAAAATGTTAGTGCCTGTTCCTGAGTGATGTGTATGGAGATAATGTTCATTTTCTTTTTGCTTCTCTGCATTTTCTAGATTGATTACATAAACATCTATTATGTTTGGAATAAAAGACAACATGAGGAGTAAATTTTTAAACAATAAAAGCTGTATATTTAAAGTTCTTTGAAAATCAAAACTCACCCTCTCTCTCCACACACACATACACTGAACAGAAACCCCAGTGAGCAGTAATCGCCATCAGATTTTAATTTAGCTAAAAACATAGTCTTAAAAAAAATAAAAATAAAAAAAAAATAAAAACATAGTCTTGCGTTGCACTTGGGAGTTTAATATGGTGGTTATTTTAGGTCTCAGGATAAGACTGTTCAGACATAAGCTTTCTTTTCCTACAGAAAATCCATGCATTTCATCAAGAGAATAAAATCAGAACATCATCTGATATGCCATCAAGTTATATCTCAGACTTTTTGAGGCTTTTATGAGTGCTGGAAAGAGGACAGGCATGGGCTTTAAGCATGCAGTTGTCTAATTAATTTAGCTGAAGCTGAAATTAGACACTTGTAAAGGCTAGCCTATTGCCTTAAATAATTGTTTCCCTTTTTTGCAGATGCTGTTGAGATATATTTTATAAAAAGCATCACTGCATATCAAACAACATCGGGCCCAGAGGATTATGAAACACTGACGACCATTGAAGAATTTTGCAAATGGCTTGTTCAAAATGGGGAAAAACAGGTAAATGTTATCAACTAATAAATGTAATTGCTAGATTGTTTATTAGATTGGGACAGCCTTTTTCATCTCATAATTCAGAAACTGGAGCTCAGAGAAGGCTCAGGAAAAGCCAGCAATAAAAATAGGGCTGGTGCAGCTTGCGATATTAGTAAAGAAAAAGAAGTATTTTTCTTGTATCTTGAAACATGAGGTCCTTCAAATCCTGGACACATATAATCTCTGGTCCTGTAAATTTAATATTTTAAGTCAAAATTGGCTTTTATCTTTGGATATAGCTGATAGTTTCTTTTTATATTTACATCTTTATTGGAGTATAATTGCTTTACAATGGTGTGTTAGTTTCTGCTTTATAACAAAGTGAATCAGCTATACATATACATATGTTCCCATATCTCTTCCCTCTTGCTTCTCCCTCCCTCCCACCCTCCCTATCCCACCCCTCTAGGTGGTCACAAAGCACCGAGCTGATATCCCTGTGCTATGCGGCTGCTTCCCACTAGCTATCTACCTTACGTTTGGTAGTGTATATATGTCCATGCCTCTCTCTCGCTTTGTCACAGCTTACCCTTCCCCCTCCCCATATCCTCAAGTCCATTCTCTAGTAGGTCTGTGTCTTTATTCCTGTCTTACCCCTAGGTTCTTCATGACATTTTTTTTCTTAAATTCCATATATATGTGTTAGCTTTCTCTTTCTGACTTACTTCACCCTGTATGACAGACTCTAGGTCTATCCACCTCATTACAAATAGCTTCAATTTCATTTCTTTTTATGGCTGAGTAATATTCCATTGTATATATGTGCCACATCTTCTTTATCCATTCATCTGATGATGGACACTTAGGTTGTTTCCATCTCGGGGCTATTGTAAATAGAGCTGCAATGAACATTTTGGTACATGACTCTTTTTGAATTATGGTTTTCTCAGGGTATATGCCCAGTAGTGGGATTGCTGGGTCATATGGTAGTTCTATTTGTAGTTTTTTAAGGAACCTCCATACTGTTCTCCATAGTGGCTGTACCAATTCATTTTTCTCTTGATATATTATTTCCTTCTCAGTTTCCGGTCTTGAATTCTTTATTAATCAAACTTTTGTTTTCACATTAAAAAAACAGTTAAAGAAAATGCTTTTGATTGCTGACCTTTTATTTAGAAGTCCCGTGAGTCTAAACTGTTACTCAAAAACTCAAAAACTTTATGTACTGAGTTCAGCATGAAGGCAGTGAAGACCTTTATTCGTCATGAGATCCCATGTGACTTTGACCTGACCAAGCCAACTTTATTCTTCCTCAGGCATGTGAGAAACAGGTGTGATCTGACATGGTTTTGTTGGCCATGTGAAAACCAGCTTAAGAGTAAGTTTCTAGACACTTAATAAGTAAGAATTTTTTTTCAAGGAATGAAGAAAAAGCTTTTTTTATTCCACATTTGAACTTTTTTTTTTTTTTTTTTTGTGCTGTGCTCCCCTTACTGTTTTCTCTCCTTTCCCGGATCACAGGCTCCGGGCGCACAGGCTCAGCGGCCATGGCTCACAGGCCCAGCCGCTCCGCGGCATGTGGGATCTTCCCGGACCGGGGCACGAACCCGTGTCCCCTGCGTCGGCAGGCGGACTCTCAACCACTGCACCACCAGGGAAGCCCGACATTTGAACATTTTTGTAAATGATGACATTTTCTTTAGTTCTATTTTAATTGCCACTTGTAGAGGCAAAAAACCTTGTGGTGGTTTGTGACTTTTTTTTTTTTTTTTTACAGTGGCTGCAATATTTTCTGTTGGTTCCAAAGATTAATGTAAAGCCACAGATTGACCTAATATTTTAATTTAGTTTCCAAGAAAGTACTTGGCCAGAACCTCATAGCTTATCCTTGTTATGTTCTGATACAGTGAACATCTTGACTCTGTGATAAGACACCAGTACCAATGCCTGACAGCTGTCTGCTTCTAACCGAGTGTACCAAGCTCCTAGACAGAGATGCAGAAGTGTCTTGAGTGCCAGGTGGCTCTGAATCTAAATCACAAGCAGGACTGTGGACAGGTCACCTTTACTACTAAGAAACACGCTCCATGAGGACAAGGGTTTTGTCTGTTTTGTTCACTGCAATGTCCCTAGTGCCTGAAACAGTAACTGGCACATAGTAGGTGCTCAATAACTATTGAGTTACTTTGCTGAATTTTATAACACATTTCATGTGGGATAATTACATTTTAAAAGGAGCTTTTTCTCCCAACCTCAAGCCTGAGATGAGATTCTCAGCCTGTTCTAGAGGACCATAACAGAAACTCAGATGATTTGGGAATTGTGTTCCCATCAAATATAACATTTTTTTTTCAAACAGAGATTTAATCTGCCACTGATAAAAGATAAACAGGATCCATTGGCCAGAACTGCCATCTTCCAGTAATTTCTTAAAACGGTGAACACAAAGGGAAAGAGGAGAGGCATCCACTATATGTTCTCTAGGCCTTTTAGAAAACATGGAGTTATTTCTTTGGCCATATCCTTGGGGATCTACAGGAAAGGTGATCTTGTATACAGTAAGGGAATGGGCATTGTTCAAAAAGGAATGCCCAGAAATGTTACCGTGGCAAAATTGGAAGGGTCTACAGTGTTACCCAGCTTGCTGTTGGCATTGTTATAAACAAACAAGTTAAGGGTAATCCTCTTGCCAAGAGGATTAATGTACATAATTGAGCATATTAAGCACTCTAAGGGCCGAGATAAGTTCCTGAAATGCATGAAAGATCAGAAAAAGAAGGAAGCCAAAGAGAAAGTTACACGGGTTCAACTGAAGAGCCAGCCTGCTCTACCCAGAGAAGCACACTTTGTGAGCACCAGGAGCCTGAGCTACTGGAATCAATCCCAATGAATAGCTAGACTAAATAAGAACAACAGAGAGAAGACTCAAATAAAATCAGAAATGAAAGAAGAAACATTACAACTGATGCCACAGAAATTAAAAGAATTATAAGAGACTACTATGAACCATTACATTCCAACAACTTGGATAACCTAGAAGAAATGGGTAAATTCCTAGAAACCTACAACCTGCTAAGACTGAACCATGAAGAAATAGAAAATCTGAATAGAACTTTAATTAGTAAGGAGATCAAATGTGCCAACAAGAAAAGCCCAAGATCAAATGGCTTCACTGGTGAATTCTATGAAACATTTAAAGAAAAATTAACTCCAATCCTCCTCAAACTCTTCCCCAAAAAATTGAAGAGGAAGGAATGCTTCCAAACTCATTTCATGAGGCCAGCATTACCTCGATACCAAAGCTAGGAAAAGACTACAAGAAAAGAAAACTACAGAACAATATCCTTGATGAATATAGATGCAAACATTTCAACAAAATACTAGCAAACTGAATTCACCAGCATATTATAATGACCACACACCATGACCAAGTGGAATTTATCCCTAGGATGCAAGAATGGTTCAACACATGAAATACAATCAATGTGATACACTACATTATCAGAATGAAGGATAAAAATCACATGATCATTGCAAGAATACAGAAAAAATATTTGACAAAATTCAACATCTTTTTATGATAAAAGCATTCAACAAACTAGGAACAACAAAGGTCATATATGAAAAGCTCACAGGTAACATCATACTCAGTGATGAAAAATTGAAAGCATTTTTTTCTAAGATCAATAACAGGACAAGAATGCCTACTCTTGCCCACTTCTATTCAATATAGTTCTGGAAGTACTAGCCAGAGCAATTAGGCCAGCAAAAGAAATAAAAGTCATCCAAATTGGAAAGAAAAAAGTGAATTATTTCTATTTGTGGATTATATGATCTTATATTCTTATATGTAGAAAACCCTAAAGATTTCACACACACACACACACACACACACACACACACACACGAAGTGTTAGAACTAATAAACAAATTGCAGGATATAAAAAAATTTCAGGATACAAAATCAACATACAAAAATCCGCTGCATTTCTACACACCAACAATGAACAATCTGAAAAAGAAATTAAGAGAACACTCCCATCTACAAAAGTATCAAAAAGAATAAAATACTTAGGAATAAACTTAACCCAGGAGGTGAAAGAATTGTACACTTAAAAAAATAGGAAAATCTACTTATATGCATGTTCTCCTATTCTGAAAAATGCAAAGATAATATAGAGCCTTGAGACTCCTAAATTATTGTCAATGTTTCCTGGAAAGCAACAACTGACATCCTTTTTATGTTTGTTCTGACATGCCACATATGAGGATGTTGATTACATATTCAACCCAGTTCCAAAGAAATGTTCTATTTATAAATGTCAACATAGTTAACACAGGCAGAGGGTGATGTGCTATTCTTGAGGATGCCACAGCAATAATTGTACCTCTTCACTCCCTCTAAAGAAAGCACATTGGGAAATCCAATGAGTACAAGCATTGTTGTTCTATAAACAACTTCCAGTGTGTACTTAATTTTTCTCTAAATCATATGCTGTATAGTAAGTAGTTAAGAGTGAGAGTTGAGCTGAAAGACAACTGGCCTGGACTTTAAAAAAAAAAAAAGCCAGTATTATGAAAGGGCAGAACTGCTACAGATTAAAGAAGACTAAAGGATTGTGAAAACTAAATGCAATATGTGATTCTTCATTGGATATTAGATTTTGAAAGTTATAAAGAACATTATTGGACAATTGGGAAATTTGAATACAGAGCACATATTAATATTATATCAATGTAAAAAATTTTGAGAGTAAAAATGTAATGTAGTTATGTAGGAAAATCTTCTTGTTCTAAGAATATACATGCTTAAGTATTTAGGGGTAAAGTATCTTAAGTACAACTTATTTTCAACAAAAGTATATATGTGTATGTATTTATATATGTATATAAAAATGTTATCTATTACATATACATATAATTTTTTAAAGAGAAAGCAAATGTGGCAAAATGATAGCCAATTGGTGAATCTAGATTAAAATATTATGTGTATTCATTCTACTATTCTTTCAGTTTTTCTGAAGGTTTGAAAAGCGCATGGAATACAACCAGCATGCTCCTTCAGAATTACCAGGTGAATTAAAAATAGGTACATATTTTTTTATCCCCTGGGAGGCTTACAGACTGCTAAAGGCTTTATTGAAGTCTCAGGTCATTAGCTATGGTGACTGCAGTAAAAAAGTGGCTGAAACTTTTTATAACATGGGCAGGATCTGCTTTGCCAAAGGAGAGCTCAGAAAGGCAATTCAGCTGCTAAGGAAGGTGAATACTGGCTGGTGTTTCACATTTGCTCCCAGGCCTGTAAGCAAAATGTGAGGGGAGATGTGTGTGTGTGTGTGTGTGTATTTTCCCTTCCCTTCCCTCTCTCTCTCCTTCCTTTTTTTTCTTCCTTCTCTTTTTCTTTCTTTCTTTCTTTCTTTTTTTTTAAGTAAAGTGTTCTCTTTTGAAAATTCTTCACATTCTTAGATGTGCTAAGGGAGAATATGACTACAGAAACTTTTGTTGTGTCTGTGCCTGGACCAGAGTTTTAGAAGAGTAATACCCTAATCCTGGAAACTTGGTATGGCAGTAGCAGAATCTTGTGAAAGCACCAAAGGTTGTGTTGGAATAAGGAACACCTTGTCTAGCCATCATTACCCGAGCACTGATTCCCCTTCCAGGGAGCTCAGACAACCCTAGAAGTTCATTGCCTAGTAGTAGGATGTGGCAAGAGGTGTGCCTAACAGTTGTTCAGCCAGTCAGTATACTAACAGCCCAAGCTAAAGACTAGGTAAGATCAGTAGTGATGTCTCTACATAAAACCCAAATTAGTTCAGTTTCAGAGGAAAAGTTGGTAAAGATCAACTGATATTCAAGAGGGCAGAGTCAAAAGCAATCCACACATGGGAATTCCCTGGTGGTCCAGTGGTTAGGACTCTGCGATTTCACTCCAGGGCCCCAGGTTCAGTCCCTGGTTAGGGAACTATGACCCCGCAAGCTGTGCAGTGTGGCCAAAAAAAAAAAAAAAGCATTACACACACATATATTGGCAGGTGTGGAGATATTTTATCTCATTTCAGGTTAACTTAATGTAATAAGTATGAAAATAGTAAATAACAGAAGAATGGGGACTTCATTTTGAAGATTCATTTTGAAGAGGCCGCTATAGCTGGTCCTGTATAAACACAGGGCACTGTTCCCTCCAGTACCTTCAGATTCTTTTCTCAAGCCTTGGGCAGTTTTTACACCTCTGTGTTAATCAGTACTCTGCTGAATACAGTTGTCCCTCGGTATCCGTGGGGGATTGGTTCTAGGACTTCCCACCCACCCCCCTCACCAACACCAAAGTCTGCAGGTGCTCAAGTCCCCAGTATAAAATGTTGTAGTACAGTCGGCCCTCTGTATCTGCAGGTTCCCAGACTGCGGGCCAACCGCACTTGAAGGGGACGCACTGCAGATATAGATATTCTCTTTCTGTGCAGCTGTCTCTCTTCTGTTACTCTGCCCTGAGAGTCTCCTGAGACTCTCAGCTCCGTATGCTCAATTCAGGGCGTCTGCTGAGCTCCACTTCCCTGCATCACAGCCTGGAGATGGTCTCAAAGCAGTAATCTGGGGCAATCATAGCGTTTATTTCACTTGCTTTCCCTCTCTCAGGGAACACTGTCCTTTGTTGCCTAATGTTCATTGTCATGAAGATCGTTCCAAATATATTTCGTCTACTTTTTCTTTTCTGGTTGTTTCACGTGGGAGGGCAAATCTGGTGCCTATAATTCCACCTTGATTGGATAGAGAGGTCAGCAATAAAATTTACAATGGAAAACTGCCTAAGAGTAAAATTATGTAGCATGAGAATGCAATGCAAGTTTGGGACACGTACACTGATTTCATTTATATCTACCCGTTTGGTTACAGCTATTTGGAAAATCCTGGTGGAAACCACTGTGGGTTTTAGGTAGGCATGCTGTCCATTTTCAGGCCTGTTACTTTGGTTTTCCACAGCCACATATGGTAGTGGAAGCTTCAGTGAAGTGGAATGATACAGGTACAGCACTAGGGGGACAGAGCCTTCGATTCAGACTCCTTCCTCCTTGGAAGGGAACCAGGAGGAAGAGTAGTACAGGCATCTGAAATGTCAACCTGTGACATCTCAGTTCCACTGGTGCTCTCCTGAGTTTGGTTTATAATGAAGGTGCTTGTTATTTGATTCTCTTTAAACTGTTAGGCTTCTCAACTCGCCTACAGTGTCTGATGATTCAAATCCTCATATATGGAAAAGAGCACTGTAGAAGCAGAGACACAGAAAACCTCCTTAGCCTAATGCAGAGGTAAGTTCTGACCCTGATCATCAACCAGGTCTTCAGTGTGGATATATGGATAGCATGGCCTCACCCAGGTTCATTCATTTAGGGGTGATTCACCTGTTATTCTTGTTAGTAAGGCAAAATGCCAGCCTGTACTATGCATCTGGCCAAATCCTAAACTGGAGGTACCTAGTCAATTTCTAGTAGTCTCTCAGAACCCGATGTTACAGGGGTCTGCTGCAATTTTAGTATTTATGTCTCTTTCAATGCTGAGCATTATAACCAAGTTCTACAAGACTGTTTCAGCTAACAGCTTGTGACAGATACAAACTGGGTTTATAACGAAGCAAGTGAAGGAATTCCCTGGCAGTCCAGTGGTTAGGACTCCATGCTTTCACTGGTGAGAGCCTGGGTTCTATCCCTGGTGGGGGAACGACCAGAAAAAAAAGTAAGTGAATACATTAAACTTATTTTTCTTACTAAACATACAAAATCTAAGTCCCTAAACATAAGGCAACTTTTGGGGGGAAACAGTTGTCTCCAAAGTTAAAAATAAAAGAGCCTCTTCAGATTCTTCTTAAAAAATGTTTCAGCCAAAGAAGAGTGTTTTGTGTAGACCTGCCCCCTTCTTGACCCTTGGCATATCATTGCTGTTTGTTCATCTCAGAATGATATTGATCCTGAACTGTTCTCTTTTGTTGTGTGTATACTAAATCCCTAAAACTGAGCTAGATCCTATCCATAAAGTATTTAATTTTTACAAATACCCTACATGATAGCTCTCGTTTGACAGAAGGGGGCCTGATGTTCTATAAAAGAACATGCCTAAATTCACTTAAGTCTTGGAGGTTTGGACCCAAGCAAGTGTGGCTCTAAAGGCCATGTGCTTTCCCCTTAGAGCCCTCTAACAAAGAGGGGTGTCATTATGGGGTGAGAGTTAGGACTGTGATTGCACTTCACTGGAGGTGGCTCACAGTTAGTACTTTCTCACTACGCTGGCCAGGTGGGGGACCAGATGAGCACAGAGAATACATCAGCCCATCCTGTCCCCATCCACCTCAGTCAGAGCCACACCTAGAGGAGGCCCAGCAGCAGACTGTCTCCTGTTTGATCTTACCCAGGAGAGAATGTTCTCTAGCCTCTCAGTGATGCCCACGGTAGGAGGGTATATGGGGAACTTTGCCCTCTGCCTGCTGGTGTATATGAAAGTATGTTTTCTTAGTCAGTAACCATAACAGTATTAATAATAACTATAAGGTAGAACTTCTTCCAATCCCCTGATATTGTAACATACATGTATTATTTCTGATTCATAAATAACCCTATTCAGTAGCTATTTTATCTTACATGTTCAGGTGATGAAACTGAGACTCAGAAAGTTTGAATATCTTGTTTAAAGTCATCTAGCCAGTAAGTGTGGTAAGATTTGAACCCAGGACTGTCGTAGTTCAAAAATACACGGCCTTTCACTACATAGTAGGGATTCTGACTTTTGAGGAATTTGAGACTGTATATGGGGACACCTGATCAGCAGGCAAGTCCCCAGAACCTCGTTTTACATATGGGGGAACTGAGGACAGATATGTTCAAGTTGAATTACCCCGGAGGAGGCAGAGCTGGGATGTGAACCCAGGTCTCTCTAGCTCCGGAACGTGCTCTCCGTGGGCAGTGTAGCTTACTCTCTGACGGCAGGCTGTCTGGATTTTAAATCAGGCTCTCTGACCTAGGTGAGCTTACTTAACCTCTCTCAGCACCTTTATGCATCAGTGAAATAACAGTACCTTCCTCAAAAAGTGGATTTTCTGAGAAATAATAAGATCACATATAATACAGCACTTAGATCAGGGCCTGACAGGTCTTTAGTACTCAATATATGTTGGCATAAGAATAAAATAAGAAGAATTATCTTTCTGAGATGCTGGAGATAATAGAATGTTTCGATAAGAAGCTTCTATATATCACGCTATTACTATTTTATATTAAGAGTGATGGGTAAAAAGTATATATTACTGGAGTCAGCCCTGTCATCTTAAACCTGCCTCTGCCACTTAATAAGTATATGACTTTGGAAAAATCACTTAACCTCTGAGGCTTGGTTTCTCCATCACTAAAATGCAAATAATAGCATATGACATAGAGTTGTTGTGAGTTTTCGATAAAATAACATATATAACATTCATAGGCCAGTGCCTGGCAGAATATGTACTCAATGAATGTTAGCAAAACACATTTCCTCCCCCTTCTTCTACAGTACATGCCTTTTGCTTCCAGGGTAATAGGTCAGAATATTTGAAATCCTAATTGTGATTGATCGTTGGGCAGTATTACAATATGTTTGTACGTTTGAGAATTAGATTGAGAATTTGAATCTTTGAACATATCTAAAGTACATTTTGTACACTGAAGGTAATAATAATGAAACTAAAAGTACAAAACATGTAACTTCAGACAAGAAATGCATGTGTCCTCAAAACTGGAGCAAAGTTCTACTCAGCTTGTATTTAAAGAGAAACTTCAGAATAGCTGGAGTGAATCCATTTCCTCAGTAGCTTGAGGTTGCTTTTCCCTCGAGTTTTTTTTTTTTTTTTTTACTGTTCCTGGTTCCTTGTCCATGATTTGAAAAGCATGATAGGAGGAGGAGAAATTAGGAAGCATTGGTATAACCCAATTTAGGCCCCAGGTAGTATGAGTTTCTTTTGGTTCTTGGAGGCGAATTCTTCTCTCTGTAAATGACAGTGAGACCTAGACCTACCAAGAAAGCACATGTAAGGGGAAAAGAAGAGTCTTTTGAAGGACTCTGCTGTAGCAGAAGTCCAGTCAGTAAGATGTGAGTCCTGAAACAAGCTCATGTCTCATTCCTCAAGAATTGCTGAGCAAAGCCATAGGCGTGGCTGCCAAAGCCCAGATGTCAAACACCGCCACCACCGCCACCAAACAAAACCCCACAAAAACCCAGTGCGGGAACTGTTCTCTTGGCTTGAGCATCTTGCTGGAATAATCAACCCCAGATGTCCTGGAACTCTGCTAGTTTCCTGATGTGCTCTTGTGCTTTCTACCCCACCTCCTCTGGAAACCCAGTGACAACATTCACCGAACTTTCATTGCCAAGAGCCCAAATTCTTGGCTTTTGAAGCCTCTGCAAAGAAGTGAAAGCAGAACTGGCCCCATGAAATAGGAGTTGGTTTCCAAGGTTAAATGTTAGTTGCAAGAGCCTCAAATAAGATTTCAGTGTAAAGAAAAGGCACAGAAAGTCTCAGATTTGGAAGTAAACTTTGAGATTTAGTCTTTTACCTAAATCACAAATGGACTTCAGTTTTAATCATTTACACATTGAGCTCCCTGCAAACTCTAGAAATACTAAGATGTTTAAGATATAGTCCTTTCAAGAAAACAGACACACATGACCAGATTACAAGTTAGTCTGTAATAAAGCTTTAATAGAAATATAAACAGAGGACAAGTAATAAATTGTAGGGCTGGAAATGTAGGGGGAGACAGTGTGTACGCAGCAGGCAGGTGGCTGGGTCTTCAAAGAAAAGTAAAACATCAACAGGTAGAAAAGCCAGAGGAGGGCGTTTCAAGTAGCACAAACAACAGCACAGTGGCCTGGAGAGACGTGGTATTTCTGAGAAGCAAGCGGCCTTGAGTTGTTGTAGCTGGAGGTACCTGAGTAGGAACGTGCTGGAGATGAGTTTGGAAAGATAAATTGGGGTCAGATTATGGAATGTTTTATGTGCTATGCTGGTGAGTTTAGAATTTATTCAGTAGACAGAAGGTAACTATCAAAGGGTTTTGAGCAGGTTGTGCCACGATCAGTTACTGGCTTTGAAACATGAACTGTCAGCCATGGGAAGGATAGATGGGACCTGAGGAGACCGTAGAAGTAGGGAGACCACTTAGGAGGCAGATGCAATAGTGCAAGGGAGAGATGTTGAGAGCCTTAATTATCTAAAACCATAGTAGAAGGCACATGGAGGTTGGATTGAGAACAATTTGGAGTCTCAAATTGG
Source organism: Aethalodelphis obliquidens (assembly GCF_003676395.1). Classification (NCBI taxonomy): domain Eukaryota; kingdom Metazoa; phylum Chordata; class Mammalia; order Artiodactyla; family Delphinidae; genus Aethalodelphis; species Aethalodelphis obliquidens. The sequence goes on along the minus strand of NW_020838024.1, from coordinate 3,662,524 downwards.
CAAGACCTTAGAGCTGATTAGATGTGAGGTGTAATGGAGGCAGGGGCCCATTCAAAGGTGGCTCTGAAGTTTCTAGCTTGAGCAACTGAGTGAATGGCAGTGCTATTAAGTGAGAGCATATTGGCAAGAGGAGGTCATCTTGGAGGATGGCTAGGAGGTCTGAGGAAGATAAAACATTTTGGATGTGTTAAATTTGAGGTACCCAGAATACGTCCACTTGGCAATGTCTAATAGGCTGTATGGACCAGAAATTCGAGATACATTAGAAGTTAAAGAAATGGATAAGAAATCCATGGAATATGTGTATGTTAAACAAGAAAACGTAGGTAAGAACTTTGGAGAACGTTTACACTTATTTTGGAGAGAACATATGTGGTGTTTTTGAATCAAAATATAGAGGGCTCAAGTGTGAGCTTTTCCATTTACAGTGAGACTGTATCTTCCTTTCTTCATCTAATGAAATACAAACAATAAGACTCTATTTTAAAGGCTTTATTTAATGTATGGCACATACTAAGCGTCTGTGAAATGTTAATTATTGTAATTATTATTGTTGTATTATCTAGGGGTCATTCAGAAGGAGGACTGGGAAGGAGACTCAAGAGGAGTCTTTAGAGAATTGGAAGAGTCAGGAAAAAATAGAAAGGAACTCATAGGAGGAGAAAGTTTCAGAGAAGGGAATGGTCATTATCAATGTCACAAAAGACATGAAAGAGCAGTTCAAAGAGGGAATGCAAATGTCCAATAAACACAAAACAGGATTTCCAATCTCATACAGAATTTACGAATTCAAAAACTGAAATACCATTTTCAACCTACTGTATTTGTGTTAATGAAAAATACAGGTCATATAAACCCAGCTCTGTCAAAGGTTTGGGGAGATCAGCCCTCCCAGTACTCTGGTATGGAACTGTTGGTTGATATATATATATCCACAGGTGACCAGCTAGAGTTTTATATATCTCTATATACATATATATGTATATCTATATCTATGTATCTTCCTTGTAGATCTGTCTATTGTAGGAAAACTGGTACATGTTAATGGTCCATATAATATGGTCATTCAAAAGCATGAAGTAGAGCTTTGAAGAGTCATGGAAAAATATTCCAGATATATTATTAGAGGTAAAAACACACAAATAGATATTAGTATTATATACAGTATAACCCATAAATATATGTAACTATATAATTAAGGAGGGTAACAGTAATCTCTGGGGTATGGAATTATGGGGTCCTTTCAACTTGTGTTGAAATAATGTATATTATTTGACTTTTTTTTAAACAACAAATATGTATTATACCTCTGATAATAAAAGAGAATAAAAATTTAAAAAGAGTATCACATACATGTCAAATATTGAGACAATATAATGTAGTGTTAAGAGAATGGACTAGAGCCAGATGCCTGAGTTACAATCAGTTTATTTATTAGCTGGGTGAGCTTGTCACAAGTCACTTTATTTCTGTTTTCTCACCTATAAAATGGGGATAATAATACCTACTTCATAAATGAGTTAATGAGTTAATGTAAGTAAAACTCCTCACAAAGATGCCTGACACATAGTGTGTGCTAATTAGAAGTGATGATGACAATGATGACTAATAAGAAGCCACACAGGCAAATAGAAAATCATCACTGACATGACAGTGAGCTGTACTGGTGGAACAGATTTTTAAGATTACTGTTTGTCCAGTACCTGTTTAAACACCTCCTCAAATCAGGAACTCACTCATTACCTGTCCAGGTGGCCCTTTCCATTACTGGACAGTTCTAGCTGTTAGAATACAGTAGTCATGGACTTTAGAGTCTGACAGACCTGTGTTTGAATCCAGGCTCCTCTACTTTCTGTGTGCTGTAGGGCAAGTTATCCTAAGCCTCAGTTTTCTCTAATGAGGATTAGAATAGCATCTATAGTGTGGAAAGATAATAAAGAGTAAATGAGATTGTTCACATAAAGCACTTCGCATGGTATTTGGTATATGGCAAGTGCTCTATATTAGCTATTTTTGCATCTGTAGCCAGTCACCCAGACTTACGGGAAGTATGAAGGCATGGCGCATTAGCTTCGTCTTTGTCCTTGTTAGACGCCTCTAGGACAGCTGCATGCTGAACACTTATTTTGGTATAACTTTTGATAGGTCTTAAGCTGTAGGAGACAATAGAAGGAGCAAGGAAAACCATCCTTTTCTCTTTACAGAAGGGAAGAGGGAAGGTGCCTCAATGCCCATTAACCTATTAGTGATTTACTGTCTTCTTAGTCATATGAACAAAAATAGCCTTTTCTGGGCTGAGGGGCTGGGGAGAGAAAGCCAAAGAAAAATAGGGTGGAAAAGGAGGATTTGGGGTGATTATTTCCAGAGAGAACTGCAGTTAAGTAGGAGAACAGGTGATACACTCAGTAAATTTTGTGTCAGCCAAACCAGTCTTGGGCAGGACCTCAGTGATGAAATTTATGACCCGTAAGCTAGATTGTTTCCAGGCTGCTGCACTCATATTCTTTCCTATCACTAGTAAATATTCTAACACTGCCTCTACAAAATTGAAAGAGAAAATATTTGCCAAACCTTCGTGTATGAGTGGGTGAGGAGCAAAATCTGCTCTAATATCCAGGTGCCAAGGGGCAGTGGCTCTTCCAAATCAGGACTCTAGGAATGGCTGGCAACACTGGGGCAGATAGAGGAGTGAACATTTAGGAGCATTTAGCTGCCCCCTGCCCCCCAGGGTCTCACCGAAGGGGAACAGAGGCTGCTAAGCCACAAAGAGTCAGCTCAGGGTACCTGGTGTTCAGCAGAGCACTGGGGGAACTCTACAATCAACAGCCACTCTGCCACGCCCACAAAAACAGATTGACGGGAGGTATAGCGTGGAGTAGGCCAAGGAGAACAAGTATATTTTACCTCCTGGGCCCACTCTGGTAGTGGTTTCCTGGAGTGATGCTTGAAGTTCCAGAGCAAAAGGCTGGGTTTGGTGGAGCTGGGTTTATTATTGTCTGTCATGGGGCATGGGTGGGGGAAGAGCTAAACTTCTGCCACAAATTTGCTATTCATGCCCAAAGAGCCGTATACCTTGAGTCAAGGCACCTTGTGTGTGAGTCCCACCTCTGCTATGAAATAGCAATGTAACCTTAAGTTGCTTAAACATTCTGAGCCTCTTTCCTCAACATTCCTTCAAAACATTTATCTGGTGAGCTCCTACTAAGTGCTAGGTGCAGTTGGAGCTGCAGGTGGTAATGAGATAAATAAAACACGGCCATTACTCTTAAGGAGACAACAATCTAGCACAAGAGACTAACATGAAAAATAATGAAAATGTGAAATATTGATTCTCTAGTAGAAGTCTCAGTGCACTCAGAGCAGCAAGGAGAGAGAATCTAAGAAGGCTGGAGAAGACTTCATAGACAGGGTTACATCTGAGTTGTTTCTTGAAGGGCGAGTAACAGTTCATCCAGCAGGAGAAGACATTACAGGAAGAAGGTACTCTATGCAGAAGCACAGAGGCATGACAGAGGGCAGTGTATGAAAGAATGGTAGGCTACTGTACCAGGCAGCACTTCCTAAAGGGTATTTCAATGTTGAGTCCAAGGGATGGAGGAAGAAAGGCTCTGTGAAAGAACTGAGTTTAGGAAGAAACCAAACTGAATTAAACAAAGTGACACAGGTTTACTTCCTGAAGGACTTCTCAGAACTTTTTTTTTTTTTTTGCGGTACGCAGGCCTCTCACTGTTGTGGCCTCTCCCGTTGCGGAGCACAGGCTCCGGACGCGCAGGCTGAGCGGCCATGGCTCACGGGCCCAGCTGCCCCGCGGCATGTGGGATCTTCCCTGACCGGGGAACGAACCCGCGTCCCCTGCATCAGCAGGCGGACTCTCAACCGCTGCGCCACCAGGGAAGCCCACAAATTAATTTTTAAAAAGCCACTGTATTTATATTTACCTGAATTCTTTTTAAAATCGTCAGTGATTTAAATTTTGGCAAATAAAACGTTATTTAGAGCCATAGAGAAAATATCTTAGGTCTGGTTTTATTTAAAGTAAAAGGTATGTAGAGCACATGTTTGAACTGAGGGTACAAGAATACTTGTGGAGTTTGGTAAAGGATTTGGGCCCCACTTTAGGACATAAGTTCTTTCTGAACAATGACTCTCTCACCAATGAACTATTTTATCTGATCATAGAAACATGACTTCAACACATCCCTATGAACTAATTTTTCTTTATGATTCATGGTGGTTACGAGCTCTAGCTCTGGAGACAGACAAGCCTGCTCAAATCCCAGAACCACCACTTTCTGGCTATGTGTAATCCTGGTGTTCTCATCCATAGGATGGGGATGAGAATAGTACCTATCTCTTGGTGATGCTGCGAAAATGAGATAATGTAAGTAAAGTGGTTATCATGTAATAAATAAGTTATTTTCATATTTACTGAAACCTGGGCTTTGACTTCATTACCTTCCAGCTACACCACTGGCAATGAAGGAAAATGAGATAGGGGCTAGTAACTGTGAAAAGCTACCACTTCGCTGGTGTGGAAAACATTTTGCTGGTTAATATCTCAAAAGTGAGCTAGAGCTTAGCCCCTGGAAAGATAATATCATAGACGAGGCAGTCTGATATAATTACTTATATGCAAAGATGATGATATATACACTATGGAAGTCAGTGTTCTTTCAGTAACCAAAGGTTTCAGGCAAGGGGAATTGTGCCACCTTGTGGTGGGAGAGCACTAGGCCCAAGGCTGTTTTCAACTTGCTGTCCCTAGCAGAGATCCCTCTCTGATCTTTGCCCACGCTTGATTTTATGAGACCCCTGGGCAACTGACTTAATTGGTGCCTATTTCTTCTTCAAATTTGGAATTACAGTATCTCTTGGTTTACTGACAAGAAAGTTAAAGTGCCAGATAGCTTTCTGTATTTTATATGGTCCAGTAGTAAAGAATGAATCAGTCTTCAGTGCGACTTACATGTAAAAAAACCTCAAGTTGCTCATAAAATTTTGTAGCTGATATTTCTGTGGAACAATTTTTTTTTTTATTTTTCAAACAGGGGCTATGCAAACCACACTTGTTGCAGGCTTGTGGTCTAAACAGGAGGTAACTGAAGAACACTTAATAGAAACCGGGTTTCTGGATCAGTCTTTCGGACCAGATTATTTCTAACTCTTGCCCAACTTCTCCAGTATTAAGAAAATGGAGTATGGAAATCTTAATGGCTGGAAATGGGGATATAAGATCCTCTTTTTAGCATTTACAGTGCCTCCGGGCTGTAAATCTCTGTGCTCAGGAGAAGAAATCACCTGAAAATCATGAACACTATAAAAGGCCCTACATTTGATAAAAATTTTCAGCTGTGATTAAAAGCAATCCACATATCTTAGATATCCTTGACCTGCCATCTGAATCAAGCAAAGGGTTCCCTGTTCTTTAGGGAGAAAACCCAAGACTCTAGTACCATTTTGGAGGCCTATTAGCAGAATCAGCATTTTAGGGGGATGGTCACACGGTGAAATAGTTGAGGTCAGCCTTCTAGGTCAGCCTAGACTGAGGTCAGCCTTCTCAGACTGAGGTCAGCCTTCTAGGTCAATAAGGCAGTGATTGGTGCTAGCAGGAGGGAGAGAAGGCAAGAACCAAGAAAAATGCACAAAGGGTTTTCTCCTTTCCTCTAGGTCTTCTGTTAACAGTAAAGAGAAAACCTCTACACAAGATAGCCAACAATAAAGCCAACATTAATAAAAAAAATTCTGGACCACAAAATATATTTACCAACACCAAAATATATTTACCACAAAATATATTTACCAAAAATTCTGGACCACAAAATATATTTACCAACAGCAGTGGCAGATCAAAAGCAGAACAAAGGACTCTGGGAAAAAAAAGATCCACTTAGCATTACAGGTAAAGCACCCAAGAGCCATTAGAAACCAGGATCCTGTAACTTGGGAGAAGCAATCTTTAGACACATGCTTTAAGTTAGTTTTTCATGTCACTAGGACTCATATTACCTTCCATTTCCCTTTTTCTAACTCCTCTACTTTCATTCTTTTCAGTCCTTTTTAAGAAAATTCTGCAATACCTAAGTATTATAGTTTATTGGCAAACATTTAAATATACCATTTGTAAGAATTTTTAGCCATAACCTGTTTGAGGTCATTAAAACTGCTTTGTGAGGAAATATTTGATCTTCTGAAACACTGGCCTGATCCGGTTTACTGAAGTCAGAAAGGCCATTTTGATTCTTATAAATGAAAAAACCAGGGATACGAAAAATTGATTTGTTCAAGGTCAATCTGGTGATTATAAAGCAGACTTCCTGAATCACAGATGATTACTCTTTCCATCCCACTATGCTGCCCCCACCAAACTGGATTAAAAAGGCTCGTTTTAGGAAAGGAATGCTCACCAAGGTTGTTAAAAAAAATCCTGAGCCCCTGAACAAGTGTATATCTAGCAAACAGGCAATCTCCAATCATATTCCTTTGTGTACCCAGGGACAAAGGAGAAGTCAGATTCAAGTTTATATTATAAAAAGCTTTTATTTTCCCCTTTTCATCGCTCCTCAGTTACCTGAGCTGATTTAATAGAGCTCAAACACCTGTGTCTTTGGGGGTCCAAATTTGTCTCTGACAGCATCTCTATCACTCACTCAGTGCTGCTAGAGCCACATCTTGGTTCTTCATTTAAGAAAGTATATTTTCATTTCAGTCATTTGTCCAGTGTGTAAATCGTAATAATCAGCCAGTACCCAAGGTATCAGCAGTGAGCAGTGTTCTGCTGTGGCAGGAGTACACACACACACCAGTTAATCCAGTGGCTTGCCCTTGGACTGCTAGGCTTCCTCTCCTTCCTGGCTGCAGCCACTCTCCCTCAGCTGATTCCCAGAATGCTTTACGCTTGGCACTCAGGACTGAGGTCTCAGGTTGCGGCCCTGGCTGAAAGCACCTATATTCCATTGACCTTCTCTGCAGTGCTTATGAACTGGTCACCTAGTCGGTCACTGCCGATTTTAGCCCTGTCTGGAGATGGGACTGCTGCTGTTCTTGCCCAGAATACTCTGAATTGACTAAGGCAGCCTCAGAAGAGTTGCTTCCATTTTCGCATATCCAGTTAAAAATGGATTTTCAACATTAACTGTGATAAAAACAAATTATCAGAAAGAAGTGGCCATTCAGACTCTGTTTTTGGGTGGCACTAAAATTTTTAAAATTTTACTATTTCGTGAGACCCCAAAGTCTTAACATCTCCAAACTGACAAACCTATATCCAGAAAACAAGAGCACGAAGTGTAGCACTGTAAAATAAAATGTTATGGTGTAACCCTCTTGTTTCATTTGAAATTATTTGTCATATTTCCAGTTTTTCTTTATTGGCAGTATAAAATTGCTAACTGTCCACTCTCTGAGACTTTGACTTTAAAATGTTTTATGAAATGGTAGTAATAATGAATGGTAGTTATAGTTTTAATATCCTCGTATCTGACAAAATAGAAAGTTGTCACCTATTTTGGTTCCAAAAGTTTTAAAATTTTACTATTTTGTGAAATCCCTAAGTCTTAAGAAACCACACTGGAAATGTTCAGCACAACACAACTCACTACAAAGTCTCACTCTTGGCAGACTGTAGATGAGAACTAAACTACTTTCTAAGCTCATTCAGTGGGAAGCAGCAATCTGGGTAACAGTCCAATCAAACACCCGATGTTTCTAGCTGACCCAGTCGATAAGGTCATATACAACTTTTACATTCTTTTAAATTAGCTACTGGCCACTGAAATTTGAGGTAGATAAGGTAGGAAAAAAAAAATCAAGCCCAGATCAACTGTCCCACATACAAATTTTAATAAACGTTCATTAGCAAGCATGCAAAGAGTTTATGCAACCTGTTTCATAAGCTCAGTGAAGCCTTACTTCTCTGTTTCGGCAGTTTACCCACCACCTTCCATGAAAGGTCCACTTAAGGCAAACCTGACAATATTCCAGAGATGGGATTGTCCTAATCCATTCAGCAACAAGCAACCGGAAATCTTTGGACAAAATGGCAGGAAGTAAGACCATTTAGGGGGGTCAAGCCTTATACACCAGGCCTAAGGGTACAGGCTACAGGCCCCACTAGATTCTTGTATCCTTTCCATGCAAGGATGGGGAACTACTCTGAAATAATTTAGTTCACATATCCTGAATACCTCTAGTTTTACCGATGAGAGCCACTACTATTAGCTATTATACTGATCAATGAGCTATTAATTTCCAAAAGGAAACCTACTTCAAACATTTACTCTGCTAATTACCAAAACTTCTGGCCATGACTAAGATATGGATGCCAGAAACACCTGTAACAGCCGCCTGTGGCATTTCTGATTAGAGCACGAGCTGTCCACTGCTGGAGCGAGAAACCCACGGGACAGCTGCCAACTGCCTGGCGCAGGGGTGCATGTAGCCTGACACGTGGATAAAAACGCTACTAATACATACTTGGGAAAAGAGAAAATACTATACAATTTCCCTAATTTCTCAGGACCCAACAGCTTTTGTTTCACGTGGGGACAAGGGCCAGCAGTGTGAAGACAGGAAGGGGAGAAGGGAGTCTACACTGTTCTGAAAACCCCTCACCCTAAGCTATAGGGAACGCCAAATGCTGCCCTTTCAGCAACTGTAACTAATTCTTAGCAGGACTACTCAATAGCACCACAGAACTTCTGTGGCTTCTTGTAAAAATGATTATGTTACAAGACTTATTTTTATTAGAATAGAATTTAACAAATCATTTTATTTTTATTGTTTTGAATTATTCATTCTAGGTGGAAACACATCATCATCAAGTAGGGAATAAATGAATTAAAAAACGGAAAAAATATTACCTACCTATTCCTGGTAAGCACAATTTTACTGGAAAGAATATGAGATAAACTTCAAACAGGCAAAGATAATCTTAAAAATAAGATTACAGTCTTCTATATGTGTGTGACACTTGAACTGAATTTGTCGTCACCAAAGCATCCTGCTCTGCCTGAGGAAGTGCTCCCCCTAGTGGTCTTTCATAGGAACTTGAACAAAGTTAAACTAGACAAATAGAGTGCGCATAAAAAAAATTCTTTATTAAGTCACACCTTGATGTCAGGGTGATTTAGAAAGAATTAAATTCATTAGTTTCTGAATTCTAAATAACTCAAGATACGTGCAGCTAAAATAATAGTCTTAAATGTGCAAAAAAGTCTTATTAAGTCAATACATGTTTTAAATTCTTTATAGGTTCAACTTGAAAAAAATACATCAGGTCAAAATAAATTCAAACCGAAATAATGGAATTAAATAGTGACTAATAATCTGAAAGTGGAGGTTCTTTCACCTAACAAATATTATTGCATCCTAGGTACTGTTCTAGGTACTAGACATGCCAATGAAAAAACAACTGCCCTATTTTAAATTTAAAGGAAAACTGTAGTCCTTGAAATGTTTACTGATTAAATATTTTCATAATTATGTTTTAGACTTGTTTTGATTTTGTGTTTATCCAGACAAAAAAATATTTGGACATTTAGTAGATTTAATCATTTCCTTCTCAAACACATACTATACTTTACAAAACTCCAACTTCTTTTGTACCAGCTGGGCACCCTGAGATTGCCTGGAAGATTTATTAGTTATCAGGTACTCACCCTGGACTAGACACCCAGAATTGCACAAATTGTACACGTGCCTGGAAGCAGTGCCTACATAACGTTCTGGAGGAGCTTTTCCCTGAAGTGCTTTGCTGAAACACTCTCCAAAGGCCAAAAGTGCCTGGCCACTGAGAGACACTGAGCTGTTGTCACATGGTGCAGAAACTTCATTTTAGTTATATACTTTTTCTAATAGAAAACAAGTTACATAATTTAGTGTTATGTTTTCTTAACCTACATACCACAAAAATTATTTCATTGAAAACTACCTACGAAAGTATAAAATCACTTAATAAATGGTTTTGTACACGTTGGTTTGATTGAGAAACTCTTATAGGCAAATAGAAGGTATCTAATAAGTACTTACTACACTGAAGTTTTCAGAACAAGATGAAAATCTGTAACTCTGAAGACTGTTTTATAGCCTGTTCACAGATGTCTTCAAAATGTACACTTGAAAAATAAATCATGTGATTATTCAGACTTGTCTGACGAAGCCTGAACTTCAGAACATTTGTGAAGAAATCACAGTTAAAAGCAGTCACTTCAATGCAATTAAAGACTATTTTTAAAAAAGTATCCTTTAAAACAGTGATTCTCAAACTTGAGCACTTGTCAGAATCTCCTGGCGGGAAGCTTATTAAACTACAGATTGCTGGCCCACCCCCAGAGTTACTGACAAGTTTCCAGGTGATCTAGGCACAACACTCTGAGAACCATTGCTTTAAGACAGATTATCCAGAATTCCAAATAGGGAGTGATGCCCGTATGCCACTGCTTTTTCTAACAGTAAATAAATAAAAGAACATTTCAGATATGGCTTCACCAAACTTTAAATTTTTAGACTCTTGGAATGTCCTGCTTAAGTAGAATAAAACATAAAACTTACTCATCTTGGCTCATAACGATTCCCATGAGTTCAAAAGACAGAACCACAGGCTAGTCCAGTACTGGATAATCTGTGACTACGTGAAAACATTACTTATAAAATATACAGCAACTATTAGGGGGCAGGGACTTAGCTTCTATCTCTTCCATGCTTCTTTCCCTTAGAAAATCCAATAAGAAATCACGGAGAGTGCTACACTCAGAATGAGAACATGACCAATCATGAACGTGTACATAAATAGCACAGTGGATTGCCATACTTAAGACTAAGATTCAGGAACTTCTTCATCAGGACAGCAGTAATATTCCACAAAACATATTTGTCCATCTTCATTTCTAATCATATACTGTAATGAGAGGAATCCTCGGTTATCTGTTCGAATAGATACCTTACAAGATAGGACTAATGCCTTTGTAGAGGGTTTCAGTAAAGAAATCTTGTATCTGTAGAAAAATAAATAAAAAGCTGTTATTTGGACACACTTAAAGCAGTGCTCATAATTCCAAGTAAAGGACAAAAATTAGCCAAGAACTACCAAGTAGCAAATATAAGAATAAAATCAAATACTTGTCCAATTTGCTAGTATTTTCTCTTCATTTTAAAAATTTCATCCACTATTGCAATCCAAAATCCCCAAGTAAACCCAGCAACCTACTATTTATTTTTCTTAATGCTATACTTTTATCTACACATTGAAAGTTTTAAAAAATTTATTTAATAGAAATGTGGTATTTAACCTCACCTTCATCATCAATGGCAACCTCTATATTAAGAACTGACCTGTTGACCTGGGTCTGATTACAGTGAAATGATTCCATCAAATCAGAATCTTTGGGATAGTCAAGGTGGGAGCTTCCTGCATTCCCAAAAGTAGATAACCTATAGTAGAAAATGAGCAACTCATTTATTCATTGGTCCAACAATAAGCCACATTAGGATCCAAATAAGAAAACACTCCCTTAAGAAGCTCATTCTCGTGAGTGAAACAGGTATGTAAACACCTGGTGACAAGACACTATAACAAGTACATAATAAAGATTCCTGTAGGATGCTGTGGGAGCACAGGAGAGCTAGCCACTAATAAATGGCTTTGAAAAAAGCCAGTCACAAAAGGAATCCATAGGGGTTTGCCTCAATTTCATTACCCGAATTCTACTCTGATATTGTCCTTTCCTCCTCCTGAAATCAGAACCATATAACAGGAGAGAGCTGAGGAGTGACAGAAGACCCTGATCTTCATCAGCTGCAAGCCTGGGGTCCTGTTCCCTGTCTCTACTGCCCCACCAAGCAATTAGGGCTTTTCTGTATCCCAGACTGTTCTTCAGGCTGTTTTATGGTTTTCTTTGCTTGGTAATATCAGCAGTTTACTTAATCTGCATGAACTTACTGATCATTTGCTCTGGCGTTAACATGTGGATGAGCACTATATGAGCACAGCGATAAAGACCTAGGTGCTGGCTTTCCTCAGGATCCACCTTTTCTCTCTTCTAACGTCACCTCTTTCTCTCAGCTATGTTGTCCATGCCCAGCCACGCTGATGGTTCCCAAATCTAAATTTCCAGTCTAGACTGATCTCCTGAGCTCTAGATCTATATATCCAACTACTCCCTAGTGTCACAGGCTCAAGTTCAATGTATCCAAAAAAAAAATATTTCAACTTCCAGTTCCCCACCATCAAATAATTTCCTATATAGGAGATGAAAGATATCATGATCCATCTAGTTACTCATGCTGAGAGATCATTTAGATGGGGAGCCTCTGGAATACTCTGTTTAAGTGCCTGGAATTTTAATTCATATCACTGCTTAAGTAGGGTTCCACTGATTTCCATTTTGATTAACATTTTAACCAATCTTGAGCCAAATTTTTAACTGCCTAACCTATGAGAAAGGCCTGCAGTTCTTCTAAAGTAGATACAAAAAGAACAATTACACCTCTCATACTATATGTATTTAACTCCTTTACTCTTTAATATTCTGAAATATTTCAAAAGAGAAGACATTTAAATTCTCTCTCTAGATTGATTCTAATCAGGAAAAGAGTTTGGCCATTTCATAATTTGTTGGGTTGAAACATGGGAAGCAGCTTGACAGTTTTTGACACTGTATTCCTGATGAAAATTGCCCTCTCTTAGGAAGCTCACCTTGACCATTCCTGCCTAAGTGCTGGTTCCCTAAGTATTTATTATGTTGGAACTTAATGGCATGTAATTTTGTCCCCTCTGAGCTGTTTCACATATATCCTTGTCACCTTGATTTTAAGCTGTTCCTTCCTGTAGTGCTTAATAAGGCAAATATGCACACAGTAGGTGATCTATAGATACTTAGTGAATGAACCATGTATAGAAAACACCTATTTCCTTTTGCATCCTGTACTAACTTGAAAGGAAAGAAAAAGAGATGCCGTATACTACAAACACCTTTTCCAAAAGTTTAAGCCCAATTTTCCTCACGATGCAACCGATCTACAACAGTTTAGTACAGCAATGAAAAGACCACTAGGTTATGAACTAGGAGACTGGATTACTCTTCTAGAAACCAACACTACCTATGAAGCTTTAAATAGTGAGTTAATCTTCCTGGGTCTTCCTAGTGTCTTGACCTAAAAAAGTATGAAGTAAGAGTAAAACCTCTCTAAAGTTCTGAAAATTCTAGTAACGTGGATAATAAAAATTCTGCATCCTAAGCAAATGTGTAAGTAGGGAGATGGAGTAAACTACATTAACTATAACTGTACTGCTTTCAAGTACCTGAAATAAGGTTTATCTGGAGACATGGTGATCTGTAGGACCTCACTTGTCATATCCAATTCGGAAAATGCTTCACGGAGGCCCTCTGACTGCAGAATAATTTTATTAATGACATTGGTGCTGCAGAAATCAAAATCCAGAGTCTCCTCGGGCTCCTGAGTGTTGATTTTACAGACTGTCACCACTCCTCCTTCTTCCAGAAATAGCATCAAAGGGTAACCATAACCTTGGTAACACATCCTAAGTGCAGTTAAAGTCCCTGAAATGGAAACAAATCATACTTGGGGCTTAGCTTTTTAGCTCTGGGTTCAGCTTCTACTCAAATGATGCCTAAAACTCCTCAAGAATATCTTATCCTGTCCATTTCTAGCATATATATATGTATATCCTTATAAGAAGGGATCACATCTTCCCTGATGATAGCTGTCTGTAGACAATTCCAAAAATAACTGTAAAAAATTGGGAACAAAATGTAATGTAACTCTTTGAAATCGTTTTCCAGGTTGCCAAAAAACACCTCAGAAATAGTTAGTTGATTATATACAACTTCAGGATGGAGAATCTATATGGTCCAATACTTCATGTAATAACTGTTGTGGAATAGGCTATGCTATTAGTGAACGTTCAATTTGTGCAACGATGGATATCTTTGATATTGTCTTACTATAACATCAGTGTATTCACTGTGATAAGGACCCTTCCAACTTTTTCTGTTGGGAGATAGTCTTTACATTTCCTCACATTTTAAGGTCTAACTGGGAGAAAAAGGATGGTTACTGGTGGTTAGGGTTTTACGTCTGCAAACCACTAGAGAGAAGGAGGAATATGACAGGACACTCTAGTGCCTTTTCCTTACTGGGTGGAGAACTGGGTGAGGAATGGGGGAAGGCAGGTGCTTTTATGGAAAACTAGCTGGGGAACACTGCATTAGAAAATATAATTTTAACCAATTCCAATAATAATGGAATTGTCATTACAAAATTAAAATATATTTTCTAGAAGACCATAACTGAATTTTCCCTAGCAAATATCCAGATTCCTTTCCTATGAAATAAAAAATCATTCTTCTAGGGATTCCTTGTTGTTTTATATCTAGAGCAACCAAATTCACTATTCCTAAAAATATATAAATATTTTAAAGGAAAGCATTTAAGGAAATAAACATAATTTATAAACAGGGATTAAAGAAAAAAAGCAAACAAATTTCGAACACAGTAAACTGGGGTCAGGACAATTCATATCTATTTTTTCTGCCACTAACTGTAATTCTAGACAAGTTAGAAAAAAGAAGTAATTAAAACATATTTCTCAATGTTAAAGATATTTAAGACATGTTCAAAGTCTTCTTTTGATTAGTTCAAATTTAAAATCCTAAACTCTTCATAAATTAAAAAAAAGATAAATGTAAATATTTTTGCAAATATGAAAAGAACCGTAAGCATACTTTCTATTAACACTGTGAAAAATCAGAATCCATGATTGTGGCAAATGAAAAATAAATTGGCAATTAATTTTCTAAACAAATGTTTATATTACTTATATTCTAATAACTTTGCCTGTATTTTTCTGAGCATTCTATATAATTCTTTTATGTTGTTATAATGATAATAAAATAGTTCACCTGGCATAGGGCTTGATCCAAAAATAGATAAACAGTCTAAAAGGATGTTTAAATTAATTCGAAAAGTAACAGACTCTTCTTGAACTCTAAACTCTTGAAATATTCCAGCCTATGAAAAAAAGTAAATGTGAAAATGTATATATATTAAAGAATGAAAACTCACATATAAGGTTCTAGATTTCACTTTATATGTTTTTAAAATAACAATATTGTGCTAACCCCATGAAAATAATTTCTGATTATCAATCAAAACATCTTAAACTTTTTCAATTGTGATCCATTAGAATACTGCTACTCAACAGTTGAAGGTGTAACTGATTTCAGTCCCGTGCGAAACTTTATGAAAGGTCCTTCATCTAGCTTCTTGGAGCTAAACTATCCTCCACATGACTCTCCCTTGTCTCCATTTTGTGCCCATCAGTTTGGCGAAGGTCATTTGGAAAACAGCCAATTAGACACCGCATGAGTCATACTGGTTTTCAATTTCTTTTGAGAACAGGAACCATGTCTTATTTATTCCTCTGTACCTGAGGTCATACTGTGCACTTAGGTGTTCTAAAAAAAATGCTGAAGTAAATCTGAAATCCTATCTGAACCATAAAATATTACTTTGTAAGAATAGATTATAACCACTACAAGGAAAAAAATTAATAATAGGAAGGTAGTGCAAAAGAGCATATACTATGGAAACAAATGTTCTGGGTTCTCATCCCAACTATGCCACTTGCCAGCTGCAGGACTGTTGGCAGCATATAAAACACTCAGAAAAGTGCTCGCCTATAGTTTAGCTTAATATATTTCAGACATTATTATTATTAACCATTATCTCTGTAAAACACGATAGGGAAAGAATTTGTTACCAGAAGAGAAAAATAATTCAAATAATGATATTTTGTTCTCTAACTGAAATGATGTCTATTAAGACCCTCGGAATTCAGTGAGCTGGGTGAAGAATATCATATGTCACAGGCTTAAAGGTGCCTACTTCCATACCTGAATAAAAGCATTTGCTTGCACACACTTTGCGTTTTCCACTGTAACCTTGATTCCATTTTTAGTAGCGAAACACGTGGCATGTTCTCGGAAATGAATGGCCTTCAAGATAGTGGAGAGATTCCTGACGTTGTCAAGGCTAGCCACTAAGCTGTAATCATTCTCATCTGGGATCTGCTGGGTTAGGAGGGGCATGGTCCACGACGCATTCGGCCCCGAGGGATGCTCCAGGTGCCAACACCCGCTCCCGCGGGGTCACAAAACACCTGAGGAGATGCGACAGATAAAACTCCGCGTCAGTGCTGACGAGGCGGGCGATTTCAACCGGCGCTGAGCTGAGTGTAAGAGGTCTAGACGTTGAACTCGGCGGAGCAGGGATTGAACCCCACCTCTCTGCCACTTAGCTGTTTCTAACTTGGGGGGAAATTACTGTCTGTAAGCTACGGTTTCGTCGTCCTTACTAAGGAGACAGTAACACACGAAAAGTTACGAAGGATAAAAATAGGCCAACTAACACGGTCATTCGGGGCCAGCTTCAACCAAACTGGGGCTACGTATCCCCAGGGTCGGTTTTGAGGTGTCCCGCACCTCCAACCTTACTCCTAACAGAACAGGCGATAGAGGGGCGGGCTTGAGTCCTCGGAAGGTCCTCGAAGAGTCCTAGACAGCGCGGCTCACCAGCCCACGGCACCCGCTTACTAGTCTCGGGATCCCGAGCACCCAAACCTTACCTTTGCGCCGGGTCAGGACGCAGCTCCCGGAAAACCGGGGAAGAAGTGGAGAGGCTCCCGCCACTCTTTTCAGATGGCTCGGCCAGCTCGGCCACCGTCACCACAGAGATATACGAGGCCTAGAGAGCCGAGCGAGCCGTACCATAGAGACGGGAAGGAGGCACCATAGAGCAGGAGGAGGACTGCCGAGGCCGAGCCTCGGGACCATAGAGATGGGAAAGCGGAGCGAGCGGCCGAGCCGGAAGAAAGGCCCAGAGTGAAGGCGGGGAGCAAGATGGCGGTGGCCAAGAGGAAACGGCGTGGAGGCCCGGCGTTTCAGGCGAAAAAGCTAAAAAGAAACGAAAAAGATGCTAAGACGCCTGCTAAGCCGAGCGACGTAGCAGAGGAGGCGGCGGAGGCAGAGAGAGATCGTATCCCAGGCCCGGTTTGCAAGGTAGGGGAGGCTCTACGGCCGTGGTTTCACGCGCCTTTGTTGGGGCTCTGCGGGTTTCCGAGTTGCAGGGGTGTTTCGGGAGCTCGGTCCCATGTGTCCCGGCGGGACCCCCTACAGCGTTTACATTTAACCCTCGTGCACGTGGCTGCAGTCTTGGAGGCTGCGGGCTGAGCAACAGGGCCGACTTCTGAGCTCTTACCCGGCTCACAGGAAGCGACTTACGGGGACTAAGTTAACAGTGTTTGGTCTTCCAGTTACTCCATTTTTTGTTGTTGTTGAAGGATAGTACTTTTTTCCTAGAGTTGTTCCTCGCTCTCGAGTATATCCCTTCCAGTGATGAATTCCAGTGAATACCTTCCAGAATTCCACATTCTGCCATATTGAGCTGCAGTCAGTTAGGGATCCTGAAGCTTGTTATGTGGTCGTTTAAAAGTTGCTCTCCTTTGGGATTATGATTTTGACTTGTTTGATCTTTAACTCTAAAGGGGTAACGAAAACTGGAGTAGATAGTATGACCTTTACGTATATTCGACAAAGTATTAACGTGGCAGGCACGTAAGAAGTTAGGTTTCCCCTGCTTTGGGATTGCAAAACTAGAACATGACCACTTCCTCCTAACATGTTGGAGTTTAGAAGAAAACTAAGAACTCATATGAGTTGATGGTTTTTATTCAAAAGAAGGTGAACACAAGTTGTTGGACTTAACTTTCAGTCAACTGAGGGCTCCGTAAGCTAGATCAGATACTGTGGAGACAAGAATTGTGTTTGATTTATTAATTTCTGTCTCCCCCGCTCCCAAACTTAGCGTAAACCTCTGTCTACCACGTAGTGAGTGATAGATCAATGACCCTTTGTGGTGGAGTGGCAAGCACTGGGAAAGGAGTTAGCTTTTAGTAATGAAAGATGAGCTTGAATTCTAGCCCTGATATTAATTATCAGGGACGTTTCGAACTCTTCACTCACCTGTAAATTAAGAGCAAGAAAATGTGATTTACTTTTTGTGAAGAATAAGCTGAACTTGTAGATTTTCTGTAAATGTTAGTGTTCTCACTCTTCACTTTAAGAGCTAGAAAGAAATATGATAGTAGCTATGATCTGAGTCACAATATAAAAAATATTACTGAAGTGCAAGAAATAAAGATTACTTTAGGATAACCAGGTAAGGGATCATGAAGGATTTAGCCTTTGAGCTGGATCCCAAGGTAAGGGCAAAATTCCGATATTCAAAAATGAGAGGGAACAATATAAGAGGGAGAGAGTGAGAGAGAGAAAAAAAAACTAATCAAAGGTGTTGAAGTGGACGAAATGCTGACAGTTTAAAAAGTACAGCCAAATTGGCTAAAGTGTAGGGTTTATTTGGGGCAATAGTAAGGTAGAAATATAGGTGTATTTTAGAATCCAGTGTTAAAGCTGTATCATTTTGGACTTTGTTTAGAAAACCCTGGAAGGTAAAGATGTGATTGGAGCATGTAGGCGGTAGTCTGCCTTGTCTGTTGGAGGAGCTTCTGGCTGGAAAGACCAGCATTTAGAAGATTTGCAATTGATCTGAGATTAAGAATCTGAAGCTTGAAGGCAGTATCACTAGGAGAGGACTAAGTTGTTGCAAAGAGAGATTGATAGCATTTACTAGTGCTTATGATATGAGAGAACAAGGGCAGATGGAAGAGTCAAAGTGTGGGGGACTGAAATGATGGTGACATCATCAGAAAAATAAATAGCAAAGAAATTTACCGGATTTTAAGGGTTGGTATTCTAGAGTTGAATTTGAGGTAAGCCAAATACTTGGATTATTAGGGCTAGAAAGAGTTCCTTACCTTTCTGTAGAGTTAGTTGACAATCAAAGCTGTGAGAATGATTATGAGAACTCTGTCCTGGAGAGATCAGAAACAAAAAAGGGCTAAGAAAGGATCTTTAGAGTCAGGAGGAGGAATTGGAGAGATTGAAGAAAAAAAATAAAAAGAAGGGAAGCCAAGGAGATTTCTGGGTAGCAGCTGGGGTCAGTGCTACAGAGATTCTGAATTAAAGATTGTTTGGCTTGCTACTTGGAAGCTTTATCTGTAAACAAACAAACAAGGTAGACTCATTATGAGATGTTAAAATTCATCTCACTTTTTTTTCTTTAGGGCAAGTGGAAAAATAAGGAACGGATTCTCATCTTTTCTTCTAGAGGAATAAATTTCAGAACAAGACATTTAATGCAAGACTTGAGAATGTTGATGCCTCATTCTAAAGCAGGTACCTTTATATCACATACTTTAAAATTTTGTATTTGTAAACTTGCCTGTTTATATGTTTTCACTTTGAGTCACACTTTGTTCGTTCAGCATGTCAGGTAAAGAACCATGACTTCTCAGAAGTGTATCTGTTCAGTGCCAAGATTTTTCCAATTAATATTTTGTTAGAAATTCTTTGCAAAATTCATTAAACATTCTCTTTCCTTTCTTAAACAGATCCCAACTAGCAAAACATTTCTTAAAGGTCCAGGAATGCCTTCAGTGTAATGTTCTCAGAGGTCATGAGCTGGTTTGTCCTTCTAAATGATTTGGGACTGCCATGTATTACTTTCTGTATTTAAAATAACTTTTTATTAAAAAACTTAATGGGCCAGGAGTAGGATTTCAAGCACCTTCAAGTTGGGACTCAGTCTGCTCCTAAGTGCCAAGCTTTTCTTTTTAGTAATGGGGTATCTTACAGGCAAATGAAGAACATCTAGTTTGGAGTTTATAACTGTGATAGCGCCCTCATGCAGGTGTTTTTGTGCCTGTGTTGGGAGGTGCTTTTGGTTTTAATTCTAGGTAATAACTTAGTTCTTTAGACCAGTGTTTCTCAAACTGAGGTCTGCTGTTACATCTTCAGGTCTCTGAAACTAATGAGAGAATTTTAATTTATGAGCTCTAAATGTGGTTTGTGAGAATTTTCCCATTTTTGAAAGGGATTCATAGAATTCAGGCATACCTCTTTTTATTGCGCTTCGCTTTATTGCAATTTTTTCCCCCATTTGAAGGTTTGTGGCAACCCTGCGTTGAGCGAGTTTCTTGGTGCCATTTTTTCAGTGGCATTTATTTGCTAACTTTGTGTCTGTGTCACATTTTGGTAATTCTTGGAATATTTCAAACTTTTTCATGGTTAGCATTTTTTAGCACTAAAATATTTTTAAATTAAGGTATGTACATTGTTCTTTTAGACATAATGCTATTGTACACTTAACAGACTACAGTATGGTATAAACGTAACATTTATATGCACTGGGAAACCAAAAAAATTTGTGTGACTTGCTTTATTGCGATATTCGCTTTGTTACGGTAGTCTGGAACTGAACTGGCAGCATCTCTGAGGTATGTCTGTACACAAGTAAGAGACACTGCTTAGAGCTTGATAATTCTTGAGGACTATTTTTAATCACTCTTGTTTACATTTCAAAAGAACAAGATTTTTAAAGAGGTCATGTGTTTTCAGGTCTAATCATTTTGAAGATTAATAAAATCTCATTTAAACTGAAGATTATAAAAAATACTTAATATTTAATTTCCTAGAAAGTATGTGTGATTTGATTGAAGTAGCTTTGAAATTTTTTGTTTACTTAACCTGTTTTTCTTTTTATAGATACTAAAATGGATCGTAAAGATAAGTTATTTGTGATTAACGAGGTAATTTTAGAAATTAATTAAAGTAAAATATTCTAGCAACATTGTATTTAGGAACACAATATTTGGAACACTAGAAATAGTTCATTTAGAAAATAAGTCAGTTATTCAGTGACTTTTAAGTTGTTTTGTATAAGATACGCAAATTTTATGAACTTTATCTGCCTTTTAAATTTTTATAGTACTCATTGTCTATTTCACACAGTGTAGTGCTTCAGTATATAATTTCTTGATCATTCTTATATTTGTCTTCTCTCAACAAGCATACTGAAATTTCCTGAGGACAAGGATTAAATCATTCTTTTTTTTTCTCATTATGTCTAGTACAGTGCTAAATTCATAGTAGGTACTCATAAAAATTATCAACGTAAATAAAAAGCCCATTAAATATTTTTTAAAACTCATTGAAAAGTATTTTGCCAGTTTTAAAAGCGGTGCATGTGATATTTGCTCTTAAGATATTACAAAGTAGTAATATGTTAAATTTTCAAAGTATTGTTGAAGAGTAAACTTGCGTTTTTAGAGCAGATTTTCTTTTAAAACTTAGAATTGTTTTAAGATAACTCTCTTTAGCTATTAGAAATGCCTCTGTTATTTATTTAGCACAAATTTTTGAAGTGCTGCTCTATCATGGCATTATAGAAACAGTGTTTAAAAAAACGCCCCTATCATCATGGAGCTTACATTCTAATGGAGGAGACAGGCCGTAAACAAGTAGTATAATTTCAAGTGAAGATAGGAGAAATAAACAGGATATGGGTTGCCAGCAACTAAAGCTCACAACTTAGTGTGTAGATGTGTTTATTGTAAGACCAGTAAGGAACAAAAGCATTGGACTGAAGAATTCTTTAAGCCTCAGGTAGTGTATATGTATTAGTTTATGAACACTACAATAATATAGGACTTCATTCCTTTTGTATATTTCTCAATTGTGACTTTGTAAATCCTTGAGATGTTGAAGTTTAATTCAGCTTGAAATGGGTTTTGTATACTTGCCTTTCGCCAGCCCCTTAGTGATTTTACAGAACCAAATCACAGAATGGTAGTACAGATGAGGAAGAAAAAACAAATTTCTTGAGCTTAAAATCGAAAAGCTAGAGAGTTAAAAATCAAAGTAACCATTATAAAGGATGATTTTTGGTTCTGTAAGGACTGTATTTTTCTACAGTTGGTGAGGCTAATTGTAATGTGCTTTATCCCTGGGACATTTGTTTTAAATCTTTGTAGTCTGTACACAGGACCATGGTCAGAAGAAGAGGTTCCCCAAGGGAGGCCAGTAAAAATGCTAGGCCAGAAAGAGGAGCTGCTTCCACCAAAGAGGTGGGCAGAGCACAGTTTACCTTGGACAGAACACCTAAGAGGAACTTTAAACGTTTCCATGAATAAATTTACCTCGATTTAGACCTTTGTAGCCTATTAACCTGCTTAAGTATTTTTGAAGGCATCTAAATATTCATTGCATTGAATTACTTTAGATCTTATTTTTATTATCCACTTCATTTTTCTATACTTTGCCCCGTTTAGGTTTGTGAAATGAAAAACTGCAATAAATGTATCTATTTTGAAGCTAAGAAAAAACAAGATCTCTATATGTGGTAAGAGAATGTATTAAATAAGATTAGAGAATATGTGAATATTATTAGCACATTATGGTGTCTTTTAAACTGAATTGGTAGTAAGCTTTTACTACGTTCTAAATTTTAATTAGTTGAAAAAGCTTTTATATTTTTTAGGCTTTCAAATTCACCTCACGGACCATCTGCTAAATTCCTTGTTCAAAATAGTAAGTTGACTCAATTTAAGTTTTTGTGAGAAAATTGAAAATAATCTTTTGGGATAATCGTGCCAAAGTTATAACTATTTTTGTTGCTGATGTAATTTTTCTAGTTCATACCCTAGCTGAGCTAAAGATGACTGGAAACTGTTTGAAAGGTTCTCGGCCCCTCTTGTCTTTTGATCCTGTAAGTTTCTCATTTAGTGTATGAGGTCTAATTTTCTTACTGTGCATGGTTGTTTTTTGGTGGATATAGTTGTATAATTCAGTTTAGTTAATATAAAAACACAAACAATTTTAAACAAAACTCATGTTGTCAAGTAATATGTTCACTCTATTTTTATAGGCTTTTGATGAATTACCACATTTTGCTTTGTTAAAAGAACTCTTAATTCAGGTAAATATCTTTACTAGAAACTATTTTTAGTAAAATATTCTAAATGAGTGTCTTCCTTTTAACTTAGCTATCTGAAGCACACATGGTATGTCACAGAATACAGAACTAATGTGTCCTTTTTCCCACTAGATCTTTAGTACACCACGGTATCATCCCAAAAGTCAACCATTTGTGGACCATGTGTTTACGTTCACTATTTTGGATAATAGGATATGGTTTCGGAACTTTCAGGTTAGCTTTAATTAACTTTTAATTATACTTTGAAATAAATTAGGATATATTGTTTTTATAGACATGGAAAATGCAAATGATAAATTCTTTTCTTTTCGTTTACATCGTTTTCTTTTCCCCACAGACTTGTAGTAAATAACCTTTATCTCATAACTTACGTTCATGGCTATCAGCTAATATGGTGTATGGATTTTCTAACAAGCCACTATATATTGAGTAAAATATAAGTTTCTCTTCCAAGACGTTAGAATCTACCAGGGGTGAGGTGGGGTTTAAGACTTTGAAAAACATAACCCCTGTAGAAAGCATTCAGTGAGAACTATTAGATGAGTCATACAGTGATTCATCCAGGAGGAGAGGTGATTCTGGAAATCTGTGGAGAGGTGGAAGAGAGCAGCAAGGCAAAATTTCAGACAGCTTATGAAGTAAACTGGGCTCTTTTCTGCATGTTGTTGTTATATTGGATACTTTGCAGTGTGAGTTAAACATATCCCCTTCGTAACCCCTGAGGGCAGGCATACCTTAACCAACTATAGTAATATTTGTAGTTCAGAAGTTGTCTCTTAATTCCACAGTCAGTAACCATTCAAAAATAAATTCTGCCAACGTCTTTTTATCTACCTTTTAATCTAATTTGAATTAAATGTATAAAAACAATTTAGGGGTTGATTTAAATTTTGAAAGGGTGCTCCATAGGGTGCTTTAATCCATTTTGTTATAATGGTTGCAGTTTTTTTTAATTTTTTATTTATTTTTTTTGTGGTACGCGGGCTCTCACTGTTGTGGCCTTTCCCGTCGCGGAGCACAGGCTCTGGACGTGCAGGCTCAGCGGCCATGGCTCACGGGCCCAGCCGCTCCACGGCATGTGGGATCTTCCCAGACTGGGGCACGAACCCGTGTCCCCTGCATCGGCAGGCGGACCCTCAACCACTGTCACCAGGGAAGCCCATGGTTGCAGTTTTAAATATTCATTTAACCACAATTTTTCAAGAAGACACGCGTTGTGAGAAGCAAGATACAGACCAAATTGAAGTGACTCAATTTTAAAAACACACTGAAAAAGCATTTATATTTTCCTATGACAACTACCTGTAACCAGTAATGTATTTCAGAAAGTATTGATGATTTGGCACTTGCCAAGTTTCACTTCCACCTTAACTTCATTGGTTATCAGTTCTTTTAGGCACATTTGTAATGAGGATATAGCCTGTATACATTTTAGGAGGAGTAGTATATCCAAACCAAAATGAAATGTTTCCTTTTTATTAAAGATCATAGAAGAAGATGCTGCTCTTGTAGAAATAGGACCCCGTTTTGTCTTAAATCTCATAAAGATTTTCCAGGGAAGTTTTGGAGGACCAACTTTGTATGAAAATCCTCACTACCAGTCACCAAACATGGTAAGCTGTTTTTGTTCAGTGGTCCTTTATGTCCCAGAACTCTTGGGCCAAAATAATTCTGTCAAGTAACTGTTGTGTTAACTGTGAAACTGAATTTGGTTTTTGCTGCGTACAGTCTTACAAATTGCTTTTTTTTTTGATGACACAGGGTGAAGGGAAGTAGGGTTCATAAGTTAATGTCTTTGCCGTGTATAAAATGTTTATTTTTATTTCAAAAGCACCTTTAATATTTTTTTGTTTCTAGCATCGGCGTGTCATAAGATCCATCACAGCTGCAAAATACAGAGAGAAACAGCAAGTGAAAGATGTGCAGAAGCTGAGAAAGAAAGAACCAAAGACTATTCTTCCCCATGATCCCACTGCAGATGTTTTTGTTATACCAGCTGAGGAAAAGCCGATAGAAATACAGTGGGTAAAACCAGAGCCAAAAGTCGATTTGAAAGCAAGAAAGAAAAGGATTTATAAAAGGCAAAGGAAAATGAAACAGAAGATGAACAGTGGGAATGCAAAATGAATCAATGGATAACTAATTTGTTCTCATTTGTTTTATATTTATTCTATGTTCAATGTGTAAAAATACTTTTATTATTTGGGACAACCTTATATCTAATTAGTGTGACATTTAAAAGAGAAAAATTAAGATTTTGTGGCTTCGGGGGGGCGGGTCCTATTTTTTTCTAAATAAAATATCACCAGAACTCATCACTTAATTTCTGTTTTTCTTTTCAAAGCTTGTTTTTATTATTAAAAACTTAGCACAATTAAGGTTTAGGCCTGCTCTCTTGGATTAAAATTTTGAGTTTAGCAAAGCTGAAATTCAAACAGATTTATTGGATCATTATTACATGTAAAAGAGCATTAGGCACTTTGAGAGCATAGTTTCAGATGGTAAAGTTGGGGTAGACTGCTAGAAGGGAAAACATCTTACTGAGGTTTGAGTCCCTGAGTCACAAATCAGTGAGGCCCCGGAAAAGCCAACCTCTCATCTTGTTTTCTTACCTTGAAAATGTATGCTAAAAATACTTAGGTTTTGGGCTTCCCTGGTGGTGCAGTGGTTGAGAGTCCGCCTGCCGATGCAGGGGGCACGGGTTCGTGCCCCGGTCCGGGAAGATCCCACATGCCGCGGAGCGGCTGGGCCTGTGAGCCATGGCCGCTGAGCCTGCGCGTCCGGAGCCTGTGCTCCGCAACGGGAGAGGCCACAGCAGTGAGAGGCCCACATACCACACAAAAAAAAAAAAAAAAAAAAAAGGTTTTGCAAATCAAATGAGTTTATATGTGTTGAAAGCTTTTTGTAGATTACAAATTTAATTTAGAAGCAGTGCCTGTAAATTACTTATCAAATTAACAGTAAAAGAAAGAAAAACAGGACAGTTGTTAAGAGGGCACCAGAAGATTTGAATTTCTCTTGTTAAGAAAGAACTTTACTTGAAGTAAAGAGAGCACTGGGCTTACTACCCTGGAAGTCGATTAGTAATGGAAAGACAAGATTCTGGATGCAAGTGGCCAGGGATAGGGGTCATGCATGTGGTATTTTGTCACCCACTAATTTCATGCTAATCATTTTCTCCTGTCTTTTTCTGCAGCGTGATTAGTAATTCCATAGTATTCCACTCTGTCACGCCTATCTAAGCAGTCCCTTGTTGGATATTTGAGTATTTCAATTTTATCTTTTTCTGGTATAGGTGCTTGCAGCAAACTTTCTATAGGTATTTTGTACAATATTTGTGGTTTCCTATAAGAACTCTGGTCAAAAATTATGAACCTGTTCCCCTAAATATTGTACCTCACCAGAGGTTAGTGTTCATTTCCTTACACCCTTGCTGAGATAATCTTTGTCAATTTGATAGGTAAAAAAATGAATACTGTGTTTTGGCTATGTACTGGGTTTTCTTTTGTGACTGGTGTTTTGTGTGGTAGTTACATGAATTTGTAAGGGCTCTTATATAGTGAGGTTTTTCTAGGCATCTTTCCTAGTTTGTCACTTGGGTTTTGATTTTGTCTTTATTTTAGATCTGTGTAGGCAGAATGATCAGTTTTTCCATTTCACTTTTTCCTAATTTTCTGCTAAGAAAGGCCTTCTTGAGTGTATAATTAGGCTACTTTATCTTGAAATGGTATAAGTTAAGCTACTTAACCTTGAAATTTAATTCAAGTCAGAGGTTCACTTGAAATATTCAATACTTGTATGTGGCTAATGAAAGGCAAATCTGGTTAAGTGCAGGGGAAAAAAGGCCATTATTTAAGTGACAGAATATAGGCTGAAAATTAGCTGTATATTTCCCTTTCATAATCATTTATATGGATAACTCATTTGAATGAGAATTCCGCATCTCCCAAGTCCATGTTCATTTAGAAGTCAGCCTGTTTAGTGAGATCTTTCTTTAGACTGAAATTTATATGCAGTGTAATTATCTTTAAATTTTGATACAATGTTATAAGTAAAAATAGATCCCTTTTTCCCTCAGGAGGAAAAAAAGAGGTAGCAAAACCAGATGGAGTTGGAGGAAGAAAAAAGTACTTTGTTTTTTCACTTTTTGTCCAACCCCCCCCTCCCCTAATTCCATTCTCAGATGGGGAAAGGTCCTGTTTTTCATTGCACTCAAATTTCTCAATCCCTACCTATTACCAATTTACAATCCAAGACCATATAGTATATTCCTTTGGAAAAGAGGCAAGTATGAATTTTGAGTAGTGGGTTGGACAGTGTTGTGCCTAGAAACTTGATGAGGTTTAGAGTTGGTTGGTTTTGATTGTGCAGGGGGCAGGGTATTAAGGAAGAAAGGGACAGCTTCCTAAACTTTGGATACCCAACCCTGTACAATAGATATTTGTTAGCAACAGAGCCAGCCCTTCTCTCTAACCATACGTGGTTGACAAAGACAACCTACATCTAACAGCTGATATATGTAAACATTCCACATTACAGTGAAATACTCTGGTGTACTGATGGATTTCTTTTAAAATTTTATTTATTTATTTTTGGCTGTGTTGGGTCTTTGTTGCTGTGTGCGGGCTTTCTCTAGTTGCAATGAGTGGGGGCTACTCTTCATTGTGGTGCGTGGGCTTCTCACTGCGGTGGCTTCTCTGTTGCAGAGCACGGGCTCTGGAGCACAGGCTCAGTAGTTGTGGCACACGGGCTTAGTTGCTCCACGGCATGTGGGATCTTCCTGGATCAGGGCTTGAACCTGTGTTCCCTGCGTTGGTAGGACTCTTAACTACTGTGCCACCAGGGAAGCCCTATACTGAGGCATTTTAACGACAATTAGGATAGTATTTTGACACCTTATCAAATTGCTTGGAACAGTTGTTCAGATCTTACATCCCATAATACAGTGTATCAGTTAGATCAACCAAAACCTATTGGTTAAATACTATCTCTTAACTGCATTTTTTGGTTTTTTTTGGCGGCCCGCTGGTCTTGTGGGATCTTAGTTCCCCTGACCAGGATGGAACCCGGCCCTTGGCAGGGAAAGCGCCATGTCCTAACCACTGGACTGTCAGGGAATTCCCTTAACTTCATTCTTAAAGTAAACCAATCTTGGAAATGTAGGTTTAGAGGCCAAAAAGTTAGGATTAAAGAGTGATGGATGGGTGGACCAGCACAATTTCATTCACATTGGTGGTAAAACATGTAGTACTATGTTACTTCAAAACGTGTTGATGCTTCCTCTTAAATTGTTTCAGTTTAAGTCATCTACTCTTATTTCTCATGCACATTGGTCAGGACAAGCAATATTAGAGATCTCATTAAGTGGTAACCGAAGATATCTGAAGAGTTAAAAAAACCTGGATTCGATCCAACCGAATCCTGCCACTGATTGGGGAGGCTTGAGCAAACCACTTACCTGAGTGTCGTCCTCATCTGTAAAATTGGGGCTCACGTTAAAGAACCACAAGATGTTTTCCAGAATATCATCCCATGAGACTCCTATCTTAGCTCTCAGGTCGGCTGTCAAGTTGGTGTCACTCTGACTGCCCTCTGTGTCCCTCACAATAACACCCACCGGGGCCCCGCCTCCCGTGGCCCCGCCTCCGTTCTCCTAAGGCCCCACCTCCGTCCCTCCGCGGCTCCGCCTCCCTCCTGCGCGGCTATTTCCGGAACAGGGTCCTCCCCCAGCCCATGCGGAGCCGCGGCCTCCGGTAACGCCCCCTCCGCGCTCCCGCGTGCCGCAACCGGCGCCGCCTTTCGCCGCCGCGCGCCGCCGTCGCCCCGTGCCGCCGTCGCTGCCGCCGCGCTCGCTGGCTGGCCCGGTGCGGGCGCCGGGCTCCTGCCACAGGAGAGAACCACCAGCGCCACCACCACCACTTCGGCCCGGGCCCGGGCACCGGCCCCGCCCCGGGCCCCGGCCTGAGCCCCCCGCCCGGCCGGACGATGGAGTGTCACTACGAGGCGCTGGGGGTGCGGCGCGACGCCAGCGAGGAGGAGCTCAAGAAGGCCTATCGGAAGCTGGCCCTGAAATGGCACCCGGGTAACTACTCCGCAACCGCCGTGGCCCCTCGCAGAAGCCTTGGCCCTCGCGACCTTTCTCAACCCTCTCCCTAGGGTAACTCCAGGGACCTGGTTGTGCCCGGAGCTGCCCGCTCGGTAACTCCCCTCGCCCTGGAAATCGGGCCGGCGCCCGGTCAGGTGGCCCCTGCGCAGTTCTGGCGATGAGCGTCCTCGGCTCCTCGGTGGACGCAGCCCTCCACCCCCAGGCTTCACTCGAGCCCCGAGCACCTCGTCCCTTCCTAGACGCCCCTCCCCCCGGTTCCCGCGTGGCTAACGGCTGGGGAAAGATAAATGTCCTAGAGACTTCCCTGCCCCTCCCACTGCTTCGCAGACGGCCCCGAGCGGGGAGGAGTCGCGAGCTCTTAACCCAGTCCTGCCTCGGGCTAGTCCCTTGCTGGACTCCCCTGCAGCTCGGCTTCCCCGGGCTTCTCCTCGGCGGCCCTTAGCTTCATCAAGGAATCGCAGCTACTTAAGTGTAATTAAGACAAAGGAGCTAGTGAAATGTCTTTTAAATGGCTATGCCTTTTTTTTTCTCTTTCGGAGAAAAGACCCTGTACTTCACTTCGGATTTTGAGTGTCTTCCCTAGTGAAGTTCATGTGTTTACTTAGAAGTGTGCTTCCTTTGGATGTTTTATTTGGTTGTAGTCCAGGCCTTTGTGACTGTCGTGAAGTAATTTGATCTTCTAGACTGGGGAACTAAGAATTTGAATCTCAGCTTTTTGAGGTTTATAAGAGGCTTTCGTATTAGTACTAGTCCATAAGCATGTTTCTAGAGTCTCTGAAATGCTAAGATGGAAACCTCAGAGTCTTGTTTGGAAAACATGCCTTACACACACGAAAAGTTAAATACAAATGCAAATAAAATAGCATAGCATATATAATTGGTAGTTGTGTTGATAGAACAACTAATAACTGCCCCAGGAATTCAGGGTCCACTACGTACTGAAAGGCAGTGAGGCTCCCCCTTGGCAGAGGAGTCTAGCCATTAGCTGGATGCTGGAGGAATGGGATTGAGAGAAGTGAATATAACAGTATGGGAAAGAGCACTGAGTGTCCCAAAGATGGCCTAGGGGACAGTTCGACCGAAGGCAGTGTTTATCGGAAGTCTGAAAATATGGGTTGAGAGAAGAGCTGAAGGAAGGGCTCGGGACCCAAAGTCAGAAGGTAATGGTTATAGTTGATGGAACGGGAAATAAAGGTATGGGTTTGTTGCTTAAAGTTGTAATGATGACCAACAGAGGAACTAAAAAAAATCTGATGTATATTGGAAGGGAAGAGGTAAATGAGCTAAATGTTCATTAAGAAGTCATTAGCTATATCCAAAATTAATAGGTCCAAAATTAGTGTAAGAGTAATAGGGGTTACCGTTAGAAATCGAGTTAAGAATTTGTTGACTCTGGGTGGGAAAGGGTGGGAAAGAGGATTACTGCTTGTCACCAAGTGCATATATAATTTTGATGACAGTATTAAAACGTTTTTGAGTAGTAGTTTGAGATTAGATTGTAAGGGGCTTTGAATGTTAGGCGAAGGACTGTGAAATTTGTTTATCCAATAGTGGAGAGTTGAGGCTGGTTTTATTAAGATGTCTTGGGAAGGTGCTATGAAGGCAGCTTAGTAGTATGAGGAGGGGTAGAGACAGAAGTCAGGTAGAGTCCGCCTTGGGCACCGATGGGCCAAAACTAGGCTTGGGGTCAGTGGGAAGGGTAAGGCCTGGGATGAAGAGAAGTTGCAAAAGAAAAATTACCAGATTTGGTGACTAGTTGGAAATCAGTGCAAAGAAGAAGGCAAATGTTACTAAAATATCAGTTAACTATTTTGAAACCAAATGTGTTAGTAACTAAATGTGAATAGCTTCTTTGAATGTCATCAGAATTCGTAACATCCTAAATATCTTGGTTTGAAAATGCCTATACATATAAGGGGTAAATACTGTCCCAGGAGATGCATGATTTTGATATGCTTTGCTTTGCTGGCTCATTAATTTGTTAAGTCTTGACACTCAGCAAATGTTTAATTTCATTCTGTGTGTAAGGTACTGTGTTAGATGTTAGAAGACATATGGGCTGTGCTTCAAAGACTAATACGTACCTCATATAGAAAGGCTGCCCATTTTCATTGTTAAAAGAGAAAGAGATTACCTTTATTTCTGTTATTGAGGAACTGAGAATGATTTCCAGTAGGGTCAATAGCACTGCGTAGTGAGGTTACTCCTTGTGAAAGCCAGGCTCTCAGTAATTCATCTGACGACTGTTCCCTGAACACCTTACTGTGGAACGAGACAGGGGTGGTCCCTGCCCTGCTGGCCCTGCTGTCTTCTGGGAAACACAGAGGAAAGCAGTCACTTTTCATCCGGTGAGATAAGGGCAGTATGAGGGCAAATACAAGGTGCTTATGAGCACATGTACCAATCTGGACTGGGTTTTCTAGTGGGTGGGATAGATGTGCATCCCTGAAGAAGTGACATCTAGGTCGAGACCTAAAGCGGTAACACAGAGAATACAGGAGGTGGAAGGCAAGAGAGGCCACGGCAGAGTCTAGGAAGGGAAAGAGGTGAGCCTGCCCAGGTGAGCAGGGGCCCGGTCTTGAAGGTTGTGGTAACCTGCATTAGGCAGATTGGGTTTTAACCTAAGGGTGTTGGGAAGCCCTTGAAGGGTTGGAAGCAGGAGAAATGATAGGTTTTTATTTTTCTTGTATCTCTCGGGCTGTAGTGGGGAGAATGGATTGGAGAGGGCAAGGCTGGAGGTAGGGAGACCAGTAGGTCCAGGACACTGACATGACTAGGATGAGGATAGGACCTGGGGGTGGAGCCTGAGTCACATGCTAAAATCCTCAGTGAGTAGGGGGAGTAGTTGGGAGGCGAGTGGACAGTGAGAAGGAGGGGAAGACGGAGAGATGGCCAAATGGCCTGAATCTCGATGGAATGCTGGTTTGTCCTCAGGGGTGAATAGAGAATCAGTGACCAGGAGGATGTCAGCTTTACCACCGAACCTGCTGTATGACAGCTGTGCTGGAGCCCGAGAGGCCTGTAGGGAAGTGGTGTTCTCAGGGAACCTGGCTTCAGTCAAGGCAGGACTTAAAAGGCACAGTCCATGAAATGTTCTAGAAGGTAGTGTGAAAACATTTGGGACAAAGTGGAAGACGGTGTGAATGGATCAAGAGAAAAGCACAGGATAGTATGAGAATGCCTTTTAAACTTTAATGACTGGATTTGCAATACCTGTGGCTTTTGCATTTGGCTAATAATTAAGGTGGGCTTTCCATTTTTTATGATTGCTTGTTAACTCAACTGCAGTCATGTTCAACCTCCTGGTCAACCAGTTACAAGTATATTTAAGTGAAATAAAAAGCCATATGACAGATTGAAAAAACTAGTTAAAAAAGAAGCTCCAGCAAGTGATTAGATCTTACTTTCAGATGGTACACTGGTGGGTTTTTATGTGTAAAAGCTTTAGCTCTTACCAGACTTCTTTGAGGGAGGAAGGAAGGGAGTGGGAAGAAACAGGACAACAAAGTACAGATGAAAAGGTGAAGACAGCCACCACGTACCACCCCAAACAGCCGCCTTTTTTGTCTCATGTCAGGAGATTCAGTTGCTGGCTTTTTCTGCCTTTCTGCTTTAATTTTTTTTTAATTTAACATCTTTATTGGAGTATAATTGCTCTACAATGGTGTGTTAGTTTCTGCCGTATAACAAAGTGAATCAGCTATATGTATACATATGTTC
Organism: Aethalodelphis obliquidens; assembly: GCF_003676395.1. Classification (NCBI taxonomy): domain Eukaryota; kingdom Metazoa; phylum Chordata; class Mammalia; order Artiodactyla; family Delphinidae; genus Aethalodelphis; species Aethalodelphis obliquidens. Next base: position 3,629,790 of record NW_020838024.1, on the reverse strand, counting down.
CCATATCTCTTCCCTCTTGCGTCTCCCTCCTTCCCACCCTCCCCATCCCACCCCTCTAGGTGGTCACAAAGCACCGAGCTGATCTTCTTGTGCTATGTGGCTGCTTCCCACTAGCTAGCTATTTGAACTATGCTTTTTTTGTTTATCTGACCAAAATGTTATTAATGATTTGACGAAGACACAGAAGTCATGAGCTGGACTGTCACCCTGGAGGCATATCAGGATTGTGTTCAGCTGCAGGTGACAGGAAACTGGCAATTGTGGTCAAAACAAATAGTCATTTTATTTTCTTCATGTAGCAAGAAATCCAGAGGTGGCCCATCTTGGTAGCTCCAGCTGCTTGATGAAGCCATCGAAGACCTGGTCCATCATCCTGACCATAAGACTTGAGTCCTTTCATCAAGTGTAAGCAGTTAAGCCTCAAAGAAGTTCATTACTCATGTGGAGGTGCAGAGAGAGGCAGGTGAGCCCCAGTGTAGCAGGTCTCCTCCACGAGGTCCTTGGACTCTGCTCAGCAGCTGTCAGATCAGGCCTCACTCACCATCTGAAACGGCAGCAGGGGATCCCAGGCAGCAGTGTGGAGGAGGAAGGATTAAAGCAGGGACAGAGTGTGTGCTGGTTGCCTTTCAAGGAAGTCTTAAAGCCACCATAGAATACTTTTATAGATTTTATTGACCGGAGCTTAGTCACATGGTCATGCCAAGCTTCAAGGGAGACTGGAAATGGAGTCTTTATTTGGGGGATCAGGTGCCCCCATAAAATCAGGAGTCAGTTGTTACCGGAAGAAGGGGATGAACTAGCAGTCTCTGCCTCAGTCCTCATAATCTGCCTGCAGGCAGTATACCCGGGCTTTGGGCAGGACACAGGGATGAGTTAAGGGCATAAGGTGAGTGCCACCCAGGCCCATCCCTTTGATCAGGAGAAACAATCTTCTCCTAGGAGCTTCACTTAGTAGATTTGTGTTTGTATCTGATTGGCTAAAACTGGGTCACCTGACAACCCCAACTTCAAGAAAGTCTGGGGAGGTGAATTTTTAAAGTGTGTGTATTACCCCTGTGATCAAAATCAGGTTTTGTTAGGAGGAAGAGGAGAATGGATATCGAGTAGGCAACTAGTAGTATTTGCCACAGAGTAGTAATAAAAATCCAAAATAATTAAATCTAAAATTATCAAAACAGGATACTGGGTGTCCTGTGTTTAGAATCCAATTGCAGCAAGGCCACAACAAGATGGAATTTGATAGTATGCATTGGAAGTAATGGAAAACCTAGCCACAGTGGCTTAGTAAGTTAAGAATTTATTTTTCTCACCACAAGGAGTTTTGGAGGTAGGTGCCTGCTGGCATTGTTTCAGTGGCTAAGTAATGTCACAGTGAATCTCTTGACTTTTTCTTCATGGTCTCAAGATGGCTGCTGAAGCTCCAGCTCTCATGCCCATGTACAAGACAAAAAGAGGAAGGAAAGAAAATACACTAACAGACTTCTGCTTTCATCTCATTGGTCAGAACTATGTCACGACCCTTCCTAGCAGCAAGCGAGGCTGGATAAGCTAAAATACTTGCTTATTTTTTAGCTTATGCAGCCTCCACAGTAAAGGCTGCAAGAGATAAAGGAGGGGGAGGTGTTGGATGATCTAACCTTTAGTATCTACCACAGAATGGATTGAGTACTATGTTTGAGTTAAAAAAATATTTGTTATACAGGTATATTGGCTTGTCAGGAATTTTTTTTAAAAATATTTATTTATTTAGTTGCATCGGGTCTTAGTTGTGGCAGGAAACTCTTAGTTGCGGCATGCATGTGGGATCTAGGTCCTGACCGGGGATCAAACCCCAGCTTCCTGTATTGGGAGCATGGAGTCTTAACCACTGCGCCACCAAGGAAGTCCCTCTTGTCAGTAATTAATATGAAAAATACTTGAAACTTTGTCACCTATAAATCCAATATGACTTACTGTGATATTGTTGCTAAAAGCTAATATAATTAGCGATAGTGATTAGAAGTAGAATGTTAAGGAATTAATGAATGGCTCCTTGATGATCACTGTCTTTGACAGCATTTGAAGTAGAGGGTATTATAGTGTGCATAAGAAATGGGAGATTTAGTCCAGAGAAGAGGTAGGCTAGGAGATGACCCATGGGCTGCTCTGTGGAAGGGGAGTTAGACCAGCGTTGTATTACTTATACAGCTAGGCTCCTGTGATGCAGTTTTTTTTGTTTCTGTTTATTACTTTTTTTTTTAATTCCAGGGGAGCATGATTCTATATCTAAAGCTTTTTGTGTTAAAGCATCTTAGTAAAAAGAGCTATGGCAAATTGCTGCACTTGAGAAAGTGTTGTCTGTGTCAGTTGTTGAGCAGAAGGCCGCTTGAAGGACTTGGGATTGTGTAATGGTATCTGAAAAGAGGAGGTAGGATACTCTTGAGGGCCTTGTTTTAAGACTACTTCTGTCATATTTTTTTCTTAGAGGCAGATATTGAGTTGTAGCTTAAAGAACATTGATGTACTCCACGGTAGGTTCAAAATATTTTACTTTCTGAGTGTATTAGTTATCTACTGCTGTGTAACAAATTACTGAAAACTTAGGGCTTAAAACAACAAACAGCAAATACTTTCTTTTTTTTTAGCAAATATTTTCATAATACGGACTCACACGGTTTCTGGGGATCAGAATCAGAATGGTGTAGCTGGGTGGTTTGGCTCAAGCTTTCTCACCAGGTTGAATCACCATTGTCTGGGAAAACCCACTTTCAAGCTCACCCCCACAGTAATGGCGGGCCTCAGTTCCTTGTTGGCTGTGGGCCGGAGGCCTCCATTCTTCACCACGTGGGCTTCTCATGGACCACTGGAGTGTCTGTGGCAGCTGGCTACTCCCAGCGATCCAAGAGAGAGTGAGCGCCCAAGATGCAAACTGCAGTCTTTCATGATCTAATCTTGGAAGTAATATCCTGTACCGTCACCACTCCTGCCACCTGCTTTTGGTCACAGAGACCAACCCCGGTGACATGGGAGGGGACCACACAGGGCATGAGTGCCAGGAGGTGGGGGTCCTTGGGGGCCATCTTGGAAGCTGGCTACCACCCTGAGGCAAAGATGCTTTCTGAATTCCGCAGTTAAGGAAGCACAACTAATTAGGGGAAAAGTAATTAGTTAGCACATCCTTTGTAAAGTTTATGAGATTTATTTTGGTATATGCTGGTAAGAAAGAAAACCTTAAGGATGGTGGTAAAGGTGGATTAAACATAATCTAGCACTGAATAGTAACAGCCTTTCTATAAATGATTGATTTATGTATTTTATTCCTTCTAAAAATAAAATGTGTACCACTCAGCATTTTCTGTTTGTGGATATCCAGGTTGAGTGCTCAGTGACGCACTGAGAGTTAGAGAAAAGCATGAAATTTCTACTCAAGTTCCCACTTATAACAGATCCTGATTATCAGCTGTCATCCATTTTCTGGTTTTCCTTAGTTGTTTTTCTTCATTTTTGTACACTCATCTATGTATGGCATTTCTGATGGAAGAGGTCCCTTTTAGAGTCTGTCCTTTACTTTTTTGATGACTGAATTTCTGTGCCTTTATTTTAACAGATAAAAATCTGGATAATGCCGCAGAAGCAGCTGAACAATTTAAACTAATCCAAGCAGCGTATGATGTGCTAAGCGACCCTCAGGAAAGAGCATGGTGAGCATCACGCTGTCCCTCCTTGTGTATCTTGTTGGGAAGAATGGTCAACAGAGGGTTTTTAAAAAATTTAATATATTAAATGGTTTGGGGTGTGTTCTAAAGCACCAGTCACCTGTTCATTATATAAAATGCAGTGTGTTGATAGGAAGGAACCTTAGAGATGATTACTCCAACTCTGATATTATAGATGATGAAACACAAAGCTTGGCAATCGTAGATAGTTATAATTTTGATACTTATGAAGTACCTTCTCTTTGAATAAGGTCTTTTTGATGTCTGACAAATTTACTGATGTCAGAAAAGGAAGAATGTTGACTTTTCCTTAAAAAACAGATATAGTGTTTTCATCAAGAATTGTAATATTTTCCCAAGAACTACTTTATATAAGAAATTGAGTTAAGCTTCTACATCTATGACAGATTCTTTAACTCATGATGACCCAATCATTTAATGCCATTTCCAAACAAAAATTTCTCCGTTTGAAGTTCTGGGTTTCCAGATTCTCAGTGAACTTTTTGCTACAAAGTCCTGACATAACTGTGCAAGATCCCGCAGAGCAGGTGGGTGTTCAGTTCACCCGTGCAAGTCTTCTGTGTGATAGCATACAAGCACGGCCAGCTGTCAAGAGAGAAAGGCTGTAAAGAAAATTCTTTTTTTTTTTTCACTTGGTCAAAATTTTATTTCAAGGCCTGAAAACACCAACTAATCGAAAATGGCCCTACTGCAATTTCTTATAATATATAAATAATATAAAACTTAAAAAAATGTAGACACTATTAACTAACTCCTAAACCACACACTATAGGCTTTTCAAAAGCAATAGTTATTTAACAAAATGTAAGGTGACAATATCAAAGAATTTTCACACTTAATGAGGACACAACCTGTCACAAGCTACTCACACAAACACAAATCTTTTTTACACTTTCCATGTTTGTTTTTAACTTTGTTTCATAGAACCACTGATAATTGAGGCTTCTTTCAAGTATAGGATTTCTAACATTAAATTACATTTTTGAAGTATTTCTATAAAGAAGAAATGAAAAAGACACATACTACATTGTTTACCATAAATTCATACACCAAAAACTCAAACAATCCAACTGAATTTATTCCTACTTCCCCCTTCTCCAACATTAGCTTTAGATGTTCTTCTAAATATTATATAAACAGTTTTGTTAAAATCAGTTCTCTCATTTATGCACATTAGGGAAAAATGGTTTTATAATGAGTTATCTTTAAAATTCTAGATAACACTCTTTAGCCTTAAATTACATTGTGTACACACAACTACAACAGTTGGCATTTGCTCAGGAGCATATAATCACATTAAAAACAAATAACTTTGTAGTTCATAGTTTAGTTGGCTCTTAAATAGTTTCCCTGGGGGGGGGAAACAAGTATTTTGTGTTGTTTAAGAAACTGATACAGATAAATGAAATGCTAGGTGTTCGTTTAAACTTTGAGGAAACCTACAGATGAACTTTTGGGCGTTTTTTCTAAAATGCAAGAGATATGTGCTTAATCACTGTTCATATAGTGAAGGGATGGGATGGCAGATACAGACGCAGATGAAACTCTACATTTTGTAAATGTAGAGTTGGATATTCTAAATGGAAGAACTGACACTGACAATTGTTTACAGGAAACAAAGGTGAAGAAAAATGTTGAAGAATATCTACCCTTAGAAAGAGAGAAGTGTTTTACAAGACAAAAATGAGAACTAGAGATTCCAAAAACACTCATTTTACTGTTTTAAAAGAAAAACAAAAAAATAATAGGGAGAGAGTCTAGACCAATTAGAACTGAGGCAGCTGTAACAAAAATGGAACACAGTACAGTGATTTGAGCCCTTAAAGGAAATGACTGACTAAAATGAAATTTCTCAAGTCTTCATGTCTATAATAATAAATAAATGTGCAAAATATCAAAAATACAAAGTCTGGATTTTTTTCCCTTAAGTTTGTAGTAAACTGTCTAGCCTCTGCTTAATATAGTTACTTTTATAAGCCTTCTGACTAGCAGAGCATGCTATACAGGCACATGCATGCTAGAACTTTACCGTGAGAGTTACAGTTCTCATCTCAAGCTAGTGACTTGCCTGTTACCCATATTTATATATATTTCATTCCCATTGTAAAACACTTAAGGCCTTTCTAGTGGTACATTTTAATCAACATATTACATAAAAAAGCATCTTGATTTTTAAAATGAACCTTTTTAGTCCTGTAACATGGTGGGTTTAGTTGAACAGCTGGAACATAATATGGTAACTACATTGGACTGTTTAATTCACAGCTGTAGGAAAATGTTTGATTTTTAAAATATAACCAAGATGAGACTGTAGAGTTATGAGCAGTAAAATATTAGAAAACAGTGAATGAATAAATAAGATGCTTTTCCATCAGTGGCCATTCATTGTTTTGCTTTTAGGAACCTGGAAGAAATTGTCTTCTTTGAGTTTCAAATGTTCCGGTAAATCTAGTCGTTTCTTAGCTTCCTCAGTATCACCTTGAATTGCTGAAATAAGTGACTCTAAAGAATCAGTTCTTTTCTGATCTGAGGTAGCAAGAATTTCCCCATAGAATTCCTCTTTGAAAGTATGCATGATATGAGCTTCCATGGACATTTTTGTATTCTTGTAGTATGGGTTCCATCCTATGCTCACCACCATCTTATGGACGTCTACACTTCCATCACTGGCCCAACCATGATATACGCCAGTGGATGCATCAGCCGGAAGATTATCTACTACTTGTTCAGGAAAGTTAGCTGTAGGAATGCCCAGGTGCTTGGGGCCGCGACCGAACCGCACCACCTGGCCGCGGCAGAAGTACGGCAGGTGCCTCATGACGCCGTCCGTTCGGGTTACGGGCTGCGGTCCAGTCCGCGCGTCAGGCAGAGCCGCCATCGAGGCGGTGCCCGGACCCCCAGGCCAGCCGGGGGACACGGGCAGGAGCTCCGCGGGCCGGGTGGGCGGGCGAGCGCACGGGCGTACAACGGGCCGAGCGGCGCGGACGACGCGCCTCGGCGAGACCCTTACGCCGCTGACCAAACAGAAGGTGCCGGGCGACTCAGAGGCTGCGTCTGGAGGAAAATTCTTATTAAATTATCTTTTATATAAAAATCAGAGAATCCTAAATTTTTCTCCTCCTGAGGAATTTGGAAATCTGGCCTTAAGAAATGCTTTTGCCTTCCTTTGGAAACTTTGAAATTCTTTCCTGCCTTCCTTTTACTCTAGCTCTTCTCTAGATCTTAGGCTGTTTTCTTGTCCCGAGGATCCCCTTGTCTTTTTGTTTGAAGGCCCTGCCTATTAACTCTCCTGTCATCTGGAGGCAGTACTGCACGGTGGCGAGGAGCATGGGCCTCTGGTGCAGGACACGTGGTTTTGAATTCTAGCTCTGCTGCTCATTGGCTTTATGACTGTGGACAATGTTATGTAATATTGCTGAGCTTCAGTTTCCTGTTATATCAAATGAGGGTAATAACCAGCTTTACAGAGTGAGGGGCAGTTGTATGTGTATGAAGCTCCTAGATTGTTTACATAAACATTAGAAGAGTTTTATTCTGGTCCATGTTGGTAAATTCCCAGATCCCAAATGTGTAGTTAGCCTGTGGACCAGATGATGTCCACTACTGTCTTATTTAGTAAGGTCTCTTTCGTGTGAAAGTGCAGCTACGTTTCTGGGAGAGTCACGGACATTCCCTGGCTCATTAAATTCCCCTCTTCGTATTGGCTAGTACCGTATACTGCCTGTAACGTACTGGGAGTTGCAGTCATAGTTTTAATCAGCACTTCTGTGAAAGATTATTAAGTCTTTGCCTGTTGATATTTTTCTTCAGATTTTTTGGTTGTGGGTTGACCATGTTAAAATGTACAATAATTATATTTTGACTGTTTCAGAGTAAGGAATCCTTTTGAATTCTTATTTATTCAGCCTTCACTGATGTCGCTAATTTTTTTGGTTTAGGTATGATAATCATAGAGAGGCTCTGCTTAAAGGTGGGCTTGCTGGAGAGTATCAAGATGACAGCTTAGATTTGCTTCACTATTTCACTGTGACCTGTTACTCTGGTTATGGAGATGATGAAAAGGTAAGAAATGAACTCACTGATAATTTCTTATCAAGTACTTAAGTAAGACTCTCAAATGCAAAGAGAATTCCTAAAATTATTCTACAATAGAAGGTGAAGGAATGTTCATTTTGGAAACTGAAAAACAGAGCTTTCATATTTAAACTGTCAGCATATAAAGACCTTCAGTTGAAAACTAAATGTACTTTCAGTGACTGAGCTTGGGACTGTAATTCTGTAACATTAAAGTTTTTCATGTTGCATTTTAAAATCTTACTCTATAATTAAACTACAAGAGTGTTAAGAATTTGTGTTTCTGTTTTTTAGGGCTTTTATACAGTGTATCGTAATGTTTTTGAAATGATTGCCAAGGAAGAACTAGAATCTTCTTTAGAAGAGGATGTTGAGGATTTCCCAACTTTTGGAGACTCCCAGAGTGACTATGATACGGTAGAAGAAAAATTCATTGCCATTTTGTAATTAGCATTTGTCAGTGTATCTTCTCCCTATTTTTTTATTTTAAGAAGAAGGGTTCTAGTTCTCAGTCTTTTACTGTGACTCTCTTCCTCTCTTTCTTTTCCTGATCGCCTCCCGTCTTTTCACTATTTAGTGATCTTGGTCCCATTCCATTAATTTCCTCATCAAATTCATTCTGAAGAGTTATTTTGTAAAGCCTTCAAAGGACTGTCTTCTCTGTTGATTAATAGTAAAGTTGTATATACGAAGAAAGGAGGTTAGATGTTTTGCATCAGCAATATTTGCTGCCTTACTGAAAAAGAAATCCAAATAAAAATCTAGCATTTTACCTGTTTTCTTTGTCACTAGGTAGTCCATCCTTTCTACGCTTATTGGCAGAGTTTCTGCACTCAGAAGAACTTTGCTTGGAAAGAAGAATATGATACACGACAGGCTTCAAACCACTGGGAGAAACGAGCCATGGAAAAAGAGAACAAAAAGATTCGAGACAAAGCAAGGAAAGAGAAGAACGAGCTTGTCCGTCAGCTGGTAGCTTTCATCCGTAAAAGAGATAGAAGAGTGCAGGCTCATCGAAAACTTGTGGAAGAACAGAACGCAGAGAAGGCGAGGAAAGCCGAAGCAATGAGGCGGCAGCAGAAGCTAAAGCAGGCCAAGTATGTGGTGCTCGCTGGACCCTGTCTATGAGTAGGTGCTGGTCCCAGCAAGCATCAGTGGTTACCTGGCGTGGTGCTTTCATGGGGAGTTTAATCCTCATTCTGCCTACATCCCTTTCTTCTACATTCTGGCATTGGACGATGTCTTTTCATCTGCTGTGAAAAAATTTTTCTTTTGAGTTGGATGTTTTCCTTCAGAGGCCCTTTATACTTGAGATTCTTTTCAGACTCTTGTAACGTTTAATAATAACTGACGTTAATCGAATTCTCATTCTGTACAAGGCCATGTTGTAAGTGCTTTTCTTGCAACAATTCTGTGAAGTAAGTTCGGGTTTTTATCCTTTCTTTTGAAGAAATGAAGCCCAAGATCACATAGCTAATAAATTGCAGAGGTGGGAACTGGACCCTAGAAGTCAGTCCAGTGCGCTGCTTTTAAGTACCACACAATACTCTGTCCGTATACGCTTAGATATTTAGTTCATCTCAGTGCCTTTAAAGTTTTGTTGTTTTGAGTCACTGTAAAGGCGTTGTGTCCAGAGCATTATAGCATTCTTTAAAAAACTATTCACTTCTTGAAAGTTCTACCCACCTCATCTTTTGAAAAATTAGCACTTTACATGACACTTACGGTTTAAAACCACCTGAAGACTTTTTTTTTAAAATAAATTTTATTTATTTATTTATTTTTGGCTGCGTTGGGTCTTGTCGCTGTGCGCGGGCTTTCTCTAGTTGCGGCGAGCGGGGGCTACTCTTCATTGCAGTGTGTGGGCTTCTCATTGCGGTGGCTTCTCTTGTTGCAGAGCACGGGCTCTAGGCCCATGGGCTCCAGTAGTTGTGGCTCATGGGCTTTAGAGCGCAGGGTCCGTAATTGTGGCGCACGGGCTTAGTTGCTCCGTGGCATGTGGGATCTTCCCGGACCAGGGCTTGAACCTGTGTCCCCTGCGTTGGCAGGCGGATTCTTAACCACTGCGCCACCAGGGAAGTCCCCACCTGAAGACTTTTATTAAGTTGCGAAGAGTTATATGTTTCAAAACCCATTATCTAGTGGAGCAATTAAAATCAACCACATAACAGATAACAGATTTAAGTGACTTTGCCTGTTTCAGCCAAGCACAGGTTTTAAGTTTGTAGGCGCTGACAATTTGGGAGGAAGAAGCTCTCCAGGGGATGGGTTTTAAGCCCCCAAAATAAATAAAACCAATGCAGAGACTGTGCTGTGTGTGTCTAGACTGGCAGAGCAGTACAAAGAGCAGAGCTGGATGACGGTGGCCGATTTGGAGAAGGAGCTCAGGGAGATGGAGGCGCAGTATGAAAAGGAGTTTGGAGATGGATCAGGTGAAGATGAAGCGGAAGAACGGGAACTCCAAGACGGACAGGATGGTAACTTCCTCCATTCACTAAGAAACTGTAGGAAATAAATGTTTTTGTGTTCAGGGGTTGTGCACTCAGGATGCTCACAGATGTCCATAAAGGGCTCAGGTGTGAGACAACAACGAATGGGAGGGCAGATGAAAATCTGGAGAACACCTGGGTTCCGGCCGATTGTTGCCAGTTTCATGTTTGTTTGGTTTGTTTGTTTTTAAAGTGAGGCTGGAAAACTGGATTTTTATGTGCCATCTCCCAGTTTTTAAATATGGCAGATAATTGAAATGAAAAATAATTTGGCATGGCCAAGTGAAGGTAGACTATGGAAGTAGTATAATTGCAGTAATTTCATTAACGAACTCTTTTCTGACCATGTTTTGAACCATTTGGCTGCATAAATATATTGAGAAATGGGCATATTGTCAGGTGTAACTGGTTATTTTTAAAAAATGCAGTTAAGCAGTAGGTCAAGTTTTAATAGTAACTCTTTCCAGAAGAGCTGATACTGTGCACGAGTCTATCTGGCATATATAAATTGTCTCATTTCTGACTTGTAGAGGAGCTTCTCTTCGTGTCCTGAAATGTGTCTTTTCTCTTCCTCTATCATTAGAGCACAGGCATGTGACTACCTTACAAGGAGAGGATTGGGCATTGTTGAGAATAGTGATTGCTATACCTGACTTTCTCCACTGTCTCTGGCTGTTCCATGAGAAATAAAAGTAACTGATCTAAACATGGTTTACTTAATTTTACCTTACTTACAAATGTTGGTTTTCAGACTAATAGCTCAAATGATAAAATGACAGACTTTTATTTATTCCACGTGATCAGGAAATTAAATGTTTTCTTAATGAATTGCAAGTAGTATGTGTGAAAGTGCCTTGATAGTTATGAAGCACTGTGTAAATGTGAGGTGGCATAATTACGTAGAGTTTTACAGTTTATAAGGTGCTTTCACATAGAAGGTCTTGCTTGATCCTCACGCTATGTCCCTTATATGTAGGTTTTGCTCATATAGTTATCTCTTTGTTACTGAGAAGCTCTGGCATATGTCTGAGAACATATAAGAGCATTCTTAGATCCAGATTTTGACTTCAAATCCAGCATTCTTTATTAACTATTTGAATAATCAAACTATTTGAAAGTGTACACATAATTAGAAAGTATCTTATACGAAACATTGGAGGTATTTTGATCATTTATGATTTCAGTGAGAATGTCCTTCAGAATCATATTACCATTACTTATTATTAAAAAAAATGTAGAATATAGAAGAGATACCTTGGGTTCTTTATCGATCCCATAGTAAATCCAAAATGGCAATCAGTTTACTTGTTTATTTCTTATAAAGATAGAATATGGGATTGTGCAAAGACTTTCAACTGAGCTTAGATTTTGTGGTCTATATTGATAATAATTATTCCGTTGTAATAAAGCTTCAAGTTTATAAAAGTCTGTAAAGATAATGTTAAACTTTACGTGTAATACGCTATTTTATGACCTGTCTTTCTAATAATGACGGAATGTCATAAACTAAGCTTATTTAAGCATTAAGAGTAGATTACAATTATACATGTGTTCACACCAAATCTTGCTCAAGAGATAAACTAAAACACCTTTGTTGAAAAAACTGCTTTGTTATAGAACTATGAAAATGACATTTGATTTTCTGAACTTAGCCCATACCTAGGACTCTGAGAATTTTTTGAATTTTCTTCTAAGTAGGCTTATGAAAAGAACTTGAAAGGTAAAGTTATCTGTTTGGAAGCCTTCCTGTATAATTCAGTGCTGCTTTTAAAAGGCCAACTCAAATCTCGGTAACATTGTTTTTTCTTGGTGAGGAAGCAACAAATTTTAGTTTCTGATATGTGTGCAACTCTAGATACTTACTGAAGAGATGTTACTTGTTAACATGTTTTAGATTTATGTTCTAATCAAACAGGACTCTTAACTGTAGGCTTCCCTCTCATAGGTAAAGATGGTGACGAGGCTGAGGATGCAGAACTTTATGATAGCCTTTACTGCCCAGCATGTGACAAATCTTTCAAGACGGAAAAGGCGTAAGTTTAATACCTTTGAACTCACCTCCTCTTTTGAGGTGAAGTGTAGCACTTTGAAAGTCCTAAAAAAAATGCTTGTAGCAGTTGGTCACTAGCCCTCACCTGTCATCTTGGGGGATATCTTCCCAGCAGGGGAGGAAGAAGGATTTGTACCAGCAGGTAAGCCTGTTGGACTGATTCTCATTCATGTGATGTTCCTGTGTAATAGCTGCTTTTTAAACGTGTACGCTATCTCCAGAAAGAAACGTTGCTTGCTTTGGTGAGGAAGGCAGAGTCACACAGGCAAGGGGGCTAAACTGAGGCCAGTCATCTTTCTCCACAGTTGGTGCAAACTCACTTCCAGCCGTCATGCTCCCGTGAGGACCGTTGCCACCAGCCCGAGAACTTCAGATGTGTCCTGCCTGTAGTATAGTTGCTGAAGTCGAAGAACTTTATCTTAGGGGAACAGTCACGAAGAGAGCAGTATTAGAAAGGATACTATCATAAGGCAGGCGGGGAGGGGCCGGCTAGAATCTGGGAAAAGATGAGAGTAGAATTAGCAAGGGGAAAGGAAGCAAAACACGTGCAGTAAAGAAGGAGGAGGCAAAGGATGGAAAGGGAGCTCGGGAGTTCTGAGTGGTGTCACTGTGTAACCCCAGGGAAGAGCGATAGCGTAGCCGGAGGAGTGGCGCAGGGTGGGCAGAAACAAGCAAGGGAACAAAAGCAACGATGAAGGAGGCTTTAAAAGTAGTTTTTGTATTTGGAAAGGACGTCAAACTTACGGACAAGTTGCATGAATAGACTGTAGAGCGCCCGGTTCACCTGTTGCTCACATTTTGCCCCATTTGCACGTGCTCGTTCTCTCTCCACACACACAGACAAGGTTCTTTCTGAATAATCTGAGAGTAAGTTACATACATAGTGCTCCTTTACCTTTGAACACTTCAGTATATATTTCTTAAGAATAAGGACATTCTTCTACATAATCACAGCCATCAACTTCAGGAAATTTATAACGTTGATGTAGTACTTTTATTCCATTTACTGCCTATATTTCGCTTTTGTCAGTTGATCCTGTATTAATGTCCTATGTAGCATTTTCCCAACTTCAGTACAGGATCTCATCTAGGATCATGTATTGCATTTATTTATTTAGTCTCATTTAATCTGGACCAGTTCCCGTTTCTGTGCCATTGACATTTTGGAAGAGAACTGACCTTTAAAATGTTTTTTAAAAACAGACTATTTCTCATTTGGGTGTGTCCATTTCCTCATGATTAGATTCAGGTTGTGCATTCCTAGCTGGAGTACTGTGTAAGCATGTGTTGCTCTCAGGGTTTCTATCTGGAAGGACAGAAGTCTGTCTGCCCCTCATTGGTGGTGATCATTTTGATCATCCAGTCAAGGTGTTGTCTTGTTTTTCCACTGTATAGTTAGTATTTTTTCCCTTGCAGCGTGTTTAATATGCGGGGAGACACTTTAAAGCCATGCAAATATCTTTCTCTTCATCAAAATTTCCTTCCTGGATTTAGCACCCACTGATGGTTTCAGCTTGTACCAGTCTTATCTCTAATCATTTCAAAACGAGGCTTTTCCAGTGCCAGTGCTCCTACATCATAAGTCATCATTTGACCTTCTGCTGTGCACAAGAACATTTACCTGTCTGTTGTCAGTATGAATTTCTTTTCAGTGCTTTAAAATTCATTGTTGCCCTTCTCATGCTCAAATTTCCCAGATGTGGTTAGTGAGAATTCCTTCAACGTGGCTCCTGTGTCCTTCTGACATGTCCCAGCCATATTTTTGAGCACTCACTTTCTGGCACAAGATGTTCCAATTTCTCTAAGGAACCTTGGTCTTAAGGAGAGAATTTTAGTGGGAATGAAAAGTAGGCAACCCCAACTAGAAAAATCCAGATCTGAACAGGATGAGATAAAGTGGTGACACGAGTTTTCTACTTTTTAGTTTATATAACTCTCATAGCTTAAGTGTTGTCAGTTCTGTTTTGTGAAGTGTTATTTAGTTGCCCATGGGGGCACTGAACTAGACATTGCTTATGGAATTTCACACAGAATGGTAGAGGTGTGTCTTAGTTTACATTTAGGGTAGTGGCAGTGAGAAGGGAGACCCCTCTGGAAAAAAGCAAAAGGAGGTAAACTACTCTTGTGAATTAATCCCGTTGCAGTCACTCATACCAGCTTGTTCTTTCAGCATGAGGAATCATGAAAAATCAAAGAAGCATCGGGAAATGGTTGCCTTGTTAAAACAACAGTTGGAGGAGGAGGAAGCAAATTTTTCAGGACCTCAAACTGATGAAAACAGTCTGGATGCCAATTCTGAGGAAGAAATGGAGGATGCACCAAAACAAAAGTACTTCTAAAAATGTCACTACACCTACTTAGCACACTAGAGATTGCATTAAGTGCTGTTTTATCTCAAAGAAGTCATTCTGTTATGCTAATATTTTCTGTGTTTCTTCTAGTTAAGAGAACTTTATAGTATTGAAATGGTTAAAGACATGATGTCAGATATAATTTTTATAGACTATATTATGACTATTAAAATCGGTTTTATAACTGGGTAATTGATATGCTAACTACTATCAATTGAACCACTGTTAACATTTTTCTAAAATGATAATGTGGATATTTTTATTTTAATGCTTTATGATATTAAATATGTTTTAATATCTTATTTCTGTTTGTATCACTAATATTTCAGTATTTTTTCTTTCCACTTAGTCAAGTATTTGACGTTTTGATTTATATTTGTTCTTAGGCTTTCTAAAAAACAGAAGAAAAAGAAACAGAAACCAGCACAGGTATGTTGAAAAAGTTTTATTAACATTTAATATCAGATGTAAAGTTGGAGTGCTCTTGGTTATTCAGCATAATCTGTATTAAGGAGAGGGACTGTCGCTCCCTAATTTCATGTTGATTGTAAAACAGATTAAAAGGAGTTGAAAATATTTTGGTTTTTCAGTGCTTTACCTCATATATATGTGGCCAGTTTACCTAGTTATTGTTGTCTGTGTGTTTAAAAATTTGGCATGTGGAATTCCCATAATACAGATTAGCTGAGGGGACCATATTTAAAAAATATTTGGACACATGTGATGACAAGATTTTTAAATCAATATAACAGTTCAACTCAGAAATACATGAAAATCTGGGGATTGGGATTGATCATTGTAATAATGTACATGAAATTTCGGAAAGGGAACATTTGCTTACCCACTCCTGGGCATGTGTCTGGAGAAAACTCTAATTTGAAAAGATACATACACCCCAGTGTTCATAGAAGCACTGTTTACAATAGCCAAGACATGGAAGCAGCCTAATTGTTCATCAGCAGATGAGTGGATAAAGAAGGTGCAGTATATATACACACAATGAAATATTACTCAGCCATAAAAAAGGAGTGAAATAATGCCATTTGTGGCAACATGAATGGATTTAGAGATTATCATATTAAGTGAAGTAAGTCGGACAAAGACAAATATCATAAAATACCACCTATTTGTGGAATCAAAAAAAAATGATACAAATGAACTTACTTACAAAACAGAAGTAGAGTCACAGACATAGAGAACAAACTTATGGTTACCAAAGGGGATAGTGGTGGTGGGGGTGAGGCAAATTAGGAGTTTGGGATTAACATGTACACAGTACTATATATAAAACAGATAGCCAACAGGGACCTACTGTATAGCATGGGGAACTATATTCAATATCTTGTAATAACGTATAATGGAAAAGAATCTGAAAAATAATATATATGTGTGTAACTGAATCACTTTACTGCACACCTGAAACTAATACAACATTGTAAATTAACTATACTTCATTAAAAAAAAGTGGTTAAAAGAGCATTTGCTTAGAAACTTGTAATGATTGTGATTCTTGAAAAAAAAAGTTTTTTCAAGTTTAAATATTTCATACTGGGGGGTCCAAACTTAACCTCTTATCTTAAGAATTATTATTAAATAAAAGGGTATTGTGTTGTTATATGTATAACACAGTCTTGTGGATTTTTTGAATCTATAAAATCAAAATGAACTTGCCCATTTTACTAAGGGTATTTGGTAGTTCTACAGGGAATGGAATTGATTTCTGTGCTATTTTAATATAATCTAATTGTATTTGCTTATATTAAGTATTAAATGTTAAATGTAGCTCTTTTTAAAAATTGGAAATGTTTTTAAGAAAACTTAGGTAAGACACTAATAATTTTTCATAAATCTTTAGATTTTATCCAAATGTCTATAATATGTTTGATAATTTTGTCTTTCATATTCCAAGATGATACATGACACATGAGTTAATCACTATTAAAATTGTGACTTGGAACTTTTTGTCTCAGTTACAAAACCACATAGCAAATTATATGTTCCTTTTATAAAATGACTCATATCATCTTCCACCCAAAGACTCTGTAGTCATTTGTTTAGAACACTTTCTCTCTTGTGTGTCGGAACCACTGGAGTGAAGACAAAATGGAATGGAGAGGGACTTATACCTGATAGGTCCTAAAGATTGCAACAATAAGCACATGTATTTGTATTCTCTTACCAAGGAAAATGCTTCTGTTTACCAGCCCATTTTTTCCCTCCAAAGCTATATGTATTCCTTGATGATACCTCTTGTTTATGGTTTCTAATTATATCAGGGAGACAGCCCCAATTCAGATCAAGTTTTATGTAGCACTTTCCCTGGATATTTTCTAAGCTCTTTTTGAAGGGGAGGGTAGTGTGGAGACACGTACGGGTAGGTAAAAGAGCAGGAAGCAGCAGGTACTGAGACTCATGAAACTTCAGATTGGGAGTTTTCTGTATTGTCAGAAAAATTTGCATAAGCCAGCGAGGATTGTAAACGAAAACCCCCAAAGCTGAAATTGAACGTAAACAAACAAAACTCCCTTGTTGACAGCAAGGAAGAATTAACGCAAAAAAGTTTAGAATGTGCTGCTCTGAACACCATCCTTGGGACATGCTCTAAAGACAGAATTAACTCTAAAAGAAGAAATCTTGAGCTTTACTTAGGGGACATTTTGGTGGTATTGGTGTGGTATTTCTGAAACTATCTTATGTGTATTGTAGGATAGAGCAAATATACTAATGTTGTTGGGAACCATATTCTCTTGTGGGAGAAGGGAAATACAGGTATCAATTGAGGGAAAGAGAGAGGAAGAACACTAATGTTGGACTGGAATTGGGGGTATCAGTATGAGCTCGTGATATAAAAAAATAAATAATACATGCATGAGCAGTATACACTGAGGGCCCAGAAGCAGTGATACCCAGTAGCAATGAGCATATGTAGTTCACACATCTTTGTCTCTAAATCCCCTTGCCCAGTAAAAGGAGTCAGGGTTTGGTCCTTGGAGAAATGGCTGATTCTAGGGCTGAAACAGGGAAAATACAAGGTGAGCCTGCATTATCTATGCTAGAAATATAAGAGGTATTCAAAAATTGACGGGGATAAGTCAGAAGTACCCAGGAGTCAGCTTAAGGGCTTGCCGAATATGGGAAAATTTGAGTCATCAAAAAGAATAGTGGTCATAGATTTTTAGACATTTATTTTATTAAAAAAAAATCGTGTATCTATATTGAGCCTAAAAAAAGAGAGAGTTGGAGAAAGGAAGCAGATGGGAATGCTTCATTCCAAGAATATGAATTAACACACATGCAAATGGCAGGACTAATAGAAGCAGAAAACATCACTGTTCTGTATCCACCAGTGTAATAAATGGTTCACATAAGAATCATCAGTAGATGCCAGATCCATTGGGTGAATAGTTATTAGGGAACAGGATATTGACACAATCTCAAAGTAACACTCTGCACATATTAAAAAAAGAAAAAGGTACTTAACAGTAGAAAAACCTGGCAATACCATCTTAATCAAATGATGAAACTTTAATCACTGAAAAATGGGAACTGACATTTTGCTTCCTGATATAATGTATTGAGGACACAGAATTATCTTTATGATATTCTTGCTAGAAATGTTTAACCTGAATCTAATCACGAGGAAGTAATTAAAGTCAAACTATGGGACATGCTACAAAGCAGCCATCAAATTGTCAATATCATGAAAGACCAAGAAAATGGAGGGGGGGTACTGTTCTGGAATAAAGGTGATTAAAGAGATCTGACAACTAAATGCAACATTGGTCCTGGATTATATCTACTATAATGCAGGGGTTACAAAAAAGGACATTACTGGAATGTGGATATGGATTGTGTAACAGATCATGTCAATGTTAAATTCTTGAGTGTGAAGAGGGAATTGTGGTTATGTAGGAGAGTGTTTCTGTTCTTAGGAGATACGTGAGATCTACCTGCAGCTTGCTTTCATAGTTGGAGGGTGGGTGCAGAGAGAAGGAACATGGGAAGAAGAGAGGGAGAAAGCAGACATGGCAAAATGTTACCTGAGACAAAAACAAATCAGTTGTATTTAGTGAAGATGTGTTAGTCAGGTGTTTTTTCTTTTATCATGCCTGTTTGGTGGTGTTTTCTTTTTTTCCTGATTGTAAAATAGTTGCTCATTGCAGATCATTTGGAAAATATGGAAGAGTATAAATATCATCCCTAATTCTGTCTATAGATATTACTTAATGTTGAATTGAGTTGTGATCAGAGGTTATATATAATTTTCTCTCTACCGTCTTTGCTAATATGTTCTATTTTTTCACATAATTGAATCAATATCTTTGGAAACATGATTTTTAAGAGCTCTATAATTTTCCTTCATATATTCAACCATTCACTTATTGAATATTTGGATTGTTTCCAATTTTCCCTAATTTAATATTTCTGTAATGGGCATTCATGTTCTTAAGTTATTGTCTGCCTCTCCTTTTTTTTTTTTTTTTTTTCTTTTCTTTTCTTGCGGTACACGGGCCTCTCACTGTTGTGGCCTCTCCCATTGTGGAGCACAGGCTCCGGACGCGCAGGCTCAGCGGCCATGGCTCACAGGCCCAGCCGCTCCGCAGCATGTGGGATCCTCCCGGACTGGGGTACGAACCCGCGTCCCCTGCATCTGCAGGTGGACTCTCAACCACTGCGCCACCAGGGAAGCCCCTGCCTCTCCTTTTTATTTCCTGAAGATATCCTCCTACCAGAGTGTACAGCACATTACCATTGTTTATTGTAACTATTTGGCAACATAACATAAAAAGCCAGTAGTAGTATATTATTTGTTTTGTAATGGCACACATGTTTTCTTACCTAGAATTATGATGATAATTTCAATGAAAATGGAACTGGAGAAGCAGTAAAGGTTGATCCAGAAGATAACAGCCTAAATCAAGGCAGTGCCAAAGGATTGGAAGATAGTCCCCAAGAAAATGTCGGTGTTACAGAGACTGTGGAACGGTGTGATGACCCCAAAAGTGAAGCTAAAAGGTAAGTAAGTCAGAGTTGCTTGTTGTTTTCTAATTACTTAATGCTGGTGGTGAGGATGGCTTTTCATCTATCAAATAAAACCCCCTTTCCCGTGATGGACGCCATGAGTCAGATGTATCTGTGATTTACACCTACACACGTACGTTTACAGAGGACGGTGTTGGAGGGAGAATGCTAGACAGTGTGCTCAGACATTGCAGCAACATGGCCCAAAGCAGAAAGGAGTCACGTGGACCCAGTTTTTGTTCCCTTTATCCTGCTCAGGTTCTTATTTTGCCCAGGGTCAGTAATCCTTGGCACTTGCCTGAGAACAAGACTACAGACAAGACTGTGCCCCATTCGCCTGAGTATCACTGACCAAACCTCCATGCTCGGGCCAGGCATCCTGCCTTCAGCCCCCGTGCAGGTCGTCAGGGCATATGTGCACAGCTTGGGGCCCTCGTGCTCTAGAGGCCCGGGAGTCCTGGTGCTGCACAGGCCACAGCGGCTGGCCAGGGGAAGGTCTCGCTCAGGGCAGGTGGCATTCCTTTTCCCCTCCTCTCCTTGTCTGACTTTCTCGCTCCCATCCTCCTCTGTTCCTCTGGAGCGGAATAATTTCTTATTCCTTGAGGAAAGGTCTGAACAGTAGGCAACCGCAGGTTCCTGTCACAGGACCATGAAAAAAGAGTTCAAATGACAGAGTGAGGTGGAAGCCTGAGTTGAAAATGCTCAACGCTGGAGTAACAGTGAGGGGTGTGGGATTTAGGTGCCATAAATGAGGAGAGAAATGCCATGGAAGCCTAGAGTAGGCCTGGAGCTGTAGGAAAAGGAGAACAAGGAGCTCCATACACGGGTAACCTGGATGCCTGCCTTGGAAGACTTTGGACAGTGGAAAGCTGGAAGGGGAGGTTACACACTGCTCTGATGCTTGGTGTGTATTCCCATGTTAAACATGAGGAAACTGAGTCTGGGTTAAATGACTTGCCCGAGAACAAAAGCTGGTAAGTGGGAAAGTCGGCATTTAATCCCATCTGCCTGACTACTTGAAGGACCCAGTCCAGCTAGCTCCACGGGGCCCAAGCATCCTGTGAAAGTCCCTCAGAGGCTGCTTGGGTGTATGAGGGATGGGCCAGAAGTGGGGCTCCAGGCCCCTGAACACCTCCGTCACATAGAGCTAAAGTATTTTCATTCATTTTCCACAGTACCTCCACTGTGGGATTCATTTGGGGGAGGAAGAAGGGTTCTCATTGCTCAAACTCAGACTTTCGCGACTACTAGTGAAGTCGTGAAGTTCAGCTTTCTCACTTAATGATGTGAGAAAAAGAGTCAGAGAATTCAAATGGTGTCTTCACTGCTGAGGAGTGACGGGGCTGGGATAGATAGCCCGCCCCCACCGGCAGGTGTCCCCTCTGCTGCTGCTCTGCAGTGCGTGGATGCTACTAGCTACCTAAAACGTGTGTGTATCTAGGGCACATTTTTATTTTTTTTTCCTTTTTATTGTTTTATTGAAATATAGTTAACATACAATGTTATTTTAGTGTCAGGTATACAACATAGTGATTTGACATTTATATACATTACATTAACTGATCACCACAGCAGGTCTAGGAACCGCCTGTCGCCATACAAAGTTATGGCAGTATTGTCGAGTATATTCATATGCTGTACATTATATCCTCTCTAGAGTACTTTTTAAAGATAACGTCTTAGATATTAGCTTCAGAGATGTAGCTGCTGCCTTTCATAATAAGGTGGATTGTTCTTTGGGAATATTATCCTGAATTTTCTTGGATATATTTGTGGCCTATCTGTGATGATATTCTGTAAATTAGTAAATGTTAATCTGTTGCCTTTTATGTCATGGTGTCTTTTTCTTGATGCTTTCAAACCTGGCTGAATACTGCATACTGCTGTGCTGTTCTCCTAATCAGCATCGGGTGAATGTGTAGGCCATTTAACTTAATACAGACTCCTGGGTTCCGCTCGAAGAATGGAATGCTCAAGTGCTTGGCAGCATTGTAACTCATTGGCTATAACCCACTCCCTCTGGTCTGTAAATTCGGTTGTGCTCAGATTTTACCCTAAGAATTTGGTCAGCACAAATGAGGGAAAAAGTATGAGAGGACTAAGGAAAATGAAAATTCATACAGATTAAGCCAGAGGGATGTTGTGGAGTTAAAGCAGAACAGGAGGAAACTGACTATACTGGCTGGCAATTTCTGGGTTATAGAATACAGGGGAGAAAACCCCACAGATCAGCAGAAAGGACAAAATCTTAATAAAAGAAAATTCTTTACATTTAACAAATGTAATTCTATAAAAAATGCATTACAGTGTTTCTCTCATTTCACTGTGGAACTGATGAAATGTTTGTCATCAACTGGATCAGGTTTAACAAGTTGTGTCTTTGGGGAAACACACACTTAATGTCATAGATTATTTGTGAGTACTACTGGTTGGCCGTGAAGATGGTTTGCTTCAGTAAATGGAGTATTAATTAGCTTTTTTACAAAAATACACCATATAAAAGTTCGGAGCTATTTTAGTATTCTTGTTTTAGCTTGTGTTTCAACTTTTAAGTAAATTCCTTCGTTTTTGTGTCAAATTTGATATCTGATGATCTCTAAAGTTGTTTTTTAAAGCTGTTTATTTGAGATGTGAAAACTAATTTACTTGGCCATTAAAATGAACGAATTAGCCTTTAAAATGCATGTCACTCTTTTTAGTCTTCTTGGGAGCAAGGTGACAGTTAAAAGGGGTACATTATTATTGGATTATACTGAATTCTTTCATTTATTTTCCAGTGTTTCTAAACCCAAAGGAAAGAAAGCCAAAGATACTAAAAAATCTGTCAGAGTACCTGCTGAACTACAGACAGTGGTAGGTCAAAATAATATTGACAACTCTTCAGTGGACCTTGTTGTTTAAGCAGTATAATCTTAATTCTAATTCTGAAGACGTTACGTGTGTATTTGGTGAGCCCTTCTGCACCTGCTGCATAGATGTGGCTCCATCAACAGTTTTCCTTGACGAACGTAGAATTTATGTGCCGCTGACATTTTTTTCTTTAAAGTAAGCAGAAGCACACTGGACATATCAGATTGTACCAGAACAGTTACTGTTCTGTTTTCCGTTACTCTGAAATCCAAAGCCTTATCCATGTGGTATGTCCTGTTGAATGTCTCAGGACCCTTAAAGTTGATGGTGTAGGTTAATGGAACTCGACTTCCAAGAACAACTGCCTCTGTTGAGCCTGTCTTAGTAGCTGTCCATTGTGTTACAAGGTCTTTATTTTGCAGTTGTTTGATATTTAATCTCAACGTGAAAACGCTGCTCTCAGATAATAATACTTGCTTTTGTTTATTTTTTTTATGTTGTTTTTTCTTTTTTTTTTTTCCCCTTCTCAGAGTGATGTTCTTATCAGCTGTACAACCTGCCATAGTGAATTTCCATCCCGGAATAAACTTTTTGACCATCTAAAGGCCACAGGTCATGCAAGAGCACCTTCGTCATCATCTTTAAACAGTGTAACAGATAGTCGAAGCAAAAAAGAGAAACGTAAAAACAGATAGAAATCCTGCCAATGCTTTTTCTTTTTGATTGTCTCTCGATTTTGACACCAAAAACTGAACTGAAATCATCTAAAGAGTTAAAATTTCAGTCATCTGCAATTTATTGCATTGTGGGAGATTATTTTTATCTTGTAGAAACTTTTTTTTGTTTAATATATATTTTTTAAACATTTCATTGGTGATTGAATTCTACTTTTGCCATCCGAATTGACTTGAATGTCTCAGAACAGGTAAATACTGTAAAGTATGCATTCTTGACTTCTCTTGGCTCATGTGGACAGAAATGTACAGAGAGAATTAAATTATTTTAACACGTACAAATGCTCCTTTCTGTTTCATTTTGTGAATTTCACATTAAGTGAAAGTATTTTTATGTGATAAGCATTTTTATATGATTCAGTGGTTTTGTGTTTTGTTATGCTTCACGATCTGTTGAAGACTCAGATCATTTTAAAATCGTCATGGATTTTTTCCACCTGATACCATGATTCCAGTTCTGATTTTAAAACTACTTCTAAATAACCTGTTGTTAATTACTGCATTTTTTTTCCCCTCAAGGACAATGATAAGTAGAAACTAATTGAACATATATGGTTGTTTTTCAAGAATAGTATCTCTTCAAGGTATAATTATATTGATTTAACTTGAGATTTTACTGGTAATTATCAATAAGATATATCTTTTGGTTTTTCACTCTGATTTGGCTCACGGAGATGGAACAAATTTATAGGGTGTGTCCTCCTTAGGCATAGGGACAGCTGTAAAGCATGATTGATCAAGGTAGCAGATGGTTCAGAATTTATTCTATTTAACAAGAGGTATTCTGCCTTGGGTTTTTTCACTATTTTCAGAAGTTCTTTTGTTTTTTCCATCATTCAGTGGAGAGAAACTTTTCCTTTACCTTTTTTTTTTTTGCTGTATGCGGGCCTCTCACTGTTGTGGCCTCTCCCGTTGCGGAGCACAGGCTTCAGACGCGCAGGCTCATGGGCCCAGCTGCTCCGCGGCATGTGGGATCTTCCCGGACCGGGGCACGAACCCGTGTCCCCTGCATTGGCAGGTGGACTCTCAACCACTGCATCACCAGGGAAGCCCCAAGAGAGAAACTTTTTTAATGAAAGATTTTTCACTAGGGCTGATATTTATGCCCTAGATTATCTACTCTGTAGCAAAGATGAAAAAAGAAATACAGAGAATCTTTATAAGTGAGTGTGGTCAAGTATATGGATCAGTGATGAGTCAGGTTTTAGGGTGGATTAAATAGGCAATGCTTTTAGTTCACTATCTTGAAATAAGTACTTGCTGTTCAGTGAAGTTATTTCTCTCCTTATATCCTTGATCTTCAAATGAAACAATCTTCAGTTATGCATAAGTTCTAAAACACAGGGTCCCCGAGGGCGAGGTCTTTTCTGAAAGCTTCATTGATAGTATTGATGATGCGGATCATTCTGTGAGATGGACTTGAAAATATGCATTTGTAGCTTAATTTTTAGTTTGTTTCTTTTTCATTTAGATAGATGTTTATTTTCTTTACCTTCTTCCCTTTCTAACTTCTATTGCTAATTCCTCCTAATTGTTTTCCCCCCTTTCTTGGTCCCTTCAGGGGAAATGCCAGCCAGTTTTCTGTCTTTGGTCTTTTCCTCCCAGGCTTCATCTGAACACTCACCACCTTCCTCTAATTTGAACTAGATGAATTGGCCATAATTATGAATAGGAATATTAATGAATGGGAGGGCATATTAGTCACATGTTATTTATTGTTCAGTAAAAAATAGGAAGTCATCTTGAAAGGTAGAGAATGTCCTGCAAATGCCCTTCAGACCTTCCTTGCTTTCCCTTGTACCAACCATGCAGGCATATTTAAATTTATTCCTGCTACATGTGAGGATTGATTGGGGTTTCTTGTCACTTTTATTCTCATTGACAGAAGTCATCCATACTTTTTAAGAGATCTTCATCAGTTGTGATCAGAAATTAGATTTCAGTTCTAATCCTGTGTGTGACGCTGATAAGTCATTTAACTTCTCTGAACTTCGTTTTCCTTATCTCTAACACAGTTGTTAGCATAATAATATTGTCTTCATTTATCACCCAGGATTATTATGAAGATCAAACAAAGTAGTACATATGAAAACGTTTTTTAAATACAAAAGCTTTATACACAATGTTATTGAATTTAGATGAGTTAAATCTTTTTCAGTTAAAATATTTGCAGATAGAACTGTATGTGCTGAATTGAATGCGCTTTAGGTTTTATGGGAATTTCCTTTCCAATCTACTTCTGAAGAGGAAAACAGAAACATATGTTATGGCAAGGGTAAAATGTTATTTTTGGTGGATCACAGACGTTCGATTTTGTTTGTCTGAGGCAGAGCAGAATATTCAAAAATACATGAGCACATATTTTACGTTAATCTCATTAAAGCTCAGTGGTAACTACCATCTTGATTGAAGTTAGCTCAAGTGTAGAAGGTGCATAGCTTGAGGGTTCTGGAAGGAGAGGGTTAGGGGAAATCCCGTTTATTCCTCCACAATTCATTCAGTGGTACCAAAGCTAGGGTTCTCCATAAAGCCCAGTGAGACCTTCCCTATTTCAAAATAGGAACAGTATCCTTATCAAAAGCATAGCACTATAGGAAAATAGGATGGCATCAAAATGAAAACTTCTGCAGAACAATAGGCAACATAAGTAAAAAGACAAGCCTCAGACTGGGAGAAAATGTTTTGATACATATAACTGACAAAGGATTAGTATCCAGAATACATTAAACGACAAAAGAACCTCCTATAAATCAGTGAGCAATTGACAGTTATGCATTAATACCGAGCAGTTCTCAAACTTTTTGGTATCAAGATCCCTTTACAGTCTCAAAAATTGAGAACCCCAAAGTGGTTTTGTGTATGTAGTTTATATCTACTGATATTTACTCTGTTAGAAATGAAAATAGAGGAATTTTTGAAGTATTACCTTATTTAAAATAATACATGTTAAATAACATTATGGAAAATAACTTTTTCAAAATGAAAGTTTAATGAGAAGAGAGGCATTTGTTTTACATTTCTGAAAATCTCTTTAATGTCTGGCTCAATAGAAGACAGCTGGATTCTGATAGCTGCTTCTTCAATCAGTCTGTTGCTGTATGTTTTGGTTAAAGTATGTGAAGAAAATTGAGCCTCATGTGGATAGGAAATTGGAAAAAGAAGGACCTTGTGAATCTCCCAGGGTCCTCAGACCACGCTCAGAACCGCTGCATTAGAAAAATGGGTAAAATATATGAACAGAAAAAGCTTGAATAGTCAAAACAGTATGAAAAGGTGATCATTGTCACTGATAATCAGGGAAATATGACTTAGTTGTTTCATGTTTTCAGATTGGCAAAAGGCAAAAAGTCTCACAAGATCAAGTGTTGGTGAGAATGGAGAAATGGGAACAATTGCTTCAGTTTGATGGTGGCTATGAAAGTTGAAGACGTACCCCCTGACCTGACAACTCCAGGGGTATACTAGCGTCTCACAGTGTCTGCAGAGGCACAGCATGGGCTCTACCTGAGGACTGTCACCCAGGTCCCACTCCTGACCTGCTGAGTGAGAATTTGCAATTAACAAGACTTCTCAGGTGACTCGCATGCTTCTTGCATCTTGAGAAGCAGTGCTCTCAGGAATCCAGGCGCCTGTGGACAAGGAGACTTAGTGGCTGATCACAGCTGAATTGCTTGTATCTGGGAAAAGTTGGAGATGGACCATAAATCTCCATGAACAAGAAAGTGGATAAATTGTATAATGGACAATAAGATGGCAAACAAGCAGTTCAAATGAGTGAACTGGATATGTAATACCAATGGCTAGCCTTAAAAAAATACTGAATGAAAACAAGCTGTCAGAAGGTGACATGTATGCCACTTATATATAGTTTTTTTAAAGTACTGTTGTTATTTATAGAGAGAAAATATAGAACCATCAATGGGAAACACATCATTCAGAAAAGTAGTTGCCTCTGGAAAGGGAGGGAGAGGGGTGGAATGGGGGCGTGGCAGCAAAGGGGCCTTATCTGAGGCAAGACTTCTAATTAAGATCTGAAGGAAGATGTTAGCATTAATTCTGGGTGGTGGGTAATGAGGGTTTATCACTCTACTAACATGTTTTCATGAAATACTTCAAATATCCAGAGAAATACAAATTAATGTTCCATTTTTTGTTAATAGAAAATACACTTGCACGAAAGGGGAGATAAAGGTTTTCAGGTCTACATTTTATTCCTAGCATATTCCATAAGCTCACTGTGGCAGAGGCTGTTACTTGTTTCTCTCAATATTCATTCTCCCCTTCTTCCTTATAATTCTGATTTTTGATTGGGCACAAAGCCACCTAAAA
The DNA here is from genome assembly GCF_003676395.1 of Aethalodelphis obliquidens. Taxonomy (NCBI): domain Eukaryota; kingdom Metazoa; phylum Chordata; class Mammalia; order Artiodactyla; family Delphinidae; genus Aethalodelphis; species Aethalodelphis obliquidens. Next base: position 3,602,175 of record NW_020838024.1, on the reverse strand, counting down.
TTTTACCTTCCTAGCCTCCCTTGCAGCTAGGAGTCTGTAAGTTCTGGTCAGTGATCTGAGCAACTTTGGGGACATGTCCTGAAAGATGTGGGATGTCCTTATTCCTTCCTCCGCCAGCTTCAGTGAACGGGTAGGTAATGGTTGGCGCTCTACCCCTGTCTGGGACCATGAATCCTCACAGGGCAGAGAAACTGAAGCCCAGGAGCTTCCATCCTTGACATGTAGAGGGACCCTATAAGGCCCAGACAACCTCCTTATGCATTCAAGAGAAATAAAACTCCTGCATCACTGAAGCCTCTGTTGTTTTGCATTTCCTGTTGCAGGTGACTCACGTCCTGATTGCTTTTTTTTTTAATTGAAGTATAGTTGGTTTATAATGTGTTAATTTCTGCTGTACAGCAAAGCGATTCAGTCACGCATATATATACATTCTTTTTAATATTATTTCCCCTTATGGTTTATCTCAGGATATTGAATATAGCCAGTCGCTTCTTATTTCACCGTGTGTATTGTTCCCTCCCCATATGAGAGGTATAGCTTCAACAGTGGCAAGGATGTGGACTCTTAGCTCTGAGAGATCTGGGATCAGGTTACAGTGGCAGCACTAATTATGTGATCTTGGGCAAGTCGTTTAAACTCTTTAAGCCTCTTTTATTTTTTTTCATCTGTAAAATAAGGGTGAAATCAACCTTGCCGAATTGTAAAGGTGAAAACTTAAGTGTGAACACTGCCTGGCACATGATAGGCACTCGATAGCTATTAGCTTTTACTTATTTTCAATAATCTCTTCTGCTTATAAATTTTCTTGCTTTATTTAACTGTTCACTTTGGTTTCTGAAATCATCTAATGGGGATGGTAATTTGCAGAGAAATCCATGATTATATTGATCCTATGGTGTATTGTTGTTTTTTTTTTTTTTTTTTTTTTGCAGTACGCGGGCCTCTCACTGTTGTGGCCTCTCCCTCTGCGGAGCACAGGCTCCGGATGCGCAGGCTCAGCGGCCATGGCTCACGGGCCCAGCCGCTCCGCGGCACGTGGGATCTTCCTGGACCGGGGCACAAACCTGTGTCCCCTGCATTGGCAGGCAGACTCCCAACCACTGCGCCACCAGGGAAGCCCTATTTTTTTTTAAGTACTAGTGTATATATTGAAATTCTTTCTGGCTCAAATGGAACAAAATTTTTACATGCTAAAGCTGAAAGTATGCTATTTCAACGTGGTTGTGTGATACCAATGGAAACTGTCTTGACGATCATTGATCCTAATTATGTTAGAAGACTCAGTGCATTTGTACAGAGAATTACTTTGCCATTAAAATGAGACAGGGCCCCAGCATCACTGACGTCCTTTCGGATACAAAATGCCTTCTGAAAGCAAGGAAGGGTTCAAATTATCCTTCGCAGTATAAATTATTTGAATGTCACTTAGAGAAAGTTTCTAACAATTTCTAAAACAAAAAGGTCATGGTGTCTCTCCGCATTTAGATAAATTGGTATGTAGTTAATATATCTTCAGGTACTTTTCTTATTTTCAAATTTAATAATAACTCATACTTTTGTGTACGAGGTAACAGTAGTCTCAGCATATGTGAAGCAGAACTTCCAACAGTTCCATCCAATAGTGGAATCCGTCTCTTAGGATGTTCTGTAACTGTCCGGTCAGGGTTCTCTGCTGGAAATGCCATAGAAGGATGCCTGCCCTGGGGGTAGGGGGATTCCCTGAGTGACGGCAGGATCCTGGGCTGGGGTTCTCTACCTGCAGCTCCAGGGAAGCCCAACAGCTTGATGAGCGCTCTGGCGAGTGAGCTCACACCGCTCTCCGCTGGACCGCTTCTTCAAAAACCGGGGCTGCGTGCACGTGCTTTCTCTCCAAACTTGAATTGGGTTTTGAAAGCGCAGGCCCAGTGCAGATGGCTAATCACTGCAAGGAGATTGAGGAGAAAACTTATCCCAAGTGGGCGGGCCCATCTGCAGGCACTTTTTAGCTGAGCTGTGTGTTCTGCGATCTGGGCTCACCTGAGAGAAAGCTGTGCAGCTGGAGAGAGACATCTTTGGTGCTCTCCACACCCGCTCTGTAGGTGCCTTTAAACCAGGCCCCCTTTGTCTTCCAGAATCCGGTGGCCGGAGGTGGGCCCAGGGAGATCCAGTCTCTGCTCCTTAATCCCAGCCGTTCTTCCTGGGGCCTTGCCAGCCCTACTGCCCAAGGGCCCTACCCGCCTCAGGTCCTGGACAACTGAATCCTCATAACAGCAACAGTTTGAGAATCAAGGTAGGCACGTGAGGGAGCCTTTTGAGGTACGTCAAAACTAAAAGAGTATTTCCTCCACTTATACAGGAGATCAGTGTGGAGAGAGTATGGGTCTTGAAGTTAGATTCACATAGGTTCAAATCCCAGCTCCAAAGTTATAAGCTTGTTAACTAGGACGTATCACACCAAAGCTTTGAGCCTGTTGCCTTTAAATGGGGATGGTAGTATCCATGTCACACGTTAGTGGTTCAAATAAGAAACTCTCGTATACGAAGAACCCAGCAGAATGCTTGACACACAAAGGCTTGCCCCAAATAGTGCCACACACTATTAAATCCTAGTTCCCATTCTATTCTGTTCCCTTTCCCCGTGAAGTACCCCAAGGGACATGGGCTTAGTTGCCCAGCTCTTCACCCAGTTCCCCCTGTACAGTGTGTTTTCCTTGCACTCACACTGGGCCCACCTGGATCACCCAGGATAATCTCCTCAAGACCCTTAATCACTCTGCAAAGGCCTTTTTGCCATGTGAGAAAACATTCACGGGTTTCAGGGATGAGAATGTAGACATCTGGGGGCAGGAGGTGCATTTTGCTGCCAACCATAGGCTCCTCACTCGAGGGGTTGTTGTAGAGACCGAAGTGACGGTGCCTGTGGAACACGGCGCTCTGCCTGCTGCACAGCTGCCCTGCTGGCAGGTCTCGGGCTTCAGGTAGACCGTGAATTTCTTGAGGGCAGAGAGGGGCTTGTCCTCCTTTTCTGTCCTCTACCATACCTAGCATAGTGCTGGAACCACAGCACGGCCTCAGCAAGCCGCTTGTCGGGTATTTTAAGTGCAGAATCCTAGAGTGGCTCCGCTTGCAGGTGGGTCGGTTCCAACAGTCACTGCCACTCAGCGGAGCCAGGTCCTGGCTGTGCTCGCACAACACGGTCATCTAGTGAGAGTGCCCTGTCTCCGCCAATGGAAGACAGACCCTCACTCGCTCTATACACGCTTGGTGAGAAGTTGAACCACGAAAACCTCCTGAATATTCAAACTATGAGGTTTGTGTGAAGCTAGCGTTCTCCCTCAGGCTCGGGATGGAACATAGGTTCCTCCATCAGTGTTGGCATGACCCTTCTAAAGCAAAATCATGCAGCTTTGAGATGACAGAAGCATCCAATTTGGTTTTCTTTTAAAGGCAATTTGAAATTTACCAGCTTCCTAATATTCTCAAACCCTCTCCTACTTTACAGGAGACAGACTCAGGATCCAAAAGAAATGCTTATGGATGAGTTCTAGACAAAAATAAAAGATAAATGAAAAATATATGACTCGCATTAAAAATGTAACTGGAACAAAATAGAATAGGGAAAACATGATTCAACCACAAGACATGGAAATGAAGTGGGGATTAGAGTTGACGGCAACATCAATGTGAGACTGGGTGAAGAGGAATGTCCGCTGCCCTTAGGACGAGGTCCTGCTCTGCCCACCCTGCGCTCAGTTCTGGGTGCTGCACCTAAAGAAGCCTTGGAAAGGAGCACTGAAAGTGGCAATGTCAGGAATAGTTGAGAAGTTTGGGAACACTGATTCTAGAATATAATGGAAATTAATTAAAATACTTAGCAATATTTAGCTGGAGAAGTGACATCCCGAGGGAGTCAAACTAGGAGTCTGTTTTCTTCTCTGCATCCCACCCGTCTGAAACCTCTCCCCCTCTCCACTTTTCCAACTCCTACCCTTCCTTCAAGTCATACTTGAAGTGCAGGCGCACCCCTCGGATTCTTGGGACCTGGGGGAGGAGAGCAAACGGACACCCACACACCATATGTTGAAATGTTTCAGAATTATATCAAGCTAACAAACTATTGAGTTAAATATGCTTTACCCTCCTACCTTGGTCATTATGACTTATAAGCATCCAAAAGGCCGGGTTCAAACTTTCAGTTCTCAGATTCCTTGCATTTCCTACCAGAACGTGGTGGCATGGAAAGACTTGACCTCCGACCTCTCCTCGCCCTCTCTTCCCACGCTCAGCTCCATCCTGCCTCGTGTGTGTCCATGTAGCTGTCCTAGCTCTCATGTCCAAGCATCTAAACTCCTGCAATCAGCTGCACCAGGAGACCAAGGTAGGCCCTGCACTTGAGCTTGGAGCCATTTGGGCAGGGGCTTCTGGAATTCTGGGGTCTGTGGATTCCTTACTCCCTGGAGAAGGGCCTGGACAAAGGAAAGCTGGAATGGGACCCCTCTAAAACTGGGGGCCCAGAGCAGGGGGCCCTATTACCTGAGCTTTCAAGCAATGTTATTTAAGTGACTCCTTTTCCGTGAAGCTTTCCCAATATCTCCTCTCAATAAGTGTTTCTTCCTCTGACCTCCTTGACCATTTGATACTTACTATATGCTGCCTCAAGAACAAAACAATGGAACTTTTGGAAGGATGCACCCCGTGCCTTACTGCTGGGGGCCAGCTCTGAAATCACTCTGCACTGGAGGGCAAGAAGCAAACAGAAATACTTAGTGAAGGCTGCTATCTGTTTTGACCCCATGATCCATTTTCAATGGAAACTTCAGCTTCTTAGACCCCGTGTCTTATTTTCTTTAAAATTTAATTAACTGCAAGTTTAATTCTTTATCATCCTGTCAGTATTAGCACAGCCATACTTCAGGAGAGAATGCAGTCAGGCCTTCCCCCAAAGTAATCACCTTATGGGGGAGGGGCCCCTAATAATATCATTATACATTTTTTAAATGAATGTATTTTGGAATTGACTTACTGGAATTTTAGGAATTGATTCATTACCCCTATGGAAACCTTAATGTCTAAAGTTTTACTATTTATTTTTAATGCACTGTAATGTTATTAAGCAAAATTTCCCCTTCAGCTTACTCATTTATCATTTGTGTCTGGGGTTTAACTTATGTGCCATAAACACTTCATTACAGGATGAAGTTCCGTGAGTCTCACTTTCCAATTTCTCACGTCATTCGCGCCACTCCAGCATCCTTAGTCACTTAGGAGTGCGCCTGTTTGCCGGGAGTCTGCAAAGCCCCGAAGCCACACAGCTCAGACTCTTTTGAGAACTCACTCACTTCCGCTCTGTTTCCAGGAAAGAATCTATAGAAGCCCTCTTACTGTGCCATGCTGCTGCTTTACAACTTCAGAGAGTAGCAAAACGCTAGAGCTGATAGGGACCTTCGAGCTTATCTATCTAGTTCAACCTACTCGTTTTACAGATGAGAGAGTTTGCTGTGTTCCTTTCCTTGTTCCAAGAAGGATTGAGACCAAACGTCTGGTATTAAGAAACCCATACATGAAGAAAAGGCATGAGTTCTCTGTGCTACAGTGAACATTTTTCTCACCCAGGTGTGGAGAAGTGAGGCCTATTTGCTTTAATGCAACCAAATCTCTCTATCATTCCATTCATTTATGCATTCTAAATCTCTCTATTAATCCTTCATCTGACCTCATTGGAAGGAATGTTCTCATCCATGGATATATTCTTAAAATTTTTTTGGAAAATTGTTGTAAAATTTACCATGTTAGCTATTCTTAAGTGTACAGTAGCATTAAGCACACTCACAATGTTGCATAGCTATCACCACTGGCCCATTTTCAGAACTTTTCATCATCCCCAACAGAAACTTTTTACCTATGAAACAATAATTTCCCATTCCCTCCTACCCGCAACTCTTGGCAATATTTATCCTTTGTGGCTGGCTTGTTTCAGTTAGCAATGTTTTCAAGGTTCATCCATCCATATTACAGCATGTATCGGAATTGTCTTCCTTTTCAAGACAGAATACCATTCCATTGTATCCATATACCACATATTGTTTATTCATTCATTCAATGATAACATCTGAGTTGTTTCCATCTTTTGGCTATTATAAATTATACTGCTATGAACATGGTTGTGCAAATATCTGTTTGAATTCCTGCTTTTAATTCTTTTGGATCTATACCCTGAAGTGGAATTGCTGAGTCGTGGGGTAATCCTGTGTTTAACTTTTTGGGGAACTGCCATACTGTTTTCCATAATGGAAAACATTCCCACCAGCAATGCACAAGAGTTCCAATCTCTACATATCCTTGCCAACATTTGTTATTTTCTGATGTTTTCGTATTTTATTCTTTTATATAATAGCCATCCTAATGGGTATAAGTGGTATCTCACTGTGGTTTTGATTAGTATTTCCATAACGGACGGATAGTGATGTTGAGCATTTTTTCATATGCTTACTGGCCATTTGTATTTCATCTTTGGAGAAATGTCTATTTAAATCTTTTGCCCACTTTTGAATTGAGTTGTTTTGTTGTTGTTGAATTGTAAGTGTTCTTTTTAATATATTCTGGAAATTTAGCCCTTATCAGATATATGATTTTGTAAACACATTATCCCATTCTGTGGGCTATCTTTTCACTTTCTTGATAGTGCCCTTTGATGCACAAAAGTTTTTAATTTTGAATAGACCCAATTTTATCTATTTTTTTTCTTTTCTTGCCTTATCTAAGAAATCATTGCCAAATCTGATGTCATGAAGATTTGTACCTGTTTTCTTCTAAGAGTTTTATAGTTTTATCTCTTAGGTTTAAGTCTTTAACTCATTTTGAGTTAATTATTGTATATGTTGCAAGGGCAGGCTCCAGCTTCATTCTTTTGCATGTGGATAACCAGTTTTCCCAACATCATTTGTTGAAAAGATTATCCTTTCTCCATTGAGTGGCCTTGGCATCCTTGTCAAAACTTAACTGACCATATATGCGAGGGTTTATCTTCAGCTCTCTATTTTATTCTTTTGGTCTACATGTCTGTCTTTCTTCTAGAACCACACTGCTTTGATTACTGTAGCTTTTGTAGTAAGTTTTGGAATTAGGAAATCTTAGTTCTCCAACTTTGTTCTTCTTTTTCAAATATATTCTTTTTAAATTGCATACCTAGACAGCATGCATTTCTGAAAGGTATTTTCAAGAGTGGCAAAATCAGAATATTTAAAACTTTAATACAGAAACTAAACTGTTTTCTTTCCTTTCTTTGCTGCACTAAACAGGCTAACTGAAAATACATCTTGCTTCCCTGTTCCAAAACCCACCTCCTTTCCCCACAATCTCTCTGGAAGTGTTAGAGGAGTAAGGGAGGAGTTGATTCTGCGTGAAGAAGCAGGAGAAAAGGTGAATAGGTAGAGGAAGGCAATGCTCCTGAGAAGGAAACGAGCTCCCTGCTAAAAAGAGGATGGAGGGTAGGATATTGCTAAAAAAAGGAAGCAGAGGGTTTACTGGAGATGGCTCCCAGGGTCTAGGAGTAACTCCAGGGATGTTACCAAGAATAAAGAGGACCCTCCTGCCCAGGTTGGTGGAATTGGCACAGGACCACTGAGGAGCATCGGTCAGGCCCCTGTGCCAGGTTCTGGTGTGTGGCAGTGCTGAGTGAAACTAGTTGGAGACCAGCTCAGCCGGAACAGTGGTTTCTAATGACACCTCTGCTAAAGTTCACTCACTACATCGATGTTCCCCATACCCAGTACCATCACAGGAAGAAAAATATTCCTAAAAATATTTTATTTCTGGCATAATTTTCACTCTCTCCTCCTACCTCCTTGCTTTTTAAAAGTTTGCATCAAGTGGCAATCAGTGATGCCTGCAATCTGGGACTTATGCTGGAGCAGAGAAAGTTAGATAACAGGAACAGCCAGCTGCTTAACTCCTCCTAAGTGAGGATGAGGTAATGACTTTCAGGCTGGGCAATGAGACAAGGAAGGGAACAGAGCAATAAGTAAGGCAAGGAAGGCCCAAAGTGTGCCAGGGGCCAGCAATGAGACTCCCGATCAGCCATGACAGCCAGGTCCGGGCAGTTAGAGGAGGCAAGAAAGCTGGAATCAGGGGGAATGGGGCAGCAAGAAAGGATAGCAGGGAGGCACGCAAGAATCAGAAGTTTGGTTAAGACTGGCTTGGGGGAGTAGGGGAATTACTGGCACCAGGCATCTACGGCAAGAAGGTAGTTGGCTCAATCAATACCTCCTGAGGCCAGGAGAGCATATGTGCTCCAGGGGGGAGGAAAGGAACTCAGTAGGTACCCAGGGAACATGTTCAAAGAACTGCTGACAATGCGAATCTGTAGGCCAGAAGGAGGTTGCCCTGGAGATGTGCTTGGGAATCATCAGCATCTAGATAGTAAAGCCATCATGGATAATGGATGAAATCTCCCAGATAAAGTATATGGAGAAGGGAAAAAAGAGGTCAAGATAAAAATCCTGTGGGTACACCAGCATTAAGGAGCAAACTAAACAAAAACCAATGTATGAGAATGAAAAGGACTAAAATGGTAGTACGAGGGACTTCCCTGGAGGGCCAGTGGTTAAGACTTCACCTTCCAATGCAGGGGGTGCAGGTTCGACCCCTGGTGGGGGAGCTGAGATCCTACATGCCTTGTGGTCAAAAAACCAAAACATAAAACAGAAGCAGGGCTTCCCTGGTGGCGCAGTGGTTGAGAGTCCGCCTGCCGATGCAGGGGACGCGGGTTCGTGCTCTTGTCCGGGAAGATCCCACATACCGCGGAGCGGCTGGGCTCCTGAGCCATGGCCACTGAGCCTGCGCGTCCGGAGCCTGTGCTCCGCAGTGGGAGAGGCCACAACAGTGAGAGGCCCGCATACCGCAAAAAAAAAACAAAAAACAAAAATCAACAACAACAAAAAAAACCAGAAGCAATATTGTAACAAATTCAATAAAGACTTAAAAAAAAACAAAAGGCCCACATCAAAAAAAAAAAAAATCTTAGGGCTTCCCTGGTGGCGCAGTGGTTGAGAGTCTCCCTGCCAATGCAGGGGACACGGGTTCATGCCCCGGTCCAGGAAGATCCCACATGCCGCGGAGTGGCTGCGTCCGTGAGCCATGGCTGCTGAGCCTGCGCGTCCAGAGCCTGTGCTCTGCAATGGGAGAGGCCACAACAGTGAGAGGCCCGCGTACTGCAAAAAAAAAAAAACAAAAAAAAACTTGAAACATAAAGAGGTAGTATAAGATTGGAAGACCATGGTGCCATTAAAAAAAAAATAGGAGAAGAAGATGACCAGTCTCAGATGCCACAGAGATGCTAAGTGAGGTGAGGGCTGAATTTGGCAGTTAGAAGGTTATATTAGTCAGGATTTTTCAGAGAAACAGAACCAATAGGAGATATATAAATATATATACAGGTATGTATATAGAGCTATGTATATAATGATATACATATGTGTATACAGTGTATAATGATGTGCACAGCTATGTAGATGGAAATAGATAGTTATATATCGATACCTACATATCCATATGTTATCTATATCTATATTTATTATAAGGTATTGGCTCATGTGACTATGCAGACAGAAGTGCTCTGGTCTGTTGTCTGCAAGCTGGAGACCCAGGAGAGCCAGTGGTGTAGTTTGAAGACCCAAGAGCCTCAGGGGCTGCTGGTGTAGATTTCACTGGGGGTCTGAAGGCCTGACCACCAGGGATGCTGAGGGCATAGGAGATGGGTGTCCCAGCTCAAGCAGTCAGCCAGAGAGGGCGAATCCAATCTGTCTCCACCTTTTTGTTCTATTCAAGTCTTTAGCCCATTGTGTGATGCCCACTTACGTTGGGCAGGCCAACTGCTTTACTCAGTCCACCAATCCAGATGCTAATCTCTTCCAGGAACCCCCTCACAGGCACATCCAGAAATAACGATAATAAGATATCTGGGCACCCCATGGTCCAGTCAAGTTGCCACATAAAATTAACCATCACAGGAGTTGTAGGTCACTTTTGCAAGAATAGGTTCACATAAGCCAGCCTGGGGAGTACTGAGAGAGTGGCAGTGAGGAAGTGGCATGGCAGTGCCCCAAGGATTTTTTTCTTAGAAGCATCACTTTTAGGAAAAGGATATACATTTGAAAGAAGTTTTTTTCTGTTTATTTTTTTGTTTTTTTTTTAAATGGAGGGAGAGGCATGTTTTTAGGCTGAGAGGAAGAAGAAAGAAGAATATAGACACTGAAAATCCAGAAGAGAATGAACAATTCAAGCTGTAAGATCCTGGAGCATATGTGTGTGCTGGGGGGAAGGTGTATGTAAAATAATAACCTGACCATGAATGTGATTATCAGCTCTGTGAAGGATGAGGAAGAAGTAGCAGATGAAGAAGTCTGAGGGCTCCGGGAGGAGAGAACACAGTGCAGCAGCCCTGAGATAGGCAGGGGGGTAGGGGGCTGCTGGAGGGCAGCAATGACAGGTGTGCAGAAGCCAGGGAAAGGTGCAGGGCGACCAGGCCAGGACGCAAGCCAGAGACAGGCCTGAGGGAAGGCATCAAACAGGTATTAAGCAGGAGAGTGATATGATCAGAATCCTTGCTGGATAGTTTCAATGTTCTTCTGATAAACAACGGTCACTTATTGAGAGTGAGAAGGGCAGGGGTGTGAACTGGGGCCCTGAGAAGAGTGCATAGAATTGCAGACCCCTTGGAGGATGAATAAGAGACGCCTGGGAGCCCTCTCGATACCTCCTTCAGATATTACGACCTCACAATTCAACCAAGAGTGGTTTCCTTTTCTTTCTAAAATTACCTCTGGTACTTTATTACCAAAATCTAAATATATATATGTGTATATATATATATATATTTCTAAACACAGATTTCTTTATATATTATGTCTCTAATTATATATACATTTCTAAATATATAAATTTATATTTCTGAATACACACACATGTGCATGTCAGATGACTAAATTTTTTTTTTAACATCTGTCTTGGAGTATAATTGCTTTACAATGGTGTGTTAGTTTCTGCTGTATAACAAAGTGAATCAGCTATACATATACATATATCCCCATATCTCCTCCCTCTTGCGTCTCCCTCCCACCCTCCCTATCTCACCCCTCTAGGTGGACACAAAGCACCAAGCTGACCTCCCTGTACTATGCGGCTGCTTCCCACTAGCTATCTGTTTTACATTTGGTAGTGTATATATGTCCATGCCACTCTCTCACTTCGTCCCAGCTTACCCTTCCCCCTCCCCGTGTCCTCAAGTGCATTCTCTATGTCTGCGTCTTTATTCCTGTCCTGCCCGTAGGTTCTTGAGAACGCTTTTTTTTTTTTTTTTTTTTTACATTCCATATATCTGTTAGCATACGGTATTTGTTTTTCTCTTTCTGACTTACTTCACTCTGACAGTCTCTAGGTCCAACCACCTTGCTACAAATAACTCAGTTTCATTTCCTTTTATGGCTGAGTAATATTCCATTGTATATATGTGCCACATCTTCTTTATCCATTCATATGTCAGTGGACACTTGGATTGCTTCCATATTCTGGCTATTGTAAATAGACCTGCAATGAACATTGTGGTACATGACTCTTTTTGATTTATGGTTTTCTCAGGGTATATGCCCAGTAGTGGGATTGCTGGGTCGTATGGTAGTTCCATTTTTAGTTTTTTAAGGAACCTCCATACTGTTCTCCATAGTGGCTGTATCAATTTACATTACCACCAACCTTGTAGGAGGGTTCCCTTTTCTCCACACCCTCTCCAGCATTTATTGTTTGTAGACTTTTTGATAATGGCCATTCTGGCCGGTGTGAGGTGATACCACATTGCAGTTTTGATTTGCATTTCTCTAATGATTAGTGATGTTGAGCATCCTTTCATGTGTTTGTTGGCAATCTGTACATCTTCTTCGGAGAAATGTCTATTTAGGTCTTCTGCCCAATTTTGGATTAGGTTGTTCTTTTTTTTAATATTGAGCTGCATGAGCTGTTTATATATTTTGGAGATTAATCTTTTGTCCGTTGATTCGTTTGCAAATACTTTCTCCCATTCGGAGGGTCGTCTTTTCATCTTGTTTATGGATTCCTTTGCTGTGCAAAAGCTTTGAAGCTTCATTAGATCCCATTTGTTTATTTTTGTTTTCATTTCCATTACTCTAGGAGGTGGATCAAAAAGGATCTTCCTGTGATTTATGTCAAAGAGTGTTCTTCCTATGTTTTCCTCTAAGAGTTTTATAGTGTCTGCTCTTACATTTAGGTCTCTAATCCATTTTGAGTTTATTTTTGTGTACGGTGTTAGGGAGTGTTCTAATTTCATTCTTTTACATATAGCTGTCCAGTTTTCCCAGCACCACTTATTGAAGAGACTGTCTTTTCTCCATTGTATATCCTTGCCTCCTTTGTTGTACATTAGTTGACCGTAGGTGAGTGGGTTTACCTCTGGGCTTTCTATCTTGTTCCATCGATCTATGTTTCTGTTTTTGTGCCAGTACCATATTGTCTTGATTACTGTAGCTTTATAGTATAGTCTGAAGTCAGGGAGCCTGATTCCTCCAGCTCCATTTTTCTTTCTCAAGATTGCTTTGGCTATTTGGGGTCTTTTGTGTTTCCATACAAATTGTGAAATTTTTTGTTCTAGTTATGTGAAAAATGCCATTTGTAGTTTGATAGGGATTGCACTGAATCTGTAGATTGCTTTGGGTAGTATAGACAGTTTCATAATGTTGCTTCTTCCAATCCAAGAACATGGCAAATCTCTCCATCTGTTTGTATCACCTTTAATTTCTTTCATCAATGTCTTATAGTTTTCTGCATAGAGGTCTTCTGTCTCCTTAGGTAGGTTTATTCCTAGGTATTTTATTCTTTTTGTTGCAATGGTAAATGGGAGTGTTTCCCTAATTTCTCTTTCAGATTTTTCATCATTAGTGTATAGGAATGCAAGAGATTTCTGTGGAATAATTTTATATCCTGCTGCTTTACCAAATTCATTGATTAGCTCTAGTAGTTTTCTGGTAGCACCTTTGGGATTATGTATGTATAGTATCATGTCATCTGCAAACAGTGAGAGTTTTACTTCTTCTCTTCCAATTTGGATTCCGTTTATTTCTTTTTCTTCTCTGATTGCTGTGGCTAAAACTTCCAAAACTATGTTGAATAAGAGTGGTGAGAGTGGGCAACCTTGTCTTGTTCCTGATCTTAGAAGAAATGGTTTCAGTTTTTCACCATTGGGAATGATGTTGGCTGTGGATTTGTCATATATGGCCTTTATTATTTTGAGGTAAGTTCCCTCTATGCCTACTTTCTGGAGGGTTTTTATCATAATGGGTATTGATTTTGTTGAAAGATTTTTCTGCATCTACTGAGATGATCTTATGGTTTTTCCCCTTTAGTTTGTTAATATGGTATATCACATTGATTGATTTGCGTATATTGAAGAATCCTTGCATTCCTGGAATAAACCCCACTTGATCATGGTGTATGATCCTTTTAATGTGCTGTTGGATTTTGTTTCCTAGTATTATGTTGAGGATTTTTGCATCTATGTTCATCAATGATATTGACCTGTAGTTTTCTTTTTTTGTGACATCTTTGTCTGGTTTTGGTCTCAGGGTGATGGTGTCCTCATAGAATGAGTTTAGGAAGGTTCCTCCCTCTGCTATATTTTGGAAGATTTTGAGAAGGATAGGTGTTAGCTCTCTTCTAAATGTTTGATGGAATTCACCTGTGAATCCATCTGGTCCTGGGCTTTTGTTTGTTGGAAGATTTTTAATCACAGTTTCAACTTCAGTGCTCGTGATTGGTCTGTTTATATTTTCTATTTCTTCCTGGTTCAGTCTCAGAAGGTTGTGCTTTCTAAGAATTTGTCCGTTTCTTCCAGGTTGTCATTTTATTGGCATATAGTTGCTTGTTGTAATCTCTTATGATCCTTTGTAATCCTGCAGTGTCAGTTGTCACTTCTTCTTTTTCCTTTCTAATTCTATTGATTTGAGTCTTCTCCCTTTTGTTCTTGATGAGTCTGGGTTTATCAATTTTGTTTATCTTCTCAAAGAACCAACTTTTAGTTTTATTGATCTTTGCTATCGTTTCCTTCATTTCTTTTTCATTTATTTCTGATCTGATCTTTATGATTTCTTTCCTTCTGCTAACTCTGGGGTTTTTCTGTTGTTCTTTTTCTAATTGCTTTAGGTGTAAGATTATGTTGTTTATCTGAGATGTTTCTTCTTTTTTGAGGTAGGACTGTATTGTTATAAACTTCCCTCTTAGAACTGCTTTTGCTGCATCCCATAGGTTTTGGGTTATCGTGTTTTCATTGCCATTTGTTTCTCAGTATTTTTTGATTTCCTGTTTGATTTCTTCAGTGATCTCTTGGTTATTTAGTAGTGTATTGTTTAGCCTCCATGTGTTTGTATGTTTTACAGATTTTTTTCCTGTAATTGATATCTAGTCTCACAGCATTGTGGTCAGAAAAGTTACTTGATACAATTTCAATTTTCTTAAATTTACTGAGGCTTCATTTGTGATCCAAGGTATGATCTATCCTGGGAATGTTCTATGAACACTTGAGAAGTAAGTGTAATCTACTGTTTTTGGATGGAATATCCTATAAATATCAATTAAGTCCATCTTGTTTAAAATATCATTTAAAGCTTGTGTTTCCTTATTTATTTTCATTTTAGATGATCTGTCAATTGGTGAAAGTGAGGTGTTAAAGTCTCCTATTATGATTGTGTTACTGTCGATTTCCCCTTTTATGGCTGTTAGCATTTGCCTTATGTATTAAGGTGCTCCTATATTAGGTGCATAAATATTTACAATTGTTATACCTTCTTCTTGGATTGATCCCTTGATCATTATGTAGTGTCCTTCTTTGTCTCTTGTAATAGTTTTTATTTTAAAGTCTATTTTGTCTGATATGAGAATTGCTACTCCAGGTTTCTTTTGATTTCCATTTGCATGGAATATCTTTTTCCATCCCCTCACTTTCAGTCTGTATGTATCCCTAGGTCTGAAGTGGGTCTCTTGTAGACAGCATATGTACGGGTCTTGTTTTTGTATCCATTTAGCTAGTCTACGTCTTTTGATTGGAGCATTTAATCCATTTACATTTAAGGTAGTTATTGATATGTATGTTCCTGTTACCATTTTCTTAATTGTTTTGGGTTTGTTATTGTAAGTCTTTTCCTTTCTTATGTTTCCTGCCTGGAGAAGTTCCTTTAGCATTTGTTGTAGAGCTCGTTTGGTGGTGCTGAATTCTCTTAGCTTTTGCTTATCTGTAAAGGTTTTAATTTCTCCATCGAATCTGAATGAGATCCTTGCTTGGTAGAGTAATCTTGGTTGTAGGTTTTTCCTTTTCATCACTTTAAATAGGTTTTGCCACTCCCTTCTGGCTTGCAGAGTTTCTGCTGAAAGATCAGCTGTTAACCTTATGGGGATTCCCTTGTATGTTATTTGTTGCTTTTCCCTTTCTGCTTTTAATATTTTTTCTTTGTATTTAACTTTTGATAGTTTGATTAACATGTGTCTTGGCATGTTTCTCCTTGGATTTATCCTGTATGGGACTCTCTGCGCTCCCTGGACTTGATTAACTATTTCCTTACGCATATTAGGAAGGTTTTCAAGTATAATCTCTTCAAATATTTTCTCAGTCCCTTTCTTTTTCTCTTCTTCTTCTGAGACCCCTATAATTTGAATGTTGGTGTGTTTAATGTTGTCCCAGAGGTCTCTGAGATTGTCCTCAATTCTTTTCATTCTTTTTTTCTTTATTCTGCTCTGCAGTAGTTATTTCCACTAGTTTATCTTCCAGGTCACTTATCCGTTTTTCTGCCTCAGTTATTCTGCTATTGATTCCTTCAAGAGAATTTTTAATTTCATTTATAGTGTTGTTCATCATTGTTTGTTTGCTCTTTAGTTCTTCTAAGTCCATGTTAAACGTTTCTTGTATTTTCTCCATTCTATTTCCAAGATTTTAGATCATCTTTACTATCATTACTCTGAATTGTTTTTCAGGTAGACTGCCTATTTCCTCTTCATATGTTTGGTCTGGTGGGTTTTTACCTTGGTCCTTCATCTGCTGTGTGTTTCTCTTTCTTCTCATTTTGCTTAACTTACTGTGTTTGGGATGTCCGTTTCGCAGGCTGCAGGTTTGTAGTTCCCGTTGTTTTGGATGTCTGCCCCCAGTGGCTAAGGTTGGTTCAGTGGGTTGTGTAGGCTTCCTGGTGGAGGGGACTGGTGACTGTATTCTGGTGGATGAGGCTGGATCTTGTCTTTCTGGTGGGCAGGACCATGTCTGGTGGTATGTTTTAGGGTGTCGTGAACTTAATATGATTTTAGGCAGCCTCTCTGCTAATGGGTGGGTCTGTGTTCCTGTCTTGGTAGTTGTTTGGCATGAGGTGTCCAGCACTGTAGCTTGCTGGTCGTTGAGTGGAGCTGGATCTTAGTGTTGAGATGGAGATCTCTGGGAGAGCTTTTGCCGTTTGATGTTATATGGGGCTGGCAGGTGTTTGGTGGACCGATGTCCTGAACTCAGCTCTCCCACCTCAGAATCTCAGGCCTGACACCCGGCCAGAGCACCAAGACCCTGTCAACCACCCGGCTGCAAACATAGAGTCATTTCCAATCTCAGCTCCCAAATGGCTAACTGTTTATTTCAGATGGGTAATCGCTGCCTTAAGCTGTTGGTGGCACTGTACCATCTACGTGTAAAATGCATACAGCACCATCAGGAGTTAGTCTTTGCCTTTCAGTGAGGGACACTGTGTTAGGCCTGATGTATATGAGGATGGAGAAGACAAGGTCACCTTGCCAGGAGTTTAGAGTTTGGTTAGGAGATAAGATGTATCCACAGGAATCAACATTATCCCAAGATGGTGAGAGCCAAGTGCAAATAAGGAAGTTCTTAGTTCAAAAGGAAAGTGACACTAAGGAAAGAGTTAATATTAATTGAGCAGCTGTCAGGGTATTTGCTTATTTAAATCCTCCCAAGGGATCCATGGGATTATATTATCCTCTTTTTTGGACCCAAGGAAGCTTCAGCTCAAGGAGGTTAATTTGCCCAAAACAAACCAGGTGGAGAGCTTGTGCAGGCTCCCTCTGTGGCATGTTGTGTTTTCATTAGTTGCTGTCTGCAATGACCCTCTCCCCCCAGCCAGTTCTTGATTAAATTGTGTTTTTGATGTCTCTCTATGTTCTCCATCCTGGATTACTAGCACTGCTGGTTCTGCCAACACTCCTTACGTCTGTCACCAGTCAGACCAAGCTGACCTACCTTTATCTGACCTAAACCTAAAGGTATTGACATAATTGAGCCTTTGGTTCTGTGTCTTCACTCTTGCTAAGTTAGGTGGCCCTTTTGTTTTTGTTGAGATACTTTGTGGTATTTTGTTCTAGTTTTCCTGTTTTTTTTTTTTTTTTAATGAAAGTAATCTACCTTTTTTAAAAAAAATTAATTAATTAATTAATTAATTTTTGGCTGTGTTGGGTCTTCATTTCTGTGCGAGGGCTTTCTCTAGTTGTGGCAAGCGGGGGCCACTCTTCATGGCGGTGCGTGGGCCTCTCACTATCTCGGCCTCTCTCGTTGCGGAGCACAGGCTCCAGACGCGCAGGCTCAGCAGTTGTGGCTCACGGGCCTAGTTGCTCCGCGGCATGTGGGATCTTCCCAGACCAGGGCTCGAACCCGTGTCCCCTGCATTAGCAGGCAGATTCTCAACCACTGCGCCACCAGGGAAGCCCTAGTTTTCCTGTTTCTAATGGGCAAAGCTGCACCATTTTTACTGTTTGTGCCTCAGCTGGAAATGAGGCTTCAGCTTTAATTAACCCGAGCAATCTGCGGCAGTGACCAGAGTCTTCAAACCTACCTTTGAAACTTGACTGTGATGCTCTGGAACTAAGTGATGATGAAGTGGACAATGTTGTTGAGATTTAGGTGGGATTTAAAGGTGGAAGAAGGATCAAGTCCTCCCACAGTTTAGAGATACCTTTTGAGGTTACTTTGAATTACTGGAAAGTTAAAAACGACACTGATGTAAAAGATGGAGCTTTAGAACACAAATAAGAGCGTAGTTTATTACTGTATTACCAATTTATCAGTGTTATTTTACATCTCTTTATAATTATTATTATTAATGGTATAATCAAAGTTTGATGTTTTTTTTTTAATTACTCCCTCCTGAGTGCATTGTCATGTCAAGGGTTTTTAAACAGTTGCTAACATTTTAATATTATATTCTCATCACATGATTAACTGTCAATGTGTTCCTTGTGTGGAAAAAGTTTACGTGAGCTGAGTGTTCATTATCTTCACTTCAGGCAGTTTCAACAAGAAAGGAAATAAAAAAGAGCTTGGCAAGCATGTGGGCTTCTTGTCTTATGTAAGCTGGCTTACATCCCACCTCCTGTGGGTAGAGCAGAAAATGGAAGGGCAAGAAATGGTGGTGCTAAACTCCTACCCATGGTTCCAGATGGAAAGAAGTAGGAATCCATCATGTTTATAAACTAGTGAAAGAAATGAATACATGCTCCAAGGCCACAATGTTTGCCCTTTCTGCTCCATACCTCCGATGGCTTACACATTTTAAATCCCCAAATGCTCTTCAAGAAAGAGGAGCAGTTTATCCTGGTCAAAGCACTTAGATAGAGTTATACAAACTTCATAGTCAAGAAATGAGACCTAGAACCTGGCTACATTTCAGAATTCCATTGCTGGCTTTTACTCTACAAAGATTCCAGGAGGTGGGAGACTAACAGGGTGTACTCCTAGATGTATACAAGATCCTGTAGGACTCAGGAAGCCACAAGGAATATGTCCGATGAATTTATCTGAACAATTAAATCCCTCAGCATCCTTCCTCCAGGAGAGGGTGTCCTGGCAGGGATCTTGGCCTAAGCATGAAACCTTTTTTTTTTTATTTTAAATTTATATTTTGTTGTTTTCCCTTCATATTTTATTAAATTTCTAAACGGTTATTATAAACATTATTTTCAATGTTTCCCCCTTTTTCTTTTTTAAAATTTATTTATTTGGTTACACCGAGTCTTAGTTGCAGCAGGCATACTCCTTAGTTGTGGCACATGTGCTCCTTAGTTGTGGCCAGCGGGCTCCTTAGTTATGGTATGTGAACTCTTAGTTGCAGCATGCATGTGGGATCTAGTTCCCTGACCAGGGATCGAACCTGGGCCCCCTGCACTGGGAGTGTGGAGTCTTAGGCACTGAGCCACCAGGGAAATCCCTCCCCCTTTTTCTTTATCTTGAAAGGAAAGAAATACTGAGAATGGGAAGGCCTTGAAGAATAACAAAGAAGTGTTGCCTTTCTTGTCCAATCTCCCTGATCCCATAATTTTCATTCACAAAGAAGAGCAGAAGAACGTACCAGGTAGAGTGAATTATAGGAGCTAAGAACCAATATACATGACACGAAAGGAACAAAGGGAGTAAAACATGAAAACTTGGTCTGGGGACAAGTTGTGAAGGGTCTTGAATGCCATAATAGTTGGAATTTGGACTTTGTTCCATGAGTAATAGGGAGCCCTCAAAGCCTTCAAAAGATGGGAGATGGGATCATACTTATCCTTTAATTAACTGGCTTTGGAATCAGTGTAGAGAATGGATTGGGAAGGCGTCCAGAATACCAGTTAGGAGGTGGCTGAAATAGTTCAGGAAAGAAGATGACGGCACAAATTAAGGCGGTTTTGGTATAAATGAGCCATATTGGAAAAATTATGTTGGAGAAAGTATTTATGACACTTAGTCATATGAGAGGCAAAAAGATAACTTGGAGAAAAATAATGCCCTAAAGGATGAGCCTGAGACAAAAGGCTCATTAATCAAGAAGGAATTCATCGTAGGAGAGAAATTTAGTGTGTTTTGTGTTAGAAATGTTGAATTTGAAGTGTCCTTGTGACATCCAAATGAAGGTGTCCAGACAGTTAGAACCTTGGAGTTGGGGTTCAGCAAAAACGTTGAGACTGAAGATGAATATTTGCAAGTCCTCGGTATAGTCGAGATAGGGGAAATCTCCTAAGTGGATGAGGTTGCCCATAGGGAGAGGGTCTAGCATGGAGGAAGAGATGGCCCAGGACAGAACCCTGTCGTGGAGGAGTTGCCAGGGGAGACTAAGAAGGTACCATCTGAGATAAAAGGACCACACTGCAGAAGCCGAGGGAATCAACTCAAGAAGGAGCAGTTGTTGAGAAAGCACATTCAAAGGAAGCGTTAAGTTTGGGCCGTAAGGAAGTCACTGGTGGCCTTTTGAGAAGGCACTTGTCAAGGAACGAGAGGCCAGAACGGGGTCTTAGTTGTTGAGGCACGAACGGGAAGCAAGGAAGCGTACAGGAGCACAAAGGCTGCTCTTGGGAGACTCTGTAGTGAAGGAAAGAAGGGAAATGTGGCTTGAAAGGAAAAAACTGCTATTTGCATAGTTCTCTAGTTTTTAAGCACTTTTCCATCTGTTAGACTACTTGATTCCCAGTACAACTCAGGAGGAAGGAAGGGCAAGTACTGATCTGCCTGGGAACAAGATGAGGTTAAAAAGAGATTAAAAGTCTTGCCCAAGGTCATCTGTAGCAAATAAATGGAAGAGCTGAATTTAGAATTCAGGTTATTTGGCTTGTAATACAATCATCGTTCCACTGCGCCCAAACAGAGCATCTCTAAAGTGTTTGCTCTATTTGGATATTGGATACTAGAGGGCATTAAGCTCCTTCTTACAGGGGTTTTGATCTTATCTGGGGGGTAATGGGGGGCCACCGGAAGGTTTTGTGCAAGAGAAGGACATGTTTAAGTCAATGCCCGAGGGAGACACATCTGGCAGTGAGGTGTAGGTTATCTTAGCGGAACAGACACCTCAGGGGTAAATCATTACGACGTGGCTTCAAACTGGGACACAGCTTAAACATCAAATTACGGTGCTGAGAAAGTTACTTCCCATTCAGTTCTGTGGATCTTCTGTTTGTGTTAAGGAGAGGGACTCAGCTTGCCAGTATCTTTTTACACCCCTCAAACACTCTGTAAGCTCCTTTTTTCCCCCTAAATTCCCTTTTTTTTTTTAAATTTTTAAAAATTTTTTTTACGCGGGCCTCTCACTGTTGTGGCCTCTCCCGTTGCGGAGCACAGGCTCCGGACGCGCAGGCTCAGCGGCCATGGCTCACGGGCCCAGCCGCTCCACGGCATGTGGGATCTTCCCGGACCGGGGCACGAACCCGTGTCCCCTGCATCGGCAGACGGACCCTCAACCACTGCGCCATCAGGGAAGCCCCCTAAATTCCCTTTTGAACAAAGAGAGAACAAGCCTCAGGCTGAGAACGTCTTCAAGAAACTGTATTTTGCTAGACCTGAATTACATCATTTTGTGTTCACTCTATTTTATGAGCATTTTCCAGTTGTGACAAGTAGTACTGATTTCTCATCTATTATAATGATAGAAACATTACTATCAAATACATCTAAGTAAAAAAAGTCAGATTAAGGAAAAATATTAAGTCAATTTTAAGACAAATAGTGCATACATATGGGAAAGAAGCACTATGAATGTGCATTCTAATGACTATAAAGTTGGGGAACTTCTGGTCTTGGAGACTATTATAATAGGAGTAACGAGAATTTAGTCCAGGGTGAGATGATGGCAGTGGAAACAAAGGAGGCTCTGATAGACATTTTAGGGGAGTTAGAGGAGAGGACAGTTATCTACGTGGGGTATTTTCTGCATAATTTCCCAGGATGCTTATGGCTGCAATAAGAGAAAACTTAAATGAAAAAGGCTTGTGTGATGCATTGAACTTATTTTCTAATAAGAAGCCCCAAGGTAAGGGGGCTCCAGGATTGGTTAAATCAGTGGCCCTTTGACATCACTAAGGACTCAGCTTCGCTCCACCTTCCAACCTCAGCAAATAAGCTCGTCCTCAGGGCCGCAAAGTGGCTGACGGTGGTTGGAGCAGTCCTATCGTGACATCTGGTGCTTCAATGCAGGACGAACACATCTCTTCAGGAGACGAAGAGCAGAGGATGAAGAAATCTTTTCCTGAAGGCACCTCCACCAAAAGATTTTCCTGCAGGAATCATGTCACATATCAGGTGTAAACATTCACCGCAAAGGAGAATAAAATTAGCATAACTAATCTAGACTAATTAGGATTTATTCTCTGAGCTAGGGATACAGATCCTTTCCTGAGGGATGGCTTTCTCAAGGTAACAGGAGCTCCATTAACAAATATGGCCGGTAGGCAGTCAACCATTTACAACTTATACCAGTGGTTCTGAAATTTCTCAAATTAACCCTTGAACATAAGTGGGAAGTTCTTGAGGCTTGTGGTTCTTTTTTCAAAAAATTATTTGTCTTGGCTCTCCATGTGTTGGATTAAGGCAGAACGGAATACTTCCACTGCAAAATCAACTTCTGGTTTAGTGATGCACATCGAGGGTGCGATGCGGAATGTCTGAGGAGATAAAGGAAAATAGAGCAACGGATCATCATAGAATCAACTATGACTTCAAGGAAATGCATTAGATTAAGAATCGAACACCTTGTTTTCATGACATTCCTTATGTTTCCCTCAAGGGCTCGTCTCCTCCTCCCCAGTGCTGTATCTAGGCCATTCATCCTCTAGTCTCAAAAATTCTGGTACCATCCGCTCAGCCCCTTTTCCTTTTTGTCACCTGCTGACCTCCCGGTCCTTCCACCACCTCCACTGAGGTCTTAGGCCTCTATCTACCCTCCGTTTCTGCCATCACCGAGGTTGCCTTCTGTGGCCCTGTGTGCAGCCCAACAAACTAGCGTCTCAGTTTCTTGATCGCCACGACGCCAGGAACCTTCATCTGCATCCACTCACACCCCAGGCCAGCACCACGGGCCTCCTCTTCACTAGGGATTCTTCCATTTCTGATTCCCAGTGCATCTGCCCTTCCCATGAAAACTTCAGTCTCCTCCTCCCTCCATGAGCTTCGGGCCTCCTCTTCACTAGGGATTCTTCCATTTCTGATTCCCAGTGCATCTGCCCTTCCCATGAAAACTTCAGTCTCCTCCTCCCTCCATGAGCTTCAGGTCCGTCACCCCACTCAGATCTCGTCCTCCTGTTCCTACCCAGCTTGGAGCACAGGCTTGAGGACATGAACCCCTCTCTCACCTGCCCCCTCACTCTGCTTGCCTTCCTACCCTTCCGCTGCTGCACACACACAGCAAAGTCCCAGGTCCCATCAGAGCTCTAATAGAACTGTTTTGCTCCAACATAGAGAGCTGAGAAGTGGGAAAGAAAATCACACTGCTGGTGGACAGACACCACAAGGAATGCAGGGTCCTACTTCTGCTGGTGTCCTAAATGTTCAGGTCCTCTCGCCTTTGCCATTCTAATTTCCATTCCTCTCACTTTCCTCACTCAGTTCCTACACCCCTCACTCTGTTTCATAGACAGTCTTGCCTCATGCTCCTCAGACACTGTCAAGCAAGACCTTTCTATAAACTTGCTTGCTCCCATGTGCATTCTTATATCCTAGGCTGAAGGTTCAAGGAACAAATCATCTACGATTCGACTCCAAATTTTCCACCTGTGCCTTTGGCCCTTGCTTCTCCCATCACCTTCCCTCCAGGAAACATCCCTGCATTCTCTTGCATCTTCACCTTCTCCTCAACTTCCCCTCAGCCTATAAACAAGCAGGCTTTGGGCTTCCCTGGTGGTGCAGTGGTTGAGAGTCCGCCTGCCGATGCAGGGGACACGGGTTCGTGCCCCGGTCCGGGAAGATCCCACATGCCGCGGAGCGGCTGGGCCCCTGAGCCATGGCCGCTGAGCCTGTGCGTCCGGAGCGTGTGCTCCGCAACGGGAGAGGCCACAACAGTGAGAGGCCCACGTACCGCAAAAACAACAACAACAACAACAAAAAAAAAAAACCAAGCAGGCTTACAGCTCTCATAATCTAAATCCAAACCACACATAAAACCACAGATAAAAATGTGTTGACCCTCCTGGTCTCTTCCAGCTACCATACAAATACTATCCTTCCTTTCATCAAACTTATAAAAATAAAAGGACTGGTTGATGCTATTGGCCATTATTTTCCACTCTGCCTTCCCTCTATTCACATCTCAACTCATTGCAGCCTGGTTTGTGTCCCATCAACCTTCTGACCCCACCCTGAGGAATCCGACGGGCACGTTCCAGCCCTCATCCGTTCTGGCCTTCTCTTCTGCATGTGGAACTTCTGTTGCTCCCCCTTCCAGAACCTCCCCACTCTGGCTCCCATGACTTCACACCCTCCTAGCTCTCCTCACAGCTCTCCACCCATTTTGTGTCTCCACCTGGGTACCTCTTATTCCACCTGCCCTTTAAAAGTTGACGTGACCCAGGTGTCTATCCTCATCCCTCTGCATTTCGCATCTAGACTCCCTTCCCAGGAGATTTCCTCCTCTCCCCACTTCTATGCTGATGACCCCCAAATCGTGATCCTCACCTCGATTCTTTCCTCTGAGCTACAGAATTGTCTATAGATAGAAGGAGAGCAAGTTCAAAGCAGCACTCATCCCTTTATACCCAAATCCTGGGCATTCCACTGCCACATTGCTCTCTGGATGTCTCCTCTATCCCTACGGCTGCTGGTCAAGTTCAGACAGCATCATTAGCCTCCACCTGGACTCCCGGCCTCCAGTCTCGTCCCCTCAGGTTTACTCTCCTCTGAGGACAGATTCAGAAATCAGACTGCCTGAATTTGGATCCTGGTTCTGCCACTTACTAACTGTGTGACTTGGGCAATTTACCTAGCCTCTCTGTGCCTCTTTTTCTTCATCTGTAAAATAAGGATAAGAGTACTTATTTCATAGGCATGTTGAGAGCATTAAATGAGTCAACATATGAAAAGCATTTAGAACAGTGTATACTATCCCTTCGTATGGTTATCGGCAAGCTTACTAGATTGCATTATCATTTTCTGTTTAAGTCTTTCTCCTCTGCCAGTCCCATGGAGGGAGGGACAGATCTTATTTCTCACTGTAGCTCTAGTATCCAGCCAAGCAGTGGCTGCCTAGGACTCAAGTGTGTGCCGGACGACTAAGGACTAACTAAGCAAGTAAACAATGAATCGTTTTCTGTCTTTAGAAGTAGCCCGTCTTAGGATTTTGAACCATTAACTTACTCTGTCTGATTCATATAGAAAAATATCTGGAACCAGGACTAGAAAAAACTCAGCATTTCCCAGCAAAAGCGCTCGTTCTGGTTTTGTTTGCTATGGTTTGGTTTGGGCTGGAAGAGCTTTCAGTCTGTTTGTTCACAGGCTGAGGGGAAGTTGAAATAAACTGCAGAAACAAGAGAACACAGACCTGTTTCCCTAAGTGGAGGGTCAAGAGCACAGGGAGACATCTCATTCTCTAACCTTTAGGAAAGGAGGTGGGAAAAGGCTTGGGGGACAGATGAGCTTCTATAGAGATCTTGCCTAATAGCTTCCATTTTCTCTGTGAAGCACCAGGCGAGGGTGTTCGCTGAAATCAAGTGAGAGGCAGCAGTGAAGCAGGGAAACTAGGAAGAATGACGCATGTTTAAAATGGGAGAGAGGGATGCCGAAGGCCAAGAACAAAGTAGGGGATGAGTAGGAGTGACCCTACATCTTAAATCTCGGCCCCGGAGCGAATCCCTGGAGAGGGTCCTGCTGGTGTGACGGATGGAGGGGCAGATCGCTTTACAGTAGCAGCCCATGCCCGCGGCAGGGCCACACCAGGGTCCCGACCGTGGGGCTTGTACTTGGCTTTCCCAGGAAGGGGGCGGGGAGAGCTTGTTCTCTGCCTCTGCCAGCCTGAGAGTGAAGGGCACTGGGAGTGGCTGATTTTGAGTTCTGCATTAGGGACCTGGCCAGGCTGCCAGCACCATGACGTTGCTCCTGGCCACAGCGGCCACTAAGGTTTAGCAGGGTTGCAGGTCAGAGTCAGAGCCCAGGGCTGAGTTAAAAAAGACTAGGACTGAGCTTTCAGAGGTTAGAACTAATTCACACGTGAGACAAACTGGGTACGCGTGACTGTTACGACACTATTATGACCTGTCTGTAAGTCCTCTGCTTTGTCTGTGCAGCTTTTTTGCCTCCTTAGACTGTCCTCTGTGTATATTCCCTGCCGAGCCGCGGTAACCAAACCATTTCACACAGCGCCCTCTAGTGGCCCGAGGGCTTCACTGTCCCTTTCTTTTGAAAACGTGTGAGCACTACGCCTAGAGGAAGCGGAACTGGGTCCCCAAGCATAAGGGTGAAGAAAAGGGGCCAGCACTGGGACCTCAGGGAGATGCCTACCTAAAGTGATAGGTAAAGGCCAGCCTTCTTGTTACCTGAGAAAAAGTGCCACCCCTGCCAATCAGAAGCCCCATGCGTTTGCAGTCCTGGTGGATTTGATTTACTTCTTCACGGGGAAGAGGCTGGCGGCTCGTCTGCAAATACATTTTAAAAATATTTGGCATTTGAATGATTCAAGACATTATTTCTAAGAGGAATAAAATGCAACTCAAGCAATCAATGCTCTTCTCTCCCTCTCAACCTCTCTCCCCCAGTAATTGAATAAAGCTATTCATTGCTGAATTGGATTTCTTTCTGTGGGGGGTGTTATTGAAAATATCTGCTTTTATCCCAGTTCATCCCAAATTCCCAAAGACAAGATGAAGCTGACTATAGACCGTCAGTGAATCTTGGCTCTGCAGTTGGTTACCCTGGGAGCTTGGTTCTTTTTTTGTTTGTTTGTTTGTTTGTTTTTGCTGTACGCGGGCCTCTCACTGTTGTGGCCTCTCCCGTTGCGGAGCACAGGCTCCAGACGCGCAGGCTCAGCGGCCATGGCTCACGGGCCCAGCCGCTCCGCGGCATGTGGGATCTTCCCGGACCGGGGCACGAACCCGTGTCCCCTGCATCGGCAGACGGACTCTCAACCACTGTGCCATCAGGGAAGCCCGGGACCCGGGAGCTTGGTTCTTTAATAGCCGTATTTGGAGTTTGCTTTATTTATGTGGAAATTGTCCTCAGCTCTTCACTTTGTTTTGTCCATGTAAAAAATTCATTTCAAAGTCCAGGAAATGGCTGTGAAGTTGCACAAGGGCATAAACGGTCCAAGCTTTCTCTGGGCCATAGTATGGCCTGGGCAACTGGGGTGGGTCTGTTTGTCCTCATCTTCCCTGCTTGTGGAAGTTGCTCTTTCTCACCCAAGACTTAATCCTCCAGGGTCAGGAAAGGCAAGCTTTCTGGAGCTTAGAGGATGTTTCAGGTCACTTGGCATCTGAAGGTTGTCCCTTCCTGTGGGCCCAGGTATTCCAGTACCCTTTTGATGACACTGGGCTGGGGACTTCTGAGTCTGTGAGCACAAATGCTCCAACTTAGTCAAGTCCATTGTGAAGCTTTAAGATAAAGAAAATACTATTCAAACTTTCCCACTACTAGATAATGGAGGACCAAGATGGGGAAAAGACCAGCATTTCCTCATTGATCCTAAAATGTCATCCTGCTTGCCCCTAATGTTCTCATGAGGAAAGACTAAAACACGACAATATAATTTAAGGCTAAACTGTGAAAGCTGGAAAGAAGTCAAATATGGTTTGGGGGACGAGAGGTCAGAGGTCAGAAAGGGTTCCTCAGGGGCAGTTGGGTTGATGGGCCTTGGTGGCTATCAAGGGTCCGGAGAGGTGGACTTTGTTTGGCTTTAGCCTGGTCTGGGCCAGCACGCTCCCTGCTCCTTTGTGCATTTTATTACCCCCTGGGCTCAACTGCTATGACTAATTGAACATCTTGTAGGCATTCTGAAGAGAAAAGCACGGTCAGAAAAGCTAATGAGGCAAAGCCACAGGACAGCCTGCCCGGGCCCTGTGCTCGAGTCTAAGTCCCAATCACTCCATAATCAAATGGGCATGTTAGTAACTAACCTCTTCTCAGGGATGTAATGTAGCTTTGTGTTTATTTATTTATTTATTTATTGCCGTTTTTGAGGGATAAATCTTCATTTAAACAATTACAAAAGTAATGCAGGGTTATTGGGAAAAACTCCTGAAAGCGATATGCAAATGCACTAAGTAAAAATGAAACGTTTCCCCTTCTCCAATCCTACTCCTAGGGATACCGCCTGTTGGTAATTAGTGGGAACTAGACACTTTTTCTATGCATATACATACATTTAAATGCATATTTAAAAAAATGTCATACTTTATAATGTTCTGCGATTTGCTTTGAACAATTTACAATGTATCCCGAACATCTTTCCATGTGAGTGTATTTGGACCTAGTCTTCTTTTTTTAAAAATTTTATTTAGTTATTTTATTTCTTTTTGGCTGTGTCGGGTCTTAGTTGCAGCACTCAGGATCTTTCGTTAAGTCTCCCGGGCTCTTCCTTGTGGTGCACGACTTCTCTCTAGTTGTGGCTTGGGGGTTTTCTCTCTGTAGTTGTGGCGTGCAGGCTCCAGAGTGCATGTGCTCTGTAGTTTGCGGCACGCAGGCTCTCTAGTTGAGACGTGTGAGCTCGGTAGTTGTGGTGCACGGGCTTAGCTGCCCTGCAGCATGTGGGATCTTAGTTCCCTGACCAGGGATCAAACCTGTGTCCTCTGCATTATAAAGTGGATTCTTTACCATTGGATCACCAGGGAAGTCCCTGGACCTAGTCTTCTTAAAGATTACCTAGTATTTTGTTGTTTGTTGGTAGAGTAATTTGTTTAATCTCTTATTTTTGGACATTTATGTGATTTTCAATTTTTGTTTATGATCATAAGAAATGCTGCAAACATCCCCACTTATTTATATCTTTACACACTTCTGTGACTATTTCTTTAGGACACATCACTCTAAGTGGAATGGCTAGGTCAAAATGTATACATGTAAAATTTTGATAGATACAGACAAATTTCTGTCCAAAGGGCTGTATCCAATTCACATCCTTACTAACTGCTCGTGGGAGTTTTGATTCTGGGTTATACTGTATAGCATTAAAGCCAAGTTCTGAGCTGTTTTAATTACATGAATGTGGTCTGAAGTGTTGCAGGGGCCGGAAATCAATCAACAAACATGGATAAAGCACTCACCGTCTGTGTATTTCCTGGCCTCAAAAGTGTACAGTTTATTTAGGAAAAGAAGGTATTTATATGTGAAAACCGAGTCAACAAATACATGATTTGAAAGAGCCTTTCAAAGGAGCTCTTTAGACAGTGAGTGTGAGAGATTTCAATTTTTTCCGTAATACAGTTTGCACATCTTTCCATGTCACATGTATTTCTGTGCCATTGTAGTATGGACGTACCATCCTTTAGCTTGCTCTGTATCAATGGGATTCTGATGTTTTATCATGACAACTCAAGTTCTGAAGAGCATCTCTGTTCACACGTCTTGGAGTGCACAGAAGTTGGCTTCGGATTAGTGGGAAAGGGACGAACGCCTCCTCTTTCACTGGGCTTTCTTTGGTGGAGTCTGGGCTTTGAGGCATCTAGGCATCCTCGAGGGACCTCTTGTTGGGGGGAACAGGAATGGACTCTTCTGAGCCTTAAAACAGCCCTTGATGGAACCCCAGGCTGAAGGTATGTTACGGCCTGCGAGCCAGAGGGCCTAGTCTCATGTTACTCTTATTTTCCTGCTGTCTTCCCTTAGCTTTCAAATCTGGTTCAAACGATCCTGCTTTTCACTGGCTCTGCTGTGTGGTACTAATCGGAGAGTGTTATATCCATGGTCTAGTCTGAATATTGAGAGAACTGAACACAGTCCTTCTAGACTAGGGTGGTGTGATGAGAGCCAACAGCAAGAAGTCACCCACGGATAAGAATTAGGGTGAAGGGGCTGGTCTGACTATTGATTCCTGTGCCAAGATTCCCCTGCTGTCACTCCCCCCAGAGGATCTAGATTTTGCATTTATGGAGGATTGGGACAATTTCCTACTGACATAGACCCTAGGGGCAGCAGTAACAACAGAGGGAAAGATTTGAGAAACACGGCAAAGAAAGAATCAATAAAACTTGACGTTAGAACTAAGGAGAGGGAAGGGGTCACAGATTATCTTGTGGTTTTGAGGCTAGGGAATTGGGAGAACAGTGGAGGGTGAAAAACAGACACAGTGACCTTGCGAAGAATCACTGGCTTAAGGGCAATGCTAAGTTCAATTGTCATATCGAGTTTGAGGTCACCTTGCAGTAGGTCATCAGAAAGTCACATTTGCCCTTGTTACTTGGGAGATTGAAGTCCATTCACAAACAAACAAACAAACAAATACAAAACCCTATAAATCTTTAACATCCTCGCCCCAAACCAACACCACAACCTTCTCCTGGCCCTTCCCCCTTACTTCCGCTAGCTCTCTGTCCCCCTGCCCCTCCCCCAATAATTTCCTCCTTTCCTTATATTTCTAATTCAAAATATTCATTACCACTGCTCTTTGCCTAGTCTGGCAAGAATAACATCAACTCCCTTTTGCAAATGCTCTTCTGCACTCTAGGACTCTCGATGACCAGCTAGCCTGTCCTTCATACTCAACACTCCCGACTCATCTCTAATGAGCTTTGCTCAGTCTTGCTGTCCTTGTGTGCTCTATTCCTGAGAATGAATGAGCTTGTAGCTGAGGCTTCCTACTTTAACTCTTGCCGCCCCCCCCAGAAGCTGCAGAGAGAACAGCAGGTCACAACCTACCTTATCCTTCACCATCTCTATTCCTATCATGAGGCCTTTGCCTCGGACGTCTCCAACGATTTCAAATTCATCTCTCAGCTTAGCAAACTTCAGTAACATATAGGTGCCAACTTCCTGGCTGTTTTCTTGTAGATTTTCTTCTTTAATTACCTGTTGAGAGAAAGCCCAAATGACCTTGCATTAAAAAAGTTTTAAAACGGACTGAGAAACATGGAGAAATAAATGTATGTGAACCTCTTTACAAAAACTTGACCAGACAAATGGAACCCAAAGTCTAGTATGGCCATAACTTGTCCTACAAAAAGATCTGCTGTAGGGAGAAAAAAAATTCTTGGTAGAGGGGATGCTTCCCCCCTACCCTCCTCATCTTCAGGGTGGGTAAAAATTTAGGAAAAAATAAAAGAGACGTCTCAGTGTTGAGCTCTTTGTGGGCCCAGAGTCAGGGCACCTGAGATATATATTCAATAAAAGGATTTTCACCTACTTCCACCCACAGCAGAGACCTGTGATTCCTGACCAAACACAAGCAGTATACTACACTTATAACCAGCTGATAATAACTGCATGACTCCAGGCAGAACCTGATGTTTTTAAGACCTACTTGTTCACCTAAATCCTCTCTATCTGCTAAATTGGTTGAGGCGACACCGGACTTAAAAAATGTAAGCTGGCAATGTCTACAGAATGAAATAAATGACACATCCTACTTACACTTTCTCATTTTGAGATTTAATCATATTTGAAGATACTTTTTAATTTGCAAGGGCAGCTTTTACTTACTTATTTTTATTGAAAAATGTTTTAAATTTAATTTTTTTGAATAAATGAATCACGTGCCTCGTTCAAACATCAGAAAGTACAGAAACATAGAGTAGAATGAGCCTCACTGATCCCTGTTCCCCAGCCACCACGTTTCCTTCTCCACAAAAAACCATTGTTATTAATTTCTTGGACATTCTTCCAGAAATACATTACACTTTTAAGCAAACGCTATTATGCATATAAGCAAGGGCATTTAAAAAAATCTTTTCAACAGATGAGACCCCAGGCAAAATCAATGGCCTGGAGCTGAACCACAGCTGAATCACCTTGTTGGAATTGCATAGAACTCACTTGCTCTTTCCTCTTTTAATTTATGACAGTACAACAAAAATAAGGAAGCATATATAAGACAGGACCAAAATTAAACTGAAATCAAGGATAGCCATTGGTAAATATCCATAAAATACCGCTCAAATGACAAAGAAATTTCAGTGCTACCAGCTAGCTAGGGAAATTCTTATATTTCCCATGTGTGTGAGGTTTATTACATATTATTTCATATCCAATACTTGAAGCACTCACAGTAGATCTTAAAAAGGGGGAGGGGCAGAATAATAACTGGAAATCTAACTTAAATTCATGGACTAGGAATTAACTCTTCACTTTAATCATGAAATGTGATAGAGTTCTGATAATGTGTGTGTAGTTTTGAGGTAGTCGTTTGGTGAAATGAGTGATGTTGATGCGGTTGCTGGAAAGTACCTCAAGCACCGATGATCCAATGGCGCAGGCCATGGGGTTCCCTCCGAAGGTATTGAAGTGAAGCAGGCGTTTAGCCAAAGACTTGGCAATCTCTGGAGGGGGTGGAGAATAAAAGTGGATAAACGGTGACACATTCCTATCTATAATCTCCCATCATGCATTTGGATTATATTTACCTTCATGTTGTATATGTACGTGTAATATATTTCATGGTGTCCAATTCATTCTTCACTCACCAGATAGTGGATGTTATGGTTGGAATTGTGTCTCTTCCCTCCCCCACCCCAATTCATACGTTGAAGCCCTAACCCGCAATGTGACTGTAATTGAAGGTAGGGCCTTTAAGGAGGTAATTCAGGTCATAAGGGTGGGGCCCTAATCCAATAGGATTGGTATTCTCCTAAGAAGAAGAGACATCAGAGCCCTTTCTAGCTGTGGAAAAGGACATGTGAGGACACAGTAAGAAGGTGTTCATCTGCAAGAGAGATCTCACCCAAAACCAACTCTGCTCATACCTTGATCTTGGATTTCAGCCTCTAGACCTGTGAGAGAATAAGCCCAAGCTGACTAATACGGTGGATAAGGAAAAATTGCTTATTTATTCAATGAGAAGTTTAATAATAAAAATCTTTAATGTGTTGTATGAATTGAAAAGTACTTTAAAACTTGATTTATGGGAACTTACATGGAACCTTCATTAGCTAAGCCTTTTTTCTATATTCCACTCTTGGGACTAAGAAGGAAATATTTTTTAAAAAATCTCATATCAAGGATTTCATAATATAATTTCAAGATTGTTTCAGGGTTAGTATATATTCAGTTCATTATACTTCACATTCTACATCCACATTTTAGTAACTTTTTTCATTCAATAAAAACACTGAGGGATTCCCTGGTGGCACAGTGGTTGAGAGTCCGCCTGCTGATGCAGGGGACATGGGTTTGTGCCCTGGTCCGGGAAGATCCCACATGCCGCGGAGCGGCTGGGCCCGTGAGCCATGGCCGCTGAGCCTGCACGTCCGGAGCCTGTGCTCCGCAACGGGAGAGGCCCCAACAGTGAGAGGCCTGCGTACCGCAAAAAAAAAAAACAAAAAAAAAAACCACTGAGCTCTTACAAGGCACTTAATTATACCTTGGAGCCTCTCAAGTATGCTTACTATTGGTTGGAAAAACAAATGAAATAATTTTAAGATTTTCAACACTAAATGGTTCATAAAATTCTTTTCTGTAAAACCTCACTAAAATGGGAAATACAGCTAATTCTAATGTTCATTTTATAGAATGTTATAGCAAAGTGAGATTGTATTGTCTTTAGCTGTTTTGCTGATGATCAACAGAGAAAACTATCACCTGGACCTTGAGTCTATAGCTTATTGGTGTGGCAAGACTAGGTCAGGGTGTCCTTCAAGAATATGATTCCCTTGGAAACTTCAGCACTGGCTTCAGGTTGTTTAGCAAGGATCTCTTGTGTTGGTTTTGTTTTTGTGGCACGTTTGCCTAGACGTTGTCAGTAGAGTAGAATCCTGCATTTCATTGTGGGTCTGGGAGAATTAGTCTTCTCTACAGCAAGAGCAAAAAGGGCTGGTTTTCTTCCATCTCTTCCACCATCTGGCAGACAGTTTCCTTTTTTCATTGCTTGGGAATCCCATCACTGTCTCTAGCCCACACAAGTTCCCATACACATGTTTTCTGCCATTACTGATGCAGGAGGCCCAGAAGCAGACACAAATTGCCTGTAGTTCCTACCTGGAGTTGTCACAACTGCTGCCATGGGAAAACCATTCCCAATCCCTTTAGCCATGGTGACAATATCCGGCAGGACACCGTGCGTTTGGAAGCCCCAGAAGTGAGAACCCAACCTTCCAAATCCTGTCTGCACCTGTGAAAACAAGTCCCAAATCATTGGAAAGCTTTCAAAGAAATGTTGGTTTTTCTTGACTCTCTGGTCTCTTCTCTTTCCTCCTCTTCCATCTCCTCCTTCCTAACATCATCATCATCATCAGTCATCGTCATCACCATCCTCATACTATTATGGAGAAAGCACTTATTCTGCACCTGACCTTTTATTTTTATTTTTTTAACATCTTTATTGGGGTATAATTGCTTTACAATGGTGTGTTAGTTTCTGCTTTATAACAAAGTGAATCAGTTATACATATACATATGTTCCCATATCTCTTCCCTCTTGCGTCTCCCTCCCTCCCACCCTCCCTATCCCACCCCTCCAGGCTGCACCTGACCTTTTAGGCACCAAAAGCCGGTTACTAGCATTGTGTGCTTCTAGACATGGTTTTTAACTCCTCTGAATCCATGTTAACTCTGTTGAGTGGAAACAATAGCAATACATCACAGGGCTGCTGTGAGGGTCATATACATAATGCATGTGAAAAAGGTGATTGTGATTAGCAATCCTTGATAAGGATCTCCTATGTGTAAGGC
Organism: Aethalodelphis obliquidens; assembly: GCF_003676395.1. Taxonomy (NCBI): domain Eukaryota; kingdom Metazoa; phylum Chordata; class Mammalia; order Artiodactyla; family Delphinidae; genus Aethalodelphis; species Aethalodelphis obliquidens. Next base: position 3,567,623 of record NW_020838024.1, on the reverse strand, counting down.
TGCGTCTGCCCCCGGCTGGATGAAGCAGGAGTTACAGTAAGCAAATTGGTGCTGGGGTGCCCACCACCCAGCCCAGACAGGCTGGTTGTCCTCTTCCCTGTGATTTCTTTTTCCTCCTGGGAATTAGTCATGAGGAGGATCCAGCTGAGTCAGTTAAGTCAGGATGGAGCTAAATTGAACTTAGTTGTTTTGTGCATGCTGTTTCCTCTTTCTAGAAAGCCCTCTCCCCGCTTCTTCATCTCACTAACTCCTCTTCTCTTTCAAGACACAGTTTCATCATTATTCGGCATAGGAAGATTCTCCTGAGCTGCACTAGGGTCCCCACTCAAGGCACCTAAGCTGCCGTCAGAACCTCTCACCTTGGACTACTATCACCAGCATACATGTATCTTATTTTTCTCTTTATCCACAATACCTAGCAGAGTGCCTGATAAAAGTAGACACTTAGGGGCTTCCCTGGTGGCGCAGTGGTTGAGAATCTGCCTGCTAATGCAGGGGACACGGGTTCAAGCCCTGGTCTGGGAGGATCCCACATGCCGCGGAGCAACTAGGCCCGTGAGCCACAACTACTGAGCCTGCGCGTCTGGAGCCTGTGCTCTGCAACAAGAGAGGCCGCGATTGTGAGAGGCCCGCGCACCGTGATGAAGAGTGGCCCCCACTTGCCACAACTAGAGAAAGCCCTCGCACAGAAACGACGATGCAACACAGCAAAAATAAATAAATAAATTAAAGTCTTAAAAAAAAATTAAAAAAAAAAAAAGTAGACACTTAGTGTTTGTAGAATGGATAAAAAAGTGGCGGAAGTGCCTAAGTGAATAAAGCCACACAAACATTTCTATGCAAATTTTCGCCAGAGCCTTTTTGGTGAAGGTTCCTTGATCTCCTTCTGGTTCTCAGTCTCCTGGGCTGTCTGTCTATCTCTCTCTCTACACATACACACATTGCAGGTCTGGGGTAGAGGTGTGGGCAATTGAAGCTGATTCTGAAATGCACTTGAAAGAGCAAGGGTCCTTCTCAGGCTTCCTGATTATTTTCTTGCTCTCTCCAGGGTGCCGCTGCAAAGGCAGATGTTGGGGGTTACAATTAGACGAGAGTGAACAACGTAGGAGAAGAGCTCAGACATGGGAGTCAGACAGACGTGGGCTCGAATCCTGGGTCTCCGACTTCCTAGTTACGGGCCTCTGGACAAGCTGATGAATTTGCCCAAATGAGATAACATAGGAAGAGTTCATGGCAAATCCATCCATTTTGCCTTTCTGCCTATCTTAATTTTTCACTTCATCTATCAAAGTACCATCAGTGAATGGTGAAAGATCAGACTGCTTGGACAACACGTGAAATTATGTAGGACCATAAACCGTGTTTAGCCACCTAAGAAGTATCAGGTCCACAGAATCTTTTAGTTGAACAGAGATGATTCATTTTTTTTTTTTTTTTTTTGGCTGTACGCGGGCCTCTCACTGTTGTGGCCTCTCCCGTTGCGGAGCACAGGCTCCGGATGCGCAGGCTCAGCGGCCATGGCTCATGGGTCCAGCCGCTCCACGGCATGTGGGATCTCCCTGGACTGGGGCACGAGCCCGCGTCCCCTGCATCGGCAGGCGGACTCTCAACCACTGCGCCACCAGGGAAGCCCACATGTGTCTTTTTGAATTATGTTTTTCTCTGGGTATATGTCCAGTAGTGGGATTTCTGGATCATGTGGTAATTCTATTTTCAGTTTTTTAAGGAAGCTCCATACTCTTCTCCATAGTGGCTGTATCAATTTACATTCCCACCAACAGTGCAAGAGGGGTCCCTTTTCTCCACACCCTCTCCAGCATTTGTTGTTTGTAGATTTTCTGATGATGCCCATTCTAACTGGTGTGAGGTGATACCTCACTGTAGTTTTGATTTGCATTTCTCTAATAATTAGTGATGTTGAGCAGCTTTTCATGTGCTTCTTGGCCATCTGTATGTCTTCTTTGGAGAAATGTCTGTTTAGGTCTTCTGCCCATTTTTGGATTGGGTTGTTTGTTTTTTTTTTGATAATGAGCTGTCTATATATTTTGGAGATTAATCCTTTGCCCATTGATTCATTTGCAAATATTTTCTCCCATTCTGAGGGTTGTCTTTTCACCTTGTTTATGGTTTCCTTTGCTGTGCAAAAGCTTTGAAGTTTCATTAGGCCCCGTTTGTTTACTTCTGTTTTTATTTCCATTACTCTAGGAGGTGAATCAAAAAAGATCTTGCTGTGATTTATGTCAAAGAGTGTTCTTCCTATGTTTTCCTCTAAGAGTTTTATAGTGTCCAGTCTTACATTTAGGTCTGTAATCCATTTTGAGTTTATTTTTGTGTATGGCATTAGGGAGTGTTCTAATTTCATTCTTTTACATGTAGCTGACCAGCTTTCCCAGCACCACTTATTGAAGAGACTGTCTTTTCTCCATTTTATATCCTTGCCTCCTTTGTCATAGATTAGTTGACCATAGGTGCGTGGGTTCATCTCTGGGCTTTCTATCTTGTTCCATTGATGTATGTTTCTGTTTTTGTGCCAGTACGTATTGTCTTGATTACTGTAGCTTTATAGTATAGTCTGAAGTCAGGGAGTCTGATTCCTCCAGCTCTGTTTTTTTCCCTCAAGCCTGCTTTGGCTATTCAGGGTCTTTTGTGTCTCCATACAAATTTTAAGATTTTTTGTTCTACTTCCGTAAAAAATGCCATTGGTAATTTCTTAGGGATTGCATTGAATCTGTAGATTGCTTTGGGTAGTATAGTGATTTTCGCAATTGATTCTTCCAATCCAAGAACATGGTATATCTCTCCATCTGTTGGCATCATCTTTAATTTCTTTCATCAGTGTCTTATAGTTTTCTGTATACAGGTCTTTTGTCTCCCTAGGTAGGTTTATTCTTAGGTATTTTATTCTTTTTTGCAATGGTAAATGGGAGTGTTTCCTTACTTTCTCTTTCAGAATTTTCATCATTAGTGTATAGGACTGCAAGAGATTTCTGTGCATTAATTTTGTATCCTGCTACTTTACCAAATGCATTGATTAGCTCTAGTAGTTTTCTGGTGGCATCTTTAGGATTCTCTATGTATAGTATCGTGTCATCTCCAAACAGTGACAGTTTTACTTCTTCTTTTCCAATTTGTATTCCTTTTATTTCTTTTTCTTTTCTGATTGCCATGGCTAGGACTTCCAAAACTATGTTGAATAATAGTGGTGAGAGTGGACAACCTTGTCTTGTTCCTGATCTTAGAGGAAATGGATTCTGTTTTTCACCATTGAGAATGATGTTTGCTGTGGGTTTGTCATATATGGCCTTAATTATGTTGAGGTAGGTTCCCTCTGTGCCCACTTTCTGGAGAGTTTTTATCATAAATGGGTGTTGAATGCTGTCAAAAGATTTTTCTGCATCTATTGAGGTGATCATATGGTTTTTCTTCTTCAATTTGTTAATATGGTGTATCACATTGATTGAGTTGTGTATATTGAAGAATCCTTGCATCACTGGGATAAATCCCACTGGATCATGGTGTATGATTCTTTTCATGTGTTGTTGGATTCTGTTTGTTAGTATTTTGTTGAGGATTTTTGCATCTATATTCATCAGTGATATTGGTCTGTAATTTTCTTTTTTTGTAGTATCTCTGTCTGGTTTTGGTATCAGGGTGATGATGGCCTCATAGAATGAGTTTGGGAGTGTTCCTTCCTCTGCAAATTTTTGGAAGAGTTTGAGAAGGACAGGTGTTAGCTCTTCTCTAAATGTTTGATAGAATTCACCTGTGAATCCATCTGGTCCTGGACTTTTGTTTGTTGGAAGATTTTTAATCACAGTTTCAATTTCATTACTTTTGATTGGTCTGCTCATATTTTCTATTTCTTCCTGGTTCAGTCTTGGAAGGTTATACCTTTCTAAGAATTTGTCCATTTCTTCCAGGTTGTCCATTTTATTGGCATAGAGTTGCTTACAGTAGTCTCTTAGGATGCTTTGTATTTCTGCCGTGTCTGTTGTAACTTCTCCGTTTTCATTTCTAATTTTATTGATTTGATTCCTCTCCCTCTTTTTCTTGATGAGTCTGGCTAATGGCTTATCAATTTTTTTTATCTTCTCAAAGAACCAGCTTTTAGTTTTATTTATCTTTGCTATTGTTTTCTTTGTTTCTATTTCATTTATTTCTGCTCTGCTCTTTATGATTTCTTTCCTTTTGCTAACTATGGGTGTTGTTTGTTCTTCTTTCTCTAGTTCCTTTAGGTGTAAGGTTAGATTGTTTATTTGAGTTGTTTCTTATTTCTTGTGGTAGGCTTGTATAGCTATAAACTTCCTTTTTAGAACTGCTTTTGCTGCATCCCATAGGTTTTGGATTGTCGTGTTTTCATTGTCATTTGTCTCTAGGTATTTTTTGATTTCCTGTTTGATTTCTTCAGTGATCTCTTGGTTATTTAGTAACGTATTGTTTAGCCTCCATGTGTTTGTGTTTTTTACATTTTTTCCCGCTGTAATTCATTTCTAATCTCATAGGGCTGTGGTCAGAAAAGATGCTTGATATGATTTCAATTTTCTTAAATTTACTGAGGCTTGATTTATGATTCAAGATGTGATCTATCCTGGAGAATGTTCCGTGCCCACTTGAGAAGAAAGAGTAATCTGCTGTTTTTGGATGTAATGTCCTATAAATATGAATTAAATCTATCTGGTCTATTGTGTCATTTAAAGCTTGTGTTTCCTTATTTATTTTCATTTTGGATGATCTGTCCATTGGTGTACATGAGATGTTAAAGTCCCCCACTATTATTGTGTTACTGTAAATTTCCTCTTTTATAGCTGTTAGCAGTTGTCTTATGTATTGAGGTGCTCCTTTGTTGGGTGCATATATATTTATAATTGTCATATCTTTTTCGTGGATTGATCCCTTGATCATTATGTAGTGGCCTTCCTTGTCTCTTGGAACACTGTTTATTTTAAAGTCTATTTTATCTGATATGAGTATTGCTATTCCAGCTTTCTTTTGATTTCCATTTGCATGGAATATCTTTTTCCATCTCCTCACTTTCAGTCTGTATGTGTCCCTAGGTCTGAAGTGGGTCTCTTGTAGACAGTGTATATATGGGTCTTGTATTTGTATCCATTCAGCAAGCCTGTGTCTTTTGGTTGGAGCATTTAATCCATTCACGTTTAAGGTAATTATCGATATGTATGTTCCTATGACCATTTTCTTAATTGTTTTGGGTTTGTTTTTGTAGGTCCTTTTCTTCTCTTGTGTTTCCCACTTAGAGAAGTTCCTTTAGCATTTGTTGTAGAGCTGGTTTGGTGCTGCTGAATTCTCTTAGCTTTTGTTTGTCTGTAAAGCTTTTGATTTCTCCATTGAATCTGAATGAGATCCTTGCCAGGTAGAGTAATCTTGGTTGTAGGTTCTTCCCTTTCATCACTTTAAGTCTATCATGCCACTCCCTTCTGGCTTGTAGAGTTTCTGCTGAGAAATCAGCTGTTAACCTTATGGGAGTTCCCTTGTATATTATTTGTCATTTTTCCCTTGCTGCTTTCAATAATTTTTCTTTGTCTTTAATTTTTGCCAATTTGATTACTATGTGTCTCGGTGTGTTTCTCCTTGGGTTCATCCTGTATGGGACTCACTGCGCTTCCTGGACTTGGGTGGCTGTTTCCTTTCCCATGTTAGGGAAGTTTTTGACTGTAATCTCTTCAAATATTTTCTCTGGTCCTTTCTCTCTCTCTTCTCCTTCTGGGACACCTATAATGCAAATGTTGTTGCATTTAATGTTGTCCCAGAGGTCTCTTAGGCTGTCATCATTTCTTTTCATTCTTTTTTCTTTAGTTTGTTCTGCAGCAGTGAATTCCACCATTCTGTCTTCCAGGTCACTTATCCGTTCTTCTGCCTCAGTTATTCTACTGTTGATTCCTTCTAGTGTAGTTTTCATTTCAGTTATTGTATTGTTCATCTCTGTTTGTTTGTTCTTTAATTCTTCTAGGTCTTTTAAAGACATTTCTTGCATCTTCTCGATCTTTGCCTCCATTCTTTTTCTGAGGTCCTGGATCATCTTCACTATCATTATTCTGAATTCTTTTTCTGGAAGGTTGCCTATCTCCACTTCATTTAATTGTTTTTCTGGGGTTTTATCTTGTTCCTTCATCTGGTGCATAGCTCTCTGCCTTTTCATCTTGTCTATCGTTCTATGAATGTGGTTTTTGTTCCATAGGCTGCAGGATTGTAGTTCTTCTTGCTTCTGCTGTCTGCCCTTTGGTGGATGAGTCTATCTACTCTTCTGTCATTCTTGAGAGGCAGGTTTACCCAGTGGTTAGTGTGGTCTTGGCTTAGTGTGGTTTGAATTCTGGCTCTGTCCCTACTAACTGCATGATCTCAACAGGCAAATTAACCATCTTGGACTTCAATTCACTCATCTGTAAAATGGGCATAATTACAACTGGGCACTCCTTACAGAACCATGATGAATATTAACTTAGTTGTTACATACAAAGCATTATGAACAGTGCCTGACACTTAGTAAGTGCTCAGAAAGTTCTAGCTATTATCTTTACCTACTCATTAGGACAGTCCTTCTGAAGGTCACCCTGTGTTAGTTTCCAATTAGGTTTTTGAAAATGATAAAAACATATACCGTAGGAAATTCTGAAATCCACTAGTTTCTTTGAATTCAATCTACCTTCCCGCTAATTAATCCAATGGTGGCAGCTTCACTGTGGCTGATTCCAAAGGTTAAAGCTTATTCTCTTCACTAGTGTAGCTAATTATAAACTGACTGAATAGACTTTTCTTCTTTTAATAGCAGATTAACTTTCTTCAGGACTTTGGTTCACTTCCCCTAAACTTGTACGGGCAGGATGGGAAAGGGAGGATGGACACAACAGGAGGAGCTGGCCCACGCTTCTCTGTGCAATGCCCGGGGGTCGTCCAGTTCATCTGGGGATCACAGAGACCTGGCTGCACGGGAGGAAACTGCAAAAGAATTCTGCTGAGGGGGCAGCCCATTGTCTCCTATAGGGGATGTTTTAGTTGAAGAAAACTGTTTAGGCAAAGATGGCAAGACTGAAACAGGTATGAATCATTCAAGTTCTCCACCTGTTTTTTGTGGTCTAACCACTTGTTAGAATCAGGACCCAGAAATGATTCAGGAGCACTTTGGAGGCTGTGGCGACTACCCTCTGGTCTTTTGATCTCCATTGCTATTCTCAGGAGGCAGAAGACCAGATACACTCCAATAAGGGGTGTGATTATAATGTAAATTGATCCCTTTAGGAAAGACACAGGCTAGAGCTCACAGAGCCCATGGATTTTATTCCCTTAAAGTGTCCCCTTAGAGATACTGTATGATTATTGCAACAATGTTGCCATACTATTTTAGAATTTACTTTTTGGAACTACTTAAAAATTTTTTTTAAATTTTTTTGGCCATGCAGCATGGCATGTGGGATTTTAGTTCCCAGACCAGGGATTGAACCCATGACCCTTCAATGGAAGCGTGGAGTCCCAACTACTGGACCACCAGGGAAGTCCCTGGAACTACTCTTTGAATATCTATGATGGTGGCCCTCTTCTAACTTAGAGGTGGGACCTTTTCTTTTTAAGTATGATTTCCAAACAAATTTTGTTATTAAGGTAAGATGAATGCTTCCAGACTGGTTAATACTATTTTGACAAAAATTAAGATGAAAACTTGGTTATGAGATTAAACTAAGGTTAAGCTGCTCCTGACATGTACTCCCCAAAAGGAATTTTAAAAGTATGTTGAGGAATGGCAGCATCACCTATGCCTGTTAACAATTTATTTGATAGACTTCAATTTGGATGTTTAAGTTCTGTTGTACTTGATTAAATGGACAAACTAATCCAATAACGAACTAACCAGTCAACTAGCCAAAGCTTCATTAACTTATAGCCAAGTCTTGGAATCCCCAGAGTGGTTGCTTTCTGCCTGGACCACAGAGGAGGGTTTAAAGAAGTTTCTCCTTGTGCTTTTCCTGTCCCGGCTGCACTGAATCGCACGTATTCCAGACCACTCACTTCATCTGTGATGCACACGCCTCCCCGCTCACGAACCAGCTCGAAGGCTTCCTTTAGAAACCCCTTTGGGTACTGGACAACGCCATTCACCCCCTGCAAAAGACCAAACCAAGAAGACTTAGAGTAACAGCACAGCCCTTGAAATACTAAAAGAGAATTGAAGATGGATTATGATCAATATTAGCGTTAGTGATACTAGCAATTTTTAAAACAGTCTCTAGAACTGTTTCAACTATGGGTGAAGAGGGGCCATTACTCTTATGCCATGCCTGCTGAAAAAGGATGCAAACATATTCTTTCCTGAGAGTAGAGGAAAAGTAGATTAGGGGATTTAGTAAGATTATAGAAAGGCTCCCCCGACAGTGTGGGTGATAAAGAACTAAAAATTGCTGGGGTTGTCTATTTTTACAGATTTAGGGATTCAATAGTTTCATCTATCTCTCTGTTCAGTTTGGGAGTGCAGGAGATGGTTTTTTCAAAGGTCAACTGAAAACCAGCACCCCCTCATCTTTTTTTTAAGGGGACCAATGGAATGAATGAAGTTTGGAGAGGGACATAGCAGTGGTCACTTAAATAATTTGGAATTCTCTAGAATGTATGAGTTAAAAATCTGATAATTTAGAACTGAGCTCAATTAATGTTTGGTTAATACACTCACTTGAATCGGCTCTGCAAAAAATCCAGCAATTGATTTGGCCACAGAAGTGTTCAGAGTATCTTTGAATTGTTCAATATACTGGTCTTTAGCTTGGCAGCAGTCTGCAACAAACAAACAACAACAACAGAAAACACAGCATTTGAAGATGTGAGAATGGCATCCAGAAGAATGGGGAGGAAACAGGAAAAAAGAAAACAGGACAGTAAATTGAATAGAGTCCCTCAAGATACAGTAAACCAGGATATGAGGATATAGGTTTCTGAATGTTCTGAACATTCTGTCAGAATGACTCATACTTTGTTTCAAGCAGCTAGACTAGCATAGCCACAAAAGCATAAGCAAACCACTTCAGTTGTTTCCACTTGGAGAAGTAACGCTCCAAAGCATCATTGAGTCTGGTATCGATAGCTGTGTTATCTAAGGATACTGATCCTCTCAACAGTGTAGATTTAATTCAAATGTAATTGCTGTGTGGATTTAATCTATTTGGAAATAACCATGTTTACCTTTCATTGCTACTTAATCTGATGTGCAATTTTAAAGCGACAAAGTATCTCAGTCTTTATCGTTAATAAATATGTTTATATAGCAATCAGAATTCAGTCTAAGGAGGAACGTACTACAGTCAGATAACTTTCATCCCTTATAGCAAGGCAGAGGAAGCTTTCTCCTCTGGAATACCAAAGGTCCAAGATCAAGTACATCCATATATGACTGAACCTTCAGAAGTTTTATCCACACCTGTAATTTGGTTCTAAACAGCATCACATAGTCTCTGAATCTAAACCCACATCCACGGATAGCAGAAGAGATGCAGAGAGAGAGCTGGGTGTGATGGGGGGTTTCTGCTGAAAGCAGTCTGGGAGGCAAGTCACCATCTACCATCATGATGCTTAGAGGCATGGCTGCGATCCTGTCTACTGAAGGCTAGAGATAAGGAATGGAAACCTTCAGTTATCGTCTTCAAAAGTGAACCATAAATATATTTTATATTGAATACTTCAGCTCTTCATTAAAAGTGGGAAAAACATGACCTGGCCCCAAACATACTTTGAGGCTACATGCGATGTTTGGGAAAGCTTGCTTGACAGAGTTACCTGATCTTTAGTTAGTTGGAGTTGAGGGTTGGGGGTTTGAAAAAGGAAGTAATGACATGAATAGCAAACCCAGAAAGTACACTTTTTAGCATCACTTATGTTGTATGATGGGTAGGATATAGTAGACAAATAAATCTGTGCCCCTAGAGGTTGAAATTTCCTATTATTATTAGGAAAGGAAGAGAAAACAACCTAGGATGGCCCTAAAGGGTGAATTAGATATGTGTTCAAAGGCTATAATTTGGGAATTTAGTAAGATCATTTGTAACTAGAGAAATCAAAGGGTGGAGCAAAATCAACCCTAATGGCTTAAATTTGGACAAAACCAAACCATGGAGAAGGTTTTGCTTGAAACTGCACTAGACCTTTCATAATTTTCCCCCCCACTGCCCATAAATTCAGTGATGAGAGGTCATCAACTGTCATTGGCTTTTTCCTTCATTTCACATTTACTTCATTGGCTCGTTGCTGTGGCTTCAGTTCAGGTCACCTCTGGAGAAAGACTTGGTGCAGTAGTGTCACCATGACAACATCAAGCGAGTGGAGAGAGGATGCTCTCCTGTATGCTATCCAGGCAACGGAGTAGAGAGGGAAGAGTTTTCATTTTAGCTGGTGGTAAAGAGAGAGTTAAGCAGAGTGAGACGCCAAGAAAGAACATTTTTTTTTAAGAAAAAGGAAACTTGTCTTGCAAAAGGAGAAAGAGAAATGACATGATCAGTACTAGGTTTGGAACATTTTGGGGTAGTGGGTTGAGAGGTGCTTTTCATCACAAGTTACATCTGAAATTCAGGGACTGGAATGACCAGTGGAAAAGAAAAAATCCTGAGGAGGAGGTGGAGGAAGGGAATGAAATCTACCACAAATATCTATATTAGGCTCAAAAATGGGTGATGACATACTTTTGAGGTGAAAGAAAAGCCCCCAACCAAGACTGGCACCTGGGTGTGCCCACTGAATGAACTCTAAGAGGAATGGAGAACTGGAACCTTCTATACTCAGAATAATTCACACTTTGGGATGCATTTATAAACATACATGAATATGCCTTTTTACAGCAAATACCAAACTCTTCTCAGGCCCTAACAGCACCAGAGGAGGCTGAAGTCCCTTTTTCTTTGCGATACGTGGGCCTCTCACTGTTGTGGCCTCTCCCGTTGCGGAGCACAGGCTCCGGACGTGCAGGCTCAGTGGCCATGGCTCACGGGCCCAGCCACTCCGCAGCATGTGGGATCTTCCCGGACCGGGGCACGAACCTGCGGCCCCCGCATCAGCAGGCGGACTCCCAACCACTGCGCCACCAGGGAAGCCCCTGAAGTCCCTTTTTGTATAAGGATATGATATCAGTCTTGTCTCTTGAAGATATGCGTTAAGAAAACAGCTGACTTCAGACGTGCCAAAGATCACAGTTCCGAGAAGCAGAAATGTCTGCCTGTCACTATCATTTAACCTCTAGAGGCCACTAGAGAGATGACCCTGGGGCTCTGGTATATTCCAGTTGGCCTGAGGGAGAGAAGGCCTCAGAGAGGGAGGGACACAGAGCTGGGAGGGAAGGAAGTAGTGACCATGTCTTGAGGGCTTCTGCCGCTGAAGCTCTGCGCTGGTGCTTTTGACGTCTGTGAGGTTCATCCAACTGATCTTAGTCGTTGGTGCCACGTGGATATGAGATACAGTCATGACTGTACTTGGCATCACTACTGTCTGCCTGCCTCTACAAAAGCTCTCTTCCTTGGTCTCTTGAAGGCCTGGGATGAGGGGCCATGGGAGCAGGTATTGCTGCCTCCATTTCATAGATGAGAAACGGAGGCAAAAGATGGAACTTTTGCTTGTAGCTGAGCCACGGTAGGGCTAACAGTCCAACCCAGGGCTCCTGACTTATGTGTCTCTTCAATCCTGGCCAGCAGAGCAGGAATTATTTTTAAGCCTGGGTTCCTCCTGCTGGCATATGGGTGTGAACAAGGGTGGTCATGGCTGGGGAGTACTGGCTTTGAGGGCAGAAGAATTGGAGTCAAGTCCTAGATCTCGGCCTCCTAGGTGTGGATGTGTTTCTCCATCTTTAAAATGGAGAGTGTGAAAGATAGCTTTAAACTTCCCTATGGTTTTAAGTTCTGTGACTATAACATCTTGTTCTAAAGCTCATTCTTTCATCCTCCTACGTCCATATTGCCATTATCCCATCTGAATTTTAAGATGACTGTGAATTTTCTTCCTTTCGAAGCTGATTTTTAAGGCTTCCATTTGCATTCTTCCGCTCAGCCCAGTGACACCCTGTTCCATTAAAGATCTCTCGGTTGGAGCGTTTAGTGATTTCCTTCAGCGCTGCTTAGGGGCAGCTGTCCAAAGGGTCCTGCACTGGGATGACAAGTGCGAGGTGGGCCTTGCTGATGAGCAAAGAACAGATGCTGACGCCTTTACAACTTTTGAAGAGATGTCAGCAGCCTTTAGGAATGGTCTTCTGGTTTTTTTTTTTTGTTTTTTTTTTTTTGCGGTACGCAGGCCTCTCACTGTTGTGGCCTCTCCCGTTGCAGAGCACAGGCTCCGGACGTGCAGGCTCAGCAGCCATGGCTCACGGGCCCAGCCGCTCGGCGGCATGTGGGATCTTCCCGGACCAGGGCACGAACCCGTGTCTCCTGCATCGGCAGGCGGACTCTCAACCACTGCGCCACCAGGGAAGCCCTGGTCTTCTGATTTGACAAAGGCTCTCATTTTGGCTGTACTCTGAGTCCCTGGGGAACTTCCTCATTGGAGTTTTGAGATTTCTAAGTGTTCTTTCCCCTTTCCCCTTCTCCCATTGGGAATTGGCAAATAATCCCTCAAAAAAACCCTTGTTTTCTTTTGAAATTGGTAGCAGAGCTATTGCTGGGAGAGCTAAGAGAGCGCCTTTAGTGAAGCAGCAGGTGACAGTCTGTTTTTGGCTTAGCTCTGACAGCATGAGATGCTGAGATGAGTTTCCTAACAGGAGATGGATGCTCTGATGGTATAGTGGTCATTGGCATAAGAGGTGTTAGTTCAGTGAGGGGTGATTTCCTAGTTGGATTTGCCTTGGCTTTCCCTTTCCCACTTTTTTGAATCTGTTCACCCAGGAATGGTTCTGCCTCTCTCCACATTCCTTACCCCTCCTGACCTTCCACCATGTGCCTCCCTCCCTGCCCAGCTGGACCTGGTGCACAGCTGCATTTCCTAATTGTTTGCACTCGAGAATCTCGGCAGTGGCTTCCTCCCCAAGGGCCACGGAAAACATCCGGGCACATCGTCTGCAAATGACAAAAGAGGGAGTTTAGCAAGACGTGAACACAAGACAGCCAATTTGGGGCAACCTATGGTGCCAGTTAAGGCAAGAGGGCTTCTTAATTTGATACTAAGATTCCTCCTTTACTCTTCTCCCACTTAGAACAAAAACCTAATATTCTGCTTTGAAGAGATAATTTTTTTTCTTGGCAATCAATTATGAGGGCACTCTACAAAGCAAACTGATTTCAATGTCAGCCTGGAAACAATTTGCTCAAGAGTTTGGTCGGTAAGGGCATCTGAAAGAATAAGAATAATTAGGTATCTGATTCTGATGCTGAAAATGTGGAAACAGTGAGTGAGAACAGAAGGTGAGTACAGGGATGACTCTATGGAAATTTTATGCATTCAAGGCTCTGGGAAGTTATTTCAGTGCATTTATTTGCAGTTGACTTGATTTTATTTAAAAGCAAAAGAAAACTAAAAAAATCTCTGTCATTAATTATTACTCACACTCTGAAGGTCTTCCTAAGAAACATTTCCCTTAAATGGTCTTTAATTCGATTAAGTCAAATTGAGCCCCTGATTCATTATAGTTATGTAATATAAGCTAATTTGTATGAGTTTCTAGTCCTAATGCCTGGAAAATCTGATAAATGATTCCACACACCCAGGAGTTTTTAGAGAAATATGACAAAAATCTCAAAACTTACGGATTGGCAGCCCATCCCACTGGGGAGTTCCATTTTGTGGAACCCTACATTTGTCAAGCCAAGTGTGTAAGGACTGCATCCATGGTAGGCTCCTCTGCAGACAGAAAACAGTGGGAGGACTGGGTTAAGTTTACTTTTCTATGATCACTGGCCTGTGGAACACTGGGTAGGACAAAAAAGGAAGTCCATGTAGGCTATTCAGGCTATGGCTCCTTACCATAAGCAGAGATGAAAGTGGGCCCAGTGTCATAGGGCAAAGTCATGAGCTTCTGGGGGTGCAGACCAATCGTTCACTATTTGGCATAGGTCATAGTCAATGCCATACCTTTTTTTAACTTTTATTTTTTAAAATTTTAATCTTTAATTTTTCTCTTATATTGGAGCATAGTTCATGAAAAACGTTGTGTGTTAGTTTCTGTACCACATCTTTAAAGTGAAAAAGGTGTCATGTCACCTTCTTTTTAATTCCAGAGGAGAATCTATGACAAAACTGGGACTCCAAACTCTTGGTTACCTCGGTCAGGGACCCCTACCTTGGATCAGGCCAATTTGGATGGTGTTATCCAGACATAAAATTCATTTGACTGACCCTACCCTAAAATCTAAAATTAGAAAAACACCCCAGGAAAGCCCCTCTCCTGCTTTAGGCTATATTTTAAAGATAAACATGTAATATTGGGGTGAGTCAATGTTAAAGTTGAATGTTCCAAGGTGTGGTTACCTGAAAGAAATGATATCTGTGTTATTTGAGTGTGCTCTGGCCATCAGCATGGCTAGGTCATTGGCTTCTGAGCCACTGTTCATCAGGAAAATGACCTGGAGAAAAAAAAAAGACACATGGTCATGAGACACATGATTACCCAATTCATTCGATATTGTTAAAAACAGTGTATCCCAGCCTCTGATTATTAAGGAGAGTTCCCTTCGTACCAGTAGTCCCGTCATTGAATTACTATATTAATTCTACAGCTATTCACTTAGCAGCTGCTAAGCACTAGAGATACAAAAATGACTAAGGGATTGTCGGAGTTGTGAAATATTCCAGATTTTCATTGGTTTTACCTGATTCTCTGCAGAGTGCTAAGATGGAGAGACTTGCTGAGACATACAGTGGTTAGTGGCTGAGGGGCTCTGAGGACCAGGTCTCTTGGTTCTTGAATCTGGACTGCCCCACCTGATTCTGAAGGCTTGAGACAAGGCAGGCTCCCAGAGGAGCCTGTTCGGTGTTTGTGAATGTTAAAACAAACGAGCAACAAACAAAAAAGTGCAGCTCATCCTGGTTGAAAGAAAGGGGAGAACTGAAGGGTACTGGATCCTCCAGGCTCGGGGACTGGGAGGCCAGGGCTGTGCCCTTGCAGGCTTCCTCGTCTCTACTCATCCATGAGTGTGTCTGCCCTGAACTGAGGTTGCAGCTCTTGCAACGTCCTCCATCTCTTGTAGATAACATAGTAAATATGGTACCTAAATAATACAGGAAGATGATCATGATAGCTAACACCAGGTACGGCGCACTGTTCTAAATATGTATTAACTCATTGAATCCTGAAATGAAAACCTTGGCCAACATTTTAACATCTCAATTCAATCATTAATTCAATGATTCAATGATTAATTAATCATTAATCGTTAAAAAATTCAATATTTCAGACGCAGAAAAACATCTCATTTAGCAAAAATATCAAAGTGCATCTCAGACCAAATGAACTTAATGGTATATTAATTTTCTAAAAAAATGGCTCCACTCTTTGTTAAAGAAGAATGGTTAACCAACAAGGACCTACTGTGTAGCACAGGGAACTCTGCTCAATATTATGTAACAACCTAAATGGAAAAAGAATTTGAAAAAGAATAGATACATGGTTATGTATAACTGAATCACTTTGCTGGACGCCTGAAACTAACACAACATAGTTACGCAACTCTACTCCAGTATAAAATAAAAAGTTTAAAAAAAAAAGAAGAAATTCCAATGACTTTGCAGAGGGGCTGTGGAACAAAGAGATGAAAACTTCCTGAGGAACACAGAGGAGAGTGTCAGGAAGCCTGGGGCTCCCGCTAAGTGATTTCTGCAAAGATGTGGTGGTGAGGAGAGTGACCAAGGAGAGGCAGATGTTTGGAACTGATGAAGTGAACATCGGCTGGTTTCACCAGTAATTCATCAATTCCTTTCTTCTCCTAGAGTGCTTTCCGATATGGCCACTAGCGCACTCATTTTGGACGTTCAAAGAACAGACCTGATTCCCACCCATACTCTTATTTCCTAAGCCAGCTTCCCTGAGATCATGAGACTCCTATCCCTTTGAACTGGAAGCATCAGACCTTCAGAGGTTCAGGAAGAAGCGCTGAAAGCTTCTCTGCATATTCGTGGATCGGAGGGTGGAAGAAGACGGCACTTGTGTGCCACAGGCGGCCAAGCTGCTTTTGTGCCACTGCGTTTACTTTCCTGGATAAACAGAAGAGCAGAGTTACCCACAGTGCCAGCGGGCATGTCCCTCCCAACACAACACAGGCCATTGAACTCAAACCCACGGCTATTTCTCAAAGAGTTTCAAGAGGCTGATTTCATCCCCACACAAGAAAGAGTTTCTCTAACCACCAGAGGTATCTGGCAATGCGATATGTTGCCTCAAAATGTAATGAATTCCTCACCAAGAGGAGTGTTCAAAAGGAGACTTATGCGCTGGGGATTTTATTTTATTTTTATTTATTTATTTTTAACATCTTTATTGGAGTATAATTGCTTTACAATGGTGTGTTAGTTTCTGCTTCACAACAAAATGAATCAGTTATGTATATACGTATGTTCCCATATCTCTTCCCGCTTGCGTCTCCCTCCCTCCCACCCTCCCTATCCCACCCCTCCAGGTGGTCACAAAGCACCGAGCTGAACTCCCTGTGCTATGCGGCTGCTTCCCACTAGCTATCTATCTTACGTTTGGTATTGTATATATGTCCATGCCTCTCTCTCGCTTTGTCACAATTTACCCTTCCCCCCTCCCCATATCCTCAAGTCCGTTCTCTAGTGTGTGTCTTTATTCCTGTTTTACCCCTAGGTTCTTCATGACATTTTTTTTTTCTTAAATTCCATGTATATGTGTTAGCATACGGTATTTGTCTCTCTCTTTCTGACTTACTTCAATATGTATGACAGACTCTAGGTCTATCCACCTCATTACAATAGCTCAATTTCGTTTCTTTTTATGGCTGAGTAATATTCCATTGTATATATGTGCCACATCTTCTTTATCCATTCATCCGATGATGGACACTTAGGTTGTTTCCATCTCTAGGCTATTGTAAATAGAGCTGCAGTGAACATTTTGGTACATGACTCTTTTTGAATTATGGTTTTCTCAGGGTATATGCCCAGTAGTGGGATTGCTGGGTCATATGGTAGTACTATTTGTAGTTTTTTAAGGAACCTCCATACTGTTCTCCACAGTGGCTGTATCAACTTACATTCCCACCAACAGTGTAAGAGGGTTCCCTTTGCTCCACACCCTCTCCAGCATTTATTGTTTCTAGATATTTTGATGATGGCCATTCTGACTGGTGTGAGATGATATCTCATTGTAGTTTTAATCTGCATTTCTCTAATGATTAGTGATGTTGAGCATTCTTTCATGTGTTTGTTGGCAGTCTGTATATCTTCTTTGGAGAAATGTCTATTTAGGTCTTCTGCCCATTCAGTTGTTTGTATTTTTGATACTGAGCCCCATGAGCTGCTTATATATTTTGGAGATTAATCCTTTGTCAGTTGCTTCATTTGCAAATATTTTCTCCCATTCTGAGGGTTGTCTTTTGGTCTTGTTTATGGTTTCCTTTGCTGTGCAAAAGTTTTGAAGTTTCATTAGGTCCCATTTGTTTATTTTTGTTTTTATTTCCATTTCTCTAGGAGGTGGGTCAAAAAGGACCTTGCTGTGATTTATGTCATAGAGTGTCCTGCCTATGTTTTCCTCTAAGAGTTTGATAGTTTCTGGCCTTACATTTAGGTCTTTAATCCATTTTGAGCTTATTTTTGTGTATGGTGTTAGGGAGTGATCTAATTTCATACTTTTACATGTAGCTGTCCAGTTTTCCCAGCACCACTTATTGAAGAGGCTGTCCTTTCTCCACTGTACAATCCTGCCTCCTTTGTCAAAGATAAGGTGACCATATGTGCGTGGGTTTATCTCTGGGATTTCTATCCTGTTCCATTGATCTATATTTCTATTTTTGTACCAGTACCGTACTGTCTTGATTACTGTAGATTTGTAGTATAGTCTGAAGTCAGGGAGCCTGATTCCTCCAGCTCCGTTTTTCATTCTCAAGATTGCTTTGGCTGTTCGGGGTCTTTTGTGTTTCCATGCAAATTGTGAAATTTTTTGTTCTAGTTCTGTGAAAAATGCCAGTGGTAGTTTGATAGGGATTGCACTGAATCTGTAGATTGCTTTGGGTAGAAGATTCATTTTCACAATGTTGATTCTTCCAATCCAAGAACATGGTATATCTCTCCATCTATTTGTATCATCTTTAATTTCTTTCATCAGTGTCATATTATTTTCTGCATACAGGTCTTTTGTCTCCTTAGGTAAGTTTATTCCTAGATATTTTATTCTTTTTCTTGCGATGGTAAATGGGAGTGTTTTCTTGATTTCACTTTCAGATTTTTCATCATTAGTGTATAGGAATGCAAGAGATTTCTGTGCATTAATTTTGTATCCTGCTACTTTACCAAATTCATTGATTAGCTCTAGTAGTTTTCTGGTAGCATCTTTAGGATTCTCTATGTATAGTATCATGTCATCTGCAAATAGTGACAGCTTTACTTCTTCTTTTCTGATTTGGATTCCTTTTATTTCCTTTTCTTCTCTGATTGCTGTGGCTAAAACTTCCAAAACTGTGTTGAATAAGAGTGGTGAGAGTGAGCAACCTTGTCTTCTTCCTGATCTTAGTGGAAATGCTTTCAGTTTTTCACCATTGAGGACAATGTTGGCTGTGGGTTTGTCATATATGGCCTTTATTATGTTGAGGAAAGTTCCCTCTATGCCTACTTTCTGCAGGGTTTTTATCATAAATGGGTGTTGAATTTTGTCAAAAGCTTTCTCTGCATCTATTGAGATGATCATATGGTTTTTCTCCTTCAATTTGTTAATATGGTGTATCACATTGATTGATTTGCATATATTGAAGAATCCTTGCGTTCCTGGTATAAACCCCACTTGATCATGGTGTATGATCCGTTTAATGTGCTGTTGGATTGTGTTTGCTAGTATTTTGTTGAGGAGTTTTGCATCTGTATTCATCAGTGATATTGGCCTGTAGTTTTCTTTCTTTGTGACATCCTTGTCTGGTTTTGGTATCAGGGTGATGGTGGCCTTGTAGAATGAGTTTGGGAGTGTTCCTCCCTCTGCTATATTTTGGAAGATTTTGAGAAGGATAGGTGTTAGCTCTCTTCTAAATGTTTGATGGAATTCACCTGTGAATCCATCTGGTCCTGGGCTTTTGTTTGTTGGAAGATTAAAATTTTAATCACAGTTTCAACTTCAGTGCTTGTGATTGGTCTGTTTATATTTCCTATTTCTTCCTGGTTCAGTCTCAGGAGGTTGTGCTTTCTAAGAATTTGTCCATTTCTTCCAGGTTGTCCATTTTATTGGCAGATAGTTGCTTGTTGTAATCTCTTATGATCCTTTGTATTTCTGCAGTGTCAGTTGTTACTTCTTCTTTTTCATTTCTAATTCTATTGATTTGAGTCTTCTCCCTTTTGTTCTTGATGAGTCTGGCTAATGGTTTATCAATTTTGTTTATCTTCTCAAGGAACCAACTTTTAGTTTTATTGAGCTTTGCTATCATTTCCTTCATTTCTTTTTCATTTATTTCTGATCTGATCTTTATGATTTCTTTCCTTCTGCTAACTTTGGGGTTTTTCTATTGTTCTTTCTCTAACTGCTTTAGGTGTAAGGTTAGGTTGTTTAGTCGAGATGTTTCCTGTTTCTTAAGGTAGGATTTTATTGCTATAAACTTCCCTCTTAGAACTGCTTTTGCTGCATCCCATAGATTTTGGGTCATCGTGTCTCCATTGTCATTTGTTTCTAGGTACTTTTTGACTTCCTCTTTGATTTCTTCAGTGATCACTTCGTTATTAAGTAGTGTATTGTTTAGCCTCCATGTGTTTGTATTTTCTACAGATCTTTTCCTGTAATTGATATCTAGTCTCATAGCGTTGTGGTCGGAAAAGATACTTGATACAATTTCAATTTTCTTAAATTTACCAAGACTTGATTTGTGACCCAAGATATGATCTATCCTGGAGAATGTTCCATGAGCACTAGAGAAAAATGTGTATTCTGTTGTTTTTGGATGGAATGTCCTATAAATATCAATTAAGTCCATCTTTTTTAATGTGTCATTTAAAGCTTGCATTACCTTATCTATTTTCATTTTGGATCATCTGTCCATTGGTGAAAGTGGGGTGTTAAAATCCCCTATTGTGATTGTGTTACTGTCAATTTCCCCTTTTATGGCTGTTAGCATTTGCCTTATGTATTCAGGTGCTCCTATGTTGGGTGCATAAGTATTTACAATTGTTATATCTTCTTCTTGAATTGATCCCTTGATCATTATGTAGTGTTCTTATTGTCTCTTGTAATAGTCTTTATTTTAAAGTCTCTTTTATCAGAGATGCGTATTGCTACTCCAGGTTTCTTTTTATTTCCATTTGCATGGAATATCTTTTTCCATCCCCTCACTTTCAGTCTGCATGTGTCCCTAGGTCTGAAGTGGGTCTCTTGTAGACAGCACATATGTGGGTCTTGTTTTTGTATCCATTCAGCCAGTCTATGTCTTTTGGTTGGAACATTTAATCCATTTACATTTAAGGTAGTTATTGATATGTATGTTCCTATTACCATTTTCTTAATTGTTTTGGGTTTATTATTGTAAGTCTTTTCCTTCTCTTGTGTTTCCTGCCTAGAGAAGTTGCTTTAGCATTTGTTGTAGAGCTGGTTTGGTGGTGCTGAATTCTCTTAGTTCTTGGTTGTCTGTAAAGGTTTTAATTTCTCTTTTGAAATTGAATGAGATCCTTGCTGAGTAGAGTAATCTTGATTGTAGGTTTTTCCCTTTCATCTTGTTAAATATGTCCTGCCACTCCCTTCTGGTTTGCAGTTTCTGCTGAAAAATCAGCTGTTAACCTTATGGGGATTCCCTTGTATGTTATTTATTGCTTTTCCCTTGCTGCTTTTCATATTTTTTCTTTGTATTTAACTTTTGACAGTTTGATTAATATGTGTCTTGGTGTGTTTCTCCATGGATTTATCCTGTATAGGACTCTCTGCACTTCCTGGACTTGATTGACTATTTCCTTTCCCATATTAGGGAAGTTTTCAAGTATAACCTCCTCAAGTATTTTCTCAGTCCCTTTTTTTTTTTCTCTTCTTCTGGGACCGCTATAATTCGAATGTTGGTTTGTTTAATGTTGTCCCAGAGGTCTCTGAAACTGTCCTCAATTCTTTTCATTCTTTTTTCTTAATTCTGGTCTGTGATAGTTATTTCTCCTATTTTATCTTCTAGGTCACTTATCTGTTCTTCTGCCTCAGTTATTCTGCTCTTGATTCCTTCTAGAGAATTTTTAATTTCATTTATTGTGTTGTTCATCATTGTTTGTTTGCTCTTTAATTCTTCTAGGTCCTTGGTAAACGTGTCTTGTATTTTCTCCATTCTATTTCCAAGATTTTGGATCACCTTTACTGTCATTACTCTGAATTCTTTTTCAAGTAGACTGCCTATTTCCTCTGCATTTGTTTGGTCTGGTGGGTTTTTGCCTTGCTCCTTTATCTGCTGTGTATTTCTCTGTCTTCTCATTTTGCTTAAGTTACTGTGTTTGGGGTCTCCTTTTCACAGCCTGCAGGTTCATCGTTCCTGTTGTTTTTGGTGTCTGCCCTCAGTGGGTAAGGTTGGTTCAGTGGGTAGTGTAGGCTTTCTGGTGGAGGGGCCTGGTGCCTGTGTTCTGGTGGATGAGGCTGGATCTTGTCTTTCTGGTGGGCAGGACCATGTCTGGTGGTGTGTTTTAGGGTGTCCATGAGCTTATTATGATTTTAGGCAGCTTGTTTGCTAATGCATCAGTTTGTGTTCCTGTCTTGGTAGTTGTTTGGCATGGGGTGTCCAGCACTGTAGCTTGCTGGTTGTTGAGTGGAGCTGGGTCTTAGCGTTGAGATGGAGATCTCTGGGAGAGCTTTTGACGTGTGTTATAACATGGAGCTGGGAGGTCTTTGGTGGACCAGTGTCCTGAACTCACCTCTCCCACCTCCTAGGCTCAGGCCTGACACCTGGCAGGAGCACCAAGACCCTGTCAACCATATGGCTCAGAAGAAAATGGAGGGAAAAAAAAGAAAGAAAGAAGGAAATAAAATAAAGTTATTAAAATAAAAAATTATTAAAAATTATAAAATTAAAAGTAATAAAAACAAAGAAAGAAGAGAGCAACCAAACCAATAAACAAATCTACCAATGATAATAAGCTCTAAATACTAAACTAAGATATACATAAAACCAGAAACAAATTAGATGCAGAAAGCAAACCCCAAGTCTACAGTTGCTCCTAAAGTCCACCTCCTCAATTTGGGATGATTCGTTGTCTATTCAGGTATTTCACAGATGCAGGGTACATCAAGTTGATTGTGGAGCTTTAATCCGCTGCTTCTGAGGCTGCTGGGAGAGATTTCCCTTTCTCTTCTTTGTTCTCACAGCTCCCAGGGGCTCAGCTTTGGATTTGGCCCTGCCTCTGCATGTAGGTTGCTGGAGGGCGTCTGTTTTTCGCTCAGACAGGATGGGGTTAAAGGAGCAGCTGATTAGGAGGCTCTGGCTCACTCAGGCCGGGGGGGAGGGAAGGGTACGGAGTGCGGGGCGAGCCTGCGGCGGCAGAAGCCGGCGTGACTTTGCACCATCCTGAGGCGCGCCGTGCGTTCTCCCGGGGAAGTTGTCCCTGGATCCCGGGACCCTGGCAGTGGCGGGTTGTACAGGCTCCCCGGAAGGGGGTTGTGGATAGTGACCTGTGCTCGCACACAGGCTTCTTGGTGGCGGCAGCAGCATCCTTAGCGTCTCATACCCGTCTCTGGGGTCCACGCTTTTAGCCGCGGCTCGTGCCCGTCTCTGGAGCTCCTTTAAGCAGCGCTCTTAATCCCCTCTCCTCGCGCACCAGGAAACAAAGAGGGAAGAAAACGTCTCTTGCCTCTTCGGCAGTTCCAGACTTTTCCCCGGACTCCCTGCCGGCTAGCCGTGGTGCACTAACCCCCTGCAGACTGTGTTCACGCTGCCAACCCCAGTCCTCTCCTGGCGCTCCGACCAAAGTCCGAGCCTCAGCTCCCAGCCCCCGCCCGCCCCGGTGTGTGAGCAGACAAGCCTCTCAGGCTGGTGAGTGCCGGTCGGCCCCGATCCTCTGTGCGGGAATCTCTCCGCTTTGCCTTCCGCACCCCTGTTGCTGTGCTCTCCTCCACGGCTCCGAAGCTTCCCCCCTCCTCCACCCACAGTCTTCGCCCGTGAAGGGGCTTCCTAGTGTGTGGAAACCTTTCCTCCTTCACAGCTCCCTCCCACTGGTGCAGGTCCCGTTCCTATTCTTTTGTCTCTGTTTATTCTTTTTTCTTTGGCCCTACCCAGGTACGTGGGGAGTTTCTTGCCTTTTGGGAAGTCTGAGGTGTTCTGCCAGCGGTCAGTGGGTGTTCTGTAGGAGTTGTTCCACATGTAGATGTATTTCTGGTGTATCTGTGGGGAGGAAGGTGATCTCCGCGTCTTACTCCTCCACCATCTTGAAGTGCCCCTCTTAACTGAGGTTCTGAATCACGAACATGATCATTAGCCTGTTTATCGTATATTTTTCTGGCGTGAAAATCCCAGAATTTTAAGCATACTCACGGGTGGCAGTGACCAACACTGACAGTGACAATCCCAGAAAAGAAGTCCAGGTATCTGTTTCCTTCATAATCAAAGAGCCACTCCATGTGCCCCTGGTGGAGCAACAAGGGCTCTGAGAAATAGGCCGTCAGCACAGGAGAAAGATGTTGCTTGTGGATCTCCAGGACTCGATTATAGGCAAGGGACTGTAGGTAGGCAAGATTTAAGCATTTAACATCTTCCTTATCCCCACATTGCTTAAAACATCACTAGCAGGTCCATATAGCAGTGCCTGGCCTCCCACCACCCTGGCACAGGGCTGCTACCCTTGCTCATCAGGGCAGCTATTTTCCCAGTGACCTCCTTGTGGGACAGACACCCAGGTCCTTCCTCTCAAGTGGAGGAAATTATTCATGTGGCCCTTTAATCCCTTTGTAGATCAAACATGGAGAAGGGGGCTGGAATTTTCTACCTCTCAATGGAAAGCCTTGGCTTTGAGTTAATTCTAGCTGTGAAAAAAAGTAAAAGACGTTGGAAGTAAATGTCTGAAGTAATGTTTTTTTTTTTTTAAGAATAAAAGAATTGGGCTTCCCTGGTGGCACAGTGGTTGGGAGTTCGCCTGCCGATGCAGGGGCCACGGGTTCGTGCCCCGGTCCGGGAGGATCCCACATGCCGCGCAGCGGCTGGGCCCGTGAGCCATGGCTGCTGAGCCTGCGCTTCCGGAGCCTGTGCTCCGCAACGTGAGAGGACATAACAGTGAGGCCCGCATACCGGAAAAAAAAAAAAAGAAAAAAAAAGCAGAAAAAAACAAACAATGAAGTGCTTGTGGTGTTTATGTCTTTAATTACAAAGCCTCTGTCCTATAGTTCTCCTCTCCGTGGGTCCCTCCTGACTCTATTAATTCTACAATTTCTAACTTATGAATATTATGTAGGATGAAGGGATGTTGGGGAGAGAGGGAGACAGAGACACAGAGAGAGAGAGAGAGAGAATGAGTCCAATATTTATTAGCCTGAGAGCAAAATGACAACTTTATATTTTTTGGTGGAGGACTCAGGAAGGTCAGGTTATGCATTGACATATGAGATAGAATAAAACGTGAGCCTTCACATTTGTGATCTATGTATTTCTTTGTGTGTGTGCATCTATGCCTACATCCCTGGGATACACATATTGTCATGGACAGTCTCTTCCTTGTATTCTCTGTCTCCTTCTGTTTTGTCTCTCCATCTTTGCCTCTGTCTGTCTCTGTCTCACACACACACCAACTCCTGCAATGCCACTGAATGGGGTGAGAGTTCAGATGCTCCCAGTGACTTAAGGGATAGGACATCTGAGACGGATGGCTCAGTGGCAGGCAGGGCCGTCTGTGGGTCCTTCTTGAGGAAGCAACTACTTGAGGCCTCCCAGGAAGAACCACCTCGCTGGGGTATTCCCAAAGCTCTTACTCTCACCTGGTATCTTTCAGGTGTGAAGTCACACGGAGGCATGCTGGGCTTTGTATGAAGACCGAGCTTGGTTACAGAGGTCCAGAAAGCACCTACTGAAAGTGAAGTGAAGTGAAGTGTTAGTGTCCTCAGCTAAACATCACACAGGCACGTTCGTAAGAATCATCTATAGTTACCTGAATCAAAGTCCTGAGGCACTTTTGTTTATTTCTTATTTAAATCAGCCTTTGGATTTAAAACTGAGGTATCTTTTTTTTTTTTTTACAGCTCAGAAAGAGTTTTACTCACAAGGCAGCCAAGCGAGGAGACTGGAGGACAAGTCTCAGAACTGCCTCCCCAGTTGGGATATTTATGGAATAAGCAGGGTGGTCTTAGATGTGGGGAAAGGTAATCGCAGGTAGGGAAGGAGGTGAGGTAATTGGTGCTCTGCGCAGGTGCGTCTCAGTTACGAAGTCTGCATATTCAAAACGGAGGCAATGAGCGGCACGGATGGTGGAGTTTTCCAGCCTCTGACGTCACCAGGCCAGTGAGCGCAGGCCCCAAACTGAGGTATCTTAATAATGAATTTTCTTAAACAACAAGGTCCTACTGCACTGCACAGGGCACTATATTCAATATCCTGTGATAAATCATAATGGAAAAGAATAGGTAAAAGAATATATGTGTATAACTGAGTCACTGCAGTACAGCAGAAATTAACACAACATTGTAAATCAACTATGCTTCAATAAAATTAAAAGTTAAAAAATAATGAATTTTCTGGAGAAAAAAAGGGAGGTCCTCTCAAATCTAGTCAGGAAAGGCACAGAGGATACGGGGGAAGTCATGGTTTCTCCCACCTGGGTCCCTCCCAAGCTTGGGAAGTTCCTCCCTCTGCTGCCTGGATGGACTGTAATTCTCTGTTCAGTTCAAACTTCTGCCAGGGCCGGGGGTTGCAGGCGTCCATTCTCTGTCAATAGAGGTGCTTTCTAAGCTTTGACCTTCCTAGTCCCTGAATCCCCGTGCCTAGCCCAGTTCCCAGTACTGGGTTGGCTCCAATAAACAAAGAACAAATGGCTTTTGACTATTCTTGTAGAGCATGAGGAGAGAGAGGTGCCAGGCCATGTACTATGATGATAAATACATGCAAGGAGATCTGGAAGACAAAACCTTCCTGTAAAACACAACCTGAAGCCCATGACAACACAAGACCGTGGCAAAGAAAAGATAAGCTGGGCCAGAGGAATCATTAAATATTTGGAGCTAGAAGGAAGCTTAGATTTTTTTTGTGTGTGTGGGGGGGTCAAAATGCTCATTTTATAGATGTAGAAACCAGCCTAAAGTGGTAAATTAATTTGTTTAAGATCACCAAGCTAGTTAGCTGCAGAACAAGAACAAAACTCCCAGTTTCTGACTCCCAGCCTGGTACCGTTTCGCTCATTCGCTGCCCACCTCCATCCTCCTCTGGCAGCACAGATCTTGACCTCTCTATAGCAGTGGGATGGAATAATAGAATCAGAGAACATCGGAGCTGGAAGAGCTATCTAGAAACCTTATAAGTACTCTTAGAAAAGAATGCTGCTAATTTTTAGGATTCAAGGTCCGTATCGAGAAAATTTTACAGGTGGAGAGAGCTGAGGAAATGATGTCTCTTGTTCAGCATGAAGGTTTGAATCCATGGATGTAATGTTGGTGTTTTGTGTGGCTATAAAGTCACCCTCCTGAGAAACACAATGAGCAATTGTGTTTTTAAATGAATCTGGAAAGTAATGACACTGACTCTCTTTCTTTCAGAGAAAACTCATCCACTTTTCTGCTCTAAATAATCACAAATGTCGTTCATTTGCTCTTACTTTAAAAGCAAGTTGCTTTTGGCTATCCATACATAGAAATGACCCCAAAAATAATGGCTAAGTTTTCTGAGAATTCCACATTTTCAAAAGCTTTTCATTGTGTCTCTCTACATTAGTTACTGTTCTGATATGGGGGAAAAAGTTCTGAGTGTTTCTAAGAATTCGAATTCTCTTCACTCCCACAGTCTCATTTTCCTTTCTGCAAAATTGGAGTTACCCATTGAGGAGGCTGAAAGGTCTCTTGACTCCAAAGTTACAGGAAATTATGAAAGTAGTCTGGAGGGGGAAGAAAGAGAGTTGGAAAAATTTGATAAAGAAAAGCTTGAATTTTAAATGGTCAAGTTAGGTATATTCATTCATGCATTTGTTTGTTCACCAAACTGATAGGAATATGATGGCTGAATGAGGGCTCAAAATGAAATACATAAAATTCTGCTCTCTGGAAGGATGGAAGGAAGGAAGATTAGCAAGCAAGTAGGAAAAATAATAAGTCAGTAAGTGAAATAAGTCTTGATTACATCTCACACTTGTATGTGGAATCCAAAAAATGAAACAAATGAATGACTATAACAAAACAGAAACAGACTCACAGATATAGAGAACAAACTAGTGGTTACCAGTGGGGAGAGGGATCAGGGGGAGGGGCAAGGTAGGGGTAGGGGATGAAGAGGTACAACTACTATGTATAAAATAAATAAGGTACAAGGATATATTGTACAGCACAGGGCATAAAGCCAGTATTTCATAATAACTTTAAATGGAGTATAGCTGTACAAATATTGAATCACTATGTTGCACACGTGAAGTTAATATAGTATTGTCAGTCAACTGTACTTTGATAAAAAGAGGAAAAAAGTCTAGACAACATCTTCAAACAGCTGAAAACCTCTCTCACTAAATAATCCAAACTCAAAAATAACAGTACATATAATAGTTGATTAACAAAAAGAAAGAAAATGCTTCCGTTTTCATTATTTGCTGGAAGAAATTCCAACCTAAACATGTTGATGGTTGCCTGCATTCTTTATTCAAAATAGCCTATGTTTTGAGGATGACATAGAGTTGAGGTTGATAAAGCTTCTCTTGGGCTCCTGGAAATTGTGTGTGCGTGTGTGTGCACCTGCCTGTTTGCACGCCTGGGGCCCGGGAGTGTGGGGCTAGTGGTGGTGGGGAGAAGACAGCACCAAGGGGGTCGGGGAAGGGAGAACTGAAATATGGGTTCATAAAACTGAGTCCCACGTCTATTTCAGCATAGGAATTTTTTTGTCTCTCTTTGATCATTTTGGCTGGTCTGATGTTGCCTTTTTAAACCTGATGCTGAACATGGATGACAGCTAATGATTTTCATTAAATTCATCAACTTCCACTCAATTCATTTGAACAACTCAAGACATTTAAAGGTGGCCTTTGGGGTGGGGAGGGGGAGGAATAAATTAGGAGCATAGGATTAATAGCTACACATCACTATATGCAAAATAGCTAAACAACAGGGATTTACTGTATAGCACAGGGAACTATATTCAATATCTTGTAATAATCTGTAATGGAAAGGAATCTGAAAAAAAAGATACATGTAGAACTGAATCACCTTGCTGTACACCTGAAACTTATACAATATTGTAAACCAACTCTACTTCAAATAAAAAGATGGTTTGGTTTGGAGAACACGACCACTCTTGCCAAGTGGGTAACTAGATTTAATTTTCCGGCTGCCTAATTCTCACCAACAGAGTTCCACAACAGACAAGTCACCTTAGCTCTGTGCTCTTTCCCCCCAAATCATAGTATCAAAAAGTGAAAACCTGTTGGGCAAGGTAAGTGAGAGAAATCCGTGTCTGTAGACATTTGAAAATTCTAGGGGAAATTCTCTTTGTAATGACGAAGATTTTTCTAATATCCACAACCAACTTTCAACACAGGGTGGGTATTTGTTAAGAGCCTGTGACTCTTTCAAATAAAAAAAAGGTTATAAAATATTTGAAAATACACAATGGGCATACCTGATAGAACATTAAGGGAATTTATTAAAGTGCTAACGATGCCTTATTTCTGCATAACATATTAGGTCACTTTAAAAAAGCTTGTCACTTTGGGTATCTCATCTGATACACGGGCTAGCCAGCGAGTTAGGAGAAGAAGATTTTATCACTCACCTTAGAGCTGAGGCCGTGATTAAACGCGAGGTGTTCGCAGTTTTGAGGTCCCACCCTCACCCCCCATGGGGCTGAGGGCCTGAGGCCACCTCCTTTCTCCCTTCATAAACTGCCCCACAGTCTGCAGGAAGTTACGGAGGATGCTCATCCTTGATTGAACTGTGTGCTCTAAGTGACCGGATAATAATACCAGCTGCCTGTCTCCCGCCAGGGAAGCCAAGGGTAGGGCGTGAGACCTCTGAAGGTCTCACATCTGAATCGGATGTCCCTGCTTCTGGATCTGAAGTCTTGAGCAAAGGACCTGGATGGAGGGAGTAGCTGGAGGTCCTCATTAGAGCCATGATGTGCTTCCGAGGCTGTTCCTGCCTGGAGTTCCTGCTGTTTCCATGGGGCTTTCCCTGGTACCTTTGCAAGTCCAGTCCTGCCTACCTCCTCACCTTCCTATTGATTCTTATAGCCCCTCCCACCTTCCCTCTGTATCCTTCCAATAAATGTCCTTTTCCCTAAGTAAACCAGGGCCAATTGCCATTTTTCACCAGCAAGAGCTCTGCCTGATTCCCAGGCTGGTGGCGGCATCCATCCTTTGGTACCTTTGGCAGCAGGCCTACTCTGAGCCCCTCCTGGCCCTCCGCTGGGCTTAGGTCAGTCCGCAGATGGCAGCAAGGATGGCCTGGAGGGGCAGGCGGGACACCTACCCTTAGGGCTAATTTGAATGGTTTTCTTAGAAAACGCTTTGCAGGAGGCTTGGGATGTTTCTCAGGTGGAAATGGGTGTTATTTGCAATCCACTTGCCCTCCTGTGCACCCCTCCTTGTGGGAGAGAAGGCAGGTGATAGCACCATGGTATGTTTGAGCATACACCCCACCTGCCTAGACATGTTATAAATTTAATAATCTTTGCTAATTAGTAAGAAAGAAGGCATGGCTGAGATATTTTCTCCATTCTTTTATCCTGAAAGCAAATTGCTTCTGTAACTTTGTGGACATAGTCAGCCTAAAGTGATTGTGCCTATCAAACAGAGGTAAGGCTGGACATTGTATGCACACATCCATCACATAATACGCATGCAGGTGTTCTACAAGGATTGTGACATACTCTTTTTCTTTGGCTGTACCATGCGGCATGTGGGATCTCAGTTCCCCAACCAGGGATTGAACCCTTGCCCCCTGCAGTGGAAGCTCGGAGTCCTAACCACTGGACTGCCAGGGAAGTCCTGTGACACATTTTTATTTTTGCATATCTGACAGCTTTCAACACCAGGTGATCTTCCTGTCCAACGTGGCCCCTGCCTCCCCCTCCACCCATTTTAGTTTTCTATTGCCTCACCATGATTTGGTTTGATTTACAGCATGTATCTCGACTGGATTTCATCTTTTACATATTTACCTGTTTATCTGTTTATGCTCAGTCTCCCCCACTGGGATACATAAGGGCTGAGATTTTGTTTTGCTCAGGTGTGTGGTAGGTGCTCACATACTTATTGCCTAATGTCTATTTGCATCCCGCAGATTCTTAAGAAGGGTGTGTTCAATGAGTGTGTGTTTGGATGACAAGCAAGCAGGCAGGTATTTAGGACAGTAGGTAAGAAAGTAGAAGCCAAGTCCCGAAGGTTTTGGAAAGACCAGGTAAAAAGTATGGCATCCATGTCTACGTGTGCTGGGTTTGCAGGATTACTTTCCCCCCGTAGTGTCCTTGGTGGAGCCAAGTGAAGGGGTCCCCAGTGAGCTGATCAAGATCTCTAGGCACCGAGCCTCACCTGCCATTTCCCGTGCCCTGCTCCCACCATCAGCCCAGCTCCACAGCCCTCAGGGCAGGGGTAGGAAAAGGGAAGAGGCAGCAGAGAGGGCATTTTCTCTTACTTTGTCAGCAACCGGTACTTTTAGGGTAGCGTCCTCTTTACTAAGCATAAGACTCTGGGTATAATTCTAGCTCCTTCTCAGGAAATGCTGGAGTTAAATAGTGTTCTGGCGAAAGACCCATGACTGGGGGAAAAGACAAATCCAAAAGGGTGGGTAAGAAAGGGCCTGATGGAATCGCTCTGACTTTGGAGCCAGACAGACCTGGCTTTGAACCTCAAGTTGTCACTTCTATGTTTCTGCCTTTGACCAAATTTCTTAATTATCCTTTATTCTTCTGTCTCCTCATCTGTGAAATGGGATAATAGTACTCCCTAAGAAGTTTGGTTGAAGATGAGAGGAGATAATGCATTTAAAGCATCAGATATGTATTACGTTTCAAAGAATTGCAATTGTTAAGGGGGAAGAAAGCAAATGGAAGAGGAAGGAAGGAGATAGGAAAAGGAAAGATGAGGAGAGAATGAAGATAAAATTGATCATGATGGGCAATGGAAAAGGGTCTCCTGTGTTTGTTCGGGGTCTGTGGGCACAGGGTCCCACTGTGACACATCAGTGTGCAAATGCCTACTTACGCTCGAGTTTGCAGCAGGGAAATTGGTGAGGAGGTGGTAGGCTCCTAGTGAAACAAGATAGATGTGAAAAATCAGGAACACAAAGGCACATGAAGCCACCACCAGACCTGGCTACCCCGGGTCTGTTCCTGCTGGAGAAAGAGGAGAGTCTGAGTGGAAGAAGAGGACTCAGGGTTTAGACCTGGCTTCAGTGACTTTGGGTAAATGACTACACTTCTCTGAGGCTGTTTCCTGGTTAGTGATTGAGGGGGTGGTACCACTTTCCGGAGGCCTGGCGGTAATTTGTGTAGATGCTTTATGTTTTTTGAAACAGTTATCCTCAAGCATCTGTACACTACAGTTAATACTTTATTATTTTGAATTGCTTTCTTTTTCTTTCTTCTTTATGTTACCGCGACTGTTTTTGTTTTGAAATTGTGTATAGTCAGGTTTTATTATCCATGAATTTCATTTCAGGACAAAAGGAAGCATTAGGAAATATTGGACAGGAGAAGGGGGCACTGGGTCTGACAAGGTGAGGTCTAGCTCACAGGTCTTAGTGGACTTGTCTCTAAGACCCTATCCGGGTCTAACATTCCAGAATTCCAGAGCTCAGCCCTTCCCCTCTCGCTGACCCTCTGCTGACCCACGTCCCTCTGGTTTCCACTCACCTTTGGGGGAAGGGCATGTCTTGGGAGTCCTGGGAGTTGAGGTCTCCAGGTACAAAGCTCTCAGCAAATGTCTCCAGGCTAGAGTCATCTCTCCCAGTCAGGGAGCAAATCCCCGTGGAAGCAGGTCTGAGGAAGGGCTCCACTGCTCACTGACCAGCTGGACTTTGAGATTAGGACGGAAGGGGAGGAGCTGACCGAGGGGTTACTGCTTCCACTTCCAGTGGGTCCCAAAGAGAGAGAAAGAGAAAGCGGGTGGGAGAGAGGGAAGGAGGGAGGGAGGGAGGGAGAGAGAAAAGAGGAGGCAGGCAGATAGGCAAAGCAAGGGGTCTTCTGGCTATTTTGCTAGTTTTATGTCCCATCGGGGTCTCATCAGGATGAGAGTCTCTCTGCGGAAGGGTGGTGATGGGCCTGGGGGAAGGGTCAGGATATAGTTGCAGGGGTCAGAGACTTAGAAAGGAGAGGAGTGAAAAAGAGAGAGAGAAGGAAGATATCCGTGAATTAAATGGGTAAAGACACTGGTTTTCGTACTGGGGGTCTTGAAGGAAGACAAGAGGCATAATGGGGAAGGAGGTAGTCCACGGGAAAGGAGAAGGGCACCAAAAAGCTAGGGACGGCTCTGGACAGCTGCGTATCCCCTTAGGTATCTGAATAAGGCAAGAAGGTGAGAGCTGAGGAGTTAGGGTGCTTTATTTCTATTATGTTTTAATTTCTTAAATTCCCATTTGTCACTCCTGACTCCCCTGCACCCCTAATCTCCATAAACAACTATTTTGTGTGTTTAATATATACCTTTTTGTTGGTATGTATTCTTGTAAAATGTTTATTGTTTGGGGTGAATGCATTTTTTTAAAAAAAATATTTATTTTTGCCTGTGTTAGGTCTTTGTTGCTGCATGCGGGCTTTCTCTAGTTGCGGCGAGCGGGGGCTACTCTTCATTGCGGTGCGTGGGCTCCTAATTGTAGTGGCTTCTCTTGTTGCGGAGCACAGGCTCTAGGTGCGCGGGCTCAGTAGTTGTGGCTAGTGGGCTCTAGAGCGCAGGCTCAGTAGTTGTGGTGCGCGGGCTTCGTTGCTCCACTGCACGTGGGATCCTTACGGGATCGAACCCACGTCCCCTGCATTGGCAGGCAGATTCTTAACCACTTCGCCACCATGGAAGTCCTATGCATTTTTAGTTTATGTCAATAGGTGTGCTTTTTTTGTTTTTTCACTCAGAACCATGTTTTAAAAATCCATCCAGGTTGCTGTGAGTAGATCTCTTCCGGATTTCCAGCTGCTCTGGACTGGGTGTCCACGTGCCTTTGCAAGGCAGTGCCTAAGAAGGGAGAGTGACAAGGGCAGTAGGAGCTGGGAGGGTGAGAGGGTGTTGGGTTGATAACTGGCTCCCATCCACAGAGGGCAAGGAAGAGCCAGGCCTCTCCACAGTGGCAGGTGGCAGATTTAATAAACAGGGGAACTTATGAGGCTTGTCTTGGGAAAGTAGGTCTCTGCATCTGCCCACTGGAATCTTAAAATTTTATATAGAGGCCTTAATTGGGTTCAGTAATGTACACCGTCCAGTCATGTACACATTACTCTCTCAAGGCTGCATCCTTGGACCAGCTCTCACTGTGCGAATGATGGGAAGAATGTATATTCCAAGGACAGAGGAGGGGGTGAGAGCTTCTGAGTGCGTGGATCCAGCTCGCAGGTCAGCCAGTGGTCACATCCTCTCAACTTTCTCCTCCAGCAGGGTGGGACTGGGGGAACAGCATACAGGGTGGACGTCTTGTATCACCTTGCACAGGGGACAACTGGCTTGGCCACATCCCCCACATCTGGGAAATAACCTTTTAGCCCAAATGCCCGTAAGAGGTGAGATTACCAGGTAAGCACTGAAAGGTTTTAAATTCAATGTCAAGTGTCCCCTTTTGCGTGGGCTCCCAGCTCCCAGCCCATCCTGCTCTGGGGCTGTAGGAAGTGGTTCTGTGATCTGGGTGGTCAAGTGCTGTGGGAATGACACATGTCGGCAAGGCCAGTGGTGAGGCGAGGCCAGTGGTGATGCAGCCTCTCCCTGGGGTGCCCAAGCTATCACGGTGTTGGACTGAGGTGAGAAAATGCTGAGTTCCTGAGGGCTTGCATGTGTTCCTCAGCTCTACTGGGCTGTGATCTATTTTGCTCCTGCGAGCACTGGAGGCTGTAAACTCCTTGGATTTGAGATTTTTCTTGGGCTGTAAGTTTAAAGGCTGTTATGGTGAGAAGTGCCCAACAGCATCAGGGGCTGCCTAGGGCGGGAAAGCAAAACACGGCATAATCTGAGCAACTTCACAGTGAGAAGTTGTACCTTCTTTATTTAAAAGGAAATATGTTTATTTTGATCACTGTAACGTAATGTATGCTTTTCGTGAAAACAACAAACTCAAGCCTAGAAAACATGAGAGAGAGTAATAATCACAAAAAAATCTAACCTTTATATTTTAGTAAAGATTCTTTCAGAAATTTTTTTTCATGTGTGTACCTGTGTATATACATGATGTTTCATAAAGTGCTTATAGTCAATAATATAGCTTTTCATTCACAAAATGTCGATCTGGGTCATCACTCCTAATTCTTTCATAATATTTCTTGATATATTTTATTTAATTTTGGAAGATTCTTGGCCACTGTTACTTCAATAGTTTTTCCCTGTTCTTTCTTCTCCTTCTGATATTTCAATTATACACATATTACACTTTTAGAAATTGTCCCACAGTTCCTGGAGGTTCTGTTATTCTTTTCCCCCCACTCTATTCTCTCATTGCATTTTAATCTGGGAAGTTTCTATTACCCATCTTCAGAGTTCACTGATTATTTCCTCAGCCATGTTCAGTCTACTGATGAGCCAATCAAAGACATTTTTTCATTTCTGTTTGTTGTTGTTATGTGTTTTTGATTTCTAGCATTCCTTTCAATTCTTTCTTGCAGTTTCCATCTCTCTGTTTACATTACCCATTTGATATTACATAATATCTGCCTTTCCCATTAGGGCCTTGAATGTATTAATCATAATTATTTTAAATTGTCTGATAACTCCAGTATTTGTGTTATAGCTGAGTCTGGTTCTCATGTTTACTTTGTCTCTTCAGACTGTATTTTTTTTTCCCTATCATTTTAGCATCCCTGCAACTTTTTAATGAAAGCTGGTTGTGACGTATTGAGTAATAGGACCTGAGGTAAATGAGCCTTTACTGTGAGGTTTTATGTTAATCTGGTTAGAAGCTGGGATGTGTTTGTTTTCTGTAGCTGTAGGTGCCAGAGGATTCAAATTCCTCTAGTGTCCTTGTTTTTGTCCCCTGTTATCTTAGGGTTTCCTTAAGAAATTCTCTTTAAATAGAGCCAAGGCAGCTCTTTCAGCTGTAATCCACTGTTACTATACTGGAGGCTTAAAACTCTTATGATTAGATCTTAGTCTTTTAGTGGGCCTATGTCTCTGGACTGGACTGTGATCTTCACAAGTATTTCTCTATAAATTCTCTGTAAGTATAAACTAAAAAAATTTTCCGCCCTCGACTCCCTCCCCTGGCTTCTTTTTCCCAGTTTGTTTCCTTGAAGCCCTTACCCCTTTTGACTATGTTCTTTTTTTTTCTCCCTTAGGTGAGGTAGGAAGCATAGAGGTGGCTGCAGTGGGAGCGATGCCCTTCACACAGCTGATATAGGGCTCTGACAAAGTCATCTTTGTTACATCTTTGTTAACAGATCTTTGTTAAGGTGAAGTCTCCGTGCACATCGTGTGATAGTTACTCTTCCCCTTTCCCAGCCAGAGCAATGAAGGGATCTTCACCATGACAAGGGATCTTCACCTGGTGATGTTCCCTTAAGTAAGGCCCAGAGAAGTTAAGGGTCCTCCTAACACTCTGGCAACCAGGGAGTTTCTCATTCTCACGCTAGTCCACACTCAGCCTCTAGCAATTTGTCAAAATTACTGTTTAATGTTTCTACCAGTTATGGCTCCAGGTTAAGAAGGTCTTGCCTGTGACTTTGAAGATCTGCCTGTATTTCTAGATTTCAGAGTGACAATTCACTATGCAACCTCACTTCTCTGATGGGTTCAAGAAAAGTCATTGGTTTTCAGTTTGTTCAGCTTCCTCTTGTAAAAATGGGAGTGATATCTTCCAAGCCCTTTACATGGTAGAGAAGCTGGAAGTCTACATATATTTTATTTAGTGAGTCCCTATAGATGGACAGCTGTATTTTCTCCAGCATCCTAGGAACTAGAACTCTGTGCACTAGATTAACTATTTTTTCCTTTGGAGAAATACTTGAAGAGGGATTTCTAGGTCAAAATATATGTCTGTTTTAATATGTCTGTTTTAAATGCACTCCAGTAAGCTGGCAGTTTATAATTCAACTAACATGGCACAAAGTTGTTTTCCAAGATGCTGGGTCTTTTGATATTTTTAGAATTACAATGATATCCACTGAGTCTGAAAACTGGGATGAGGAGGAAACTTGGGTTCCCTCCCGATCTACGAGGCATTTGAAATAACACTCCAAGATCTTCCTGTAGTTTCAGAGGTAAAAAGACTATTAAACAGAAATTATTTCCAAGTTATAAGGGATGTTAAGAGACTTCTGCTCTGGTTCTTTTTGTTCTCTCTCCCTCAAGCAGATCAGGTGTAATTTTCTTCATTTTCTATAGGACCAGAGAAGACAAGGAACTACCCCATGACTGGTAAATAGGAAGGACAGGATATCAGTCAAGAGACTTGCCATCTCTATTTCCCAACTAATGAGTTACTTTGAAGATACAGAATATACTTCATCAGCTAGGAAAATATTGGAATCTCTCTTTGAAAAAGATAATTGGCAAAAGAGGAAACATGGAAATTCTGTTGTCATGTTAATAATTATAGGGTTTTTTTCTATTTGTACACAGGTTCACTAATGATTTATCAGTTAAACCCTGAGTGAACTTTGCTCTTTGACCCCAATCCTTCTGCCAATACCAGAGCAGGGTCCGTAAGATAACAGCTTTTCCAAAGTGATTCTTTCTCTCTCCTAACTCATTTAGGAGTGACGGATTGAAGGAAAGGGAAACATTTTGGAAAGATTTCAGATAAAACCCAATTTACATGAAACCTCCTATGACAGGTATTCCATTTCAGTGAACGGACTCTGAAGGAGGGCATGTGCAGGTGTTGAGACTGAGGGGCAGAGATAGCAGGTGTGCTGGGGAGAAGAACTGCATGGAGGTGAGGCTCAGACACTGCAACCCTTAGGTAGCACTGATTTTCTTGAAAAATGGTGCAGAGTCAAAGTCCTTCAATTTAGTTATTA
Organism: Aethalodelphis obliquidens; assembly: GCF_003676395.1. Taxonomy (NCBI): domain Eukaryota; kingdom Metazoa; phylum Chordata; class Mammalia; order Artiodactyla; family Delphinidae; genus Aethalodelphis; species Aethalodelphis obliquidens. The sequence goes on along the minus strand of NW_020838024.1, from coordinate 3,530,244 downwards.
GGATGAACTCTTTGAGCAAAGCTCATCTGGAATTATTAGAGTTAATTTTTTGTTTAAATAAATTTATTTATTTATTTATTTATGGCTGTGTTGGGTCTTCGTTGCTGCATGCAGGTTTTCTCTAGTTGCGGCGAGTGGGGCCTATTCTTTGCTGCAGTTTGGGCCTTCTCATCGCAGTGGCTTCTCTTTTTGTGGAGCATGGCCTCTAGGTGCACAGGCTTCAGTAGTTGCGGCACGTGGGCTCAGTAGCTGTGGCTCGTGGGCTCTAGAGCGCAGGCTCAGTAGTTGTGGCCCACGGGCTTAGTTACTCCGTGGCATGTGGGATCTTCCCAGACCAGGGCTCGAACCCGTGTCCCCTGCATTGGCAGGTGGATTCTTAACCACTGTGCCACGTGAAGTCCCGAGTTAATATTTTTTAAAGTCAGCCTGATAAGACTTGGGGACACAGTGGTTACCCCAGCCTTCCCACTAGACTGTGATCCCCGGGAGAGCGGAAAGCACGTCCCTAATGCTTCCTGAATCCTAACATAGTGCCTGGCACACATGCTCATCAGGTGTTGTTCAACAGTGTATGTAGTTGAATGACTAATAGACCACTTAATGAGGAAGTGTTAAAAGGGGGGTCTTGAATGTTCAGATTAATTCCTTTTGGGTAGAATGTATGGCAGAAACATTTTTGTGCATAGGCCCCTTAGCAGTTGGATTTCTCCAGTTGTTCATTCCCTTGAACTTCACAAACAAAGCATGCTGTATCTCCCAATCTCAGCGGGATGGGATTTGTCAGAATTTGGCTCACTGTGACCGGGCTTGGTTCTGCAGGGGAGAGAAGCTGCCCTGAAGTTTGGGCCCTCAGATACAGTGAATTAGCTGACTAGGCCCTTTAATTATATCCCATTCCTATGGTGATGGTTACAGAATTGTTTGATTTAAATGACAAATTGCAAATAGATCCAGATTGCAAATGAAAAGTGAAGGAAGATTGAATCAAATGTGAAAAAGGGAACTGATTTATCACCTAAAAGAAGAAATTCTCAAGTAGAAGGAGAAAACAAAATCTAGCTATATCGTGTTTATAAAAGAAACATTTAAAACATGATGACATAAAACAATTGAAAGTAAAGGAATGGAAAGAGATTCATCAGAGAATTACCACCCAAAAGAAAACTAGTGTAGCAATATCAGTATCAGAAAAGAAAAATAAGGGTTTTAAGACAGAGTCATTAAGGATATAGGGGATCATATTTAATGATGAAAGGAATAATTTGTTAGGAAGATACACCTAATAATATGGCCTCAAAATATATAAAGCAAAAATTGATAGAATTACAAGGAGAAAGAGGAATTTCTATAATCCTAGAAGATTTTAACTTATTTACAAATCACCTCAGAAAATTATATCTTAAGCAGCACAAAAGATGAATCTCATAAATGTAAAATTCTTAAATAAAATGTTACCAAATTGAATGCAGCAAAGATTGCAAAAATACATCATGACCAAGTAGAATTCATTCCAAGAATGTGAGGGTAATTTAATATTATTTTCTCTAAATAAATTCTTTGTTATAATTTACATGTTAACTGAATAACAGAGAAAAGTCACATTATCATATAAATAAATTTGAGAGCCTTTAACACCAATTCAAGATAACAAAATATTATTAGCAAACAAGGAATAGAAAGGAGTTTCCTTAACATAGTCAAGTGTATCTGCAAAAACCTACAGGAAACATACTTAATGGTGAACTTTTAGTAGCATTTTCTTTAATGTCAGGATCAACAAAGAATGTTCACTATTCTGCTTCTATTCAACCTTGTACTGGAAATCCAACCCCAAGAAATAGATCAGGAAAAAGATATAAGTGTTATAAGGATCAGAAAATAAGAAAACCCAGTTATTACATTCTGATGATATAGTTGTAAAAATGGAAAATCCAAGAAAACTTACAAATTACAAGGATTAATAATTAGAGCTCAATAAGGTTTCAGGATATAGGATCAATATGAAAAAAATCAGTGGTTCCTATATACAAGCAGCAACCACTTAGAATAAGATAATCTTTAAAAAGATACCATTTGCAATAGCAACAAAAATATTATGGTGCCTAGGAATGAATCTAATAAACACATGTAGACATTTATGAAGAATAGCGTAAAGCTTTATTAAAAACAAAAGTAAATGAAGTGATAAACCATGTTCGTGATTAGGAAGAAACAATATTATAAAGATGTGATTTCTCCCAGAATTAATACATAAATTCTACTAATGACAATTTGAATCCCAGAACAAGTTTTAGGCTTATCTCAAAATTCATGTGATGAGTAAATGGCCCAGAATTTCCAGAATAATTTTGAAGAAGGTATGGAGGTGTAGGAATTAATTTACCAGATAACAAGACTGCATAAAACTAGAGTAATAAAATAGGGGACATTGGAGCATGGATAGATAAAGAGACCACTGGACTGGAATAGAAGCCCAGACTTAGGACTTGTGCTTATGTAGAGACTCACATGGCATAAAAGATAAGCAAATCAGGGATGAGTTATTCAGATCCAGAATGGATTCATTAGGACAATGAAAATTAAAATAGCAACAATAAATTATGTTATGCTCATCAAATTGTCAAAAATTAAATATCTGACAATACTAGGTAATGATTAAGGAGTGAACTCCTACACTGCTGACTGGGGTAGACATTGGTACAACCGCTTTGAGAGCAATTTATCAGTATTGAGATAATGTTAAGATATGTGTCCCATATGATCCAATAATTTCACTTCTAGAGGGACATCCTGGAGAAAGTCTTGCAAACACTTAAAATGTGAAACTTGCATAAGAATATTCATTGCAGAGTCATTTATAATAGTGGAAATGGAGAGTTGATCAACACAGGGATTAACAAATACATTTTACATAGGTACACAACTGCATACGGCAGATAAAAACCAATCAACTGGAGCTATTTGGATCTCAAAAACCCAATGCTGAATGAAAAAAAATCAAGGTGAGTAATGATCTATGTTATTATCTATGTAAAATTTATAAACAGCAGAAAAATTATATATATAGTTTACAGATACATATGTATGAAGTAAATGCATTTTTTAAATGGCCAGGAAGGATATACACCTGCAGGATTGTGGTTATACCACTGGAGAGGGAGATAGAGAATTTGGTTATTGAGGGATGCCAGTTCCTGCATCCATCATGTTTCATTTATTAAAAAGAAAAGGTGTGCAAATGTAAAATAGATAGCTAGTGGGAAGCAGCCGCATAGCACAGGGAGATCAGCTGGTGCTTTGTGGCCACCTAGAGGGGTGGGCTAGGGAGGGTGGGAGGGAGGGAGACGCAAGAGGGAAGAGATATGGGAACATATGTATATGTATAACTGATTCACTTTGTTATACAGCAGAAACTAACACACCATTGTAAAACAATTATACTCCAATAAAGATGTTAAAAAAAAAAAAGAAAAGGTATAGAAAAAGGTAATATTTGTGAAATTTGGGTGTTGGTAAGTGGATCTTTGTTGTATCATCCTCCCTAATTTTCAAGTGTGTATGAAATATTTTATGCAATAGACAAAATATTATAAATGGAAGAGTCAATTACAGCTGGCGTTCTAAGTGGAGACATGGGATAATTCCAGGTAGGAGGAAGCAAACAAAAGAAAATGTGCATTGTCGGTGCGAGATTTGTGGCTTAAACTTCATTTGGGAGAGTCGGTTGTTTATCAGATTTGGAACCTCTCATCTTCGCGGTTCCCAGAAGGCCCAAGGAACTTCTGAGTGCTTCCAAGCATGTTTGCATTTCTGAAGCTTGGGTCTGGCAAATGGCTGAAGACTGGAGGAACTTGAGGGCAGTGGAAAGAGAAGATGTAGGACTTAGCTGGGTTGGAAGCAAGATGTCAGTTTTGATTTAGAATTAGTAGGAAATAAAATCAGAGAATATGTTGAAAGAGGAGTACAAGAATGCATGCCTGGAAAAAAAACGCCTTGGCTGAGCGTTCTAAACCAAATATTTTAGCATGTGTCTACGTTAGTATTTAGATTGCTGATTCTTTCCTTCTTTAAAAAAAATATGTCCTAATAAAGTTTGCTGAAACAAAGAAAACCGCCCCCCCCAAACTTACATTATATATAAAATATGTGTTTCACTTATATAGAAAAAGACCCTCCAAAAATCATTGCTTAGGAAGTAATTTATTGATTCAATTTAAATTAACCATTGCTACCATTGCAAAAGCAGTTGCTCTGAAAAAGTATTGAAAAATGTATCATGAGATTACATAGTTCAGTAACAATATCAATATTGATCATGTGAAGCAAAACTACTGGCAAATGTCATTGAAGCTCATTTTATAATTTCTAATAATTTATGCAACGAATGTGTGTCACCTTAAAAATGTACCTGTGACGTTTACAAATTCTTTCAAACACATTTATAAATACAGTAATAAAAATTCCTGAGCTCCCTTAGCTTATACCAGTGTTCGCCAACCAACAATCCATGTGGTGTTTGACTAACACCCTCTAGCCTTTACTTAAAAAATATTTTAAGTAATAATAATAATAATCGCATTCGTAAAAGTATCTGTGCTTCAAGTCTGTTCGTAAGTGTAGGTTTTAACGTGAACCTGATCATAATAAGAGAAAAATGCTTAACACTTGTATGGGCAGCAGGAGTTGAGGGGTGAGGTGAGTAGGCGAGGTTGTAGACAAAAGAATCCTAATTTAAGTGTCGAGACATCCAAAGTAGAGTATGTTTTATAGTACGGGTTTTGTCTCATTTGCATTCTTCAGAAGGATTCTCAGAAGTAAATCTGCAAGAATCTGCTTCCCTGGCCAGTAAGGTCCCATTGGAGGCTTTTCAAAAACCCCATTTCCTATAGTCGTGCCCTATCTCCCAGCCCCAAGATTTCTGTTAAATAGATATTATATCTCCCAATCCCTCAAAACAGTGGGGGACTTAGAATGTGTAAAAGTTGGTTAGTAAGTTGTAGAGTTTAGTGGGATTAAGGTTTCAGATATGGTTCTGGCAGGATGTGGCAACATATAATTTCTGTTTTCTTTTAGGAAAGCACATGTGATAACTTTGGAAAATTAGCTACACATTACTTTTCCAACTCGTCATTAATTATATGAACACCGTGTCTGGTGACTAACACTACAGTTTTTTCCAGCTTAGAGGTAAAAGTATGTCCAGTAATTAAAGGCAGGTGGCACCAATGTAAGCGTGGGGGAGTCAGTGTTTCTTTGACAGAAGCCAAGTGTTAGGGAGTGATACTCACTAAATGAGAAATTTCGCATTCCCTGGTAAGACATGGCATTAGGGGATTTAGGAGGCAAAGAAGAATTTGTAAAGCAAACCCCACACCATCCCACAATTCTGTAACACAAGCATGAACAGTAGGTAAAGATTCCTAGATCTAGATCCATTAAAAGTAAAAAGTTATCAGTTTACACTTAATCTAATGAATTTGGTCAGAAAAGATGTTGTTAGTAATATGGATGAATCATACTGTTCAAAAGCATCCCGTTTTTTAATGACTTGGTTTTACCTTTATTTTATAATACTTAAATGAGCTTCTCTGATCTGATCTCCATGTGCCTGGTTCCATCTCACGTTATTTTTTAGCAGCTTCTTGTGTGAGGGATGGGTGCAGGAAGATTATGTTTTGCAATCATATGGAAAGGTGAAGAGAAAGGAGGAAAACTGTTTTGGTCCAATCTACATAAACAATTTCTGGATTATAGATCCTTAGCAGCAAAAATCCATCAAGAAAATTGTTTCAGCCATGAATGTGTTATTTTGCTATTTACATATCAAATAAAAATAAATAGAGGAAGGGGAGGCAAGGGGAATAAACATTTATTGAGCCAGGCACTGAGCTGGGTGTTTTCAACAGCATGAATAGAAATAGAATGATCATATGCTACTGGGATGATTTTGTTTGGCAAGCGTTGTTTCTGGCCTGCAGTAAAAATGAAGATGTTCTGGCAATAGCAATTAGCAGAATCTCCCATACTGCTGACAAGGATTTAACTGTCCATGTTGCCCCCTCAAAATGGAAGGAGACAAATGAATAAATCCATGGGAAAGAGAAAGCACAATAAGCAAAGATTTACAGAATTAAAGATGCAAGATGAATCAGATGACTACAGTCTTCTATAATTCTTTAAGGCTAAAAAAATAGGCATTACAATAAGTTCATGTAGAAGTGAGTTTTTAAAATCAAAACAAGATTATTTCTGATATATGGCTGATTTTCCCCATACCATAATATCTTTGATGGTTAAAATCAAATAAGGAGGGGCTTCCCTGGTGGCCCAGTGGTTGAGAGCCTGCCTGCCGATGCAGGGGACACGGGTTCGTGCCCTGGTCCGGGAAGATCCCACATGCCGCAGAGCGGGTAGGCCCGTGAGCCATGGCCGCTGAGCCTGCGCGTCCGGAGCCTGTGCTCCGCAACGGGAGAGGCCACATCAGTGACGGAAAAAAAAAAAAAAAAAAAAAAAATCAAATAAGGAAAAGATTTATTTCTAGGGGCTTTAGGGAAGTCAAATTGTGAGAAATGTCGCTATCGTGGCTTTGGGTAACCACCTTGAGGTGACTTATGGTTGGGAAAAAATGTTCATCTATAGTTTTGTTGGTTTTTTACCTGGTGAATTACTATGTATTCTTTCTGGCTCTTATTCATCAGCCAGTTTTTATAAAAGGGAAAAATGGTTATTGAGAAAACCTAGCATAAACCTACTGACTGGTGAATTAGAAGGTGTATTCTCATGTAAAAACAAAACCAAAGCCCAGTAACATATTATAACAATCACTTCTAATTTCCTATGTAATGTTTAAGAATTTTGCTTGGCATTTTCTAGGAAGAGAGAAAAAGCAGAAGTAGTGGTAGCTTTGAAAATATGGAACCTTTTGCTATTCCATAGCCTTCACTTCAATATGGCTTTACAGGAGACACAGATCACCTAACAGTCCGGTTCTATAGGTTGCTTCGGTTTCCGTGTGAGACACAGAAATTGTCTGAAATGACTGATCAAGCAGAAGAACAAGCCTCATGATGCAAATAACATTCAAGAAGTATAAGAGGTCACGTGAAGCAAAGCTGGGGGGGTTGACTTTTAAACAGTTGTTGGATTGTACGTTAAACACTTACCCCAGAGCAGCTGTACGAGGGCAACTTACACTACTTCTAGACAAAGATTAAGAAAAGAATGAGTACATTCATGGTTTCATCAGAAAGATATCATTACATATTTTTTTCAGTTTTGTTTTCCAGACATAGAAACAATCATACTGAAATACATATACATAGATTCTAAGTCATTAAATAATTATTTTCTTTTGTATTACATGGTGAGTTTCACAACAGGAGGATTATATATTTCAATGTGTCATACAGTTTTTGAACCACATAAAGCAATATAATATAAAATCATATAACAGTTACTTTAAAGTCAGGAATATCACATGGCAAATACACAACTATGGCACTGAAAATAGTCAAAGTGGGAGATGTGACATCTTTCATCTCTAAATGATAAGCAGTTTGAAGGAAGGATATTAGAACAAGAAGGGAGGTAGTTACTTTTAAAACTTCAAAATCATTTTATCAGGAATTTTATAAAACAAATTGCTGTTCAGGAAAATCTTTGCCATATAGTTTTTCAATTTCAGATAACACAACAACAAGATATTTTCCCCCCTCAGGATTTGTGAAATCTGCATGGAAAAAACTCAGACTGGACTTTGAAGTGTACCCAGGTGAAGCATAATTTGACCATAACTATTAAACTATCATTTTTGATGTTACTACTTAAGTAGCTAAAGTTTTTAGAGTTAAGTGTTTTTTCTTTTTAATCAGCAGCAGGTAAAAAGTTAACTAATAGACTGTGATTATCTAAGGGTCTCTCTCTTCACTGACAACAACCATGTAAACAGTACATGTTTTCCCCCTTTGCACATCTCAGTGCTTCCTGACATGAAATCAGAGCATAACTCAAAGGAATCAATGTGGACAAAACAGTCATGGGCATATGGTATTGTGAGTTACGTGCATCTCTTAGCCATAAACTCAGAACACTGAATAGATTATAGAGTGACTATGTCCAATAAAATTTGGGTTTAGCAGGCTACTCTTGGCATTTTGTGGAATCCTAAGGTGCCCAAACATTTGGAAACACCCTTTCTATCTCTTTCCTTTTATTGAAATAGATACCATGTAATGGTCTCAGACCAAAAGTCACCTTCTTGAAAGACACAAATCTAGGGAGAGAACTCCTGTTTGATTTGCAGATGACATGTATACTGATCATGAAATAAGTCCAGGCCATAACTATAAGTAGAACTTCTGGTTAGGTCATAAGCTCTCAAGCAATCATTTTGTATTTTTAAGTTTCTGCTTAAGACCTCCACGGCCGAGTCGTCAATGTAGCTGGATTTATTCATGGCCTTCGAATGAATGAATTGGGCTAGAATATCTAAGCCTGAGGACCTTTAAATGGGGTAACTTGTGACCCTCAACCTGGGCCTTGATATCTGTGTGGCTGACTTAACATCTGACTCAGTCCTTTGACTCAGGCCAAAGTCATCGTTTATGTGTAATTTAGTTTCTTGCAAATCCTATGGTTGCTACTGCACATAATGAACTCTCAGGAAAAATAAAGGCCCTGGAGTGAGAGCATAAGAAGCCTACAAGATGGACAGCTAAGCAGAAGAGAAGAAGCAAGGATGCTAACTGAAATCGATCTGACTTGGAGGAATGGATCTGTTTTTCTCTTCAGCGGTGTCACAGCCACATTGTCCACTGCTTCAGGTTAAGGCCACACCAGCAATATTTCCCTGCACTGCCCCTGGGCCTTCTACAGAAACCCTGGACTTTACTTAGATCATGAGCATCAAAGACAGTTAGAGCCGGAAGGGGTCTTAGAAATATTTTAGGCCAATGCACTCGTTTAACAGGTGAGGGAACTAGTGGCTAGAGTTTAAAGGACTTGCCTAAGATCACACAGCCTGTTTAGTGGCAGCAGGATGACCTCGACCTGGAAATTGAGTGCTCAGCCCACTACCCTAGCAACAACACAATGATGCTTGGGCTGAAAAAGGAGAAAAAGAAATTGGTTCACTGAAGTACACGTGAGGCTTTCATCAATGACAAATCTACGTTAGCAACCCTGCGGATGGTAACCCAGAGCCTTTACATCTTTCTGCATGTGTGCAAGTTTCCACGGTGCATGCATTCCCCTTCTCAGGCCCTGGCATGCAAGTCCAAGCTATTCAGAAGTTCATTAATATGTTTTCAAATTGAGGGTCTCAAGTAACAGGGTGGCAGGCTTATTCCAAAATCCTAGCCAGAGTCAATTTCTTGTCAAAGTAAGTTACACTATTCACATCAGCTCTGTGGCAATTCAATTAAACAATAAATTAAAATCCACTCAGTAGTTGCTGATTGGACCTTAGACCGTTTAGTCATTCTCTTTCTGGCTTTTTCATTCATTTACCTAAATTGTAAGATTTACTTTCTAATCGATACACTTTTCTTGTGAAAATGAAACTTCAAAAAAACAAAAAGTAAAGAAAGGCACTTTGTAAGATGTGTACAAATCTGTTTCTTTCATGTCTACTCTAAGGAGATAGTAAAATTACTACAGGCAGCGGCAAGTCTTTCTGCCAGTGATGGGCAGTGGCGGGCAGCCTGGAGAAAGAGGCAGATTTGGGAACGGACCCTCCTTAACCAAGCTGCACCCTGGGGCTCAGGTGCCTCTGGTTGTTCATCGGATTCTCCCGTTCGGCTGGGTCACTACAGGACAGTCAAACTCCTTCGTCTCGTACAGATGGTAAGGGATTGACCAGCTTTGGACCAAACCAGTGAAAGCAAGTATTTAGTACATAACTGCCTACCAGGATTGGCCTTAGGCACTTAGGAGGTGGAGAGTCTGTTAAATGTCAGTGACATGGCTGATCATAACTTGTGCTCATTTGAGGTGCCTTGTACCCATTTGCTAAAACTGACCAGAGAAGATTTTGCAGTTTGAGTCATCAGCTTCCATAAATCATCCATTGGCTATCCCTCTTCCGTGTGCTTTGTAACTTGAATATTTAGGTGTTTGTTTATAAAAATATGACCTTTATAATTAAGAACTTAAGGCTTTTAAAGCCAAATGTGCAATGGTGGTACATAATCCATGGGAGAAAAAAAAAAACAAACCAGAATCAGCCGCCTGATATAAGAAAAGTGTTTTTCTTTCTAAAAATCAAAGCCTCTTTCAATGTCTTTAAAAAAATATCTCATGCCTCTTCTCTCTACACGCATATTTGCACATAATCTTAGACTATGATTCTATACCTACATGATGTATAAAATGCATGTGCGATATGTTAAGATCAGTTGGACTTGATGATTTGCAAGTGAAATAAAATGACCACATCCCTGAAGAGGACTTGTATTTCTATGATAAAGGGCAACTATTTATTAGCTTAATTATGATACAAGGCATTGGTTAATTATCTTTGCAGGACACTATTCAGTGAATCATGGAATCAAGGAGTCGGAGTTTGAAAGGACATTAGAGATTTTCCGGCCTAACATTTCCTTCAGAGGAAACTGAGGCCCAGAGAAGGGAGTTGATCTGTCTAAGGTAACATAATTAGCATTAGAAGCTGGGTCTCTTGGCCCCCAATCTGCATACTTTCATTCGACTAGGGGATTCCTTAACAGAAAATAGGCTAGACCATGAAAAAAACATAGTTTATTAAAGAGTGCTAACTGACCATAGACTTATAGCCTTGGCTTTAGTTAACAAGTGGTAGTAATTTACTTGCTAACTGGTGTTTTTTTTAAGGATTTAGTTTGAGTCTTCAGCCATGACATTTTTTTCCATATATGCCAAATTATATATCAAAAGCAGACTATTTTTGAATTTTCATACTATCAGACTGATTGATACACATCTTGGAGGAGATTGGACTATTTTTGGGAAAGGTTTAGTCTGTACTGGCTGTGAAGGGCAGAGTCTTTTGTCAATGCTTCTCAAGGTGGAATATATTCCCTGGACCTCTTAGAAGTTGTGTGTACTTTTTCAGGTCATTCTCTACCATTATGCGAATCCTAAACCACTAATATGTTTTAAAAAATGATGCCTTTTTCTTACAGTACCGTTCAGTGCAAGTCAAATAGACTCAACCTGTACTTTCCAGGAGAGGATCGCTTCACGCACTAAAATAAGCTTTAGTGGAAATGATCACCTAGGGCACTGCTTCTCAAACTTCACTGCGCACATGAATCATCTGGGGATCTTAGCAAAATGCAGATTCTGAGGCAGGGTTGGGGTGGAGATTCTGCATTTCCAAGCAGCGCCCAGGTGATGCTGATGCAGCTGGTCAGACCATATTTTGAGTAGCAAGGATCTAGGGGATTGAATAAACTTGGACAACTTTCCCAAATAGCCCCCTCGCTCTTAACATGTTGTTTGCATATTGGGAGAGTAGAGCTTCAGATGTATTACTTTTGCATTTCTGGAAGCTCTGGCAACGTGTTCACTTTCACACATCAGGCCACTTCGGAGTCCAGTTCCTATCCACATGGACTTGTTGGGCTGGAATATTTAACTCACAGAGGGAGCTCAAATTCTCTATGTTCCAGCTAGTGAGTGGATACAGAAATGGATTTGCTGTCAGGTGAAATGGAAATAGAGGCAGGCAGTTTGATGAGTCATGGATGTTCTCTTTAAAATGGAGATCCAGGCTTTTGACCGCTCTTGGAGAGCCTGCCCTTGGAACTGACTTGGGGCTTCCAACTACCATACCCTGGCCTTTGTAGTGGTTCCCACTAATCCACAGATGCCTGGTTTCTTGGAACTTTGCTTTGGATACTTCTGACGTGAGTGCTCTCCCTGCCCCTGCCAAAATTCTGCAAGTGGATCTACTGGATCTATTCCAGAGAGACACGAACTCCTGGCTTTACTTAAAATGTCCTCGCTGTCCAAGATTGTTCAGAAAAGCAGAACAAGAACCCTCTCTCTTGGACAGTGCGTTAGATGTTACCACTCTCCTTTTTCATTGTAGCTTTATGACTATTCACCCAGAGAAGAGCAGAAGCCCCGGAGTAGCCCTAAATTACAAGAGAAGTAATTTCTGGTCTGTGGAGAGCCCTAAAACTCTAGCTCTATGATTGTTGTTTAAAGTATCCTGGAGATAAAAAGAATCAGCTAAACTATACTACACTGTGTTGGAAACTGAATATTGTCATCCACTTCATATTCCTCAGTGGGCTTTGGGTTGGTGTGGTATTTTATTCCACAAACAGGGACTGCATATATCACTCTGTACTGTAAATACTCCTTATAATCACATAACGGAAAATACTGTACCCACTGAATAGGTAAACAGCTGTACTGGGAAGGTAGAAAACAGTGTTTTATTTACCTAAGTGATAGAAAAATAGTCTTCAAAAATACATTGTTCAACTTACGGGTTTATATTAAAGTAGAATTTGTATGTACAGTAAGGCAGTACTTCCGTTAGCGATGATCTTTTAAATTAAAGTTAGTCTTTGGGGATTTTTTTTCACTAACAGAAGACTAGGGTGTGTAATAAATTATCATGCTGAAATGAAGGAGGAAAACATTTTAGAAGGATTCACCACATGAAACTCATTTGCCTCTTATGTAAGAAAATTTCACTTTCTAAAACTCTATTCTCCAGGAACTTCAGAATGAAATACAATTTAGCGGGGGTGGGGGGGGGAATCCATGCTTAATAAATTCAAACTATTTTAAGAAAAAATTGGAGGCATCCTTTTTATTTGCATATTGGCAATGCATCATTAAGGTAATAGGAACGGATGTAAACAATTTGTCAGGTGTTCTAGAATGCACTCTTTTTTTAAATGTGTTTAATTTGGTTAATCCTAATAAAATGAGAGAGGAGTGCTAAAGGTTAAGCAATTGGTCTTCAAAAGTGGTTTTCATGGCATTTTTCTCATATCTACCCTCTTCCTGTGGTAAACAGTTTTGACTGGTTGATATCCTTCTGTCATATACCAGACCATGAAAGCCTGTTCCAGGGGATATACCTATTGGCACTGTCCCTCAAGAATACTAAGCAATGTGCTTTTATTTCATTGAACACATAATTTTATAACTGATAGCAAAACGTAACTCTACAAATCACACGAAACTAAACGATTTGTTCTGGAATCAACTGTTGGAGAAAGAGGCAACTGGTTGAAAATGGATCATGAAGACGAGTGACCTGGGAGTTTGGTAGTGTCATTCTAACCCCGTTCTCAAGCCTTCTCTGGTAGAGTGCATTTCATGTACTCTGTAGTGTTACCTGAAGGAAAATCACATTTTAACCCATCCTTCCATGAATCAAGCTCTCACTGAAAGGGGTGCATAAAACCTGTGGGATGCAGGTAATCCAGCCCACCGAGCTGGAGTCTGCAGCTGCTCGGGGCCGCGGGGAAGGAGGCCAGGTCTACCGCGGCTGGATTCTGTGGCAGGGATGGCGGGGCCTCCTTGGCCGGTTCTTCAAACGGAGCCAGGTTTTGCGCTCGCCGATCCTGCACCAACACCAGGATGTTGCTCGCCATCACCCGGGACACCTTCGAATACTCCTTGCTGGTTTCAGGGGTGCTGGTCTTCTCCGCCCGGCCGCTGTGCTCATTTTGTTTCGGGAGCAGCGCCAGCGCTCCATCTTTGCTGACTTTGTGGATCTCCACGTACTCCAAGGGTTTAGCAGAGGTCAAGGGGGTCTTGCCCTGGGGCAGCAGCCGTGCTGCATCTTGGTCAGTCTTGGAACGGAAGCTTTCTGACTCCCCGTGCTCAGCTGCCTTTCCTTCCCCGCCAGTCTCAATGGTTTGTGAGGGTGTTAAAGCACGTGTGTCTGTTTTGTCCAACAAAGTGGATGCAGCACCTGCCGTGCCCAGGCCCAGCTTACACACATCAGCAACGCTGTGGTAAGATGACCTGGAGTAGTGCAGGCCGGGGGGCTGCAGCAAAGGCCACGTTGAAGATTGGGATCCGCTGGCATGAAGAGAGGGGATTTTGCCTTCCATGCTTGTGCTCTGAGGGCCTTGGGGCTGGGTAACGTTTGTTTCAGGTTTCTCTGCCTTCTCAAGGCCCTCAGGAGTGTGGAACTTGGAGGGATTGGCCCGAGGTTCATCACACTTTTCAGACAGAAGGGAAGGGCTGTCGCAGCTGCCCCGGCCAGAGTCACTGTCGGGATCCGAGTGCGTGGGCTTCACGCCTTGCCCCGGGTGTTCTTTGGAGTGAGCTGCCAGCAGCTGCTGGTCCCCACTGTCATCCACCTCTAAGAACTCCACCAGTAAGTCCTCGCAGTCGGAAGTGGGAGGGAAGTCTTGGCACCCCAGGGCGCTCAGAAGTTCCTCGGACTTGCCCTTCTATTAAAACACAGACACAAGGCAAGAAGGCTGTCAGGTTCATAACATTCCAAATGGACATCGCAGCCAAGTCTGTGTTCCTGACTACGGGCAGGTGGGACGTGGCCACGGCCTCGCAGAATTTCCCAGACGTCAGACATCTGTGTCCCAGGCCATCTAGAATCACCTCCTGGACTATTACTCACCTAATATTTTTCTTTAAGTCAATTCACGATTTTAACTTAGTCTTTCTCTAAGCAATAATGATCACGAGTTGAATGGGCAAGTAGTATATATGCATATAATAAAAATATAACTATTAAATAAGAAAAGCTTGGGAAACATCTAAACCCATAGTGCTCATGCGTGCACTTGGTACTGGGACTCACTAGTTCTGAAATTGGGTTGCTGGCCTCCTAACTGGCTCCCTCACCCCACGTCTGGAGTCCGGTAGTGGGAAGTTGATTCTCATCTTTTCCTTCTTCTCTCCCTTCTCCTCTTCCTTGCTTCTCCCTCCCCGTCCCTCCCTTCACCCCCCATCCCACTCCTTCCTTTCCTTCTGCTCCATCTCCCCTCCCTCCCCTCCCTCCCCCACTTCCTGCCAGCCCATATTCCCTCCATCTCCCTGGGTTCCTCTCCCTCCTCCTTCTCTCTATCCTCCTCTCCCCCCACTTCTCCTCCGGCCTCCTCTTCTTATTTTCCACGCTTCTCCAGATGCTCTGATTTAGGTCAGGGACTGGTGCCTAAATCTTGGCTCTATTACTTATTAAAGCTCTATGACTTTGGATAAGCTGTTCTGTGATCCTCAGTTTCTCCATTTGTAAAATGGGAATAATAGCACCCATCTGGGAAAGTTCTTTTGAGAATTAGGGGTAATGGCATTAAAAATCCAAGAACTTTTTCTTCGGACACAAAAAGCAGTTTTTAAAAGTCATTAAGTCCCTGTGGCTACAAGGTCAAATTGCGAGCTAAACAATAATTCATTTAGTTAGCTGAGATGTTCATGCTGGGTCTATAAAGGTCAGTGCTAGAGACTGGATAGCAGAATAAGAGCCCAAATTCTGGGGCTCTAGTTCCTGCTCTGATATCTGCAATCAGAGTGAATGCCGTCAAGCCAAATTCCCCAGGACTCACTCTTCACATTCTTGTGCTTTTGGCCTCACAGTAGCTGGGGTCAAGCGACAGTGTGTAGGTGACTGCTTTTATATACATCAGTGTTAAGCAGAAGGTCAAATTGAAACTATAGATTTCAACCTGCAGAGAAATTAAAAATGTTCTAACACCTCTTTTCATTGGAAACACTTAAATTTCATTCCCACTTGAATCGGTCTAAATGGGCCCTGGCAAACACCAGTTCCACTGTACTGAGCCAGTCTTAACTGAGCTCTCAAACTGAGCAAAAATTGCAATAGGATATTCTGTTCCTATGGCCTTCTGTAAGGAACATTCAAGTGAGAGCTTACACCAAAGTATGACGGAGGGGCTGGTGGTAGGTTCCTCTTTCGTATTCATCAAACTATTCACCCTCTTTCTCAATTGATTATTGGTACAAAATGTTTTAGATGGGGCTTATGAAAAGAGCTGATAAACCTAGCAAGCATTCCTATGTGTTTTGAGGTTTTCTTGGCTTTCTTTCATTGTCCTCTGACACTCAGTATCTGATGGGAAGTACCCTCATGCTTCCCACATCTTTCTGTAAACATACCTGCTGAAGAGGAGGGACAGCTGGTCAAGGACGGCCGAGCTGACCAGGCTGCACTGATGGGAACTGTATGCTCATGTGTAAAGATAATGAGTAGAGAGAAGCTGGTCACAATACATTCTTACCTCTGGACTTACCTCCAGCAGATGAGTATCAAATCCTTTTATTTTTGGCCCAGGAACCGGAGGGAGGATGCAGGTCACCATGCTATAAAAAGATTTGTGAGATAAGATACATGACACATGTTTTCACTTTGTAATTTTTGAAAGATTAGCGTTATCTCCAAATAGCTGCTACATGACTATGGTAGATAGAAGTTAGAGTTCCGAGGCTATGTGAAACTAACAATCAGTGGTGAAGACAATGAATACTTCTAGAGGTCAACATCAAAATGAATTCTCGAGGGCTTCCCTGGTGGCGCAGTGGTTGAGAATCCGCCTGCCGATGCAGGGGACACGGGTTCGTGCCCCGGTCCGGGAAGATCCCACATGCCGCGGAGCGGCTGGGCCCGTGAGCCATGGCCGCTGAGTCCGCGCGTCCGGAGCCTGTGCTCCGCAACGGGAGAGGCCACAACAGTGAGAGGCCCGCGTACCGCAAAAAAAAAAAAAAAAAAAAAGAATTCTCGCTAATTAACTCTGGCTGATTCTGAAGTGACTAGGGGATTATTTGCTGTTCTTGCCAGATTTTTACTATTTCACAACTGTGAGCCTCCATTTGATGGAAAGAGCATCAACTTCAAATGTGTCCATTCTACTTTTGCTAGCACTGATAAAAGTTTTTCATGGTGAACACACTGCAACTAATGGCTAAAATGAGGTGCTTGAATTAGCTGTAGCTTTCCATCATTTTTGTATTGTCTTTCTTGGCCATTATCCCTGACAACCATGATTGGGAGGAGGGTTGATAGACAATGAAGTACCTGTAGCCCTTCAAAGCCACTGCCCAGACCATAATCAAACAGATGACAGCAGAAAGAACGGCCACAAAGATCCACACGGTTGCATCTGTCATTGAGAAGTCTAAAAAGCAAACAGCCAGAAAGTTTTGATCACATACAGCATCATTAAAAACAAACAAACAAACAAAACAAATCAATGAAACTTTTGAACGTAAGTTCCGCCCCTCCACACCTTTTCTGATTTGAACATCAATCCAGAGTAACATTAATGATGGATTTAATTTTTTCCAATATTATTAAATTTTAAAGTGGCATATATTTTATAGTTCTCTAAAATTTTCAAGATCCTTAAAAATATTATTTGATTTGATACTTATATAGGAAGTCCAAGGGGACATGGTCAGTTGCAGTAATAATAATTTAAAAAGCTAACATTTATTAAGTTCTCAGTAAAAGCCATATGATGTTAAGCTCTTTACATATATTGCCTGTATGTGAAGATGAGGAACTGAGACTGTAAGAGTGGTTTACCCAGAGGCATGTAGCTATAAAGTTGCAGTCTGGGATTTGAACCCAGGGCTTCTGCTTTTATTTAGTAAGAGCCAGGGCTGGACTGGATGCACACTTTTATGGCCTGTAATGCGGTGCTCTTTCCAGTATGCCAATGCAAGCCCTGATACTTTGGCCAGGCAAGTTGTCACAAGAGCTAGGTTTCGCCATGCAGTTCTGGGCAAGACTTCTAACTCCACTGACCTTTAGTTTCCTCCCTTTCAGTTCCTAATGGCAATTCTGTTCTCTCTGAATACTTGAGAAGGTTGGGAGGAACAAACAAGGTAAAGACTTTGTAAACTGTAAAGTACTTGGAAATGCAAATGATTCATTCCCTGTAGAATGCCAGTCACCATGTTTAATGGCACTTAAAGAATTGGGTGTCTTTTATACACTGTTCCTTGACTAAAAGACCAACATGTAATTGTCTTCAAGGACTGAAAATCAATTCATGCTTTTCAGATGGGATAGCGCCTTACAAATTTTGGGAGAACTAGATGATGACCTTGAATGATAGGAATGGGGCAGATGGGGAGGGCAGAATGACTGACCATCAAGCCCTCTGAGACATTTCAAGCCCATGACTGCAGACTTATCCTAGAAACTGGTCCTCACTGACAGTGACCCAGGGAGCAATGCTGTACTTACAAATGTCTTTGTGTTGAGAGGAGAGATGATAAACTCACCTCTACTCATTCTTCTGGCGAAGACTCAAAATAGTTTCTCTGTTAGTAGTTACTACATACAAATTTACCAAACTCATTCTATTTTAAAAATATTTAGGAGTATAAGCAAAAGAGAGCCAAGACACTCACCATTAGGTATCGGGATGGAGCTCTCTGGGCTCCACTCACTCCAGAATCCATGGTCTGGCTTGCAGTGAACCTGAACAAGGTATTTCTGCCCTGGATATAAGCTGAGAATCTTAAACTGAGTCTGCTGCCCAGCGAAATGAGTCTAAGGGAGGCCAAGGAAAACAGAAGTCACTCTGACTTGTGTTATGAAGAAAGAGACTTTTTCTATAGGCAGTAAACTATTGGAGGAGCGAGACAAAATGATCACACTTAGTAAATACCCTGTTCACACCATTCCACCCTCTCAGCCCACCCCTTCCTCCTGTTAAATACTGCTCACACAAAAATCAACAGGCTTTCTATCTCTCCATTGGGAACTCTAGTTCGGAAAGACAAATGTTCTACTCCCTACACCTTGTTTTCTAAATTCTACATTATGGAAGGTGACTAGTTAATAAAATTGGAAAATTATTCTTTTCTAAACTCTAATAAAATAATTGATTCAAGGATCATTCACTGATGTAAAGCCACTAGGTGGAAGAGAACGGGGAATTCATGAACACTGAAGCAATTGTGCACAAATTAAACATGACTTTACAATCAAGGGATCAAGATGTGATCTCCCCGATCCAGGGGCCACTTTTAACATCATTTACGGTAGGTTGACCAGATGGTCTTTGTTTCCTGATATGATGGAATATGAAGCATATATATCACCTCTGAAGTTTTCTTACCAAAAATTGTTCACCTGGAATCTAATCAAGTCTTTAGATCTAATGTCTGGTTACAGGAAATATGGGGACATAGAAATTGGTTAAATGACCTCACAAAGAACTAATCAGACAAATGCAGAAGGTGGGGCATTCTATGTGACAAGTGGCCCAGTCTCCTGAGCACATTGAGAGTGAAGGGATATATCGGCCAGCCACAGTGAGTGATCCTGGAGCGGATTCTGGTTTGAACAAACCAGCTGTTAAAAATATTTTTTGAAGCAATTGGGGGAATTAAAATATGGACTGGCCATTAAATGATATTAAGGGATTCAAAAAGATGATATTAAGGAATTTCAATTAATTTTCTACATGTGATCCTATTATTTTGGCTATATTTGGAAATATTCCCTTTTTAAAAGAGACATATACTAAACTATTTAAGAGTAGATTATCATAATGCCTATAATTTATTGTACTATTTGTTTATAATGAAATATTTTCAAGTGAATAAAAATGCCATTAGCCGTGGACTGGTTACACTGAAATTTTTTCCTCCCACTTAGTGCCATTTAAGTACTCTCACAGATGTTAGATCTAAGATATCCTGAGGGAGGTGGGCTGAAAACTTGGCAGAAGTGGCTGTTCAGTTGCAAGGAGCTAGGCATGGGAGAGCTGTAAAGATGAGCCCCCATCCATCCCAGTGGAGGGGAGAAGGCCCTTCCACACATGGGTGGGTAACATCAGGAAGGCAACGTGGTGGCCCAATAATTAGGGGGCATGACCTATTCTCAGTTGGGGTACTTCATCTTTGCCAAAGGACAGGGTTCCCTCCAAAAGCTTCTGGTTGACTCACCTCCCACTCAGCTGCTTTCTCAGGTTTTAATCGAATTTCATACTGGAGTGTGAGCCAACCAGATCTTACATCAACCAGGGTGGGTGGAAACCATTTTATCCACAGATACGGTTTTCTGTCTTCTGGCTGTTTAAATTCCAAAGTCAGGTTCACAGGAGGGTCTGGTTCAACTGTAGATATGAAAGAAACTCCATATTTAGTCAAATATGGGTATTTGAATCCAGAACTATATGACTTAGAGGCAGATCTCTCTACCTTTTTTATCTCCATGGTTATGAGACACTTGGTATTTGATGTCAGGTTCCTTTAAGTACAGGTCTGTGAACGCCTCCTTAAGAGTGAGGTGCCTAGACCATACTCTCCAAAGCAATCTACAGATTTAGTGTGACCCCTATCAAATTACCCATGACATTTTTCACAGAAGTAGAACAAATAATCCTAAAATGTATATGGAACCATAAAAGACCCAGAATTGCCAAAGCAATCCTGAGGAAAAATAACAAAGCAGGAGGCATAACTCTCCCAGACTTTGGACAATACTACAAAGCTACAGTAATCAAAACAGTCTGGTATTGGCACAAAAACGGACATATGGATCAATGGAACAGAATAGAGAGCCCAGAAATAAACCCACACACCTATGGTCAATTAATCTTCAACAAGGGAGGCAAGAATATACAGTGGAGAAAAGACAATCTCTTCAGCAAGTGGTGTTGGGAAAGTTGGACAGCCACATGTAAATCAATGAAGTTAGAACACTCCCTCATACCATGCACAAAAATAAACTCAAAATGGGTTAAAGACAAATATAAGACATGACACCATAAAACTTTCAGAAGAGAACGCAGGCAAAACATTCTCTGACATAAATCGTACAAATGTTTTCTTAGGTCTGTCTACCAAGGCAATAGAAATAAAAGCAAAAATAAACAAATGGGACCTAATCAAACTTACAAGCTTTTGCACTGCAAAGGAAACCATATACAAAATGAAACGACAATGTACAGAATGGGAGAAAATACTTGCAAATGATGCAACCAACAAGGGCTTAATTCCCAAAATATACAAACAGCTCATACAATTCAATATAAAAAAAAAAACAAAACCAAATAACACAAACCAATTGAAAAATGGGCAAAAGACCTAAATAGACATTTCTCCAAAGAAGAAATACAGATGGCCAACAGGCACACGAAAAAATGCTCAACATCACAAATTATTAGAGAAATGCAAACCAAAATTACAATGAGGTATCACCTCACACCGGTCAGAATGGCCATCATTAAAAAATCTACAAATAACAAATGCTGGAGAGGGTGTGGAGAAAAGGGAACCCTCCTACACAGTTGGTGGGAATGTAAATTGGTGCAGCCACCATGGAAAACTGAATGGAGGTTCCTCAAAAATCTAAAAATAGGGTTGCCATATGGTCCAGCAATCCCACTCCTGGGCATATATCCAGTCAAAACTATAATTCAAAAAGATACATGCACCTCTATGTTCATAGCAGCACTATTCACAATAGCCAAGACATGGAAACAACCTAAGTGTCCATCAACAGATGAATGGATAAAGAAGATGTGAGACACACACACACACACACACACACACACACATACACACACACACACTGCAATACTACTCAGCCATAAAAAAATAATGAAATAATGCCTAGAGATTATCATACTAAGTGAAGTAAGTCAGAAAGAGAAAGACAAATACCATATGATAATACTTGTATGTGGAATCTAAAATATGATACAAATGAACTTATCTACGAAACAGACTCATAGACATAGAGAACAGACTTGTGGTTGCCAAGAAGGAAGGGGGGTGGCAGAGAGATGGAGTGGGAGTTTGGGATTAGGAGATGCAAACTCATATATCGAATGGGTGAACAACATGGTCCTACTGTATAGCACAGGGAACTATACTCAGTATACTGTGATAAACCATAATGGAAAAGAATATAAAAAAGAACATATATATATATATATATATATATATATATATATATATATATATATATGTATGTATAACTGAATCATTTTGCTGTGCAGCAGAAATTAACACAACATTGTAAATCAACTATACTTGAATAAAATAAATTTAAAAAAAGAGTGAGGGCCCTAGGGTGCTGGCTTGCCTTACCCTAGTCTCAGCCCTGCTGGCCAGTCACATTTTCTCCATTCATTTCTTACCTCCTCAAATCAGTCTCCACTACAGGTGAGAGAAGGGTGAGTGTAACTCTAGTGGACTTGGCATTATACCCTACAGTTGCTTAAAAAAATAGCTTTAGAAAATTTGCCACTAATCCTAATGCTTGTATGTTACTAAGTAAATACTTAAGAAAGATTGTTTTATATGGCCTTACTAAATAAATATCAGTTATTTAATATAAGTTTTAATTTGAACACAAGACTGAGAAATGCTGATCAAAACATCTTTGTACAAAGGTGCAGGTAAAATGTTCACGATGAATCCTTGAAAGCAAAGTTTCTCAACCTCGGCATTATGTGTATTTTGGACCAGATAATTCTTCGTGGTAGGGGCCTTCCTGAGCATTGTAGGACGTTAGCAGCATCTCTGGCCTCTCCCCATTAGAGGCCCTCTCTCCCTGTGTTGCAAACATCAAAAATATTTCCTGCCATTGCCAAGTACCCTATGCGAGGCAGAGAGCACCCAGTTGAGAATCACATTTCAAGTGTCCTCAGCACAGCTAAATATTTCTCAGTGACAACAATGAAATCTATTTCTGAGAGATTATGTGCCAATATCTTGTACCGCAGGTTATCGCTGGATGAGATTCAAGTTGGTAGACTTTACTGTGGTTAAAACTGCGTTGTAAATGAACTTCTGTGGCCTGTTACCAGCACTGTATGCTGCAGGGTCATATGAGAATTCCATGAACACTTCTTTTATTATTTTGAAAAGTATGGCCCAACACATTCTTTCCCCAGAGAATTTGTTTTCCAGAGTCACTATGGATTGGATCCATTCATTAATTTCACTTTTTAAACATACTACTTTTCCTTAGTGATCCCGTTTTTGTTTTTGTGGATAATCTTTGTTACAGCAGTTGTGCATTTCAGAACTTCTCTTGCTTTCACTGTTTTGACCTTAAATATTTTAACACTTGAGGGCAGAATATTTGAGGACAAGGAAATTTAAGAAAGAAACTATGCAAATGGAATTATTTGGTGTTTAGCATTTTAAAGACTTCATATCTCACGTAAATTTATGTGAATGGAATTTATTTTATTCCTACTTGTCAGTGGGGTTACTTTTTGATTTTCTTAAGCTAAGATCAAGTTCTGTTTCCATCCCCATGCTCATTGCAATAATTTGCTGGGGAGAGACAGAATTCAAATGGGTACCAGTTGATGTCGCAAGCTTTTCTAGTTTTTAAGGATCAATCACTGATAACACGCCAATGGGATGACACTTGAGAGTCCTAGCCTGATTTTCCTTGTTGGTTGGTGTTAGGTAAGTCAGGAAGACTTGGGTGACCTTGAACCTAATTAGCTACTCCTTAGGTTAGCTAAGGCCAAGCCATCTCTTGTCCTAAGATTCCCTTTGTTGTCCCTGCCAACCCATACAGATCACTGCAGTTATGTCTCATCGCCCTGCAGCTCAATATTGATCACGCACAGCAAGCAGGAGCTCTCAGGTCGATTTCGCTTCACTTTGCTAATGACTTCTCCAAACATCGTGGCTGTGACCCTGGCCTTCAGCCTTCTGTTCAAGCAGCACTATTTACTCCCCAAATTCTTTATTTTGAAAAGAATAGCTCCAGTTGCTAAGAAACATATGTATATTGAGAATTGAATTTGGGGCAAAGCAGTTGGGAGCAATTCCTGTGGGTGGAGAAGCAGATGAGACGCTTCTAAGAGCTGCTACTCCATGAAGCAGTTCTGTCTTTCAGGGAGAGAAATCTCAGAAAAGAAATCCCAGCTTGCCAAGGGAGAAGGGGACATCGGTCGCAGGGGGAGGGCTGGAGAGAAGCATTGATAAGGGAAGCTAGATAGAACATTCTTGTTGGATGCAAGGGGATGGGAAGAAGGGTCAAAGGAAGGCATAAGGATTTTACTGTCTTACCATCATAAATAAAAATTGGTTTACTCAGCCATAAAAAAGAATGAAATAATGCCATTTACAGCGGTATGGATGGACCTAGTGGTTATCATACTGAGTGAAGTAAGTCAGACAGAGAAAGACAAGTATTATATGATATCCCTTATTATGGAATCTAAAAAAAGGATACAAATGAACTTATTTACAAAACAGAAATAGAGTCACAGAGGTAGACAACAAACTTATGGTTACCAAGGGGGAAGGAGGGGGAGGGATAGATTGGGAGATTGGGATTGACATATACACACTACTATATATAAAATAGGTAACTAATAAGGACCTACTGTACAGCACAGGAAGCTCTACTCAATACTCTGTAATGACCTATATGGGAAAAGAATCTTAAAAAGAGTGGATATATGTATATGTATGACTGATTCACTTTGCTGTACAGCAGAAACTAACACAACATTGTAAATCAACTATACTCCAATAAAAATTAATTAAATCCAAAAAATTGGTTTAAAACACTCAGTTGGCAAGGATGGTGTGAATTTTCTCATCTTTCTTTATGGGAATCTATCCATAAGCCAAGAAGACTCATACTGAGTTTGACTATTGGTAGATTTATATTGGAGTAACAAATTCCTCACCAATCACCACCCTTCCCCTTACCTATGTAAGTCACGTCCACGTAACGTGGATCCGAGGAACTGCTTCCCATCTGGTTCGTGGCGTTTACTGTGATGATGTATATCGTCCATATGGAGGTGTGCTTCTTGTTAAAGTAGCAGGAGTTGGGACCACCGGTTTTGTAGTCCGGACATTCATGGGTGAATGTCTCTCTGCAACGAGTAATATATTAGGAGTCAGTAAGAAAGTGGTAAAAAGAGTCTAGTTTTTTCTTAATAGATCAATACCACTGGATTTTGGGGAACAGGCATTCCAGATGCAAAAACCAGAGCTGAAGAAGGGCTCCCCAAGTCCTTCTGCCCTTCCCATGTCAGCTGGGGGTGACAAAGGGAAGAGAGTGCTGGAGAACGGGTGGTAGGGTCACCTCACAGCCCCAGTGACTCTGTTTCTCACCAACCCTTCCTGTCTACAGGTTGCTGTGGGCTTTGTGATATATGCCCCCTGCCAATAAACGCTTGAGTTTTCTGTGGCCAATGCACCGCTTTCCTCAGGGAACCACCATTGGGTC
This sequence comes from Aethalodelphis obliquidens, assembly GCF_003676395.1. Lineage (NCBI taxonomy): Eukaryota > Metazoa > Chordata > Mammalia > Artiodactyla > Delphinidae > Aethalodelphis > Aethalodelphis obliquidens. The sequence goes on along the minus strand of NW_020838024.1, from coordinate 3,505,073 downwards.
ATCTCAGGACACTGGGACTTTCCCCTGCACATACACACGGGGTGGGGGTAATGCACGAGGCAGCATTTATTGCTCATATGTTTTGAATTACATTTCATTAAAAAAAGATTAAAGGGAATACAAACTGCACTGTATTTCCAATTACACTAAGTCAGCCACAGAGAAAAGTGACTCTGAAAGGAGATATTTCAGGCCCAAGAGGCTCCTTAGGCCACTCACGTTTAGACTTGGGGGCCTCCACGCGAGACTCACCACAGAGGTGTGCAGGCGTATTCCACTTTGCTTGCCACTTTGAGTTCCTGAGATCTGTTTGCATGACACCCCTTTGGGTCCCAGAAGGGATGGCAGCTTTGTGTACCACTAAGTCCTGTCACTGGGAAGTGAGCCAGGTGTTTCTACTAGTAAATATTTTCTTCACTGGGGAAGGATACAGCCGTCCCTGGATTTCCAGGAGGGTCTCATTGTAACTGTGACGAACTCCTTGCCCAGAGATCACCCTGTTTACTCTGCACTGCAATTTTAGCTCCCAATATGCCTTCTGGGAGATCATGGGTCCATGGGTTTCCTAAGGAAAACACCTCATCTTCCTTTTCTTGTAGGGCTTGTTATTTTCTTGCACAAGAAACAAGTTCGAAAAGCTAATGTACCACGGTTGTCAAAGATTACATGATAATACTCTTAGGTTACAAAAGTAATGATTACAAAAAATGATAAATGGCACAAGATTGATAGATAAGCATCTAAAATTAACTAGCACCTAGGAAACACTTACACGTGACCTTGGGCTACAGCCTAAACTTACGACAGGCAATGAGAACATTGCTGGATTGTGTTGCCGAGGTGGTGGCTGAGCTCATGTGCATGAGGGAGCTCGGCAGGGACATTAAGAGGAAGATGTGGACGCGTATGTTTGATTCCCTTCCTCCAGTAGCAGGAGTCTTATCGGTATCCATTCAGGGAAGCGTGGCAATTAACCCAGAGTCAGTGTTCCTGTGGCTGGAGAGTGAGGACACCCAGGTGCGCTTTGCTAGGAGAGAAGAGAACGTTTACCCTTCCTTGTGGTAAGTCAGCGTGTAATTGGTAGGTAATCCTCCGTCTGCCCCAGGCTTCCACCAGCAGGTGAATGTTTCCTTTTCGGGAGAACGACATTTAAAGATCTCAGGTTTTCCGGGAGGTGACTGTCCTAGAAAAAGCCAGAAGCCACTGGCATCAATATTAAGGTCTGTTCAACTCTTTGACCATTCTGCTGGTGACAGAAGCAGACTGATGGGGCCAGGCCAGTGATGAGGTCTCGGCGGGAGTAGGCCTAGGGGTGGAGGGCTCAGAAGTGCCAAGGTGTCAACATCCAGCAACACTCCTCTGCGGGCTGCGCTGAAGTTGGCAGGACTCAGAGAGAGAGCTTTGCGGTGGGGCCGGGTGTGTGTGTGCGTGTGCGCGCGCGCGTACTGTGAGATGGCGATACTTCACCATTTGATGTAGTTTCAACAACGGTGAGCATCAAGAGTGTAGGGACCCATATGGACTGAGGAAGAGGATGTGGCCCTTCTATAATCCCATGGAGTCTATGGAGCGATACACACCCACAGCCCCATACAAAGAATTCTTCCCCAGGCACCAGCATCCTGTGGTCATTTGCTAATCCAATGCTCTCTGGACCTCTCCCCTCTGGCTCACTAACCACCATCTTTCTGCCATTCCCACACAATGAACCCAGCTCTCTTCTCTTGTTCTTTCACTGTATCACTGAGGCTCCCCCTTGAGCTGCTTCCTCCCCATCTTCTCTGTCCCTTCCTTTTCCCCTTCACTCTTCCTTGATTCCATTCACTTTTTTTTTTTTTTTTTTTTTGCGGTATGCGGGCCTCTCACTGTTGTGGCCTCTCCCGTTGCGGAGCACAGGCTCCGGACGCGCAGGCTCAGCGGCCTTGGCTCACGGGCCCAGCCGCCCGCGGCATGTGGGATCTTCCCGGACCAGGGCACGAACCCGTGTCCCCTGCATCGGCAGGTGGACTCTCAACCACTGCGCCACCGGGGAAGCCCTCCATTCAGCTTTGACCTCCGATTCAGCATCACAGTCTGGCTCCCCATCCTCCCTGCCTCCATTTCCTAATTTGGGTTTTTGGTCCCTTTTCCCTTATATTTCTCCCTCTCCCCCTGGGTCTTTATGGGTAGGAGGCATGGCAGCTCCTACAGGTGGCTGCACTTGCGGTTACTAGCTACCATCATTATCTAGGAGCTGTACTTAGTCCCAGCTGGAAGCTAGCAGGGCTGAAAGAGCTGATGTGGAAAACCCGATGCCAAGTGGATGAAGGTTTTGAGTTCCCTAATCCCCAAAGCCCTTGGTGAGCTGGCTCCCTCTTCTACTCCTTGTCTGTCAGGTCCAAAGCGGGAAACAGTGGCCCTGATGCTGCTGGGCTGGGGGCCCCATCCACAACGAGCCACATAACCCTAGTTGGTGTTTAGTTCAGGAAATCAGGAGCAGAGAGGAGAACTTCCAGGTGGTGGTCCCTCAGCCTCTGGGGCTTCTCTGTTTTCTGCCACACTTGCCCTTCACCCCTCATGCTGGCTCCCGGGTAGAACTGCTAGCAGGTTAGAAAGAGCAAGTTTGGAGGAGAACACAGGTGGGAAGACAGGGCACTAGGCAAAACCGCTGGAAAGAAGAACTGAATGGAAGGGGACGATGCGGTGCACAGGCTGGGGCCGAGGTCACCAGGCTGCGTGTCAGCCGGAGCCCAGCCACCTCCCAGCCCCCCAAAAACGGTCCACGCCAGACAGCCTGGGGTCAGCTCTGCCAATGTTTGTAATGTTGCTCTCCTCTACGGAACATTTCTTCAGGGTAATGTCACAGGGTGAAGCGATTTTTCGTTTGTTTGTTGTTGTGGCTATAGGGAGGAGTATGTGAGGTAGAAAGGAAAGTTTACTTTTAAAAAAGCACAAAACTTATGGCTCAATAATGGGCATATTTAGAAGCCAATTAAGGCCACTGTTGATTATTTGAATACTTAAAATTTCGTTATGGATTATACTGATCTCTGCGGTCCTTTTTCTCTGAAAGCTTCTCTCTCTCACATTTCACTGGTTATTAATAGTACCTGGAGGAAACTCAAGAGAGGAGAGTAAAGTTGTGAAATTATAATTAGTTAAATGTTTCTTTCACCCACTTTAGAGGAGATGGTTACAATGAATGGACAGTCTCACTATCCCTGTAAAATGCACACAAACACAGGAACAACCACAGAGGTACCACACACAGGCACACACACACACACACACACTCAAATAGAGCCTATATCAGAAGCACACCCACATACCACAGAGGAATAATATACACGGGTGCATACTTGTAGAAGTATACACCAGTACACACACAGGTACATACACAGAAATATACACCCACAAATGTGTACACAGTCAGGTATACCCAGAGAAGCATTTGCAATCAGGCACATATAAGGAAGTTAAGATATACACAGGTATACAAAAGTACACACACCCAGAAATACGCAGTGGTAGATACACTGAAGTGTACACACACAGGCTCACACACTCTAGTCTAGTTGTGAATTTCATTTCCCCATAACAGAGTTGGCTCTATACCCATTTCCCACCATGTAACAGCAATCCCCTTATAACTCTTTACAGGTTTTCAAAGATTTTTCTCACACACCGTTTCATCTGAGGTGGAAGAAACATCACTATTCTCACTTTGAAAATGTATAAATCCAGAGAGGTTAGGTAATTGGCTCAAGGTTGCACAGCTAGTAAGGGACAGAACCTGAACTGAAACTCTGGTCTGTTGTTGGTAGAGCTCTTTCCCTGCACTCCCAGAATGAGGATGGAAGTCAGCATAGTGACAGGATTTTGCATTAATTGCATTCATTCTTTTGCATTAATTTTTGCATTCGTTTTAATCCCCAAAATATTGTAAATAATTTAATAGCAGCAAATGACATGGACATTTTCATTTCTCATAACTGCATTGCAAGAGGACTGTGATGGATTCTCCCCTCCTCTCATATAAACACCCCAGGGAATGAAAGAGAACAGGACAGTCTCTTACTTACCATTCAGAAGGTTGGTGTTGAGAAACAGTAGCAAAATGAAAACCACTGTGGATGCCACATTTTCCTTCATGTTGGCTCCCTTCTCTTTCCACAGGAAATGGATCAGAGGTTCACTGAAAGAGAAGGCACAGGCAACTCTTTTGAAACGACAGTCTGGTTAAGCACATGCACCACTTTACTCTGGGTGTTTGCAACTGATTCTTGCTCCTTGCTGAACGTGAATAACAAAACAGGAGGAAAGGAATGTAGGAAAATGTGACAAGGATGGATTGGCTCAGAAGCATCGCTGCACACATGCTGGGAAATATGCCACCACCAGAGGTCATCAGATGACAACGTTCAAGGGCAGCCCAGCCGCAGCTGGCTCTTTGCACACACCCCAAGGAAAAATTGTTCTCTTTGCACCCCACAGTCAACTAACGATAGATCACCTGTTTTACGTGACATAGATTGTATTCCCTACAAAAGAATTGTTCTGGGAGGGCTTTGATCCTCCAGCCAAAATTAAGCCAGGCTGAAAAAGTCAGTGCATTCAGTTTAACTCCAACCTGGCCTCATGGATGCCACCAAGTAAGGGGGGCTTCGCCTGAAGGTTCAGGTTAAGAAGACTCTGGAAGCCTTCTGGGCGATGGGCATGGCTGCGAACGATGCAGTGAACTCTAGTGAACCTCCACATGGTTCCTTTTTCCCCTTTGGAAAAGCCCCATAAACAAGAAATGACAAATCCCAGTAATAATTCAAGTCCCTTGGGTTTCAGGAATTAAGCAAATTTTGAACCTGCAGGGGTTGGGAGTTTTGAGAAATTTATTATTATATTATTATTTTTACCCTTGGAACAACTTTTAAAGCCTCTAAATGTCCTTCTAAGAAAAAAGGATTTTTAAAGACATTTGGAAAAGGCTCATTAGTCTTTTTGGACTCCACACAACTCTCGGAAAACAATAGATTTGATGAAGTAAGTGTAAGTTCTTGGAAACCCATGGCTTACATTTTCCCTTTAAAATTTATGGGTTTTTTTAAATCAGGGGAAGGGCATCCAGGGGCAAGGCTGCCCGTCTAAGGACGTTGGAAACGACTGAGTGCTGTTTGACGAGCCCTGAAAAAGCCTTTGTCCATTCCTCCTGGTCAGAGGGCGGATCACCATCTGCCAGCCTCACACCACCTAACAGACAGCTTCTTGAAGCCTTCCACCTGCTACTACTCCCTCTGCGACGTACTCGGAAATAGAAATCTTAGTGACAGTAGAGGTTCGGTGCACACAGGAGCCATCAAGCGACTCTCTCATAACTGGGGCTCCTGGGTCAGTAACAACTCCTGTGAAGTAGCCAGTATCCTGTTCTTTGGGGACCTTCTAGTTGCTTTTTCAGGATTCTTTTTGAATATCCTCCCAGGTTACACGTTCTAAGCCACCTGCTCTATCTAACCCCTCAGGGTCATCTAATTAAATCAAGATGCTAAAGGCTCATAATGGGTTTCAAGTCATTCCTCCTATGTATGGAACACTTACCATGGGCCAGGCATCGTGCTGAGTGTCTTTTAAAAAATCTTTTTTGGCTGTGCTACGCAGCATGTGGGATCTTAGTTCCCTGACCAGGGATCGAGCCCGCACCCCCTGCATTGGAAGGGCAGAGTCTTAACCACTGGACTGCCAGGGAAGTCCCTGTGCTGAGTGTCTTAATCATCCAGATTGCACTGAGCCCTCACAGTACCCCTGTGCATAGCATGGGCTATTACAATCCCCCCTTTTTTAATGTAATTTTTATTTTATATGGGGGTAGGTTCATTTACAATGCTGTTTCAGGTGTACAACAAAGTGGATCAATTATACATATACGTATATCCATTCTTTTTCAGATTCTTTTCCCGTATAGGTTGTTACAGAATATTGGACAGAGTTCCCTGTGCTATACAGTAGGTTCTCGTTGATTATCAATTTTATACATAGTAGTGTGTATCTGTTTATCCCAGCCTCCTAATTTACCCCTCCCCCCAACCTTTCCCCTTTGGTAACCATAAGTTTGTTTTCTAAGTCTGTGAGTCTGTTTCCTTTTTGTAAATAAGTTCATTTGTATCATTTTTAAAGATTCCACATGTAAGTGATATCATCTGATATTTGTCTTTCTCCATTACCACCCCTTTTAACAGAAGAGGAAATGAAAGTGTAGAAAGGCGTAGTAAATTGTCAGTCACATGCCATTGGGAGAGAGGAATCTGGCAAATCTGAGAGCGTCTGATGAATCATCCTCGTTTGTGGACAGTGTGTGATGAACGTGCAATTATTCCCCATTCTATGGGGGAGACGGTGGAGACCACAGTGACTGAGTCAAGGTGAACAGCACCCCAGCCTCGAACGGGTGTGGAGTCAAGACAGCCAAGACTCAGCGAGCTCAACCGCCATACTTGTGCCTGAGGATCTCAAACACCGCTGTTCTCCCTAATCCAGCTTCACTGGATCCATCTAGACCTGAAAGAGTTTTTTTGTCCTAAAGATCTGATCTCAGCCTGGCTTGGGTATGGGAATTCTACCTACTGGCTGAAGAAGTTCTATAATATCATTTTATTGAAACTTCCCTTCTCTTTTTGCATCAAAATACTTGAGATCAACTGCTATAAATCACACCTTTTGGGCGAGGTCATGTGCTAACTAGACAGCTCTTCCAAATCAGGGCTCCACATGTTTTGAAAAAGAAATGCCTGGATGGGGAGCAGGGTGGAGCAGACAGGAGCAGATACTTTCATCACTTATGCTTCCTGGTATGCTGGTCCAGGCTCAAAGAAACTCTCCTAAATAAAGTTTTCCAATAAAAATGCTTTCAGGAAGCATTTTATAAACTAAAAAGGAATGAGCTCCTCTGGGATTTCCTAAGATATCCTGGAATCTGTTGACTAGCCATGGGTAGTTTCTGACACCTTGAAACCCCCATGTCAGGGAATTGGACACACTCATAGTGGTCTCATTACTGTGTTTCAATATATAATGATTCCCAACTCATCCTGCAACTGACTCTCCAGCAGGGTAAACACAGTGGGGTAAGTAAACCTTCAGAGAGAAAGATAACCCCAACTGCCCATTTTGCTATGCTGACTGTTAACCTGACCATCTATTGTGGTCTCTCCCCACACTAGGCATACCTCCTGCCGTCCACTGATCATTTTTATGGCTGGTGGACATGAGGCTGGGGATACATTTGGTTTTTGTCTCAAACTAAAAATAGAGTTACAGTATGATCCAGCAATCCCACCCTTGGGCATATATCCAGAAAGGACAACAATTCTAATTCGAAAAGATACATGCACCCCAATGTTCACAGCAGCACTATTTACAATAGCCAAGACATAGAAACAATCTAAATGTCCATCAACAGATGAATGGATAAAGAAGATGTGGTGTATATATACAATGGAATATTACTCAGCCGTAAAAAAGAGTGAAACAATGCCATTTGCAGCAATGTGGATTACCTAGAGATTATCATACTAAGTAAAATAAGTCAGACAAAGACAAATATAATATGATATAACTTACATGTGGAATCTAAAAATGTTGATACAAATTAACTTATTTACAAAACAGAAACAGGCTCACAGACATGGAAAACAAACTTAAGGTTACCAAAGGGGAAAGTCGGGGGGAGGGATAAATTAGGAGGTTGGGATTAACAGATACCACTATACATAAACAACAAGATCCTACTGTATAGCACAGGGAACTATATTCAATACCTTGTAATAACCTATAATGGAAAAGAATCCAAAAAAGATATTATAGTCAGATCTGAAGTCTGACTCACTTTGCTGTTTGCTGTACACCAGAAACTAACACAACATTGTAAACCAACTATACTTCAATGAAAAAAGTGTAAATAACTTAAAAAATTTTTTGTTTTTGTCTCTCTGAGTCAACTCCCCCATTGCAGCAGGATTTTGGTCAAGATTATTCACTCTAAGTGGGGCTGGAACATCTGAAGAGTGTCCACAGGCCGCTTTTAGTGATGGTTATAGTGGTAAATGGCTCCAAATATTTGGAGTGCAACTAGGAAAAAGTTAGCCCTATACTCCCACCAGAGGACAGCTATCTTGGTTTCACTCCTCAGTAGCTCCCCTAGTGTGACTGTGGTTTAAAAATGCAAAAATTAAAACTGAAAAGCAGGTCTGTAGCAAGTCAGCAGCCTCCACGCCTTGCCCATGACAAACTGTCTTGGCTTCCTCGCTTCTGAATCCTCAGAGACCCTCCCATCTTTACGCTCCTCCGTAATCTTATTCAAATGTGCCTTCTCACGGTGCTACGTCCCACTCTGGTATGACCCCACAAACCCTCTTCTTCCTCACCTTGCTCTGCATTAATGCTCATCTGGTTCAGATTCTCCGTCCAAACGCTTCCCTTCATCACTCTTTTCCCTTAAGCCAAGTCTCATCTACACAGGCCAAGAGTTGAGAAAGCAGGGGCAGGACAGGAGTGGAGACGCAGACGTAGAGAATGGACTTGAGGACACGGGGAGGGGGCAGGGTAAGCTGGGACAAAGTGAGAGAGTGGCATGGACATATATACACTACCAAATGTAAAATAGATAGCTAGTGGGAAGCAGCCGCATAGTATAGGGAGATCAGCTCGGTGTTTTGTGTCCACCTAGAGGGGTGGCATAGGGAGGGTGGGAGGGAGATGCAAGGAGGAGATATGGAGATCTATGTATACGTATAGCTGATTCACTTTGTTATACGGCAGAAACTAACACACCATTGTAAAGCAATTATACGCCAATAAGGGTGTTAAAAAAAAAAACAAAACACAGACCTGAGCTTTCACCCTTTACCCCCTGGTAGACTTATCTGCCTATGCTGGCTCATCCAGGCCCCGAGCCAATCCCAGACGCCAGAAATCTCAGTCCTACCATTTTGTGGGACTTGCTCCCAAGACCTGGTGTCAGGTGGTCTTGAAGTGAATGCAATTCTCACCTTGTCTTGCCTCATCTGCTACTGTTGCCCCAATGCTCTACTCAGATTTTGACTCAGTTTCCCTGACTCTAGAAATGAACCTAGCATGCTGGGCAGGGATTCTGAGGACCTACCTAGCTCTTGCAAGCCCAATTCCCATGGATAAGCAGGGCCCCATCCAAGATTTGAATTTCTTTAAAGAATGTCACACACGTGAAATGCACAGATCATAAGTATTCTGCTCAATGAATTATCACAAAGTGAATATGTCTATGTTACCATCAGGTCAAGAAACAGAACACTAATAGCATCCCAGAAATCTCCCTGGTGCCTCACCCCAATCTCTACCTACCCCTTCCCAAGAGGAACCACTCTTCTGACTTAACACTGCAGATTAATTTTGCTTACTTTTGGACTTTATAGAAATAGAATCATACAATATGCATTTTTTGAGTGAGTGTGTCTGGCTTCTTTCATTTCACATTGTTGTATGATTCAATCTTGTTGTTACATGGACTCATACAAAATTCATTTTCACTTCACCTCATTCATCTTCATTCATATTACATTGAATGAAAGACCATAATTTATTTCCTCATTCTACTCTTGATGGACATTTGAGGGTTCCAGTTTTTGGTAAACTTTGGATTTTGCTAAGATCGATCAAGACTCCGATGGCAGGGGAGCCCTGCACACCTCATACCCACTTTGTGCTCCTCCCTAACTTTCAGTTCTCTACCATCAATGGTTAGGACACCACCTGCCACACCTCCTGACTATAAATGCAAATTAAGTTCCAAATGCCTGTCTGGTCCTAAAAATGCAAACAATCTCATTTCTTGCAAACAAATTTGAAATACATTCACCCATTGTTTGAAATGTTGGGGATTGTGTTAGCTGCTCCCTTTGGGGTCTGCTGGGTTGGTGTCCTCTGCCCTCTGGGTCTCCTTACCTGTTGCTCCACCTGTTAGATGGCCTGAGGCTAAAAAAACAGGGCCAGAACCCCACAGGTACCTTTTGACTTCCAGGAATCTGGCATGTCTTTCCAATATAGAATGCTAATATTTAGTTTGGAAAGCAGAGGACATAATCTGCTAAGGGTGGGGAGAGCAGCAGGAAGGATTAGCTATTTCACACCAGGCTCAAGACTAAGGCCGTTTTACAAGCTCTGCCCAAAATCAATGGTCAATGACTGTAGAGAGAATAAGTGAATCCCTGAAGCCTTCAAGTTGAAAAAGCAGAACAAGAATCTAAGATAGGGGATGCTAATCTGCACGCAGAAGAACTGGTCCTGTGCTAGTGTTGCCAAACACTGGACTTAGAGCCAGCTTAGCGTTCTGTCTTTGACAGGGGAATCTGAAGAGGTTTTCAGGATAACATGGCAGCCACTCCTGAATGCAGACATTGAATGCTGCGGATACAGTGCTAGGAGAACCCTGGCCTGAGGGTGGGGAGGTGAAGGTCCTAGCTCTTCCTGGGTTGCATGCAAACATGTGCCCACAGCACTGAAGTGTTTATCTGTCCATAGCCCAGAAATCATAGTTACACATTTGTTTGAAATTTCACAGCAGGACGTTTGCTCATATGTCATCCATTATTATTTTTCTTTTCTTTTCTTTTTTTATCACTGCAGTGATCAAGTTTACATTTTACTGCTTCTCAAACAGGTTGCCTTCTCATTCCCTGTCCTGAGATATCCTTTGGTGGGAAACATCTAGCACTTTCCATAAGGGAACCACTTCTATGTAAAACGACCATCCCAGTCGAACCCAGCAGTTTAGTCAGAACATCATGACTGTGTGGATGTTACTAGAAATAGCAGAGAGACAGTTAGAAAATGTCCACCTCTGATTCCAGACACCCCCTCCCTCCTCTCGTGTGAATCCCAGAACTTCTCGAACTTCTTGAAGACTCTCTGTCTGTGAAAATGCATCCAAGCAGAGGGAGTATGCTGTGCATGACCACAGCTGTGCGATATAAGAGGTAGGCAATTAGCAGAGATCGGATTTGTCCAAACTGGAGCAAAATCAGGGTTGGTACTGCACCTGGGGACTGATATAGAAAGATCTCCTGGCCCCTAACCTAATTGGGGTAAATCGCTCACCAATGTATGTGCCTTTGCACGGGAGTCACTTTAATAAAACAGGACACTGAATGCTTCCCCACGGCTGGAGGCATCGCTTCCAAATCCAATTACACCGACTCCTCTCACTGGCCGCAACATCCCAGCAGCATCTTTGCTCTCAGAGAGGCTTATTTTCACTCAGCCTCCTGGGCTTGAAGGCAAGAATAGGAACTGGGTGAGTTTCAATTTTCCCCAGTCAGTGCACACTTCAGACAGATGGTGGAAATTGCCCTTTGGCTCGATTTTCAGAGGAACTAGTTCCTCATAAGACCATCAATTAAAAAAATCCACAGGGCTTCCCTGGTGGCACAGTGGTGGAGAGTCCGCCTGCCGATGCAGGGGACACGGGTTCGTGCCCTGGTCCGGGAGGATCCCACATGCCGTGGAGCGGCTGGGCCCTTGAGCCATGGCCGCTGGGCCTGCGCATCCGGAGCCTGTGCTCCACAGTGGGAGAGGCCACAGCAGTGAGAGGCCCGCATACAAAAAAAAAAAAAAAAATCCACAAATTGTACATTAAGTTTTGCAGTTTACAAAGCTTTTCCAGACTCCAGTGGTTTTCAGTCCGTGATTCACATTAGAACCATGTAGGGAACTTCTTAAATGGACAAACTCCTATGTCTTGCAAGAGGTTCTGATTGATTCAGAGTTGGGTCCACTGGCACATGGACATTTTAACAAAGCCCTCCAGATGATTTCAATGTAAAGTCAGGGCTGGGAACCACTGATGCCGCCTAACACATATAATGTCTCTGCTAGGAGGCTTCCCTCGATGGGAGAGGAAACCGAGGCTCAGAGAGGTAGCTGGCTTTGCCCACCATCACACAGCTCAGCCAGCACAGCAGAAATGGGAATCCAGTCTTTAGACTGGGAGTCTTGCCTCAAATTAACTACAACACCAAAGACAAAATGACAAAACATTTACACGGTGATCTGTCGTGTTTAAAGCACTTTCACATCATGGTCATATTTTATTCTTCCAATAATCCTGTGCAGAGGCAGGAAAGCTATTATTGTTCCTACTACTATGTCATGGCTCCCATGTCAAAGATGAGGAGATGGAAGCCCAAGGGGGTAAGTGGTTTAAACCAACAAGCTTATCTTAAAAGCCTCCAGTGTGCTCAGAACTGCGTGGTGATGAAATCAGCAAACCCTCGTGTAGGACACACTACATGCCAGGCACTGAGATGTAAGTTCTATGAATATGTCCATTTTACAGATGAGGACACTGGAGCCCAGAGAGGCTCCATGAGTTGTCTGAGGTCACACAGCTAGTGAGCAGTGTATGGAGGGAGAGGAACTCTGCAGCTGGGCTCCATGATCTGGGTTGTTAACCACCATGCTTTGCACTTCTGATGGCTACAAAGGAGTAGTGGCCCCTACCTTCAAGAAGCTCCAATGCACAGAACCCAGCCCAGCCATGGCTTGGTGGACTGGTCAGAGGACCTTGGGACCACGGGTTCCGAGCCAACTAAGGCATCCCTCTTTCTGATAAAGGGCTCTCTCAGCACACTCTCCCTTCCCAAAGTCGGCTCTGATACAGGGTGCTGCGGGGATCTAGGTATGGTCCTTCAATAGCAGTGGATGTTCCTCGGGCACTGCTTCTAGAGTCTGTTCTGGGCACCACTGCCCATCCCAGATACAACGGGTCAAAATTTTTGGAGGGTGGGACCTAGGAAGGGGCATTTTTTAAATTAAAAAATGTTATTGGAATATAATAGTGCAGCATTAGCTAAAACCTCTATCAAGTCACATAACAATCATTTCTGTGATGGGAACAATTAAGATCTAGTCGCCTAGAAACTTTGAAGTTTACAATACATTGTTGTCTATAATGACTACGCTCTGCATGAGATCTCCAGGGCTTATTTATCTACTGATTGCAAGCTGGTACTGGAAGGGGCATTTTTAAAAGCACTTAGGTGATTCTTAAGGAGCCCTGATTATAGCATAAAGGACTAGGCAAGGCAGCTACTGGTTAGGAGGTAGGATTGGATCCGCCTCCATCTTCTGGGCCTGGAAAGGGCATTTTCCTAAAAGGACTGCCCTGAGCTGAGGGTTCCTTGTGAGGAGAGCTACGAGGTCAAGGGCACTCTCCCCGGGGGTGTAGGTCTACACCAGGGAGCAACTGTTACATTTTCAAGGAATGTTGTAAGCCAGCGGGCTTCCTGTTGGTAGCTTGAAATCAGCCGTAGTGGGAGTACTTCTATGGTGGGAATTGGCAAATGCTATAAATCGGAATGTTTCTTTCTTCTTTTTTTTCTCCTGGAAGAGCAGTTGTTAAACTTTGACCAGCATACCCCTCGCTCCACCTCTCTGGGCTCGGCGTCCCCCCATGTAAGAGGAGGACTTGGGGGCAGTTGAAACTTTCAGGCCAGCTTAATGCAGGCTTGCAGGGAGCCCTTTCTGACTGGGGGAGACCTCGTGAACCCAGGATCCCTTCCCTCCTCCCTTTCCTCTCATCTGCCTCCCTCTCTGTGCTGACTTAACCCGGCCTTCCTCGGGGTCCTGGTCAGACTCCCCCCATTGCTGCCTCTGTTTGTTGAGGCTGCAAGGTTATTATTTTGCTCCTTCCTGTTGACAACTGCATTGGAGGTTAGTGGGACTTCCAATTGCTTAACACGTTAGCTTTCTAGATATGGTACGCAACACCAAAATCAAACAAACGAACCCCCCGTACCATAAGCTAAAAACTCGGCTCACCTTCACCCTCGTAAGTGCGCCTCTCACAGTAGCCTGGCGCTTCTGTGATAGAACATTTTCAGTGTGTGTCTATTCACCCAGCCCGGAGAGTGCCCTGACCTGCCTGCCACAGCTTTCCATAGCTGGGGCCGCTTGAGCTCCACCTGCAGGCTCTGGGCACAATACCCATGCAGTGAGAGAAGCCCAGGGAAGGCTTGCATCGGGTCCTGTTCTGTTCCTGGTGCTGGAATCCCGCGTGGTCAACTGTTAAGACCCCATTTCTTCCATAACAGGCCCTTCAGGCCCTGGATCTCTGCTCAGTGCCCAGATCAGTGGCTGACTCCTAGGGCCAGCCTGCATCCCCCTATTCTGTTGGCCCCAGCATCCATGGTGTGTGGCTGGACCGTCTTTCTGAATGCCTGGCAGAATTCCCAGATGCTGCCTCCTTACAGCTCAGCTTGTCGCCTGACCCCTTCCGTCTTGCGCTGTCCCTCTCATTGTCGACTCTCCTGCTCTTCTTGGGAGGAATGATAGGTTTCAAGGCCCTGGCCCCTTCTCATCCTGGTCCGTCTCATTCCTAGAGAGCAGTAAAGCGCCCCTCTGCATTCTTCTTTTTCTAATAAGTTTATTTATTTATGGCTGCATCGGGTCTTCGTTGCTGCACGCGGGCTTTCTCTAGTTGCGGTGAGCGGGGTCTCCTCTTCGTTGCAGTGCGCGGGCTTCTCATTGCGGTGTCTTCTCTTATTGCGGAGCACGGGCTCTAGATGCGCAGGCTTCAGTAGTTGTGGCTCGTGGGCTCTAGAGCACAGGCTTCAGTAGTTGTGGCTCGCGGGATCGGTAGTTGTGGCTCACGGGCTCTAGGGCGCAGGATCAGTAGTTGTGGCTTGTGGGCTCTAGAGCACAGGCTCAGTAGTTGTGGCGCACGGGCTTAGTTGCTCCGCGGCATGTGGGATCTTCCCGGACCAGGGCTCGAACCCACGTCCCCTGCATTGGCAGGCAGATTCTTAACTACTGCGCCACCAGGGAAGTCCCCTGAAGTCCCCCTCTGCATTCTTGATATCAACCAGGTTTAATCTCTGCACACTTCCGAAGGTTTCACACCTTCTCATTTACCCATTTTGCTCAGTAATTCTATTATCTGTCTGTTTTCACATCTGGCTCACCTCCCTGTCAAAATATGCTCAGCCTCGTCTAACATGCATGTGCAGGCACACAGACTAATAATAACAGCCCAGATCAGCCCCCTTCCTCCCACCCTGCAGCCAGAGCAGGTGAACAATTGCTACCACGTGACTCCTGCACATTCCCAGAAAAATCCCTCGGCCATTTAAAGAGATCATAGGTGTGTCCTCTTCCACCCTGGAGGAAATTCATTGGTGAAACTGGAAGTGGCAGCAGCCACGTGACGGAGGAAGAGCATCCGGACTCAACCAGAAGATCAGCTTGAATTATGCCAGGGGAGGGCGGGCCTGGCCAGGTCTGAGTAATAAGGTAACTTGTCTTTTTTTTTTTTCCTGTTTCACCAGGATACTTAAATATGGTTGAGTATGCATTCATTCATTTATCAATAATAATATTTATCTCCTTCACCTTCTTCAAGCCATTGCTTAAATGTCACCTTATCAGCAAGATCTTCGTTGACCACTGTCTTCAAACCCCATCTCCAGCACTGTTCCACATTCTTCATCCCTCACCCCACTTTACTGTTTTCCACAGCTCATACCATCAACTGACCCGTGATATTTTTCCTCATTTGTTTGTTGATGGTGTGTTTCCCTCCACTAGTCTGCAAGCTCCATTAGAGCAGAGACTATGCAGGACAGTGCCTAGGGCAGTGGCCTAAATCCCAGTAATCTCAGAATGTTCAGTTTTGTCTATGTTCTGGAAAACATGTCATGTCTTACTGAAACAATGTCTGCCCCTTCCAGAGAAAATTGGTATTCTTGTTCCCCTAAAATTGTATCATATCAGCAACTAGCTAATCCATGGTGCTGGAATCCTCCCATTTCTCTTCCCTTCAGAGTATCTAAGAAGAGAGATTTTGGAGCCAAATTATCTGAGTTGGAATCCTGTTCTGTCATTTACTAGATGTGTGATCACAGGTAACTTACTTCTCTGTGCCTTAGTTTCCTCATCTGTAAAATGGGAATAATGCACGGATCAACCTCACAGAACTATGATGAAGATTCAGAGAGTTGGTATTGGTAATGGGCTTAAGATAGTGCCCAGTCTACAATGAAGACTATATAAATGTTTGTTAAATTTCCTCCATTCTCCCATTGCTGACTGCTTCTCCCTCCTAACTCTCTCCTACCCAAGAACTTTCCACAGTGGAAGAACTAAGGTAGAGTGGCATCCTTTCTATGGGAAATGTTGCCATTAGAATTTCAGTGGAGGCAATGGGGGTGTGAGCAGATTGGATTATAGTCCCCAACTCTTTGCTCCCTCCCAGTCAGAGGATTCCATACCCCCATCCATTGTCATTAGACACACTCGTGTAAACAAAGAAGAACAAAGAGTTTGCTCACTCCCCAACTCTATAAAGATGAAGTTGTCAGCCACTGCAGTGCACCCTAAGAGGAACAGAGGATGAAAAATGGGATGAGGCACTTGGCTTTGGAAAAACAGCCCCTTGGATGGTTGGATGCACAGATCAGGGAGAATTTTAATGAACCCAGATTCTTGCATCTTCCCACACGTAGAAGAGCAAAAAAACCATTAACTTGAGATATCCATTCTTGTGACCAGCAGTAATCTTATTTTTTTTCAATTTTTATTGAAATATAGTTGGTTGATTTACAATGTTGTGTTAGTTTCAGGTGTACAGAAATGTGATTCAGTTAAATCTATCTATCTATCTTAGATTCTTTTCCATTATAGGTTATTACAAGATATAAGTATAGTTGCCTGTGCTATAGAGTAGGTCTTTATTGTTGGTTATCTATTTTATATATAGTAGTGTGTGCATTTCAGCATTAATCTTTTACAAGATGTTTACTGAACTGCATGTATTTCCTAGCCAAGAATCATATATAAACTCTCTCCTCCTTTACCTCTTCAGAAAGGTTCCCTCCGAGCTACTGAGGGGCTGTCTCCCAGGTTGTAGTCCTCAGTAAGGTCCTTGAATAAAACTTAAACTCACAACTCTTATGCTGTGTGTTTTTCTTTAAGGCTTCCCATGTGCCCTGTGGGTGGAGTACACATCTCATCTCAATGAATTTGGACTTGGCCACATGAAAAACTCTAGTCAATGGAATGTGAGTGGTTGTGATTGTTTTTGCTGTATCCAAACAGAGCCTTACACACAATTGCATGGTATTGTATTTATTGGCTGAGGCCTTCCTGCTCTTGTTCTCCATATGTCCTCTGGATGTGCCACATGGTACCTACTCCCTCCATCTGGGTTCCAGAATGAGAAAACAGGTGGAGCCCAGATAAGCTCAGCTGAGTCCAGCCAATCCCAGCAGAGCCACGGCCAACCTGCTGCTGAGCCACAGTCCTTAGTAAAGTGAGCAAAAGGGAAATGTGCTGTCAGCCACTGAGAGAGCATCATTTGTTACCACTGCAGAACTGACTAATCCAGGGCAAGAGCAGTAGGAGGAGAACATATGTCTCACAAGACTGTTCAAACGAGATTATTTTTTCACAGAGGGATCTCTGTGTGTGTTATATATGTGTCTGTGAATGTGCTGTTCATCCAAACACAAAACAACTTAAATAATCATCACTCTTATATTGGTACCAACCTGGTCTACTATGTATATTTCCATTTCTAGAAATGTGGTCTTGGGAAGTGAGAAGGGAAGCTAAAAATAAAATTAAAAACAATAAATTGTTGACCAACTGGCATTACCGCTCTGGCTCCCTGGTTATTTGTCTCAAGAGGAAATGAACAGCAGGAATTCTAGAATCATGGCATTTTGGATATGAAAGGAGCCAAAAGACATGGAAGGATTCTGATCCAACCTCTCCCTTTTACAGGTTGGGCAACTAAGGCCTGGAGAGATGAACTGCTTTGGCCAAGTGCCTGATGGGAGAATCTTTAGAGCACTGAGAGCAGGCTGTGTGCATATCTGAGAAAGTTGCAATATCTAAGAAGAAATTTTCAAGAATGTGTTGAAAGCATTTTTCCTCTCTAATTCCTGCTTTTTTCTACATTCGGTTAGAATCCTGGGAGACCACAGGAGTAGCAAAAGCTTCTAGTGTCCATCAGAATTTGGTTCTCCTTTTCCTTCTGGGCAGAGAGTTAAAGTTTGCTTCATGGGCTCCCCTGTAGTTAGACAGAGACAGGTGAAGGAGTTGGGGCCTCTGAAAGTGGGCAGAAATGATGTACTTTTCGTCTAGTCCTGGTCTATATGATATTCACACATTCTCTCTCTCTCTCTCTCTCTTTCTGATCCATTACTGCCCAGAGGATGATGAAATGGAAGACTTCAGTCGTATGGGCTTAGTACAGCCCATAGATGGAAGGGTCCTGCATCCTCTTCTGATGCCCACTGGACTGGGACATGGGTGAGAAACAAATTTTGGTTGTTAAGCTTCTGAGACAGAGAGAGGTTGGGTGTTATAATGACTAACCTTACCTAGATGACTAATCCAGGGATAATCCAGAGACAATCAATGCAGCTTAGTTTAGATGGTAACTACCGTATTTAACCAAGTAGAAGAGCTGTAAATAAGAAGGAAGCCCCTGACATCTGGCCCACTGCCACTGTTCCTTCTTGAATACCATCATCAAAGTCTCCGAGTAACCTGTGCCTTGCTTTCTCTGCATTTTCAGCCCCACACACTGTCACATTCATACGTGTCCACAGGTGTTCAACAACACTTGTTGATGGCTGACTGACTACTTTTATAAAGCCATACACAATATATTATTTTGATTCACAGATCCATTCAAAGAGCACTTGACTTGAGCTCTACAATACATTCTTCCCATTAAGCAATAGGCCCTCCATATTACTGAGGGCTATGTTCTGAGACCTTATGGATTCTTCCAATAAAGCTGCGTGTTCTTCCAATAAAGCCGCGTGTTCATCAATTCGAACTCTAGGACAGATGGGGGACAAAGCCAACTGAGATGTGGTTGCTGGATAAGTGAGCTTTGAATAGCGATGCACTTGTGTAGCCCAAAGTAAGACAACAGCACTTAGAAAAAGAGAATATAATATGCCTAACACCTTAAAACGTAAGTGCTGTTGTCAATTATAAAAGAATCCCTCTATAGATTTCTTAATAAGTCCACCATCCTATTAGTGTATATTAACAACCAGTAGGCCCAACTCCCAATTGGTTGCTAGGTTTCCTGTGTCAGTGCATTTGCACATGGAAATAGAAAGGCCCACGCAAACGTCTGCGTACTTGGCTACCGTGACATTGGCCTGGCAGAACCCAGTAAATCATCGTTGACTCACTGCTTTACAATAATAGCATCACCTCTTTGTGCAACGTGTAGTTGATGGTGTGTCTTCCAGACAACCCTCTCTGAGATTACCAAGGGAAAAAAAAGATTAGGAAGTCCGTATCTAAAAGTTTAGTCAATTTCTCCTTATCTTTGTAAACATTCTTATAATATTATCCATAATGATTTTTCATCCTTGGCCTGGTAGACATCCCATACCATGCTTCTCAACTCAGCTTCAGAGACAGAAATTAATTTTAATATTATGACAAGAACAATATAATTTGGAAGGGAAGTTTGCTGCTTTGCTGATACCTCCAGTTCTGTCAATTACCAACTTATTTACAAGTCAAAATATAAGTGGCTTGGGATGCTTTTATGGGAGTGCCTCAGCAGAGGGACTGATCTGCACCTGGATGTCTGGAATGCCTTTCTGAATGTCCTTGATTGCTTAAAAAACTAAAAATAGAACTACCATATGACCCAGCAATCCCACTACTGGGCATGTACCCTGAGAAAACCATAATTCAAAAAGAGTCATGTACCGCAATGTTCATTGCAGCTCTATTTACAATAGCCCAGAGATGGAAACAACCTAAGTGTCCATCATCGGATGAATGGATAAAGAAGATGTGGCACATATATACAATGGAATATTACTCAGCCATAAAAAGAGACGAAATTGAGCTATTTGTAATGAGGTGGATAGACCTAGAGTCTGTCATACAGAGTGAAGTAAGTCAGAAAGAGAGAGACAAATACCGTATGCTAACACATATATATGGAATATAAATATAAATATATATGGAATATATATATAGAATCTAAAAAAAAAATGGTTCTGATGAACCTAGGGGCAGGACAGAAATAAAGACGCGGACGTAGAGAATGGACTTGAGGACACAGGGAGCGGGAAGGGTAAGCTGGGATGAAGTGAGAGAGTGGCATGGACATATATACACTACCAAATGTAAAATAGATACTAGTGGGAAGCAGCCGCATAGCACAGGGAGGTCAGCTCGGCGCTTTGTGACCACCTGGAGGGGTGGGAGAGGGAGGGTGGGAGGAAGGGAGACGCAAAAGGGAAGAGATATGGGGATATATGTATACATATAGCTGATTCACTTTGTTATAGAGCAGAAACTAACACAACTTTGTAAAGCAATTATACTCCAATAAAGATGTTTAAAAAAAAAAAGACCCATTATAATCCCCGCCTTTTCTTTCAGACTCTGTGCATGTTCCAGACACACAGAGCTAAAGTGTGGCCAGTGAGTCAGTCTGGGAAGAGCAGCAGATAATGTTCCCTTTAATACCCTGGGCAGTTCAGAAGAGCGGTTTCCTGCTTAGGAAAGTCCTCAGGAGCACTTACATGCTTACTGAATGAGGGATGAGTGAACCAAGGGTCGCAGCCTCCAACGGGTTGTCTTCGTTCTCAGTCTTTACCCCTCTGGAGGTCACATTTAGCCCCATGTCACTTCATGGATTAACAGGAACAAGGATTTTGTGGGTGGACAGGTTCCACATATCACGGCAGACCCTTGGCCAGATTCCTTATCAGGCATCTCCGTCTTCCCCTCCAAAGTTCTTCTCCTTGTCAGTTGCCTTGTCTTACCCCTTTATCTTCCTTTCACTCCGCTCTAAATCCCCTTGGCAGTCCCAAGCCATCCTGCTCTCCCTCAACTTCTGTGTCTCACAGACTGAAATACCAGGCTGATATCTAGAGAAATAACCATGAGCATTCCTCAGAGTATGCCCCATGGGGCAAGTCCTCCCACCACGTGCCTTGTTATAGCCTTTGCCCCACAGAAATGGCTCCCTTTCTATGCAGGCACAGGGCTGCATGGAAAATGTGATCTCTCCATGCTGTTTCAGAAACAATAAAGATTGACACATGGCTGCCCACTCAAAAGCCCAGCTGCCTCCTTCGCCTCAATTTCAGCTTTCCTTCCTTCAGGCAGGGACTTCCTTGGGTTTCCCCAAAGCGGGGGATGCCCTGTCCACAGAGCACCCAGGACCTGACCCTATCATAGAACTGATAATGAAACCTGATTTATCTTTCTTCCTGAACCTTCCTGAACCTGCCCAGGACGGTAGCTCATGGATGTCAAGAACAGTGTTTATTATTTTATTAGTTTTTCTTCTATGTTCCTCATCCTTAATATAAATCTCAATAAATGGTTTTGAATAAATAAATGTATTGGGTGTCAGCTGCATTTAGAGGGAAGTTGGTAAGGATTTTATGCTCCAATGGGCTCTAAATCATTGGCGTACGTGGTTGAGAGGATAATGCCTTGTCTATATTGGGTGGTTTAAAAATTGATAATAATGGCGATGTGTGTTTTGATAGGATTTCCAATTTTCAAAGTATTTTCTTATAAAATATTTATTTTATTCTTTTCCCAACACCGTGAGGTTTCTGGATGGTATCACTGAGTTTGCAAATGCTTGTGGCTATTAAACAGTAGAGGTGGGGCTGGCAACTTGCCTTCTGAGTGTAAATTGGTGAAATCTTTCTGGTAATACATGTTAAAGCCTTAAGAATGTAGATACACTTTTTTTTTTTTAGAACAGTATACATAGTTGCCTGTCATTTTTATTTTTTCTCTTTATTTTTAACATCTTTATTGGAGTATAATTGCTCTACAATGTTGTGTTAGTTGCTGCTTTATAACAAAGTGAATCAGCTATACATATACATACATCCCCATATCTCCTCCCTCTTGCGTCTCCCTCCCACCTTCCCTATGCCACCCCTCTAGATGGGCACAAAGCACCGAGCTGATCTCCCTGTGCTATGCAGCTGCTTCCCAGTAGCTATCTATTTTACATTTGGTAGTGTATATATGTCCATGCCACTCTCTTCGTCCCAGCTTACCCTTCCCCCTCCCTGTGTCCTCAAGTCCATTCTCTACGTCTGCGTCTTTATTCCTGTCCTGCCCCTAGGTTCATCAGAACCATTTGTTGTTGTTGTTGTTTTTAGATTCCATATATATGTGTTAGCACACGGTATTTGTTTTTCTCTTTCTGACTTACTTCACTCTGTATGACAGACTCTAGGTCCATCCACCTCACTACTAATAACTCAGTCTCATTTCTTTTTATGGCTGAGTAATATTCCATTGTATATATGTGCCACATCTTCTTTATCCATTCATCTGTCGATGGACATTTAGGTTGCTTCCATGTCCTGGCTATTGTAAATAGAGCTGCAATGAATATTGTGGTACATGACTCTTTTTGAATTATGCTTTTCGCAGGGTATATGCCCAGTAGTGGGATTGCTGGGTCGTATGGCAGTTCTATTTTTAGTTTTTTAAGGAACCTCCATACTGTTGTAGATACACTTTGAATTGGAAAATACACTTCTAGAAATTTATCCAAAGGAAAAGAAATGTACAAAAACAATTTTGTACACGCACAAAACATCCCCCCTTATAAAAAAAGAATATTGGGAAAAAAATCTAAATATCAAATCATAAAGGCTTATTTAACTAGATCATGGTATAGATATTCAGCAAAATATTGTTTAATTTTAAAAATAATGTGATAAAACTTTTAATGATATGGAAACTTGTGAAAGAAAGAAGATAACTGGGTACAGAAAGTGGATGTGTTTGACCTCAATTCTAATATATGTATCTCCATATGTGCACAGAAGAAAAACTGGGAATATATATATGCACCCGGTATATTAGCAGTGGTTATCTCTGGGAGGATGATTCTAAAATTAAAAAATATTATTTTTGTAATAAAATAAAGTGTTACTAAAATACCTAAATAAAATTAAAAGTTATTACTTTTATAATTGAGGGGGAAAATCCCAATAAAAATTTTAACACCATAAAAACAATCACTTCACGGACACCTGGCGTTTTGGAATGTAAATACATGGACGGAGTCCCCACTAGGGTGAGGTACAGACATTGGTTATATGTGTCATGGAACAATTTTCAGTTGCTGACAGCCAGCCTCCCCGTGTTAATTAGTGGTTGTGTCTGAGCACGTGACCCATCTCTTGGGCAATAAAGAGGGGTTTCAACATTTCTTGATGTCCTGCTCACTTGTTTTTAAGAACTCCCTTCACTTCTCAGAATTCCATTATTATGTCCATCTTAGGGTTATTTTAAATCCTCTGGGGCAACTAGCTATTATTTGCCATTAAGCTTCTGACAAGTGGATGAGAGGCAATTTCATGGAAAAACCCCTCGCACTGAGCCTCAGAAAAGGGTGCGTCATCTTATTAAAACGGAGTTTAAGAAGTTCAGCTGGGTTCTCTCTGCGAAGCTGTGTACTTGTTTTACCCTGGCCCCTCAGCTTCTGGTCATCCTTGGGATACGAAGCAAAAGGAATTAGACGTTTAAAGTGTGGAAAAGAAGGAAAGAAGGTGGAGAAAGTGGGAGAATCTGGAAGTCCAAAGGGTGGTAAGGAAGAGCGGCAGTTGGTGGACTGAAGGGTTAAAGCCCCACTCTCTTGTCTATGGCCAGAAATCTGAGCATCTCTGCCACATCCTGAAACCACTCCCAGTGCCAAAGTCTCTCCCTCCCCTTACCTTGCTCCATCTTGTACTGGCACATCCTGTCCTTACCTGATTTAATCACCTGTTCTCACTCTTGTACGATATGTTCTTTCAAACTTCCTTCTTCATTCAAAGCATCTGGGCTACTTACACAGCAAGATAATTACTTGTCTCTCTTACTGGCTTATAGTTACTCTATTTTTTCTTCTTTCCCCTTTACTCAGCTTCCCTCAGGAGCCCTCTCTTAGCAGAAAAGCCACCTGTCCAATCAAAGATGTAACGGCCAGGGATCTGAGCTAGGCTGGATCTGTGGGGAGAGCAAAAAGTACTCCCAGTGCAGACTCCTTGAGAGAAAAAGGAAGGAGGAATGAGAACCAGGGTTCACCCCTTTAAATGCATTTTCGGAAAACTTCAGGATGACTCTAGTTTAGTGGCTGGAACACCTATCCATCCATCCATGCGTGCATCTTTCAAACGTCCACTGAGCGTCTCTGATGCAGCAGACATGGGCAGGGCCCTGATAATTTAGTCTTGTGCTAAAGCAACCCTCCTAGTACTTAGGCTGGTAGAGAAGAGAAAAGCTAGTATAACACTACAGTGTAAATGACAGAAGTACTAAGAAGGAGCTCTGCAGGGGCCATGAGAGCCAAGAGCAGGCAGATTTGACCTACTCAAGGAGGTTGGGGCTTCCCTGGGGAGGCTACCTGAGGGATGACGAGTAGAAAGTCCCTCTTCTCTCTCTATTCACAGCCCTGCGTATAAATGGGTATGAGATGCTCCTGGTTGCTTCTCCAATAACCATTTCCCCTTTGTTTTTGTACACAGAGCCCAGTTTTGCCAGCTATCAGCCGTCCAGTCCCAGCAGATGGGGTGTTATCATTCTACGGTAACTGTGGTAATCTCACTTCCCATTTATCTGTGATTGGTTTAGGACTGGTTATTCCACCCAGTTCTGGGCACTGAGACATGGCAGAAGTCTTCTGGGGTCTGCTGGGGAAGATTTTCCTCCCTGGTCAAAAGAGAGAGGGTGGAAGAGAAGGGTCCCCAGATAAAAAGAGTCTGGGTCCTTGGTTGTATGATGAGCTCCTAAAGCAAACCTGGGACTGGTTTTCTCAGGACTTTTTTGGTGAGTGTTACACGTCCATGGTTTAGTCTGCTTTTAGCCAGGCATCTGGCCTTTGGGGGATGATTTCATCAACGTCTGGCATGGACAGCTCAGTGGTCTAATTGGTGAAATGGGTATGTTTTCAACCCTAGTGGCCTACGGGTGGAAAAGGTGGATGTGAGTGAGAACTCTCAGTATGCTACTGTGAAGGGAAGGAACAAAGTAGCTTGTGGCTGGGATATTGCTTTATTGGGCACGTTCAAAGTAATCATATCCTCACTATTGCTTTATTTTTATTTATTTATTTATTTATTTTGCGGTACGCGGGCCCCTCGCTCTTGTGGCCTCTCCCGTTGCGGAGCACGGGCTCCGGACGCGCAGGCTCAGCGGACATGGCTCATGGGCCCAGCCGCCCCGCGGCATGTGGGATCTTCCCGAACCGGGGCACGAACCCGCGTCCCCTGCACCGGCAGGCGGACTCCCAACCACTGCGCCACAAGGGAAGCCCTGCTTTATCTGTTTGAATATCCTTTTGATTTTTTTCTTTTCAGTTCTCTGGACAATGGCAGATTCAGTGCTAGGAGTCATTAAAAGTGAAAGTCCAATAATTACTCTGCCTATCTGTTTTTTGATGTGCATGTTCTGTCCAAGAAAATACAGAATCTGATTGATTATTTAGCCATGTATGTAAATAGCTCCCACGTTGTGAGATATTTTCTCAAATTTGAGGAAAGTCATACATATTTGGCGCCAACCACTTGAAGTCCTATAAATGGACTAATCTGATTCAGTTTTCTGGATATTTTTCTAGCAAACAAAAGCAACCCGCATGTTCCAGGGTCTCGCACTGCAGACTCAGAGTTTTGGGAGCCAGGGAAACTATATCTTCCTGCGTCTCGGGCACAGGAAGACAGACTTGGCAGCTCCGGTGCCCAGGCTGTCATGTGCGCCATTTCCTCAATGTTTGTCTGGGAGGGGGTCTTCCAGGAAAAGTCATATCCTTGTTCTCAGTCTAGTCCTTTGCTTGGCCGTTCGCAAGTGTTATTTGGTAATGAAGAGTCCACGAGATGGTCAGGCCTTGGGGCTGGATGTGAACTGATGTGCAGTATGATCCAGAGGGAGGTCACACACTTTGGGACTGGCACACTTAGGGATCTGGACAGGTACAAAATAACCCTCATTCACCCGAGAGGCGACGCAAGCTGCAGAAAGAATTGGACAGTGGTTTCTAGAGCTGGTTCTGCCATTTCTCAGTGAGATCGATTTGGGCCCATCTCTTCCTCTTTCTGAGATGAATTTCTTTTAATAGAAACTGTCGAGAGGGTCATATCTGTCTTGCTTTCCTCAGCCAACTATTGTGAGGATGAGATGAATTAATGTTATGAAAATGCTCCATGGGACCGCAAGTGCTACGTGAGTGTGAACCAGTGGTCAGTAAGAGGTGAGTGCTCCCAGATCCTCCACGTCTCTCTGACTCTTTGAGTGGAGGTCTAATTCCAGATGGAGAAGGTTCTCCTTTCTCCCTGAATGTCTTTTGATTTAGGAACTCCCAAGTATCCTTGTTTTAGGACTCTTGGTTACTGAGGGGCTGCCATGTGCCACCATGGTGATGATATCCCTTTGGCTGGGAGCCCAGTGACCCCTGTGTCCCTCTTGGCTCCAGATTCAGGACAGGGTCATTTGCTCCACAAGGAGCCGCAGACCCCAGGGGCCATACAATGGAGGAAATGGGGCCCAAAGCCAATGCCAACCACTCCTTTATTTGCAGGTGTCAACACCAAGAGCTTTGTGGTGGGGTGGCTTCATATGTGTTCAGGGCTGGAGTCTGGGAAAAGCACACAAAGTTTGCCTTTGGTGCCCTTTTGCTTTCTTTTTCGAATTCTGTTCTCTCTCCTACTCCTCTCTGTCCTTCCCTCCACAGAGGTAATTTCAGGCTCCCTCTGCTTCCCAGAACTCTGCGTTGGCAGTACCAGCAAAGTCAAGAGGAGGTCCACACAACAGAACTCCCTACGGTGATGGAAATGGTCTATGTCTTCTCTGTCCAATACGGCACCCATAACCATATGTGACTGTCAAACATTTGAAATGTGGCCAGTGTGACCGAGGAATTGAATTTTTAATATTATTGAATTTCAATGAATTTACATTAAAATTACCACTTGAAGCCAGTGGCTAGTGTGTTCGACAGTGCAGGTCTGGAGCTCAATACCTTAATCATTTCAGTCCTTCCACTCCAATCACAACTAACCTGTCCTGCAGATGATGGATAAAGAAGATATGGGACATATATACAATGGAATACTACTCAGCCATAAGAAAGAATGAAATAATGCCATTTGCAGCAACATGGATGCAAATAGAGATTATCATACTAAGTGAAGTAAGACAGAAAGAGAAAGACAAATACCATATGATATCTCTTACATGTGGAATCTAAAATATGACACAAATGAACGTGTCTACAAAACAGAAACAGATGCCTGAACACAAAAAACAGACTTCTGGTTGCCAAGGGGAAGGGGGTTGGGGAAAGGATGGAGTGTAAAGTTGGGGTTAGGGGGGACCTTCAAGATGGTGGAGGAGTAAGACGTGGACATCACCTTCCTCTCCACAGATACACCAGAAATACATCTACATGTGGAACAACTCCTACAGAACACCTACTGAACGCTGGCAGAAGACCTCAGACCTCCCAAAAGGCAAGAAACTCCCCACGTACCTGGGTAGGGCAAAAGAAAAAAGGAAAAAAGAGACAAAGAATAGGGACAGGACCTGCACCAGTGGGAGGGAGCTGTGAAGGAGGAAAGGTTTCCACACACTAGGAAGCCCCTTTGTGGGCGAAGGCAAAGTATAGATTTTAGCACTTGTTATCATTGGTGTATTTGTTATTTGGTTTCGTTGCTCTCTTCTTTCTTTCTTTCTTCTATTACCCTTTTATTTTTAAATTTATAATATTGTTTTTATTTTAATAACTTTATTTCTTTTTATTTTCTTTCTTCCTTCCTTCCATTCTTCCTTCCTTCCTTCCTTCCTTTTTTCTTTCTTTCTTCCTTCCTTCCTTCCTTCTTCCTTTCTTCCTTTCCTCCTTCCTTCCTTCCCTCCTTCCTTCCTTCCTTTCTTTCTCTTTTGTTCTCTTTCTCTCTCTCTTTGTTTCTCCCTCCCTTTTCTTCTGAGCCATGTGGCTGACAGGGACTTGATGCTGTGGCTGGCTGTCAGGCCTGGGCCTCTGAGGTGGGAGGGCAAAGTTCAGGAAATTGGTCCACCAGAGACCTCCAGGCTCCATGTAATATCACACGTCAAAAGCTCTCCCAGAGATCTCCATCTCAACGCTAAGACCCAGCTCCACTCAACAACCAACAAGCTACAGTGCTAGACACCCTATGCCAAACAACTACCAAGATAGGAACAAAACCCCACCCATTATCAGACAGGCTGCCTGTTATAATAAGGTCACAGACACCCCAAAATACACCACTGGACGTGGTCCTGCCCACCAGAAAGACAACGTTCAGCCTCATCCACCAGAACACAGGCACCAATCCCCTCTACCAGGAGGCCTACACAACCCACTGAACTAACCTTAGCCACTGGGGTCAGACACCAAAAACAATGGGAACTATGAACCTGCAGGCTGTGAAAAGGAAACCCCAAGCACAGTAAGTTAAGCAACATGAGAAGACAGAGAAATACACAGCAGATGAAGGAGAAACATAAAACCCCACCAGACCAAACAAATGAAGAGGAAATAGACAGTCTATCTGAAAAAGAATTCAGAGTAATGATAGTAAAGATGATCCAACATCTTGGAAATAGAATGGAGAAAATGCAAGAAACGTTTAAAAAGGACCTAGAACTGAAGAGCAAACAAACAAGGATGAACAACACAATAAATGAAATTAAAAATACTCTAGAAGGAATCAAGAGCAGAATAACTGAGGCAGAAGAACAGATAAGTGACCTGAAAGATAAACTAGTGGAAATAACTATGGCAGAGCAGAATAAAGAAAAAAGAAAGAAACGAATTGAGGACAGTCTTAGAGACTTCTGGGACAACATTAAATGCACCAACATTCAAATTATAGGGATCCCAGAAGAAGAAGAGAAAAAGAAAGAGAATGAGAAAATATTTGAAGAGATTATACTTGAAAACTTCCCTAATATGGGAAAGGGAATAGTCAATCAAGTGCAGGAAGCACAGAGTCTCAAATAGGATAAATCCAAGGAGAAACACGCCAAGACATATATTAATCAAACTAACAAAAAAAATAGAAAAAAAAATAAAAGCAGCAAGGGAAAAATAACAAATAACAGACAAGGGAATCACCATAAGGTTAACAGCTGACCTTTCAGCAGAAACTCTGCAAGCCAGGAGGCAGTGACAAGAAATATTTAAAGTGGTGAAAGGGAAAATCCTACAACCAAGATTACTGTACCCAGCAAGGATCTCATTCAGATTAGATGGAGAAATTAAAACCTTTACAGAGAAGCAAAAGCTAAGAGAATTCAGCACCACCAAACCAGCTTTACAACAAACGCTAAAGGAAATTCTCTAGGCAGGAAACACAAGAGAAGGAAAAGACCTATAATAACAAACCCAAAACAATTAAGAAAATGGTCATAGGAACATACATATTAATAATTACCTTAAATGTAAATGGATTAAATGCTCCAACCAAAAGACATAGACTGGCTGAATGGAGACTAAAACAAGACCCGTACATATGCTGTCTACAAGAGACCCACATCAGACCTAGGGACACATACAGACTAAAAGTGAGGGGATGGAAAAAGATATTCCATGCAAATGGAAATCAAAAGAAAGCTGGACTAGCAATTCTCATATCAGACAAAATAGACTTTAAAATAAAGGCTATTACAAGAGACAAAGAAGGACACTACATAATGATCAAGGGTTCAATCTAAGAGGAAGACATAAAAATTGTAAATATTTATGCACCCAAAATAGGAGCACTCAATACATAAGAAAAATGTTGACAGCCAAAAAAGGGGAAATCGACAGTAAAGCAATCATAGTGGGGACTTTAACAACCCACTTTCACTAATGGACGGATCATCCAAAGGAAAATAAAGAAGGAAACACAAACTTTAAATGATACATTAAGCAAGATGGACTTTTTGATATTTATAGGACATTCCATCCAAAAACAACAGAATACACATTCTTCTCAAGTGCTCATGAAACATTCTCCAGGATAGATCATATTTTGGGTCACAAATCAAGCCTTGGCAAATTTAAGAAAATTGATATCATATCAAGTATCTTTTCCGACCACAGTGCTATGAGACTAGATATCAATTACAGGAAAAAATCTGTAAAAAATACAAACACACAGAGGCTAAACAATACACTACTGAATAACCAAGAGATCACTGAAGAAACCAAAGAGGAAATAAAAAAACACCTAGACACAAATGACAATGAAAACAAGATGACCCAAAACCTATGGGATGCAGCAAAAGCAGTTCTAAGAGGGAAGTTTATAGCAATACAATCCTACCTCAAGAAACAAGACACATCTCAAATAAACAACCTAAACTTACACCTACATCAATGAGAGAAAAAACACAAAAAATCCAAAGTTAGCAGAAGGAAAGAAATCATAAAGATCAGATCAGAAAAAAATGAAAAAGAAATGAAGGAAACAATAGCAAAGATCAATAAAACTAAAAGCTGGTTCTTTGAGAAGATAAACAACAATGATGAACCATTAGTGAGACTCATCAGGAAAAAAAGGGAAAAGACTCAAATCAATAGAATTAGAAATGAAAAAGGAGAAGTAACAACTGACACTGCAGAAATACAAAGGATCATGAGAGATTACTACAAGCAACTATATGCCAATAGAATGGACAACCTGGAAGAAATGGACAAATTCTTAGAAAAGCACAGCTTTCTGAGACTGAACCAGGAAGAAATAGAAAATATAAACAGACCAAACACAAGCACTGAAACTGAGACTGTGATTAAAAATCTTCCCACAAACAAAAGCACAGGACCAGATGGCTTCACAGGTGAATTCGATCAAACATTTAGAGAAGAGCTAACACCCATCATTCTCAAACTCTTCCAAAATGTAGCAGAGGGAGGAACACCCCCAAACTCAGTCTACGAGGGCACCATCACCCTGATACCAAAATCAAAGATGTCACAAAGAAAGGAAACTACAGGCCAATATCACTGATGAACACAGATGCAAAAATCCTCAACAAAATACTAGCAAACAGAATCCAATAGCACGTTAAAAGGATCATACAAGATGATCAAGTGGGATTTATGCCAGGAATGCAAGGATTCTTCAATATAGGCAAATCAATCAACGTGATAAACCATATTAACAAATTGAAGGAGAAAAACCATATGATCATCTCAATAGATGCAGGGAAAGCTTTTGACAAATTCAACACCCATTTATGATAAAAACCCTCCAGAAAGTAGGCATAGAGGGAACTTACCTCAACATAATAAAGGCCATATATGACAAAGCCACAGCCAACATCATTCTCAATGGTGCAAAACTGAAACCATTTCCTCTAAGATCAGGAACAAGACAAGGTTGTCCACTCTCACCACTATTATTCAACATAGTTTTGGAAGTTTTAGCCACAGCAATCAAAGAAGGAAAAGAAATAAAAGGAATCCAATTTGGAAAAGAGGAAGTAAAGCTGTCACTGTTTGCTGATGACATGACACTATACATAGAGAATCCTAAAGATGCTACCAGAAAACTACTAGAGCTAATCAATGAACTTGGTAAAGTAGCAGGATACAAAATTAATGCACAGAAATCTCTGACATTCCTATACACTGATGATGAAATATCTGAAAGAGATATTAAGGAAACACTCCCATTTACCATTACAACAAAAAGAATAAAATACCTAAGAATAAACCTAGCTAAGGAGACAAAAGACCTGTATGCAGAAAACTATGACACTGATGAAAGGAATTAAAGATGATACAAACAGATGGAGAGATATACCATGTTCTTGGATTGGAAGAATCAACATTGTGAAAATGACTATACTACCTAAAGCAATCTACAGAGTCAATGCAATCCCTATGAAACTGTCAATGGCATTTTTCACAGAACTACAACAAAACATTTCACAATTTGTATGGAAACACAAAAGACCTCAAATAGCCAAAGCAATCTTGAGAAAGAGAAACTGAGCTGGAGGCATCAGGCTCCCTGACTTCAGACTATACTACAAAGCTACAGAAACCAAGACAGTATGGTACTGGCACAAAAACAGACATATAGATCAATGGAACAGGATAGAAAGCCCAGAGATAAATCTATATACATATGGTCACCTTATATTTGACAAAGGAGGCAAGAATATGCAATGGAGAAAGGACAGTCTCTTTAATAAGTGGTGCTGGGAAAACTGGACAGCTACATGTAAAAGAATGAAATTAGAATACTCCCTAACACCATACACAATAATAAACTCCAAATGGATTAAAGACCTAAATGTAAGACCAGACACTATAAAACTCTTAGAGGAAAACATAGGCAGAGTACTCTGTGACATAAATCACAGCTAGATCCTTTTGGACCCACCTCCTAAATAAATGGAAATAAAAACAAAAATAAACAAATGGCACCTAGTGAACCTTAAAAGCTTTTGCACAGCAAAGGAAATCATAAACAAGACAAAAAGACAACCCTCAGAATGGGAGAAAATATTTGCAAATGAAGCAACCGACAAAGGATTAATCTCCAAAATATACAAGCAGCTCATGCAGCTCAATATCAAAAAAACAAACAACCCCAGTGCAAAAATGGGCAGAAGAACTACACAGACATTTCTCCAGAGATGATATACAGATTGCCAACAAACACATGAAAGAATGCTCAACATCATTAATCATTAGAGAAATGCAAATCGAAACTACAATGAGGTATCACCTCATACCAGTCAGAATGGCCATCATCAAAAATCTACAAACAATAAATGCTGCAAAGGGTGAGGAGAAAAGGGAACCCTCTTTCACTGTTGGTGGGAATGTAAATTGATACAGCCACTATGGGGAATAGTATGGAGGTTCCTTAAAAAACTAAAAATAGAACTCCATAGGACCCAGCAATCCCACTACTGGGCATATACCCTGAGAAAACCATAATTCAAAAATAGTCATGTATGACAACGTTCATTGCAGGTCTATTTACAAAGCCAGGACATGGAAGCAACCTAAGTGTCCATCGACAGAAGAATGGATAAAGAAGATGTGGCACATATATACAATGGAATATTACTCAGCCATAAAAAGAAACAAAACTGAGTTATTTGTAGTGAGGTGGATGGTCCTAGAGACTGTCAGAGTGAAGTAAGTCAGAAAGAGAAAAACAAATACTGTATGCTAACAGATATATGGCATCTAAAAAAAAAAAGGGTTCTGAAGAACCTAGGGGCAGGAGAGGAATAAAGATACAGACGTAGAGAATGGACTTGAGGACATGGGAAGTGGGAAGGGTAAGCTGGGACGAAGTGAGAGAGTGGCATGGACATATATACACTACCAAATGTAAAATAGATAGCTAGTGGGAAGCAGCCGCATAGCACAGGGAGATCAGCTCGGTGCTTTGTGCCCACCTAGAGTGGTTGGATAGGGAGGGTGGGAGGGAGATGCAAGAGGGAGGAGATATGGGGATATATGTATATATATAGCTGATTCACTTTGTTATAAAGCAGAAACTAACACACCATTTTAAAGTAATTATACTCCAATAAAGATGTTAAAAAAAAATAAAGGTTGGTGTTAGCAGATGTAAGCTATAATATATAGAATGGATAAACCACAAGGTCCTACTGTATAGTACAGGAAACTATATTTAATACCCTATGACAAACCATAATGGAAATGAATATAAAATAGAATGTGTATATATACATATACACATATATATATGTATATATATATACTTACATACATATAACTGAATCCCTTTTTTATACAGCAGAAATTAACACAACATTGTAAGTCAACTATACTTAAAAAAACCCAAGAAACAATTAACCCGGCCTGTGTCCCAACCTCAAGTTCCCCTTCTTAGAGAGGTACCAACAAGCTAATCTGACAAGCAAATTCCTATCCACGTATTAAGTTCTTACCCTTCTTAGGTAAATGCGTAGGTTTTGAACAATGCCGTGCTTCAGTCAGTGCAGAGGCTCAAATGATAGGCATTTGAAGGACTCTGGTAGGCAAGCACGGTGGGTGAAAAGATTATAGGCTTAGAGTTTTAGAGTGACCTCAATGCATACTCCATGGATGGGCCCATCCTCCCCAGTGCCCTGGGCTGCTTCGAAGTTCCTCCTAGTCTCTTGCAGTTTGGGGATAGTTAAGGTTAAAGATGTGTAGATGGGAGCCTGGGAAAGAGCTGGACGTGGGAGGGTTGGAATGGGCAGAGCCTAAAGGATGCCAACCTCCTGCAAAAGAACCTGGCATGCCATTCAGAGTGGCATTCTGTTCCACTCTGGGGAGGAGGTGCCAGGGAGAGGTTGTTAGGGAGGGGTCATTACCACCGGACAGGATTGAAGGGTTAACAGTTCAAAGAGACCAGAAACCAGACTGAAGGCCACAAAATGGACTGTGGGACTTCCGGTGGGGTCTCAGACGGGAAGTGTGATTCTACTCTTAATTCTAATCCTCCTTTATAGGGACCATTTTGTTTCCTCTGAATTCTTTTATGAACATTGCTTTCTGGATGTTCCTTTCACCCTGAAACTGAGCAGCGTTTCTGTTTCTCTTGGACAACCATGGGACTGCTCTCAAGTTCTTGCCTGTGTTTTCACAGATACCTACTGGTATCAGAAGCCAACACTTTCACACCAAACACTAGGTTGGGTAAAGGGTGGAGGCTAATGAGGGGTGGATGTGGTTTGTAATAAGTATACATAAAAATAAAAAAGAGTAGCCAACCCCCCCGGTGCTTTGCGACGCCATTTAGATCAGACTGTGCTTTTCCGGACCTCATGAAGGGAAGGATTGCTCAAGCATTTAGTGTTACTCTGTCCTCTCTCGTTTGCCTTTCATTCAATCAAACCTCATGAGGCATTTGGCATCAAGGGGCAGAAGCCTGGGAAGAAGAAAGAAACTCCGAGAAGCTGGTGGTTTGGCTGGGTTGATTCACAGGTTGCAGTGTTACCAAATACTCCTGGGCTTTAAGCCAAAGGGTCTTGCTGTGAGGAAGCACTTTGACACCTTATGGCATCCCTTCTGCAAGTCCTTGCTAATGTTTACTCGGAACACTGTAAATTTCAGTCTACTTGCGTGAAAAATACAAGTCTTGCTGGGCTGAGGTAACTTAGAGCAGGGGGGATTGTGGGGGATTTTGTCTCCCCCAACCCAGGGGATGCCTGGCAATGTCTGGAAACATGATTTTATTGCCACTACTGAGGGGAGGACTTTCTCCTCTCTGGAACCCTAGGCGACATCTGAAGACATGGTTGATTGTCACAAGTGGGGTGGAGGTGGAATACTGGTATTTAATGAGTGGAGACCAGGGGTGCGGCTAAGCACGCTACAATGCACAAAACAGCCTCCGCTACAAAGAATTATCTGTCCTAGAATGTCAGCAGTGCTAAAGGTGAGAAACTCCGGCCCCGAGGGAAAGCCCAGGCTTGGTTCTTGACACTGACGTATCAGATGGTCCTCAAAGGACCATCACTTTTCAGTATTGGGGAACAAGTACCCTGGAGTGACCTCAGGAAATCCTAGGATAATTCTCATCTACCCATGACCTAGTCAGTTTCATATCTTCATGAGTCCTTAACTTAACATGCTCTGAAAGAGAGAGTGCATCCTCAGGGTGACACGTGCCAAGTTGGTCTCAGAGGTCAAGATCCCATTTTTCTGTAGTACATACAGAGGGTAGCCTTGAGGCTTGGTTTCTCCATCTGTCAAATGGACTCATAATACTTCACGACCTATTTATCAGCTGGGCCTGGTATCCTAGGGAGATGGAGTTGGAGCATAGTATTTGATCTGGTATGAAGGGGGAATATGCGAGTTAAGTACTTCTACCCAACTCCGACTCCAAAATGGCAATAGGATATTGTAGGTGGGGAGAGGCAAACAACAACCTGTGAGATCCAAGTCAGTAGATTGTGCCTGGGGTTCAGTGGGTCATGGGACCAGGAAGTGATTTTCCCTGCCGATGGTAGATAGGGAAGATGCAGAGCCCAGCATGTCTGAGTCTTTCCATGAGGACTGTCAGTGGGCTGAGAGGAAGGGGACATGCAGTTGTGGCAATAGTAGGGGCTGAAGGGGACACAGAAAGCCATGGCAAGAATTTATGCAGAGCTGCTTGGGAAAACAAAAGCAAATACAATATTTCTTTTTCTGATTTTAAAGGAATAACACAGTCGTTGTTGAAATTGTCTCAAGTACAGACAACTATAAAGAGAAAATTAAAATCTCCCATAAATGCACCATGAGGAGATATCAGCTATTAATAGGTGTGGTATTTTCTTTGAGAAAAACAGAGAAGGGTTTTCTGGGCAGAATAGGCCGGGGAGATCAAAAAAGTCTTTGAGAATAGCAGAATGCAACAATGTGGATGTTGACTGGTTCGGAACTATTCTCTCTGAGAGCCAAGAGAGAAGAGTCCTTTCCTGAGCCTGGATGAAGCGCACAGTAGGACAGTTGGACGATGTGTCAAGTTCCCCTTACCTCAAGGTTCATGTAGAAAGCATCCTTAGCATTTGCCTCCATGAATAGAAGAGTTCTTTAGCTGAAAGAGGAAATGACTCATTTTAGCTCAAAGATGATAAAACAGGAGATGCCATTTCTTACTCACTTTGCAGCAATAGCATGACTGAAATCACTGCCCTTCAGTGATGGTATAAGACACCTCTAGTTTGTTTTTTTTTTTGAATTAGTTTTCTATCAACCTTATTATGAAGTAATTTCAAACATAGAAAAGTTGCAAAAATACTGAAAAAAGTTATATTCCCTTTACCCAGATACCCTAATTATTAATACTTTACATTTGGTTTATCATACTCTTTCTTCTTTTTGTTTTTTAATTTTTTGGCCACATCATGCAGCATGTGGGATCTTCAATCCCGACCAGGGATCAAAGCTGCATGCCCTGCAATGGAAGCCCAGAACCGTAATCGCTGGACCGCCAGGGAAGTCCCTATCATTCTCTTTCTTTTCTGTATACACAAATGATTATTTTTATTGAATCATTTGAGAATAAGTCATGATGTCTCTTCACCCTCTAATATTTCTGTTGTGTTTTCTTAAGAGCAAGGGCATTCTCTTATAGAACCATAATGTAATGTCTAAAATCAGAAAATTAACGTTGATATAGTACTATTATCTTATCTACAGATCTTCCTAAAATGTTGCCAGTTATCCTAATTGGGATTTGACTTTGTGAAATTTGGCCCTGGAGACGTTGCATGAAATTTATTGACATATCCTGCCACAGCCATGGCTGAACTGGGAATTTGGCCACTCGAGCTCAAAGCTCAAGTTTGATTCTATCCCATGGGTTCATACGAGCACTGGCAGAAGCCTGCTTTTCGAGATGTGAATAATTTTTGGTAGTAACAGGCTTGTTCCCTGGGCTGTTGCGTGTGGGCTTATATCAGCAGGGCTATTCCCATCTGGAATCATGGTTCCCATCTTGTTCCTTCCAATATATCTGGCTCTAGGTTTTGTCTAAGACATCTTAAACTCTGAGGACTAACTGGCCTGGGTCTGTGAGGCATGAGGTGACAATTGTTAATAGTATGGATCTGAGTTAGAACAAAAATGATTTCAGGACTTGAATACAAATTAGGCTCCTATATGTGTGCAGTTACTTTGTAAAATTTGCTTTGATATATAGACAACAATTCCTAATTTAGTGCTCAGTTTTCTCTTGCACATTCCATGCGAAAATAATCTAACCAGAGTAGCAGGCCAAATAATACTTTTAAATAATTTCTATGTCTTCAAAATCCAGAATCTTGGGGATTATTGTTCAAGGAATCCAGGGCTGAGTGTTCTCCATGCTGACACCCCTGGAGAAGGAAGTGGAAGGAAGGCAGCGGAAGGAAGGCAGCTGTGGATTGCTACCAGCGGCTTCAAGCCAACACGGATCTCTCTCATACACCCGCAATTCCTCAGCATCACTGCTACTGGCCTAATGAATGCAGAAGCCAGACATCTTTGCAATAAAAACCTATGATGTGATGAGCCCATTTGAGCGTAAAACGGCCAGCCCCAAGGCATCAGATAATGAGGTGTCTGGTGAACCCAGAGTTCATAACGCAACTGTCTGGGGCAGCTTTCTCAGAAGCCACCAATTTTTCTCCATAGATACAGTGATGCTGAATTTTTCATTTTAAAATTCTGAACATTCTAGAATGTATTTTAAATTCTGGGTATCATTTCAGGACTTAAAGCCCTCTCTTTGATAATGTTCTAACTCTGGTTAAAACAACCCCTGCTCTGCTCTGTTACCTCCCAAATTAAATTCAAACTTTTTACTCTTTGGCGGGAAACGCTGAAGGGTCAGCAGAGGCTGGGGGAGGGTGCAGGGGTGGGGCACAGGAGGAGGGCTGCGTTGGGGGTGGAAAGTCTGGAATGATGAGCAGCAGTAGTCAGGGCTCTGCAGCAAGAAGAAGTAAAGGAGATTGTGGTCCTTTCACTCCTGCAGTTCAACAAACATTGACTGCCAGGTCTTGGACTCACTTCATTCATTCGTTGTTTATTCATTCAGAATTTTAAAAAATGCCTGGCACACCATTTAGCCCTTGTCACTCTCTACCCCGACTCCCACACCTACTCTCAGTCCTCTTCTGTGCCCTGTGGGCTGGCTCCTGTGATGCTCTTGTCCTCCAGCTCTGGTTGGGTCCCACCCATGGGAGGCAGAGGATGGGAGCAGAACACATCAGGGTATCTGTTTCCCAAGCCCCCTGTCTTCATACTGGCCTGCTTCCAGCAGTGGTTGTGTCTCCACTGCCACAGCTCCAGGTGGGCAGCCCCAGCTCTCACTGGGTCCCAGCAAAATCCCTCCCTCCCCATTCCCCTCTAGGCAGAGAGGGTGGTGACAAATTCCCTTGTTACGTTTCTCAACTCTGCCCACAGGTATGTAAATTATAAGATGACCTTTTCTTAAACATCCTAGCTAAGTATGTCATCTTTTTCCTTTCTGACCCTGACTGCTACAGCCCTTGAATATATGCTGAATTGTGTTCTCATTGCTTGGGACAGACTGGAAAGATTAAAGTTTTGTAGATAGTGTTGACACTAGGTTTCACCAGTGCAGGGTGGGGAGGCGTAACTTAACAGAAGCTCCTGGGGGAGAAATCTCAGAGGTTTAGTCCCTGAAAGACTCCAGTATTGTGTGTCAAAGACTGACTTGATCTCTGGCCACATAATTAGAAGTATGATGTCCAGAATAAGGGAGGTGATAGTGCCACTTCATTCTGTCTGTATTTAGAGTTCTAGGCTCAGTTCTGGGCTTTCCACTTTAAGAGGAGACATGTTAGTTGTCTTTAAGTGTTAGAAGTTCTGTCATATAGAGCAGAGGTTGAACAAGTTTTTCTTTAAGGGCCAAATAGTAAATATTTTTGGCTTTGTGGGCGACATGTTCTCTGTTGCAACTACTCTACTGTGCAAAAGCAGTCACAGACAATATGTGAATGAATAGGCTTGACTGTGTTCTAATAAAACTTTATTTACAAAAATGGTGAGCTGGATTTGGCCTGTAGGCTTTATTTTGTTGACTTCTGATATAAGGGGAAAAACATGGATTTTTTTTCTGGGTGTTTCCAAAAGACAGAACTTAGATACATGTGTAAAAATTGTAGGGAGGTCGATTTGTGCTAATTTTAAGGAAGATCTTTCTAAAGGTAATGACTGTTCCTAAACAGGATAAGCTGATTCATGAGGCAGTAGGTTTCTTGTTATTGAACGTGTTCAAAGGAGAAGCTGAGCGTCGCAGAATAATTTTCTGCAAAGCACACAGAGTAACTCAGATGATGAGGAAGGTAACAATACCTCCTATATCTGTATACTTAGTAGAGTACCACATACAGTAAGTCTTCTAGATTTTATACTCTTAGAGGGTAGAGACTGTGCTATATCTATCTTTGCATCCAGCCCACTCCTGAAAGCCTAGGATAGTGCTTTAAACACGGTGGGCGTGACCAATACAGGTTTTGTCAACTTGGCTCTTTAAGTAATCTTGCTGACAGATGAATTAAACTAATTTGTCTTTAGTACAATCATCACTACTAGTCACGTTGAATTAGTTCAATTACCTCTACTAAGCTTCAATACTGAGGATTTTCACTGAAAAGAACAGACATCATAGTGAACATTTATTGAGTTCTAAAAGTATGCCAGCTACTGCGCTAAGAATTTTACATGCATGATTTTAATTCTCCCAAAACCTATGAGGTAGGTGCTATTATCACCCCCATTTTATCGGTGAAGAAATTGAAATCCAGAGAAGTCTCAAAGATGGGAAGTGGTATAATCAAAAATCGAGCTGGGATCTCTTTGATGTCAAAGGCTGTGGTCCAACCACAACGCTATCCTGCTTCTCATTCATTTGTTCATTCATTCAGCATTCAACAAACACCAATTGGCGGCCTGCCATTTGCCAAGCACTTTAGCTGTTGAGGACAGAGCTGTGATTATAAACAGATCAAGTCCAGGTTCCGAAGGAATTTGCACTGCGGGTGGGATATATCTGGGATAGATGTATCATCGACAAAGGAGACGATCTTAAATGGTAATTCATCACAAGACACAGAGATTAAAGAGAGAATCAATATTTCTGTCCACATCAGAACTTCCGGTATACTCCTAACTGATGAGTTCATCCAAGCTCTTTCTTTGTACTGGCATTGGCCCAAGTTTAGTCTTTAGTCTTTTGTCAAATTCTCAGATGGGTTCAGAGATTCAGAAGGAAGCTTCACGCATTTTGGCTACTGATGCAGATCACTATGGTAATTTGTAGATATGTGAATGGAGCTCTCGAAGGGAAAAAAAAGACTCACGAAGCACTCAGGTATCACTCTTCCAGGGCAGGTTGAATCTGAGCATCATCACGCATTTTGGCTACTGATGCAGATCACTATGGTAATTTGTAGATATGTGAATGAAGCCCTCGAAGGGAAAAAAAGACTCACGAAGCACTCAGGTATCACTCTTCCAGGGCAGGTTGAATCTGAGCATCATCAAACTGGGAGACCAGAGGCAAACAGATGAAAAGA
The DNA here is from genome assembly GCF_003676395.1 of Aethalodelphis obliquidens. Classification (NCBI taxonomy): domain Eukaryota; kingdom Metazoa; phylum Chordata; class Mammalia; order Artiodactyla; family Delphinidae; genus Aethalodelphis; species Aethalodelphis obliquidens. Next base: position 3,464,003 of record NW_020838024.1, on the reverse strand, counting down.
GGTAGAAAAAGCCAGTTCAGTTAACGCAAAAATAAAGAAAAAAAAAACCTCTTGGCAACGTTCCATGTTTTCCCTTTCCTGAAACACAGAAATACTAAGAGCCTAAATTCGAACTCCCAGCTCCCAGTATCAAAAAAAAGATCAATATTTATAACAAATGCTACAATGTTGAACGGAAAACACACCAACTTGGGTCAAGCGATGGGCCTTGTTTAGAAGGAGGAAAGCTACCAGGGGGTAGGCAGGGGAGTGGAGGGAACCAAAGCGAAATTCCAAAACCTTGAGTGAGACTGAGATTGAGAGAGAGAGTAAGAGTGCTAAGGTTCAAGCAGCACAAAGCCAAATAAATTGTCAGGTCCAATAGGCAAGTGCTCACTGGAATGGGAGACAGAGCCCAAAGGTCAGGGGCTGAATAAACAGGAGCCCCGAGGAGGAAGTGAAAGAATTCAGGACTTTGTATTGTAACTTTTTGGGTGCTAACTGCCAGGTTTGTATCTTGTGCTAACCTCAAGGGGTGGGCACGGATGGCCTAGTTAAAATCACAGGATAGGAACTGACAAATACTAGAGATACTTTTGCAATTCCAGAATTCCTTGTGTTAGTAGATTGCAAAGTGATTTTCAGATTGGTGAGTCCTTATTGCATTAGCATGATCTCATTGCTAAGATCATGGCTAGAAAACAAAGAATGATAATTAGTTAACATTTACTGACTGCCAGACACAGCTTTTCAGCATTTTAATGCATTGTCTCATTTAATCTTCACATGTACATTTTGAAAACCAAGCTCTTTAATAGAGACCTGGTTAAAAAATGATTAAAAACATAGGTACATTTGGAGGAAACCATAAAATGTCATCAGAAACAAGTACTAGTCATTTATTCATTCTTTTGTTTCCTGGACTATTTCTTCAGCCACTAGTGATCTAGCCCCTAATATGTGTTGGGTACTATTAAGGGTCTGTGCAAGGGTGGTGTTACTGATTTCCCTCATTGTTTAACACACAGGCAGTAGAGGGAGCAAGAGGCTGTGAGTGGCAAAATACCGTTCCGTTTCAGTCCTGCCTCTGCCTGTTCCTGTGGTCCTTGGATAGGTAAGTTTCTTCTCTGTTTAATGTCTTCTAGTGTAAAACAAGGAGCTGGGACCACATGATGCTTGAGGTCTTTTAGAATTTAATGGTAAGGTCTTCAGTAGCTTTATAATACATTGTATTTTATAATGAACATTCACTTATATTCTATCATTATACTCTCCCATCACCATTGGGTAAGTAATAATACTATGAAGCTTTAGGGAAATTTGTCAGGGCTTGAAGCAAGTTCCTCTTCTCTTTCCACTAGAACCCTCTGTCGTCTGTGTATGAGTTCATGCTTAGTTTCCAGAAGAATTATACGAGAGCTGGGTGCAGATATCAGAGGAAAAGGAAGAGATATAGGTGATACAGAAGACAAGGAGAAGTTGTGAGTAGGAAGATGTGCCAACACTCAGGGGCTTCGTGTGTTGTCTCTGAAACCATTTAGGGCTGCTGTGATCACTGAGGAAGTGTATCCAAAGGCACAAGAAGAGAAATCCTCTAACTGGAGTAAATTACATGGAGGTAGATTCAAGTTCAATGACTGGGGAGTGAAGTGCCTCCCTGGACATTCCACTTGTCCATCACTGAATAGAACTACAATGAATGGGTCTTGTAATAAGGCAGAAGCCCTGGACTCAAGAGGAAGAATACCTTTCACATGATTATTATGCCCCAAAGATGAGGTGGGCCCCTCTGGTAGGAGACTAGCTGCTTAAGTAGAGACCATATGAAACCCTACAGGGGTTAGCAACTTGGATCAGGCCTGGAAGACCAGTAAGGGGACTTCCAACTCTGAAATGCTATGGTTCTGGAGACTGGTGTCTTACAATTTAAGCTGTAGTCTATCATTCCTACTCCAGAGTTTAGATATTCCTGCAATCATCTGTTGGGAAAATTCAAGATCTTTTTCCAGCTACTCATATTCAGGACACGTTCCTCAATTCATTTCTTTCCAAGAAGTTCCCTGTATGGATCCTTGCCGGCATGTCCACTCTCACCTCCTGGTCTTGGTGTTTCTGACCTCCCATTCTTGACAAATATCCAGGATTGGAACATCTTTGGAAGCCAGAGTTGAAATCAAACATCATTGTGTCGGACCAACACATTGAAACTCTAGTCTTACCAGTCTATTGATTAACAGGGTGACCCTCACATTTGTCCAGTGTCCTTATTTTCCAAGGTGTTTTCCATCCGCCAGCTTTATCAGAAGCGTATAAGTCAATTGGTATCCTGAGAGTAATCACTTTCACAAGAGAAGGTACATGGAAGTGCTTTGTAGAAGTGAAACACTGTGAAAGGTGAGAAGTTTTATTATTGTTATAACATGCCCCGGGTCACAGTAAGCAGAGCTATATCTAAAGCACGTTCCTTCAAATCCTTTTGGGCATGAGTGTAAGGTAGATAAAGAGTACTATGGATAATTTACAAAGAACCGAAGTCCAGATCTCCTTGATCGATTGGCAGGGAAGGATAGAATTTAGAGCTGGATTTTACAGGTGTGACAGCACCAGATCAGGCTCACTTCAAAGCAGGCTGGTTGTTCCAGTCCAATGAATAGCCACGGCATGAATACGAATCTGCATAAGTTGGCCAATGGTCATCTTGAATGGGGCAACAATGGGTTGGATGAGGCAGCCACCAGCAGTGGACCTGAACCAAAGGCCTTTCTGCTTATTGTAGCTCAGAGACCACAGGTGTAAATCCACCTTCCCAGAGAAGCTTGTAGCATCTAACAAGCTAGAGTTACACTCCTAATTCAGAGGACAATAAAAAACAACCTCCAACGATGAAAAGACCTTAGCCAGAATTCTCAAGAAATTGGCTTAAAAGATAATCCCCAATTGATTGCAACATTAAGAACATTCTTAAAATGTTACCTTTGTCCTGACGTCTAAACCCCCATGAAGGGGTTTACGAAAAGGTTCTTTATGCATTTGAAGCCACTAATACTATAAGTGGGGAAAGAACACACTCTTTTAATTAAAAGAGCAGATTGTTATGATTGTGGTAATCTGAATCGAGAACATCGTTTTACTTAGAAATATGAGAGAATAAATATTTCCCGGAGTTAGTATCCAAAGTTTGGGATTATTTAGGATTAGTAGCCAAAATTGTTATTTTACACTGTATAATCAGGAAAGCTGTTTAGAGGAGAATGTTAGAAGGAAAATCCGTTTTAGGTTTCCTGTTACTCCAGCCAGTCGGGGACCATCTAAATGCCATTTGTCTCCGACCCTTGAACTGTCTTCTCCCCCACTCTTGGGGCAACACAGCCAATGACCCTCTTGGAGCAGCAAATAACTGGCATGTATCAAGGCTAACACTTCTGCTTTGCAGTCTAGTTGTTTGCTTGACTATCAGATGTTGCCTTTTTTAGGTACTTGAACTTGGCAGGATGATAAACTGTGCTTCTGTTTACTCTTTTGTTCTCAAGGCTAATTTAAAAGTGCTCTTGGTGGGTGAGTGGTGATGATAATGGAAACATCTTAAACCATTAGGTTGAGAACTGAAATACCAACATGGGCACAGGAGACTAATTCCCCAGCTGACAGAAATGAGCCAATGTACCTTCTTTAGCCTGAGTACCATGTGCAGTGTTCTTTTAGTTCCCATAAACCACAGGGTCTGGTTCCCCAGAGTTGGGAGAATATAGCATCTAGCCAGAGGATTTGCTTTACTTTGAGGTTCTTTAAGCCCCATGTTTGTTCCAACAGCCTCAATTCAGCCTCTTAGTACTGTTTTCTCCCCATGGGTTTTGGTCACATCATTTTCCAAAGTGGCCCAATTGCATCAATCATTCCTTTTTATTAAAACAAATGTGTGTGTGTGTGTGTGTGTGTGTGTGTTATAGCTATATCCCACTATACGGCATATTGGCTAACATGATTCATTGCATATAGGCCCCATGGTCCAACGAATGTGTTAAGAACCAGAACCAGACCAAAACGTATATAAAAGTGACTTGGGCCATTTTTTAGCCACGTGACCTGGAGGAAGATACATAACTCCCTTGAATCTCAATTTCTTCATCTGTAAAGTGAAAATACCTTTTGCTACCTTTTTGGATTGCTGTGAGCATTCAATGCACAGTATCGAGGAACTAGCAAGTAGTGAATACATGCTAGTGATATTAATGGTTAGCACTGTTAATTTGTTGTGTGCCAGGAATTACGGGCACCTTTGAAGCATCTCTAGGAACTAAGACCCATTATTATCTTCACTTTGCTGATGAGAACAAGAGAGACAGGTTAAGTAGTTGCCCAGCATCACAAAGATACGAAATGGCCATGCCAGGATTCCAGAGTCCTCCGTCTGGCCACTACTCCCCATGTAAGAAGAGTGGGCAGCAAGGGCTTTGACACCTTAAGAAAGTGGAACCTTATTTGTTCCCTCTCACTCTTCTTTTCCATGCTTCTTCATGCATACCTGAGTCAGAAGCAGGGAAACAGAAACTGATACAATAGGACAGTGTAACAAGTAGACCTCCGGCAGACCAGCTACGGAGCTTGGCCTTAAACTCAGCTGTGAACTTGTTGTCTGAACAAAAAGGCAGGTGCTATATTTCATGTGCACGTAGTCAAAAGATTTTAAACATTCTAAAGTTATTTTATTAGAAGGGAGGGGTGAACACTCTTCTATACAGATCCACTCTACTGAGATCACGGAAAAGCACAAATATAAGTATCATGACATGATTATACTATTATCATTAGCTCATCCTGCAAACATCTACTCTCCACAAACTTAAATAGAAATCATTTTTGCTATCAATACTAAATCTTAAATCCCTTAAATCTAAGATATTAAGACCAGGAACCGTTTTATTAACTCAAACCTATAGCAAAAAGCTGTTCAACTCGGATTGCCGAGATCGTGGCAATTTGCTCTTTTAATTAAAATACTAGGATGACTAGTGTGTTGTCCAACAGCTGATGAATGGACAAACAAAATGTGGTATATCTACGATGGAATCTTATTCAACAACCAAAAGGAATGAAGTACTGATATACGCTACAACATGGACACACCTCAAAAATATTATCTCAAATGAAAGAAGCCAGTCACAAAAGACCACATATAGGGCCTCCCTGGTGGCACAGTGGTTAAGAATCCTCCTGCCAATGCAGGGGACACGGGTTCAAGCCCTGGTCTGGGAAGATCCCACATGCAGTGGAGCAACTAAGCCCGTGCACCACAACTACTGAGCCTGTGCTCTAGAGCCCGTGAACCACAACTACTGAGCCCATGTGCCACAACTACTGAAGCCCGTGTGCCTAGAGCCCATGCTCCGTAACAAGAGAAGCCACCGCACCACAAGGAAGAGCAGCCCCTGCTCGCCTCGTCTAGAGAAAGCCCGCGTGCAGCAACGAAGACCCAACGCAGTCATAAAAAAAAAAAAAAAAGACCACATATAGTATGATTCCATTTATATGAATTGTCCAGAAAAAAGCAAATCTACAGCGACAGAAAGTAAATTAGTGGTTGCCAGGGCCTGGGGGTAGGGGAGAAAGGGGAAAGGGGAATGACCGCTAATGTGTACTAAGTTCCTTCTCTGGTTGTTGAAATATTTTAAAATTAGGTTATGATGAGGTTGCACAACTCTGTAAATATACTGAAAACCACTGAGTTGTATACTTTAAAGAGGTGAACTTTATGGTATGTAAATAATATCATAATAAAAAAATTTAAAAGAAATGGTGTGTTATTTCCCCTACTTACTTGCAAAAATAATAGACATTCTTTCATGTTCAGCAGTCCTCATTATTAGCAACACTCTTTTTGAATAAACAGTGATGAACATGAAAGCATTTATCTCCTTCCTCCCCCCACCCTCCCAAGAGCCTTGATAATTAATCTTGTTCTTACTTTTAACCTCTCTGTCAAGTATTTGACTGTTGGGAAGTCAGAGTTCTAGAGATAACTGGCTCTCTATTTAAGTACAATTTTCAGGCCAAACCTTCAAATCTGCCTACACCTCTGGCCCCTTCCCTGTGTTCTCTTTCTTTCTCTTCCAAAACCTTGCTGCTGAGGACCCAGTGTTCCAAATCAGAACTGACCTGGAACAGGGCCTCCACACTGCAAAAGGAACAGAGCCAATTTTTAATGAATACAAAGCATTATAGACAGAAACTGGTGGGGGGAAAAAAGGATGGTGCCTCATCCTTTTGGATGTTGGTGGTGGAAATGTAGGCAGCTTTTATTTCAATATGTGTGCCTTACAACAGGAGTTAGATGGGAACTGGGATGCCAATTAAGAGAACTGCAAAAAAGTCATGATTGCCATTTAGGCATCAAGAGAAAAAAGTTCTCTCCTTAGTGTCCTTGATTTGCTCCATTTACTGTACAAACAACAAAAGCAATGACAAAATCGTATCCTTCGGATAGAAATCCCAGTCCAGTTTCTAAATATTGAGAGTTCTGTTCTCCACTCAGCTTTCCTGCCAGGAGATGTGCCACATGGATTTGTGCAGCTCTGACAAAACCCTTCCTTTACGTTCCGTTCCTCTGGTCCAAGGAGGTTAGGGAGGATTTACCCATAGGTCAAGGGATTAACCTTGGCAAACATGGAGTAGAGGCTCAACTGGTTTTAAGATAGGAGGAGGCCCTGAAATCTGGAAAGATTCCAGTATCTTGGCCAAATCCACTCCCTCGGTCATTCTGAGACCATTACCTCAGATAATACTAAATCTTTTTTTTTTTTTTTTTTTTGCGGTACACGGGCCTCTCACTGTTGTGGCCTCTCCCGTTGCGGAGCACAGGCTCCGGACGCGCAGGCTCAGCGGCCATGGCTCACGGGCCCAGCCGCTCCGCGGCATGTGGGATCCTCCCGGACCGGGGCACGAACCCGTGTCCCCTGCATCGGCAGGCGGACTCTCACCCACTGCGCCACCAGGGAAGCCCAATAATACTAAACTTGATCATTTTACCCACTGCTAATTTTTTCCCCCTTTGAAGCGTACTTCCCCTTTCTTTTCTTTCCTTCCTGCTCCCCTCCCCTTCCATCCTCTGTCAGTGACAGAGTAGCTTACCTCCTTTACCTACATCAGAAGGCAGGTAATCTGCCAAGCAGTGGGGTGAGAGTGAGTACAGGATTCTGCAAACACACTTTCACTGTCCCCTCACCCCCAGAAGACCTGATCCTCATCCAGAGAGAGAGACGGGGAGAGAGAGAGAAGAGAGCTTGTGACACCAGGAAATCCACCCAGAATCCAAGAAGCCCGGTGACTTACCCTGGGCATGCCACAAGCCAGGTGAAGTTTGGGCCCCTTCTTCAGAATTCAGAGGGCGAAGGCACAGAACTTGCAAGATTTACCGAAAGTGCCTGGTAGGGTTTGTTTCTGGCTCTGAACATCCTCAGAGACCAGTCTGTGCAGCTCTGATGAGCATCAACCAGTTCGCTGATTACCCCTAGGCAAGCTGATTCAGGCAGATTAATATTTGCCTTGTGATATATAAGGCCCTTACTGCCTCTCCCCGCCACTGCAAGAAAGCAATAATTGGATAACTTGCTTGTGACAGTGGTTGGATTTGCTTGGTTTGGTTTAATTTGGTTTACAGTTCACTTGCCACTGAATCAAAGATTCAAGTCAGATATTGTTTCCCAGCAAAGCAGAGAGGATGAGCAGGGCAGAGGGGAAGACGTGAGAGGGGTAAGGGCCAGGGCAGCAAGGGCAAGCTACAGTGGGTGAGCCATGAATCCTGCACCGCCCTTCCCACTACAAGCTTGAGTTTACCCCGCCATCACTGCGTTGCCAACATCCGATCACTCAGGTGCTGTGAAGAGTGTCACACGGGATGCGACACGTGTTTCTGAAGGGGCTGGCACTGGCACTGGCACTGGCCACGGCTGTTCTCTCAATCCTTCTTGCCAAAAATCACTTTCCAGACAGAAGTGGATTTTTAGCTCTAATATTGTGTAAAGTCAGGAGCCTAGTCACAACAGTAGATGCAAATGGAAACCTTCTCACAATGTCATTTGTTTGGATGGTATAATGGGTTGAATCGTGTCCCCTCAAAAGAGATGCTAAAGTCCCCCAGGACCTCAGAATGTGACCTTATTTGAAAATAGGTTCACGGGAGATGGAATTAGTTAAAGCGAGGTCATACTAGTAAGAAGTAGAGACACACAAGGAGAATGACCGTTGATGACAGAGGCAGAGACAGAAGTGATGCAGCTGTAAGCCATGGGACTCCAGGACTTGCTGGCCACCATGGACGCTGGGAGGAGGCAAGGAAGGAGTATCTCCAGAGTCTCCGAGGGAGCATGGCCCCAGTAAAACCTTTGTTCCAGACTTCTAGCCTCCATAACTGTGTGAAGAGAAATTCCTGTTATTTTAAGCCATCTGGTTTGTGGCACTTTTTTTACAGAAGCCCTGAGAAACTAATATAGAGGGTTTGTATCTCAGTGAGCTGGTGTGCTTATATAAACACCTTTTCTGTGACCAATTCATACTTCTTTTCTGCACCAGTGCAAAGTTTGATTGCACTTTTTTTTTTCAGTACGCGGGCCTCTCACTGTTGTGGCCTCTCCCGTTGTGGAGCACAGGCTCCGGACGCGCAGGCTCAGCGGCCATGGCTCACGGGCCCAGCCGCTCCGCGGCATGTGGGATCCTCCCGGACCGGGACATGAACCCGTGTCCCCTGCATCGGCAGGCGGACTCTCAACCACTGCGCCACCAGGGAAGCCCTGATTGCACTTTTAATCAGTGAAAATAGTTGGACTGTACAGGATTTGGTCAGCCTGACTAATGTAGACACAGCACAGTCTGATTCTAGGGCAGCATCTATATTCCTTCCAGTGGGAAAGTTGCTAACGTAAGAAGCCAGCGATGGTGCTCTGAGTTCACTGCTATGAGGTCTGGTTAATTTTTATTTAAAGGAGAGCTCTAACCACTAGAAGGAGCTTTAAGAACGATTATGGAGACTTGAATACTGGACGGACACAAAAACCCTACAGGAAATATGGTGCCCAAAGCATATTTACACTTTTGGCAATTCCCCAGCAGGAGTGGAAGGAGATATGGAAGAGAGGTAGTCATGGAACCTCATCCTTCAAATCTCATTCTGGCTTTGATGTTGTCATTAGTTATGTGTCCCCAGCAAAGGCACTAAAACCTCTCAGGGCTTCCATTTTTTTCAGGGGAAACTGCTGTCAGCGTACCGTCCTATCCATATGACGTGGAAGAAAAAGGTGAAGTAATTCAACCTCCATATTCCAGATTTTCAGAGAAAGCTTTGTGTGGTCTCTGAAGCATCAAGTCTCTTGGCTCTGTGTCTACAACACTCAAGACCACCCACATCTGCTTACTCCAGCCTCCTGAATCCTTTTTCTAGAACATAGGTTCCATATGTTCTATGAGATCTGGATATATTATTGGATATATTACTTTATTATTTTTTTAAAAAGCAAATCTTAGGCATCATGTTATTTTCCACCTACCTATTTCAGTGTGATATCTAGCAATTATGACCATATTCTTACACAACCATAGTGTTATTTTCATTATCTAACTGGATTAGTAATAATTCCTTGATATCATCTGATACGGTCCTGATTATATTTTTGCAACTCAAAATAGGAAACAAAGTGGTCAATTAGTCTGTAACTTCTTGAGTTGGAAGGAACCTCAGATAATCAGCTTCTTTTAATATCTACTCAAGGCAGAGGCCTCCCTGTCCTGTTTTCAAATATCACAGAGCATTAGTGCATTAGGAAGGACTGTGGCGATCTCCCAGCTCAACTTCTCACTTGACTGATCAGGACACTGGGGTTCTGAAAAGTCACATAACATGCATGGTCGCATGGCAAGTTAGAGGTCAAGGTAGGATTGGGATCCTTTCTTCTGATCCCGATTTCACAGCAGACTGTCTCTGTAGCAAGAAACGCCACGGACTTCTTCTAATAGTCAGATCTATACTTTAATCCTGAAGTTATGGTTTCGGGCTCACTAAACTGCCAATTATCTGTGCTTTAAGCTTGTTTCTTCTGTGAAAATAGCGACCAACGAGCCTGAATTTTCTTTCTGTTCATCTGTCATGCTTTTGGAGACCATCATTAAGTTGCATTTTAGGCTATTCCTACGAGACTGAGCAGCCCTGAGTCTGATCCTATCCTCACAGAGTTTGCTTTCTCTCCTGAAGTAGTAAAGGACACAGTTACTAGAAGCACGAAAAAGGTCTCGCTCCAATGAGGCCACGCTCTCATTTTTGCCAAGTGGTCATGAGGATATGCCATCGAAATAGAATGCACTCAGAAACAGGCCCTAAAGTCTTCAGCTATGTTTCATTAAAAACAAACAAAAAAACTCTTCACGTGTCAGATGAAATAGAAACCAGGAAGCTGAGACAGAGTTGGAACCGGGTGAGCTCTTGAAGTGTTTGCTGAGATGGTGAGGTGTGCTTGAGGGCATCTGGTGGCTACTTTCTCCTTAGATTATCACACAAAGATCTGGTGCCCTGGAGACCGGATTGCCCTCTACTGACTCTGGAGATCAAGGTGGAGAATAGGTTAGAAAATCCCCAGGGTCCAAAACTGTGTCTGAATAAATTAAAACACCAAGTTACGGAGCTGAAGATTAAACTAACAACCCCAAGTCAGTGAAATCGACTGTTTTGACTACAGGACACCAAAATGCTAGTCTGCTATTTTGACTGACGTAAGCCATTTGCCCAGCTGGTTGCCTTCTGGCAATACATTAGAGCACAACCTCAATTAACTGGGATTTAATTCAATTAATTGAAAAAAAAATGTGTTTTCTGTCATATTTCACTTTTTGGTAGAAAATGGCAAGATAGCAATCCAGGATCAGGGCTTTATTAAAATATCCTCTATAAGGCAGTGGCTTCCAAAATCTGTTGCACATTGAAATCACCAGGAAGCCTTCAAAAATACCGATTCTCGGCTTCCCCCACCCACACTCTAATTTAATGATGTAGGGAGCCACCTGAACTTCAGAATTCTAACGTATGACAAAGTTGGCGAACCATTGCTCTAAGGTATTTTGAGGGGTGGGTATGATGCATCTTTGTCACCCAAACCATTCTATAACATTGGGTGGAGGAAGATTTGTTTTTCCCTCTTTGGATCTACTGAGCCAAAGAAGAACAATCCATTTAAGCCCACATAAATACAAATACTGTATAATTTAACGTGGTTTAGAGAATTTTGTGTTATTTTTCCTTAGAGAGTTCTGTTGGTTTTAAAATTAAAAATTAGGAAAGGGGCTTCCCTGGTGGCACAGTGGTTGAGTCCACCTGCCCATGCAGGGGACACGGGTTCGTGCCCTGGTCCGGGAAGATCCCACATGCCGTGGAGCGGCTGGGCGCATGAGCCATGGCCGCTGAGCCTGCGCAACGGGAGAGGCCACAACAGTGAGAGGCCCGCGTACCGCAAAAAAAAAAAAAAAATTTAGGAAATAAATACTTCTTTACTATTCAGTCAGACAAACAAAATTCTGTCCTTGTGAAACCGGCTAAGAGAAAAAGCTAAGGGGCAGGCAGGGATCAGAGAGAGAAGGAATGAGAACACAAAGGACAAATCCAGTTTCTCCGCGGCCCCTTGGCTTCCTCGAGAAATGCAGCTTTTCCGGCTGTCTTGCTCTATAAGCCTCTTGACCGAGTTTTTATGTGGATGAGCTTCTGGTGAGAAAGGAAGAGAGTAAAGGCAGCAAGGGAGACACAAGTGCCTTGCTTTTGATGTTCATTCAGTTGTATTGGCTTGTTTCTGCTTCTGCACCTGAACTTATCCGGTCTTGATTATGTGGACCCCGTGAGCCCTGACCCCTCTTGCTTGAGCCTGGATTACCTCCCCAGCTCGATTCCAAGAGCCCTTGTCACAGACTTGCTTGTCCTTGGTGCACCCTGCATTCTGTTTAAGATCGACTCCATGCTCTTCCTACTTTTCCAGACACCCTGGTGGCTTCTCCAGACAGAACCCAAGCCCTGGATTTTCTTCTCATCATCTTAGTTAGACACGGCCACTGTGGTGCCCCAACCAGTGCCTATTCTGAGGGTGCCTGCCACGGACAGTCGTGTATGTACTGGCTGACATGGCTTCCCCCTGGCCTTACCCGTCTCACGGTGGATCTGACCAACTATTGCATTGGGTTGTCAGAGGACCACAGGGGAGTCTGGACTGAAAAACTCTGTCCAAAGAAGGGAGAGAAGTGACAATCAGATGTTTTATGCTGGGGATTTGAACTGGCCAAGGGAACAGGAAAGAGAGAGCAGCAGCAAGGGTTGAGAAGTTGAGAAGTTATGATGTAGCGAGACGGCAGAGTGGCCATGATTCCAGGAGGAGCTGAAACCGCCAGCAAACTGTAGTGGGGAAGGAGAGGAACTCTGAGGTACAGAAATAATACATGGAATTAACAAAGAAAAAGCCTTTTGAGAATCTGATGAAAGCTGTGCACAGCCCCTTTCCCAAACCTTGCCTTACACACAAATAAATAAAGGGACCATATTTTGTAAGCCTTTGTGGGAGTTTACCGACTCTCTGAGGCCCATGACGGGCCCGTGGAGGGTTCACAGAAGCCAGTTTGAGAGCGTTAGGGTAGAGGGTAAAGAAGTTAGTGGTTGGCTACGGGAAGAGAGGCAAGTGTATGAGGAGGAAGATGTCTAGAGCAGGGTTTCTTAACTTCGGCAGTATTGACATTTGGGGCTGGGTAGCTTTTCATTGTGGGGCTGTCCTGTGTGCTGTGGGACGTTGAAGACCATCCCTGAAGCCTGCTCACTAGATGCCAGCACTAACTCCGCCGTCATGACAGTAAAAAATGTCTCCAGATATTGCCAAATACCATGGGGAAGCAAAACTGTCCCTGGTTGAGAATTATGGCCCTAGAAGTTGACTGATTCGTGGGAAACGTAGCATCAGGGTAAAGACCTATCACTGTCAGTTTCTGAGGTCCTTGCAACTGAACTGGGATCCGGTTTCCAATCCTTAAGAGACCCAGCTATTATTCGACTCCTCTCTCTGCTATGGGATAGGAGTCTCAGAGCATACCCCATACGTCTCCTGCTCTCACTTGAGCTGGCTAGTCCAACTGAATCGATTCTTTTCAGTGGTTTTCAAACTTCAGTGCACATCAGAATCCCTTGGAAGGCTTAGTAAAACAAAGATTGCTAAAATCCATCCCCGGGGTTTCTGACCCATAGGTTTGGGGCGAGGCTTGACATTTTACAATTCTAATAAATTCACAGATCATGCTGAGCCCAAAGTCCACACCTTACAGGAAAAAACAGGTGTCTACTTAAAACTCTTTCTGGAGCTCTTACAGCAGAGGCAGAAGGGCAGAAGACAGAATGAAAAAAAAGTGACATCACATCCGTGACTGTTGTCAGTACCCTGCAGGGTAGCACCAGCACCCATTCACCGAGGACGTGAACTTCATGTGAGACATACTTAATACTGTACTCTATTTTATAATCCTCTCTGTGACTTGGAGATAACAATAGCCAATAGTTTACTCACAAAGAAAATGAGGCTTGGAGGTTAGTGATTGGTCTAAAGACCTCACAGGTTTTAAGGGACTGGGCTATAATTTGAACCTAGATCTGTTTTTATTAGTCTGAACTTTCTCTACTCTTCAAGACTTTTCTTTAAAGCAGCACAACTTTCTCTTTCCCTTATGTAAAATCTATATGGGATCTCAAAATATAAAACTGATAGGAATAGTTGAAAGGGGAGAAGGAAGAGTAGGCGACCAGTCCCATCCATTTGGCCTCCTGTTTGCACCTTTTGGCCCACCTGGAGGCACCAGCGCAGAGGTCTAGGGCTCTTAGAAATCCAGCAGGAAAACCACTGCCTTACCTAATTCGGTCTTTCCATTAGTTCATATATTTCAAAACAATCTCCTTCAACAAGGATCCAGTTATCTGATTCATCCACACACTTGAATGCATACCATGAAAGGCTATTCTCTGACTCCAAAGAAGTGTACTATCAGTAACGAGGCAAGACAAGAAACGAGATGTGGGAACAATTACTATAACGCGTCAGCTTCTTTAATGGAGGGCCACATTCTTTTTTGGTGGGAACCTACAAATAAGAACCATTTTAAAGTATTAAAGTGTTAAAATATTAAAACGTTGAATCCCATTTTACAGACCAAAACAGCCATTTATACTTACACACACATATTTAAAGAGAGTAAAGTTAGAAAAAAAAAAGTTTAAAAGTTTAATGTGGTCTGGTCTAGAGCTAACCCTCTGGCTTGAGGCTTGGAACTATTTGAAAGAGTTCTGACAAAAATTGCAAGGGCTGGGCTTCCCTGGTGGCGCAGTGGTTGAGAGTCCGCCTGCCGATGCAGGGGACACGGGTTCGTGCCCCAGTCCGGGAGGATCCCACATGCCGCGGAGCGGCTGGGCCCGTGAGCCATGGCCGCTGGGCCTGCGTGTCCAGAGCCTGTGCCCCGCAACGGGAGAGGCCACAACAGTGAGAGGCCCGCGTACTGCAAAAAAAAAAAAAAAAAAAAATTGCAAGGGCTGTGTAGCTAAAAGATTAGAGAACTGCCTTTTAAAGGATATCACGGTAGTTCCAGTTTTGCCAGATGAAAAGAGTTCTGGAGATTGGTTGCACAACAATGTGAATGAACGTAAGACTACTAAGTTGTACTCTTAAAAATGGTAAAATTTATGTGTATTTTACCAGCATTTTAAAAAGAGAAGATATCATGGTAACTACAACATTCTTGTTGAGTAGCTAAGGCAGCCAGGAAGTTAGTTATTTACTGATTTGTTTGCTGTTTTGGTGGGGGACGAGTGGAAGGAGGATTGGAAATTTATAGAAAACAGGGCGTGCTTTAACATAGATGTATACTTTGGTTTTGCGAGTCATTTGCAAGGCATAAGTTAGTGAGATTCAAAAACTGTAGTTGAGAAAAACTCCCCATGTAGAGAATCAAAAGGAAGAGTGTTCATATACTTACTCTTATTTCCTATTTTCAAAGACTTAAACCTCATTCTGGTTAGGATAGAAGACAGCACAAGGCAGGAACAACTGTATGGTTCAGGGCAGATTCCTGGATCATTCAGAAATTCTTAGAAGTACACTGTACTGTTGGAGATTATTTCAACGCATGTGAGAATCCATCAATTATTTTATTTGCTACTGTTATTTCATTTACTCCCAAGAAAAGAAAACCTCCAGCTAAATCATGATATGCCAAAAATTTAAAGATGTATCTCAATTTCAAAGCTAATAAAATGTATATTAAAAAAGTTCATCTTAGAATTGAAAGTGTATGGTATAAAGAAGATAACCCAACATACTGTCTTAATTAAGTTAGCCTGGCAGAAACATTAAAAATAGATTTCCCTAGAGGACCAAGAAAAGATGTAAGTACATACCTCAAATATTAAGAGAAGCCAAAGCAAGAGATTAAAGGAATGAAAAAAGGCACCCACTATATTCTAACCTTTATTACTCCATGGAATCATTTTCATTTGAGAGATGTTTTAATGGAAATGACGATTCAAAGATAGGTCTTTCCAAAGCCAATTTGGAAATTGGGTGTTGCATATACATGTTTTTCTTAGTAGCCCATTAATTCTTCAAATAGTTTCAGACATACTTGTATTGCATTTCAAGAAACACACAGAATGGAGAATAAACTGGAGAAGTAGAGCAAATGAAAAAAGTGTAGTAGAAACTGAAATATCATTTAAAAAGAGTAAAGCAGAGAAAATAAAGGCACTTGAAAAAAATTTCATTGATTAAAATTAAACTATGAACATTAAAAATCCATCTTTTTTTAAGAATAAGGATTGATTCATGAATTTCTGAGTTAATCTCAAGTTTATAAGAAAATTAAATTAAGTAAAATGCTCCACCCCAACCTCTGAGCATTATGGTTACTCAAGATGTGAATGAAAAGAAATAATACACTATTAGGTTTATTACAGGCTTTAAGAACCAGACGCAGCTCTTTAAGGAACTGATTTTTAAAAATTCTTTACACTAACAGGATGGGGGGGGGCTCCTTATTAATTCTATTCAATCTAATAAATGGAGAAAAAGGTCTTCTGAACCTCTATTATGCCTGAAACTTTTTGCTTCTGGCAATACCTCTTTTTCTTAAGTCTATAATAATCCTTTTGAATAGTTGTAAGAGATCTGGACAACTTCAAAGCCCAAATCCATCTGCCAGTTTTATAATCAATTGTACTGTGGCATTTAGGATATATAGTCACCATTCATAGGAGTTATTCATTCATGAAGAAACAGAATAGGTAATAACTTGAATACTTTACTTGGTTGTCTCATCCTTAGATTATAATATGAATAATTCAATTCCTTTCAACAAAAGTGAACCCTTACTCTATGTAAATGTCACTTTCTTGGGGAATGGAAAGAGTATACATAAAATATAGTAAGTCCCCTACATACGAACGAGTTCTGTTCTGAGAGCACATTCATAAGTCCAATTTGTTTGTAAGTCCAACAAAGTTAGCCTAAGTACCCAACTAACACAATCAGCTATATAGTACTGTACTGTAATAGGTTTATAATACTTTTCACACAAATGATACATAAAAAAACACAAAAAATAAAGAAAACATTTTTAATCTTACAGTACAGTACCTTGAAAAGTACAGTAGTACAGTACAACAGCTGGCATCCAGGGGCTGGCATCGAGTGAACAGGCAAGAAGAGTTACTGACGAGGAGGGAGAAGGGGTGGGAGATGGTAGAGCTGAACGACTGTCAGCAATAGGGGACTGTGGGTGGGAGGCAAGCTGCAATTTCACTCGTGCCTGACATTGATGGAATGCATCTTTGAAGGTTCGCAACTTGAAGGTTCGTATGTAGGGGACTTACTGTAGAGTCTTGTCCTTGATGGACTTAGGCTTTATTATGTGGGGGGAAGAGGCATGATGACTATAACACCAAATAGAAAAACGTGAGGCCAGCTACTCAGCAGGCATGTAGTGCTACAAGGTTCTGGCCAGCACCTGTTCTGATTGGTCAGTGGCTATGCCAGTCCTGTTTTAAAAGAGTTTGAATATTACATCTGAATAACCTTCAGAAAATGATGCAAGCTACCTATCCAATATCCCTTCTCCCTTTCCTCCTTATCAACACAGCCCTCATTCTGTTTAGTGTATCAGTGTGCCTAACCAAAGGAAAGAGCATTTCCCAGACTTCCCTGCACCCAGGGGTAGCCATGTGACACAGTTCTGACCAATGAGTTTTAAGCAAATGCCACTAGGGCAAAAAGCTCTTTCAAAGAAAGTCGATTCAGCCAGCCCTTGACTTGCCCTTCTTGATATCCCTTCTTGCGTGGAACCCAAACTTGTGAAGTTTTTAGAAGGAGCAGCTGTCTTGGAACCATGGATGGCTAGGAAGAGAGTTTGAAGGAACTTGGGCCCCCGGTGCCCTTGTTTGGCTACCTCATCAACCATGGGCTGCCTACCTCTGGACTCCTTAATAAATGAGAAAAATAAAACCCCTAATTTGCTTCAGTTCTTGGTCAGTCAGGTTTGGTGTGACACACAGTATAATACAGTTCTAAAAGACACACCATCCTAAGGTTCAGAACTGGGAAATTCCACAGCGATTAGTAAAGCATTATGAAAAGGACAGGACTTTAAAAAGTAGAATTTTAGAAGTGGAAGGAACCACAAAAATCATTGTGTTCAGCATCGTTGTGAAGGTGAAAGGGCTGGGGCCAAGTAAAGTTGAGTTCTTTGCCCAAAATCCCACAGCTGGTTACCAGCAAAGTGCGGCGAATTGATTCTCTTGCTACCTTGAAACACAAGAGCATCCATGAAACATTGCAGAAGGTGTGCTAATTTGAATGGATGAGTAACAATTTTGGAAGTGTGTAGAAATATATACTGAGAAAAGGTTAATAATTCAACAAAATGTGGGTGATAAAACCAGATGTCTTCCTCGACTCCTTAATTTCCAATCTTCTCCCTTCCTACACTCCAATTCTGATAAATTTTACCTTCTAAATTCTATCTTTTAGGGAGCCTTCCTTGACTATGCCCTCCACCCTCAACTCCTAGTTGGGTGCCATGGCTTTGGACTGCTCTATCATCTGCGCTCTGTATATCATAACACTCACTACATTGTATATTCATCTTCTCTTTAATGGTCCCTATCTCCACCATTCCATGAGGATGGAAATCAGGGCCATCTGTGTGATAAGGTACTGTTTAGCGCTTTGTGGTTACTCAATAACTATTCATAGCCCATACTCGGACTTGGAAAAAAAAAAAGGCAATTCTCTAATGTTTACTGTTTTCATTGGGTGTGTAAGTGTTTCAGTTCAAATGACTTTTGGAAGCTTATACCGACCTATGGGAAATCTCTTCAGAAGTGAATAGACTGCCAACAAAAAGATGCAGAGATATAGACGTCTTTCATAGAGATTAGCACAAATAGTTTCAGGGATACTGCTGCTAGCCTAGGTTGAACTGAACATCACAAAATTTGGGCTTTCTTTTTTTTTTCTTTTTTTTTGCGGTACGCGGGCCTCTCACTGTTGTGGCCTCTCCCGTTGCGGAGCACAGGCTCCGGACGCACAGGCTCAGTGGCCATGGCTCACGGGCCTAGCCGCTCCGTGGCATGTGGGATCTTCCTGGACCGGGGCACGAACCTGTGTCCCCTGCATCGGCAGGTGGACTCTCAACCACTGAGCCACCAGGGAAGCCCTGGGCTTTCTGAAATAGATTTTTCAGCTGAGTTTACACATGGTTGTACCAAGCATATCTAGGATTTTAGTGGAAGTCACCCAGAAATCCAGGGAGGGAATGCTTAAGTTACACTGGATCCTTAAGAAATGGGGAGAAAAGGAAGGGCGACAATGGCTCCACTGGTACCTCTTACAGCCAAAACAAGAGAGAAGGTTGCAGAATTATCTGGTACATTTAGTAATAAGCACATTTGGGTAATTAAAGAAACAGTCTGGATTTCCAACATGGGCATTCCTAAAAGAACCAATTATTTACCCAATGCTTCTCAATGAAGCTTGAGATGAAATCACTTGGAAACCTTCTTTACATGCTGAATGCTAAGCAAGGAATAGCTGTAAAATTTGCCTCTAAAGCAAGTTATAAATTCTTTGAAGCAAGATGTTTGCTTACTTGTGCAAATTAGGAATAGATACGTAGTTTTAAAAAAAATAAATTCATTTATTTATTTATTTTTGGCTGCGTTGGGTCTTCATTGCTGTGCGCGGGCTTTTCTCTAGTTGCGGCAAGCAGGGGCTACTCTTCCTTGCGGTGCGCGGGCTTCTTGTTGTGGTGGATTCTCTTGTTGTGGAGCACAGGCTCTAGGTGAGTGGGCTTCAGCAGTTGCAGCATGTGGGCCCTAGAATGCGTGGGCTTTAGTAGTTGTGGCGCAGGGGCTTAGTTGCTCCGCGGCATGTGGGATCTTCCCGGACCAGGGATCGAAACCGTGTTCCCTGCATTGGCAGGTGGATTCTTAACTACTGCGCCACCAGGGAAGTCCCAGATAGGTAGTTTTAAGCCATGGGGTTTGTTATGGTGGTGCAGTTGCAGAATGTTAACTCACAAAGGTAGTTTTAGGACAGCGTTTATGACCCAGGCTGTCTGGCTTTGACTCTTGACACCACCACTTCCTTGCTGTGTGACATCAAGTGAGTCACTTCTCTGTGTCTCAGTTGCCTCATCTATAACCTGGAGTGATAATCGAACCCACCACGTCGGGCTGTTGTGAGCATTAAGTGTAATGCAATTCACACAGAGTGCTTAAAACAGTGCCTGGGACACAATTTCACTCAATGAATGTCAACTGTCATCACTAGGTGCAGTTTAACAGGGTTTTCTGTAAACTGTTGAGTTGATCTCACAGAGTTAAAGACAATAGAATAAAAAATGATCACAAATGTAACGATTATTCAAACTGGTGATTTAGATCAGGGCTTGGTAAACTTTTTCTTTTAAAGAGCCCCATAAATGTTTTCCGCTTTGTGGGCCATGGGGTCTTTCTTGCAACTATAAATCTCCGCTGTTGTGTGAGAATGGCCGTAGACCATACGTAAAAGAATAGGCTTGGCTGTGTTCCCAAAACACCTTATCTACAAAAACAGGACTAAAATGTTTTTATAGAAACAGATGGCAGGTGGAATTTGCCAACCCTTGATTTAGATAACTGTATACTGCTTTTGTCCAGAGCCATCTTTTGTAAACAATAGGTGAATATTCCGTTTTCTGCCTCAAATTCTTTTCCTCCCCTATTTGCATGATTGGCTCCACCTGATCGCCTTATGTAACGTACCCTTTGCACACACTCACATTCACACACACGCACGTGTGCACACACACCATTTGTTTTCTTCATATCACAATTTCTAATATCTGGCATTTTTTTTGTCTATTTATTTATTTGTTTTCATTGTTTTCTTATCCAGCGTAAACTTGAGGATATAGGACCCTTAACTCTCGGTGCTTAGAACAACAACTGACTTATCCACAGTAGCAGATCAATAAATATTTGTTAAATAAATAAATAGTGACCACAAAGAACTAAAACATTCTGACAGTTTAAATATACATAAATCAAGTGCTACTCTCAGTAAAATACCCTTATGTACTCACTTCTCTCTTAGTAAACTGATCTATGCATCTGCTTTCAATACCCCAGGTCTATAAATGGGGCTTTCGGCCCCAGATCCATGGGCCCAATCATGCTGTTTCCAGCTTATCAGTTTACCCACGGCTACTGATTGAAATATGTATTCTGGAGAGCTTTTGAGTCCTCTCATTCATTATGAATCCACTTTTATTTAAGGCATCTATTTCATGTTCTCTTTTGTCTTTAGATGATGCCATGGTTTTTGGAAAAGTTTGAAAAAAAAAATTCCCTGAATGAGGTGCTTCTATCTTTCTCATTGTTCTGTGTTTAAGATTGAGCATAGTGTCAGGCACACAGTGGGTACTTAATATATATTCATAAATCAACAAATGAGTCTTCGTTGAGTTATTCTAGAACATTCCACAGTAAGAGTATGAGCAAAGGGGTTGCACGGTCTAAAAACACTGGTCAAAACAGAGAAGAATGTACTATATGTGCTGTGTGGGCACCAGAAAGTGAGAACAGGAGGAATGTAAAATCCAATTCTGAGGTAACCTTGCCTTTGACTTTTTTGCAGCATTTACAAAAGACAGAGAAATTTCCAGGACTAAAAAAAAGAGCAATGGGAACATTGTGTTTCTCAAATTACCATATGCATATTATTTACCAGCATGATGAGGCAAGTAATGAATAAATTAGGAGAATAGCACTCAATCCCTTTGTATTCGTGATACAATATCAGCCCTGTCAAATCACCCAAGAATGAATAGGATGATTGTGGAAAGCTAGTTCTCACATTAGCCTGATCCGGCAGATACAGAAAATTGATTTCATAAACACTATGCTGGTATCAGAGCACAGACTCTCTCTGACTGCACAGAAATACCTATCTTTTGTTTTTCCGACATCTATTGCTAGAGCATTCAGCTGCCCTGAGGATGACTTAATGAAAAAAGCAAATAAAGATGAGAAGAGAAAGGTTACTCTTCAGGGTCTGCTCCTCTGATAGTTTCATGGCAAGAAAAAGTGGACAACACCTAATTTATGTCACCTGCACACTTCCTCCCTGGTTAAGGGAAGAAGTCCCCCACTTTACAAAGCTCGTAGAATCTCAGTGTTGGATGAATGTTTGGAGGTTGCCTGCTCCTATCAAATGTACCCTGTAAGCAACTTTTTGTGGCACACCACATATTAGAGGGTTTTCTGAACTCTGCCTGAGCATTTCCATCGCTTTGTCTATGCATCTACTCTACTTTGTACACACTGTTATATTGCATTATTGCAACTCAGAAAAAAAGTTTGCCTCGACCATTTGACCATCTTGAAGACAGGGGTCTTACCCCACTTTTGTGCCTCCAAAACTTTGCTGAGTGCCTGCTCATGGCAGGATCACAACAAATGTTTGCTGACTGAATAAAACAATAAATAAAAGGTTAATATGTCAAACAAAATTCATTTCTCTGCTTAGAAACTTCTATTTTATAAAACAGTATAAAAATATAAGAAATAGCTTACATTTCTATTTCTCAACAACTAAGGCAACTGCAGTTGAGAGAGAAAAACAAAGCCCCCATCACAACATACTTGTTATTAAAATTAAAAAAAAATTTATTGTGTAAGAACACTTAGCATGAGATCTACCCTCTTAAAATTTTTAAAAGTGTACAACACATTACTGTGGACTATAGGTACAATGTTGTACAGCAGGTCTCTAGAATTTATTAATCTTGCTTAACTGAAACTTTATTCCCATTGATTAGTAGTAACTCCCCCATCTTCCTCCCCCCAGGTACTGGCAGCCATCATTCCATTCTTTTATTCTATGAATTGGTCTATTTTAATACCTCGTATGGGGGAGCCATGCAGTATTTGTCTTTCTGGGACTGGCTTATTTCACGTAGCATAATTTCTTCACGTTCTATTAATGTTGTAGCATATTGCAGGATTTCCTTCTTTTTAAAGGCTGAATAGTATTCCGTCATGTGTATATACCACTTTTTTTTTTAACATCTTTATTGGAATATAATTGCTTTACATTGTTGTGTTAGTTTCTGCTGTATAACAAAGTGAATCAGCTATACGTATACATATATCCGCATATCCCCTCCCTCTTGCATCTCCCTCCCACCCTCCCTATCCCACCCCTCTAGGTGGACACAAAGCACCCAGCTGATCTCGCTGTGCTATATGGCTGCTTCCCACTAGCTATCTATTTTACATTTGGTAGTGTATATATGTCAATGCCACTCTCTCACTTCTTCCCAGCTTACCCTTCCCCCTCCCCATGTCTTTAAGTCCATTCTCTATGTCTGCATCTTTATTCCTATCCTGCTCCTAGGGTATTCAGACCACTTTTTTTTTTCTTTTGATTCCATATAGTTAGCAAACGGTATTTGCTTTTCTCTTTCTGACTTACTTCACTATGTATGACAGACTCTAGGTCCATCCACCTCACTACAAATAACCCAGTTTCGTTTCTTTTTATGGCTGAGTAATATTCCATTGTATATATGTGCCACATCTTCTTTATCCATTCATCTATCAATGGACACTTAGGTTGCTTCCACGTCCTGGCTATTGTAAATAGACCTGCAATGAACATTGTGGTACATGACTCTTTTTGAATTATGGTTTTCTCAGTGTATATGCCCAGTAGTGGGATTGCTGGGTCACATGGTAGTTCTATTTTTACTTTTTTTAAGGAACATCCATACTGTTCTCCATAGTGGCTGTATCAATTTACATTCCCACCAACAGTGCAAGACGGTTCCCTTTTCTCCACACCCTCTGCAGCGTTTATTGTTTGTAGACCTTTTGATGATAGCCATTCTGACTGGTGTGAGGTGATACCTCATTGCAGTTTTGTTTTTTTTTTAAATTGAATTTTTAAATAAAAATGCAGATGAATCAATCTTGACCCATTATGCTAACAATTTTAGTTAGCTCCCTGTGCCATTGAAAATCTCTTCCTTAAATGACTTAATGCATTGCTTTTTTCTTCTTTTTTTAGTTTCAATTTTTTTGTTTTTTAACATCTTTATTGGAGTATAATTGCTTTAAAATGGTGCATTAGTTTCTATTGTATAACAAAGTGAATCAGCTAGATGCATACATATATCCCCATATCTCCTCCCACTTGTATCTATCTCCTTCTCACCCTCCTTATCCGACCCTTCTAGTTGGACACAAAGCACTGAGCTGATCTCCCTGTGCTATGCGGTTGCTTTCCACTAGCTATCTATTTTACATTTGAGAGTGTATATATGTCCATACCTCTCTCTCACTTCATCCCAGCTTACCCTTCTCCCTCCCTGTGCCCCTGAGAAAACCATAATTCTAAAAGAGTCATGTACCACAACATTCATTGCAGCTCTATCTACAATAGCCAGGACGTGGAAGCAACCTATGTGTCCATCAACAGATGAATGGATAAAGAAGATGTGGCACATATATACAATGGAATATTACTCAGCCATAAAAAGAAACGAAATTCGGTTATTTGTAGTGAGGTGGATGGACCTAGAGACTCTCATACAGAGGGAAGTAACTCAGAAAGAGAAAAACAAATACCATATGCTAACACATATATATGGAATCTAAAAAAAAAAAAAAAAAAGTTCTGAAGAACCTAGGGGCAGGAAGGAATAAAGACACAGACAAAATTGTAGTTTTGATTTGCATTTCTCTAATGATTAAGGATGTTGAGCATTCTTTCATGTGTTTGTTGGCAGTCTGTATATCTTCTTTGGAGAAATGTCTATTTAGGTCCTCTGCCCATTTTTGGAGTGGGTTGATTGGTTTTTTGTTATTGAGCTGCATGAGCTGCTTATACATTTTGGAGGTTAATCCTTGGTCAGTTGCTTCATTTGCAAATATTTCCTCCCATTCTGAGTGTTGTCTTTTTGTCTTGCTTATGGTTTCTTTTGCTGTGCAAAAGCTTTTAAGTTTCATCAGGTGCCATTTGTTTATTTTTGTTTTTATTTCCATTTCTTTAGGAGGTGGGTCCAAAAGGATCTTGCTGGGATTTATGGCACAGAGTATTCTGCCTATGTTTTCCTCTTAGAGTTTGATAATGTCTGGTCTTACATTTAAGTCTTTAATCCATTTTGAGTTGATTTTTTTGTATGCTGTAAGACAAGGGTTCAATTTCATTCTTTGAATGTTGATATCCAGTTGTCCCAGAACCATCTGTTGAAGAGACAATCTTTTCCCCATTGCGTATTCTTGGGACCCTTGTCAAAGACCGATTGACCACATAAATGTGGATTTATTTCTGGGCTCTCTATTCAGTTTCATTAGTATATATGTGTGTCTTTATGTTTTGATTACTATAGCTTTGTAATATATTTTGAAATCAACAAATATGTTGCCTCCAGCTTTTCTCTTCTTTCTCAAGATTTATCTGGCTATTCCTGGTCTTTTGTGGTTCCATATGAATTGTAGAACTTTTTTTTCTATTTCTCTGAAAAATGTCATTGGGATTTTGATAGGGATTGCATTGAATCTGTAGATTGATTTGGGTAGTGTGGACACTTTAACAATATTAAATCTTCCAACCCATAAACATGGGATATCTTTCCATTTGTTTGTGTGTTCTCTAATTTCTTTCATCAGTGTTTTGTAGTTTTCAGTATACAAGTCTTTCACCTTCTTGCTTAAGATTATTCCTCAGTAGTTTATTCTTTTTGATACTATTGTGAATGGGATTGTTTTCCCAATTTCTTTTTTAGATAGCTTGTTTTTTGTGTATAGAAATACAACTGATTTTTTGTGTGTTGATTTTGTGTTCTGCAACTGTACTGAATTCATTTATTAGTTTTGACAGTATTTTTATGGAATCTTTAGGGTTTTCTATATGCAAGATCATGTCGTCTGCAAACAGGGACAATTTCACTTCTTCCTTTCCAACTTGAATGCATTTTATTACTTTTTCTTGCCTAATTGCTCTGCCTAGAACCTCCAGTACTATGTTGGATAGAAATTGTGAGGAATAGTCATCCTTGCCTTTTCTCCTCATCTTAGAGGAAAAGCTTTCAGTTTTTCACCTTTGACTATAATGTTAGCTATGGGCTTTTCATATATGGATTTTGTTATGCTGAGGTACTTTCCTTCTATTCCTTGTTTGTTGAGGGTATTTATCATGAAGGGATGCTGAATTTTGTCTAATGGTTTTATTACATTTATTGAGACAATCATGCGGTTTTTGTTCTTTATTCTGTTAACGTGATGTATCACATTAAATGATTTGCATATACTGAACCATCACTGCATCCCAGTAATCAATACCACTTGGTCATGGTATATGATCCTTGTAATGTGCTGTTGGATTCACTTTGCTGTTATTTTGCTGAGGATTCTTATATCCATATTCATCAGCAAAATTGATCTGTAGTGTTTTCTTGTGGTGTCTTTGTGTGGCTTTGGTGTCAGGGTAATGCCGGCCTCATAACAGGAGTTTGGAAATGTTTCCTTCTCTTCATTTTTTTAGAATGGTGTGAGAAGAATTGGCATTGATTCTTCTTTAAAGGTTTGGTAGAATTCACCAGTGAAGTCATTTGGTCCTGGGCTTTTCTTTGTTGGGTGGTTTTTGATTACTGATTCAATCTTTATGCTAGTTATATCTGTATTCAGACTTTCTATTTCTTCATGATATAGTCTTGGTTGTAGGAATTTATCAGTTTCTTTTAGATTATCCAGTAGTTTGGTATATAACTGCTCGTAGTAGTCTCTTATACTCCTTTGCATGTCTGTGGTATCAATTGTAATGCTTCCTCTCTCTTTTCTAATTTTATTTATTTGAGACTTCTTTTTTTTTCTTAACCAATCTAGGTATGGGTTAGTCAATTTTGTTCATGTTTTTCCAGAGATCAACTCTTAGTTTCATTGATTTTTTTTCTATTGTTTTTGTATTTCATTTATTTCTGCCCTAATCTTTGTTATTTCCTTCGTTTTGCTAAGTTTGAGTTTAATTTGTTCTCTTTTTTATAGGTCCTTAAGGTACAAAGTTAGGTTGTTCATTTTAGATTTCTTTTTTAATGTAGGAGTTTATTGCAAAAAACTTCTCTCTTATAGCACACTTGTTATTTACATGGACTTTTATTTTCCAAAAGTCAGATCATGCAATGGTAACTTTGCAATGTTAGGTTAGCTTTTAACTGCTTTTAGCCTTTCCTGGCCCACAGTGGCATAATAAGTCTGAGCTTTCTTTTGTCTCTATCTTATTCGTTTAAGATTTACTCATTTTTGATTCATCAATGAAAGAGAAAAAGCATTAATGAGGACTGGCTTCATGGTCTTCACACTGTTTTTGAGTATAGTTACTTTATTCACAATAAACATCTCCTTGCAATGTGCACATTGTTTCAATACATTGGAGATTAAGTCCCTGCCATAAAGATCTTTACATTCCTAAAGCCATTTCAATTTTGAAAGCAAATTTTGTTATATTCAATGCCTAGTGTTGTTAACTCATCATTAAGGGCCCTAGAGAGTCCAGATACTGTAAGTGTTGTAGCTGAGGCTCTGGGTGAGTTCTAAATCACTTTGGAATCTGGTTGACTCTTTTGCTGGTGGAGGAAAATGTTCATAGTGAAATAAAACCACTAAAATGGAGAAGGAAACAGTAGTTGCCCTGGGCTGGTTACTTCATCACTCACTTTTCCCAAATTTAATTAGTCCTAAGTACTACACATGTTGACTAAACATCTCACAGTAATAATTGTCAGAAGGAGGAGCCTGGAGGGGGAAAAGTCATGCACAAACCAGAATTCTCAGTGAGAGTTAGAAAGGCTGGATTCCATACTGAAATGTTTTTCAAAATATAGCCAAAGCAGATGGTATTTGAAAGCTGTTGGGTGGAGGAAGATCTTCCCCCCAATTAATTAGGTGATACTAATTGCTTTAAACATGCCTGTTCATAATAGTCCGCATACAATTTCCTTAAGCTATTGGTGGTGTGAACAAGTTGACAGAGAACCTCCACAAATCCTTCATCATGATCTTCAAATCTAGGATGATGGAATTCTTACAAAGCTAGACTTGCCAAGTCCCTGCCAGAGTCTGGTTCTATCAAGTAACCAATCAATCAAAGTAGGCATTCAATGTGACATGTTTAGTGCCAACTATTCAAAAGGGACTACACTAGCTCCTGGTGGGGGGTATAATAAGTAGCATATATAGATGAAATAAATGAGATGCTTGCCTTCAAGGAACCTACAGTGTAGTGGGAAACAGACATGTAAACAAATCATTTGCAGTACAGTTTTGTAAGTGTGTTTTTGAGTATAGTTACTTTCTTCATAACATACATCTCCTTGCCATGTGCACAATGTTTTATTACATTGGAGATTAAGTTCCTCTCATAAAGCCCTTTGCATTCCTAAGAAGAGACACCCTTCAACAGAGCTCTTTCTCAAACACTATTGTAGTCAGTATGTGGGTGGCAACCTTATTTCCTAATTGAAGTTTGGGGGACACCTGAATGTCTTCCCCATGCTTGTGGGGATTATAACTATAAACTCCTCCTGAGAATATGAAGTCAAGCACATAGGCCCTGGGTGAGCACCACACATGCTGGCAGTGGTTTAGAAACGTGGAAATTTCGTTCCTCTCTCTACAGGGAAGGATGGAGTTCTCAGAATATAAAGGCATAGGGTAATGAAGGACAACCCCAGTGCTTGTCTGAGAGTAGTGCTCTTGCCAGAGCAACTGTGTGATTAACCAGGGCAATCAAGGCAGCTTTTTTAAAAAAGCAAATCCAGGTTCTGCACTTATGTAGTCCCCCTGTATCTTTCTGAAGCAAGATTTCTTTCACTCTTTTGGAAAGGCGTTGGAGAAGAAGAAAAGAAGAAGAAAGAGGAGTTATCCAACAGGCTTGGGAACAGAAAAGAACCTCCAACCATCTCACCCCCGCACCGTGGCACCCCCAACTCTTGTCCCTAAACTTCCAGGGACCCAGAAGAGGAATGGATGCTGTGGGGAAGAGCAGGATGCTAAAGCGGATCTCAGCCCCTCGTTCCAACACTACCTCATCTGCCAAGCCATTAAAAGTCAGTCCCTTTTGTCTCACCACAGGCCACCAATTCTTCATATAGTTTTCTGTTTCACAGTTTCTTCCATCAACCCAGCTAGAAAAGCAAAGATTTAATGCAGTCATGGCAGGGGGTCAGCCATAGCTGGGAAAATGACTGGTCAGGTCTGTGATTGGACCTGACACTGTGAGACCCACTTTTCTGCGCCAGTCACTGTATCGTTCAGCTTTCTCTGAGATTTACTGCCCACTCTAGTTGCACTGTCTCCAGCTGTGCCTGAGAAGCATCGTGGCTTCATTTCTACCCTCATTTCTGGAAGATGAAATGCCTCCTCAGGTTCACATGAGTCTGCTATAGTCTCCATTTCTGAAACTATTAAACCACAGCTTTAGAAAGCAGATTTCTTTCCTGTGTTGAAATAAAACACAGAGGCAATTCAACCATCTTTTTACCCAGAGTAGACGTTGACAATCAGAATGTAAGGCTTGGGAGGCAGAGTTTAATCAAGGCTGAATGGTAATGGGACTCATGATAGCTAAAAGCCCTGATTATCTGATGTGTGTACTCAGGGTGTGTGGAGAAAAATGCTTTTGTAAAAATCAGAGCCAAAATAAAAGATAAATTCCAAATCAGAAGAGGCAAACTTAAAACAACCACAATTTTGAAGAATCAGAATATAGACAAAATTCCAAGCACTACTGACTTCCCGAAAAGAGGTCTTGGACAAATATATTTTAATGCTCAAAAAAGAACACACAATGAAATGTGGTAAAAACCTGTAGAAAACCAAAGATTCGTCAAATACATATATTACTCCTTCTGGAACCAACTGCTTGTCATAGGTGTCAACGCATTTACTATGGTAGAATTAGAAGAAAATTGCTTTTTAAAACTCTCTGAGAACAGTAAGTTAAATATATTTGTGTTTCTAATACAGATAGGGAAACAACAGAGAATTCATCACAGATTTAATTTTTTCATTCATTTTTAAAGAAACGAACTCAGAAAGGGGTTTTTGCTAAATTCTCTAAATTGACGGCACTAATTTAAGTTGGACAATTTTACAACCTACTCTCTGAAATATTTCAAATTGTCTTTTCCTTAATAGCAGTTATTTTGATCTTAATTATCTAGAAAGTTGTTTCAATCTCCACTTCACTTTGGGGCATCAATCTTTAGGAGTGGATCTCCTTCCCTCTACATACTAACGATATCCCAACCATTCGATTTGGGTTGAACTTCCAGGGTGTGGGCTTTCTGAGAATTAGTGAGACTTTTTGTAATGCCAATAAAGGGAGCCCCTCCTGAGAAAAAATAAAAGGCTTAATATTTTGTGGTGTGGAGAGTCACTGTTTACTGCAAATCGCCATGTGAGCTGAGGAGGGGCAAAGATGGGAGAGATGGGCTTTGATGCTGGACAGATTTGGGGTGGAATTCCAGCTTCACTGCTGATTGGTCACGGGAACACTAACAGGCATTTTAGCTTTTGTTTTGTTTTGTTTTGGCCGTGCTGCGCAGCTTGCGGGATCTCCCCTGACCAGAGATTGAACCCCGGCCCTCGGCAGTGAAAGCACCGGGTCCTAACCACTGGACTGCAGGGAATTCCCTGAACAAGCTTTAATCTTTAGGAGGTTTGGGTTTTTCATTTGTAAGAGAAGAATAACAACATTTACCTGATAGGGTTGTTATGAGCACAGGGTGCATAGTATATGCCCAATAAAAATGAGTTCCTTTCCTTCTCTCAGAGAAGGGAGAGAGCCTAGAAACCATTTAGTTCAAACCCTGATTTTAAAAGAGACAATTTTAAAAATTAACATTTTACAGGACTTTGAGTAATGCCAACAAGAGAGATCCTAGTTTCAGATTTTAAAATGCCATTATTTGCACTTAAGTATGAAAAGGAAATAAATTATAGGTAGTATGTATGTTTGGGAATTTTTAAAAGTATGCATACATGTAGAATTCTAAAGATGTAAGACATATACATCAAATATATACATACATATAGAGTTTCTTTAATTTTTGAGAACTAGTAAGGCTTCAAAAGTTTTAGAAGAATGCAAGA
The DNA here is from genome assembly GCF_003676395.1 of Aethalodelphis obliquidens. Lineage (NCBI taxonomy): Eukaryota > Metazoa > Chordata > Mammalia > Artiodactyla > Delphinidae > Aethalodelphis > Aethalodelphis obliquidens. The sequence continues at coordinate 3,433,291 of NW_020838024.1, read as the reverse complement.
ATGTGACTTTAAGAGTATAGCTTTGGGCTGTAAAATAGTGTTTTGGACTCCAAAGCACCAAATAAATATAGTTGGTAGTCTTTATCTGCCATGATGTAACTAAAATTCTTAGAATTCAAAATGTCGAGCTGCTTGGTAATTTCCTTTTAGTATAACCATCATCATCTAGCTTAGTTTACATCTGACTGACCTTAAAAGACCTGAGATTTTATTAAAAGGTAAAGTCATCATCAGAATACCTATTGTCAGTTTTGCTTGTGGTTTTGATAATATCTCTGTTTATTTCTTTTGGCTCAGTCATATATGGTATACTAGGTCTGAGGGCTAACTGGTTGACCTAGTTTGGAAGACCTAAGGAAGCCATATAGTTTTAGCAAATTAAAACCTATGTGAATCATTCTATAAATAACCAGTTTTCACCCAGCTTACATGTAAAATACTGGGATAGACTAGCAGACAACTAAGTTTCTTACACAATTCCTACAAGGGTTCTTGTCATTGTGGGTGCACTTCAAACGCTAGGGGTCTCTGGTGAAGAGTTTTAGCAATCCTGGTTTTAATTTTACCAACTACACATTTATTTAGACACATCTTGAAGATATTTTTAGTGTGCACCTCCAATGATTTCCATTATTTATAAATCCTATTATTTGCTTTTAAATAAGAACTTGCCCTAAGTTCTCAATACATTAGAAAATTTCAGTGGGAAATTCCACAGTATGATTTGCTGTATGGATTGACCATGGTTAAGAGTGATTTTCCACCTACCTCGACAGCCATTGAGGCAAAAACACGTCCTTGCTTTAGTCTATGGTAGAGCTCATTTCTTCCTCTTTATTCTTTCTTACCAGAGAGCAAGGGTAGTTCTATGGTTTTCCATTAGAAACACACACTTTCTAATGGAAGACTGAGACACAGACAAGCCCTGAACAGAGCTCCTGCTGGTTTTTGTTCCTTTTGTTACTGAAATGTAACTTAACAAATGTAGCTTATGAGCTCTGCTTTTGGAAAATAGGAGACTTCTGGCCACACTTATCTACTGTTTACAGCCCTGATATCTAAATTTCCTTTAAAACAACAACAAATGGAATCATGCCATCAGACTAATGATGTGTGATAACTCTAAACTGGATTTAAAGCCATTTAATTGATCACACATTTTACTGCTATGGCAGTGTCCAATTAATAGTCACCATCTGCATTTTCTAGAAATACAGCTGCATCCTCAACAGTCTGTCATCAAATTAAGGGCCTGCAGAAGGGGAGATACACGATGAATATTGAAAGTAAAAGGGTTCTGACTACGCTAGTGAATGAAAACGATAAAATCAATGAAGTGGGAGGTAAGGAGAAAAAAAGCTTTATTTCATATGCCTTGGAGGGGATAGGACAGTGTAGGATCTGAAAGAGACATCCCCCTGCCCCCATAGGAGTCAATGACAAAGGAACTGAAATTTCAGTTGTTTTTCTGGAGTAAAATTATATGCTTTTGGGGGGCAGCTGAATTCCCTCTAGGAGCTAGCTACTGACGTGTTGCACACAGTAGGCATCTAAAACATATTTGTTAGATGGATGAAGGAATGAAGGAGGTGCTTTGACAAAAACCAGCATGGAAAAGAATTACAAGGTTTCACTACTCAGGCAATATCTCTGAGGCTGTAATAAACACTACTGCTATTTGCTAACATTCCTAGCTCTTTTCTTTCTGGGCACACCAGAGGGCCACACTTGCTTGCTCTCCTGAATTGAGGCATGGCTGTGAGAACCATGAAATGGGAGTAGACATGACTTCTGTCCCTTCCAGATGGTGGTCTCTAAGAGCTGGTGTATGATTGTCCACGCTGCTCTTACCCTGCGGCAGTGGTTGTGGAATCATGAGTTGATATGGAGAGGCTAAGCCAATAGGAGGACATCTGCTCTGGAGACTTGCCTGGATCCACAGAAGACTCTGAGCAAGAAGTAAACCCTTGTTGTTGTAGCCAACACGTGGCAGCTGGGATATTCCAAAGACCATCAAGCTGGCCCATAATATCTCCCATCCAACATGCTCTTCTTCAGTGTGAATTGGCCACTCTCCCATCCAGAGCGGGTGCTATTTCCTTTCCCCTTTGATTTGGGTGGTGGAAGTGATGCTGTGTGACCTCTGAGACTAGGTCAGAAAAGGCCAGGAAGCTTCTCTTGGAGCATTCACTCTCCTGGAACACCTGCTCTCTGCACGCTCCCTCTCAGGATCTAGCCACTCACACAGAATCCCAGCTAGTCTGAGACATCTCAGCCAAGTACCAAACATGTAAGTGAAGAAGTTTCTAGAAAATTTCAGCCTCAAGCCATTTGAGCGTTCCCAACTGAGATCCCAGACTACAAAGCAGATACAAGACATCACCACTGTGTTGCATCTAATCTCCTGGCCTACAGAATTTGTGAGCATAACAATATAATTATTATTTTACACTACTAGTTGGGGCAGTTTGTTATAAAGCCACTGGTATCTGGAACATACCAATCTGGAATTTGTTACCACACCATAATTTAGCCCATCCTAATACAAAGGTGATTTCTGGAAAGTCAGACAACATAAATAGCAAAGGAAGGTGAACAATAATGTTTTCAGTTTTTTGGTAGTAGTACCCTACATGGTACCACCATAATGGGGGAGTTATACAGGCTTAACTGGCATCCATTCTCCTTAACTACAAATCACATTCCCAGCACCTCATTCATGTATGCAAGGTTTAACAATCTGAATTTACTGGTGCACAGTAACAATATTTATTGTTTCATCCAGGCAAGATCTATTCTACAAATAACTGTATCCTTCTGTGCCTCAAGGAAACAAATGATACATTAAAACATATTTACACATGGTAAAATGTTAGGAAGAAAACTGGGAAGCTCATTTGTGGCATGATTGGTTGACATTACAGAAATGGTTGGCATCTAAGTCAACTATGTTACATGTAAGTTTCAGATACTGCCATGCAAGTCTGGGAGATTTCTTAGTAAATGCTGCTCTTCCCCTTCAAATTATTAGTACAAAAAATTTAACCAAACGACTAGAATAGCTTAGGAGTCCACATCACATTATATTAGGAAGTGTGGATGCAAGGAATGAAAAAGCGTAGAAGAAAATTGCCAACATTACACACAACTGTAATACTGATTAATGAGCTTAATTTTAAGGTTCTACAGTTCTAGGGACAAATGGACATCATGAATCCACACTAGTGCAACTTAGTCTGACTTAAGGTCTGTTTCACAGCTTCTTAATTAAACTTCATGGGCCGATTTTCATTATTCATAATGTGTTGGGAGATACATGTCCCAGAGAAAATATAAAATGTACATTAGTAGTTTGCATAGAAGGCAAAATAAATATTCCAACGGAGGAGCAAACCAATCCAGAGCAAGGAACCAACTATACACAGAAGACATTGATATATGTGATGACTTCATGTCATTCATGTCTGACTCATAGCAACAAGACAGGCAGAATGGAGAGAAGTATGTAAGGGTCCACATACTAGGGTCATGCACGTGTTCACTAAGTATCACACAATTTAAAAGGCCATGGGGCTTGCCATTGGCAAGACCTGGAATTAAATTGCAGCTCCTCTGTAACTTGCTGTTTGACCTTGAGCAAATAACTTTTCTATGTCTCAGTTTCCCTAACTTTAATATGAGGATAATGATTTCCATCATGCAGGGTTATTTTGAGGAGAGGAAATCATGTGTATAAAATAAAATGCCCGATATATTGTGAGCACTTAATAAAGGGTGGTTATCGTTGTCATATTTTAATAAGAAGTAGTAGCAGTCTCGTCAGCACAAAAGGGTTTTGTAAACCCTCGGATTACAAAATCCAGCAGTCAGTCTGCTTCTTGGTGCTTTGCTGAGAGAGCATTTGGATTTAGGCAAAGGCTTTGGATTGTCTCGTTTTGCTTTTTCATTTTGTTGCCAGGGTAAACTCATTAGGGACTTCTTCTCTCAAAAAGCTTTGTAAGGACCAGTCTCAAATCTGCCTGTTCAGGTCTGTGGGCCAGAGATATAGATGCCCACGTTTGAAGCCTTTTTCCACACGATGGCCATATGCAAAACTAGCCGGTAAGCCATGATTCCCTTCTGGGTTTTCATCAACGACACTAAAATGATTGTTATTATATAACAACAAAAAAGGGAGGAAGTGATTTGCAAGCCAATAATTCACACATAGCCAGTGCTGCATTCTAAGAAATTCTTTGATTTGCTCAGGGTGGGTTGCTGTTTTTACAATTGTCTTTCTTTTTCCCATTTCTTCCTCATCTCTCTGCCAGCTGTCCTCCCCGCCCCCATCCTTTTACTCCACCACACACACACACACACACACACACACACTCCATCATTTCTCCAGTACTGTGGGAAGCCAGCCGCCTTGTCCCCGAGCAGTCCCCTGGACCCATGGCTGATGGCTGCCTATTTATTCAGTCTGCAACAGTACCCAAATCCCAGGTGCCAGCCTAGGTCGCCTTATTTACCACAGAGTCTGTTGATCATGAGGTTCCTTGCCTCTAGAGAGAGCCCTGCTGACAGATTTCAAAATCCATCACATAGAATTGATGATTCCTTTCACTGGGTTTGATCATTATTTTCTCATATCCCAGAGGATCTGTTGACAAATTCCTGCAGTTCACCAAAACTGGATTCTAAAATTTAAGGTTAAATAAAATATATGTGAAGATATTTTCTATGCCAAACAGAAGGAATAGTTTCCAGGTAGAAGACTCATAGAATTACAGATCTCTTAAGCTGGAAGACCTCTTTGAAGTAAAGGAGTCCAACTTCTTGGTTTACATTTGAGGAGGAAAAGATTCTGACAGCCAGCACTGGAAGCTCAAATAATTTAAGGTGTAGAAACTCTTGGAGGCCATGAAAATAATGTCACAACCATTTTAGTGCCTAAATACTTCATGACACATTTTCAAGTTTACAGTTATTCAGTCTCACACTGTCCTTCCTCTATTTGACTTATTTTAAAAATGTATTTATTTATCCTTGGCCATCACCACAAAGCATTCAAGGCTGCGTCTTTCCAATACGAAGAAAATATTACTCTCAGCAGGGACGCTTGTTTTTTGAACTGTTTGCTTAGTGGCAGAGATGGATTTCCACTCTCTTGTCTGTTTCATTTTGTAATGAATTCCACTCATTTGTGAAGCTGAGTGAGGTGTGCGGCCAGGAAACAGAGTGAAGCTAATTTGTGAGAATACAACCAGTTGAGCTAACTGGTTTCACCTCCTTGTTCACATAAACCACAGCTAAAAAAAAAACCCATCATTAGCTATTTATAACAAGGAAGAACAATGAACATGTGTAACAAGTGTATAAATTAGAATAAGGATAAGACCAAATATTTGTTTAACTAAGCTTCTGCTTAAATAGAGGCCATTAGGATTTAATGACACCTGGGATTTGGATGCTGCGTCAGGGTGGACAAAATGGGCAACCATCACCCTCATTTTTAAGATGTGGGAACTGAGGTTTAAAAGAATTAAAGAACTTGCTGGAGATCCCAAAGTTAATAAGGACCATTCCCAGGACTTGAAGCCAGGACCGAGGGTTCATCCCCCTGTACCCTAATCATTTAAGGTGCTGACCTATTGATTAAAGGCACAAAATGAAGTTCAAACAAAAGATAAGTCACAATTTTGCAAAGTTCTTTCCAGCTGTGAATATTAGTGTACTGAAAAATATACATGTACGCATTTTTATACATTGCTTGCATATGAAGAGCAATGCAAGTTCATCTCCCTTCTCACCCAGAAACTTTCGTTTTTACTGTACTTCAAATCATCCAGGTGCCTTTTTTTGACTGCCACCAGTGAGATAGTTTATGACTATGTCCACCCCTATGTTACCGAAAAGCAAAGTAAATGAAAATACTGACTTTATCTTTCCAGTTGCTCAAACTAAAAAGTCTTGGGGTCATTCTTGACTCCTTCCTTTTTCTTTTATGCCATATCCAACCCATTGGCAAATCTTATTGATTCTACCTTTACAGGAGATAGAAAATGCAACCATCTCTCACTTTCTTCATGGCCACCACCTTGGTCTAAGCGATTGCCATCTGCCTGGAGGATTGCATTCACCTCCTGGCCGATCTCCCTGCCTCTCTCCTTACCCTTTACAGTCTATTTCCAACATAGCAGCCAGTATGATTCTTTTAAAACAAGTTAGATCCTAACACTATTCAAAACCAGTCAATGGCTCCCCATCTCGCACAAAGTAAAAGTTACTGTAATGACCTACGATCTGGTCTCCAGGCAACTCTGAAATCACCTCATACTATTCACCCCTCCCTCCCGCCCCCCACTTGTGCCACTCCTGCCACTCTGGTCTCCTTGATGCTCCTGGAACGTACCAAGCATGTTCCTATTTCAGGGCTTGTGCAGTTGCTATTCCTACTGTCTATAGCACTTTCCTCAAATACCCTCCGTGGATTGCTCTCTCAACTCCGTTGGGTCTTTGCCCCAAATTACCATGTCAGTGATTTCTTCACCAGTTCTGTCCTTTGACTCAAGCAAGAAGGGCAACTGTCCTGGCTCTCCCATTTTAGAGGGCCCTGCTCCGATTCATCCTCCCCAGTGGGGCAGAGAGTATGCAGGGCTAGGTTGTGTTGCCTGATTAGAGCTCACTCCCCTCTTCCCACTTCTAGACAACATTCTGAGTACCCATAGTTCCTGGTCCAATGGCCCTGAGCCCACTTCCAAGACAGTGCAGCCAGTGGGCACACGCCTAGGCCTGGGAAGAGGGCCAAGCAGCAGCTGTTTATGGGGTATGTGGTTAGAACTTGGACTTATGGGCTCAAGTGTTCACATGCATGTGTTTGAGATGCAGGACATTGCTGGAGGTAGAGAAGGAACAAGTGAACTCTTCACTTTCTAGTGCAGCACTCGGAGGGGTCTGAGAGTGCCAAATTTGAACTTGGCCTTCTAAGACGTAATGAAGGTTTATGGTTAAGGAAGTAGGATGATCCATATTTGATTTCAGAGTTTATCAAATATTTAGACATTTGGCGTGAAGTCCTTCATTTGTAATTTCCCCCCAGGCCCTGCAAATATCAGGGGCTCGTCTGGCTCTCCATGACCACTCTATTCGTAATTGCTTCCCTTCCCATGGACACTCCATATCGCTCCTCCCTTCTCTTCATTTATCTCCTTAGCACTGATTACCATCTGGCAGGGTATTTGTTCAGTTTCTCTCCTACACAGAGCATGTAAGCTCCACTGAGGGCAGGTTATTTTCTGTTTTGTGTATTGCTATTTCCCTAGTGCCAAGAATAGCCCTTCGCACATGGTAAACACTCATTAAACATTTGTTGAATGAATGAATGGTTGTTGGCTATCTTCTAATAAGCACCTACCGTTTTACATGTGTTATGTCATTTAAATCTAACTAACCCTATGAGCCTATTACAATAAACCCAATTATTATTTCCATTTTACAGTGTAGTCTTAGAGGGTTGAAATAAATTCCCTGAGGTCACACAGCTTCCAAATAGAATTTGATCACACGTCTCTCCACTTCCAAAGCCCATGTTCTTTCCACCATATTGCCTTTGGATATGCTAAGATCCAAACAGGAGATCTAGAAGTTTTGTGATGCAAGGATTTCCATCCCATTTGCCTGGCTGGCTGACTCTCTCTTTAAACTCAAGAGAGTACTGAATTGACAAGAGAACTTGAAAATGGTAGAAATTTTTCTTTCAGCAATTTGAATTTATTTATTTTCTTTGTTTAGCCTGGACAGGTAGTGATGATGTATATTAGTCGGGGAAATTCACATAAACACGGTGCTTGGACTGAAAATATTCGGAAGGAGAATAAATATTTTCTACTAGTCAGATGTGTTCAAGATGGATGACTTACACAATGATTCAGGGTGGAGGTGGGGCATTTATCAGTGGTCCGTAAGATAGCCTGCACTTCGGAACAAAGGCAGAAATTGGAGGAAATTGGAGGAAAAACAGGACTTTGCTGCTGTTTTTCCCAGTGTTAGGTTTATTCATAACTGTTTTCGCTTGGTTAGGACTATGAACACTTCATTCTTAGAGTGCCACGTGGACTGTGGGTTGAGATGTCATGGAAAAATTACAGATGCCCAGGTGGGGCTGCTTCTCACCAAAGCTTCCTCAAGTCTTGTGACTGCCTTCTTTCTCCCAGGATGTCTCATTAAATCCCCAGTCTAGCTCCTGATTCAAAGCCAATCTCATGTTCCAGGAAACAGTCCAAGATATTTCCTGCCTGGGGTCCTGCCCCTGGATACATTAACGCCAGGCTGCCCTTTTCCTGTAAACCGTCCTTGAAGCTTTCCTTTTGAATCACAGCCCTTTGGGCTCATTTTGGAAATCATAAATCTTCTCTGGATTCAAACAAGGTCTTATTTTATTTCAGATGTTGAATCCTTCTATGCCAGATTTGTTTACTATACTATTAATATATAGTATAATATGTATAGATGGTATAACGCCAACCTTTCATACCATGTTTTTAAACTTCGCCGCTCGGAGTTCCATGAATAGCATTCATTCATTTTCTGTTTATGTACCGAGAGCCTGCTACATGCTCCGGCTGGAGCAAAAACCTGAAACTAAATGTAGTCACCACATTCACAGAGTTTACAAACAGACTTAACATGGAAACAAATACAACAGTTATCTAGGGACAGTGATATTTTAATTGAGCTTCTCAGCGTAAAAGAAATGATATCCAAGGTGGCTTAGACTCAGCTTTCCTCAAAATGTCAAAAACAGGGCTTCCCTGGTGGCGCAGTGGTTGAGAGTCCGCCTGCCGATGCAGGGGACACGGGTTCGTGCCCTGGTCCGGGAAGATCCCACATGCCGCAGAGCGGCTGGGCCCGTGAGCCATGGCCGCTGAGCCTGCGCGTCCGGAGCCTGTGCTCCGCAATGGGAGAGGCCACAGCAGTGAGAGGCTTGCGTACCGAAAAAAAAAACAAACATTAATTCCTTTATCCTTCTGTAAATGGATATTTGTGTAGCTAGCTAAGGGCAATATCTTGGATCTGAAATATGCACTTCCTACCAGGTCTGGGGGCAGAACTCACTGGCAGTCCAAATTTGTATCAGCACAACATCTTCTTAACATTTTGTGCAAGGCATGGAATTTCGGGGGGCCTCATGGACACTTCCAGGGGGCTGAGATGGAGATGTCACCATACCCAATCTGAATAATCACTTCCTGGTTGATGAGATGTCTCATCCAGGAGAGGACTTGACCTCTTCCCTTAACAGAGCAGAGATTGGTGGCTCTCATGTCACATCCAATGTAAGCCCAGAATATAGGTCAGGAAGGTGGGCACAGGATCACAGTGTGGACAGGACCCTGGGCCTTCATTCATCCAAATGCCTAATTTTATTCATGGGTGTCTAATGTTCCAAAACCCTCAGGCTTCTACTCTGAGTACACACGGCCTCATCTCTTGAAAGCCATTGGAAAGCCTGACGAAGGTAAGGAAGGAACAAAAGAGTGAAATCCTGATGACTTTACTCCCTTTTTCCCTGCAGATTGTAATTTCTCTTCTTGAGAAGTCATCTGTCCTCATATTTTAATATTGCTTTGGGTGAGTTTTAGCAGTCTTTAAAGGCTACCTTGAAAATACTTTTTTGGCGTATTTTATCCAATACCTCCTTCCCAGCTGAGGCATCTACTGATTCATTTGCCATTAAAACATTAACTGAAAATTCATTATTTTCTTGCTCCGTTCTTGCCATGGTGTGAGGCTCCCCCTGGAAGCCAGCTATTTGCTAGCTCCACTCTTTGGGCATGCGTTGTGCTGAAACTGATGGTACTTTCATCTGAATTAGGGCCGGCTTCTGTCAGGCAGTGATGTTAGTCCTGACCTCAAAGTCTTTCCACTGTCTAAACCTTCACAATAGCAGAGGGAGATGACCTCTCTTATCCCTGCTGTATTTGACCCCCAGCAGAGTGGATCACCAGTTACTTGAGCAAATATCACAATCTGCTGTAACGACTTGTATGTGCGCTGTTTACGGGTTGCCTTCCTGAACTAGACCATGAGAATACTGAGAGCAAGGTGGGGTCTTTTCCATTTGTGTTCCATCAGCTCACAACCCAAAGAAAGGAAGGAAAGAAGACGACCAGGGAATGAAGAAAGAGTAAAGAAATGTCTAGGGATAACTGATGATTCACCAGGTGTCTTCTGATTTGCTTACTGTTGATGAAAAGCACATTCTTACTAAGTACAGACAAGTAATTTACTAGCATGGTGCACAGCTTTCAGTTTTGCATCTGTCCCACATTCTTCCATTTTCAGAACTTCCTCCTGATCATTCCACCTGATTCTAGTAAGACCAAGCAGGTAAGCATGTGGCCCACACAAGCCAGTCAGAGGATTCCTGCCTCCTGGACTCATGGATAAATCCAAAGGTGAACATAAGACTCAAGCAGGGACATCAGGATCCTTTCACAGAGACAGAAAGAGATGCTGGGAGGGATGCTGTCTCCTTTGGAGATTGTGAGTTGCAAGGACCCTACGAGTCTGGAAAGGCTGCAGCCCATCTTCCCTTCTACATGGAGAAAGCTCCTCAGTGCACGAGACCAACACAGATGAGAGCAGAGAGAAGAGAAAGAAAGGGAAAGAGAGATGATGTTTGCTGCGTGGATACTGGATACAACTGTCTGAAGATCAGCCTATAGTTTTTTTCAGACTTTGGAGCTAATAGTATTTATTTTTTTTAATGTATTTAATTTTGTTTGGGTCAGTTTGAGTTAGGCTCTATTACTTGCAACCCCAAAGTCTTGATAACAGTAAATATTATAATAGGCAACGTTGTACCAAAATAAGTGGTTCTAGGGAGATATCATGTGTGACAATACTGTAGGAGCAAGGTGAGTTAGGGGTCCTCAGAGCCTGGCACCCCGGGAAGGCGTGTGGATTACAGCTCTAGTGTTCACTGTAGCCCCTTCATTCTGTGACAGCTCCAGCCAGAAGTCACTACTGTGGCAACTAACTGTTTTGGCTTCCTTCAGCCTTCTCTTGGCTTCCAGAAAACCTTGACGGCCCGCTCTTTTCCTCGGAGGGCACTCCAGTCAAGAAAGGAAAAAGAGCACAGAGCATTCTCCCCTGAGCTCAGACCTACTGCCCTCATGCACGTCAGAAAAACCACAGACCTGCATCTGCTTCTTCTCAACCCAGAAAAAACTAGCGAGGGTTACCAGAGGGCAGTCCGCTCCACTGATAGAAATAAACAGTGTCCGCAGGAGAGAAAGCCCTTGGATTTCAAGGGGTCATTTGGCTGTTATGTCAAGCGGGTAAACAAATGAGGCCTGTTCAGGGAATGGGCCACCAGAGCTCGTGCTGATCCAAGGAATGTGGCAAATTCCTGAGGCTGTTATTTATATACAAACCCAAGTATTTCCCTTCATGGTAAACGTGTAGTTAGTGATCTCAGCAAGGCGTTTGGAGCTTTTTCTGTATTTCTCACTGAAGTGATGCTAACAAGCGACATTCGTATTCTCTTCTGCCCTGTGTTATTAAGTGCATCCCAAGCCCCCAGCAGCCACCGAGGATGTAACGGCATTTGTGGCGGGGTGTGTGTCAGAAGGAATTCTTCCCCTTGGTCCTTCTTCTATGTGAGCTCTGTGACTTTAGTCTTACCTACAATGCCTTTTATTAAATGAGGCACTTTAGAGACGAAATGCAAAAGTGACCTCATTTCAGTGTCTAATGGGACAGCACGCACACAGAGGAAAAGTGAGATCTGAGGTTCTGGGGTGTGGAATGGAGCCAGAGACGATGACTGCTACCCAGGATATAGATTCTCTCCTGGGCTGGCTGTGTTACTGTACAATAGAGATAGACAAGCACTGCCCTTGGGCCAAATCCAGCCCACCATGATCTAAGAATGCTTTTCACATTTTTAAATAGGTGGAAAAAACCAAAAACGGAATAATATTTTGTGGTGTGTGAAAAGTATATCAAGTTTGTATTTCAGTGTTCATTGATAAAGTTTTATTGAAACACAGCCATGCCTGTTTTGTTACATACTGTCCATGGCTGCTTTTATGTTACAATGACAAAATAGGGTAACTATGGCAGAGACCATATGGCCCGGAAAACCAAAAAAATTTACTATCTGGCCCATTACAAACATTGTTTGCTTACCCCTACTCTACAGAGATCTTTCTTCCAAGGCTATGGATTATATCGCTATCCTTTGCCAGTCATCACAGAGGCATAATGATCCCACAGAAGAGCAACCAGGGTTCCCATCCTGGCTTCATGCCCAGCTACCTGTGTAACCATAGAAGTGATTTAACTCTCGTAGGGCCTCGTTTCCTCCCTCTGATCCCTCATTACAGAGCTAATTCCAGCTCTCAGATGATTTGCTCTCGTGAAGGCCTGATGACGGTTGCAAAGGGATGGACTGGATGGCTTAGAGGCCCCTTCATCACAACCACAGATTAGTGCCCGGGAAGGGACCTCTGCAGGGTCATCATTCCACAGAAGAATGCAGTGCTACATCCTTAAGAGGCATTCTGGTCCCTAAAAATCACAACTCTATCCACATGACTTTATTTTCAAGACTGTGGCCGTAATTACAGAAGCAAGGTGAAGCAGAAAATTGAAGGAACTGGCTGGATGGTATCCAACTTGCCAAATGCTTTGTCCTGAAAATATCTGCTTGTGGTGTAAGTCACAGAGGATGCATTAAATCTGTCTAATGGTGGAGGCTCCTTGCTTCAACAGGGAAGCTTCTTTTAGTTTTCTGAAGGGGGTAGCTGATCTGGGATTATCTGGATAAATGCCTCGGCTGTCCTTCTGACTTGGTTCATGAAGATCTGGCCAGAACCAGCACCCCCGGCAGCCCAGATCCATGGTGGAAGATCCAACTTGCACAGAGGATAATTTTGCAAGTGACAGATCCTTTTCCTTATGAGTCTTTAAACACTGTTGACCCTAGTCCTGTTCCAATAGTCTTGTGAGAAAGGGAAAGCTTGAGGTTTTCCAGATGATACTCTCTAAAGCCAATTTTCCCAGGCTTTAAAACCCTTGAGCTGCTGTGGTTAGCACTGAGTCATATTCTTCTGTGGATGTGATGCATGGTCACGATAAATGGCTGTCACTTACCCAGTGAGTATTCTGCATAAAGAAAAATTCTGGGCATTTAATTCTAACACTTATCCAACCTTTCATCCTTCCCAGTAACAAAAGGCTTGTTAAGGATTGCGGTGAAAAAAGTTCTGCTTACAATTTAAGTGCAGCACAAAATAAAATCTAACTCAGCATCACTGTTTATAAGCTTCAGTATCAGTTAACATTTCTGATAGATCACAAAAGATCTCAAATTCAAGCTTAGTCCCCAAAACAAACCACAAAGCTCAAATAGCCCACATTGATTGGCCCAACCTTGTCTTTAACCAAAGGAGACTGTTGGCCTCTACGGTTCACTTCTCCTATTTTCTCATCCATGTTTTGAGGAAGTGTATACAAGGATTTTTCCACTCAAAATAAGCAGGAATACAAAAGTAGCATAAAAATGAATTTCACTGGATAGGAAACTCTGTGAGAATACTAAGTATGTAATTACGTACTCAAACTTTTGAGGAGATTCTTGCTAGGAACTGCAGTTTCAGAAGACAATACTTCTCGAATCAGAGGTTCAGAGTTGACAGGGATCTCAGAGGTGAGTGGTCCAGCTGTTGTATATTCCAGATGATGAAAAGGAGGCCAGGGAGGGGAGGGACCTGCCCAAGGTGAGCAGCACACTGGTTGTAGGACTGCATTCAGGTTCTACCTCTCCATATGCCTAGTCTCCGTGTATACTGGGCCGTTTCTTCTACCCCACCTCCATTTTGACAGCTTGTAACTCAAATGATTAACTATTTTTAAGACTCATTGCCATGTGAGTGGGAAAAGGGTACAGTGGTATATTTCAATGGACACCTTAAGTGAACACGTCTATATTGTCTACCACTTGGACTTGTTGGATCAGACTTTCCTCTGCAATTGGGAGTCCCCTGGACTTATTTGCACTACCCACACAACAACGTCCTGAGGCTTCTGGAAAGCCTGCCAGAGTGATGTGGGATTTGTTTTGCCCAAACCCTGGAACTCAACAGATCCAGATGAACACCACTTCCTGAGGAGGAGCCAGAATGTGAGATAATGACGAAGTGAAACATGCATTGAGGCCACGTAAAAGAAGGGCTTCTATGAACATGAACGTGAGCTGAAGGAGGGAGGGCTGTGCCTCCTTTTAGTTCTGTTCAAGGTTTCACTCTCAGAGTGGAATTTGCAAAGCAAAGGGTCAGAAACATGGTAAATGCTACCTGGGGATGTATTTGCCTACATGAAGCATATGTATTCCTAAAATCCTACATGTAATGGAATCACAGATTTCCATTATAATAGCAGAGAAGGTTTATGTTAATTTCCTAATGCTCTTCAAATACCAAAGTTTCCTAACTTTTTAAACTTCCGGTTTCTCTGGCTCTCACATTCCTGAGAATTTCATTCATTCATTCATGCCTGCATCAAATATTTACTGATGGATTACTATATAGAAGTATCGTACAAGGAAAACTGTGAGAGAATTAAGTTAGGAATCAATATCAGAGACGTAACTAGAAACTCCCCAAACATCTACAAATCAAATATTTACTTTTAATAAACCCATCAGTCTAAGAAGAAATTACAATGGAAATTAGAACATATTTTGAACTGAAAATAATAGAAATATCTCATTCCAAGAGAAGCAATGAAAAGGCCGAGAAATGGTTGTCCTTTCTGAAAAAAAATATGGCAGAATTAAGTAGCCCTGGGACTTTTGAAGATCTTGTTTTATTTATGGTGTGACTACATCATGGATTGACACGCTGCAGATTTGACAAAATGATGCTACATGTTCCAATTTGACATTTCCTTTATTTACTTGATATATAATGTTGATAGAGGACTTCGATATAAAGCCACAAGTTTGTTCTCTGTTCGTATCTTGGTCAGACTGCCAGTGAATCAGGATCCCACAACTCAGATCCTGGAAGGCAGGGTCTTCATGACGCTCTGGATGATTGCAGAGGCAGAGCAAATTCTTTTTCTCAAGTGCTTAACTGAAAGCCCTTCATTAAATGATGACTAAGAAACCAATTCTAGTGGGTGGTGATACATCAGTAATCGATTAGAGGTCTCGTACTAAGGATGATTTCCTGCAGTAGCAGTGTAGCTAATCGATCTCATATTAGTTTGATCAGTGCTAAGTTTTGCATAGACTTTTCTTCCAGGAAGATCAACGAGGAATTGAATGACCCAAGGCACAGTGTGGAGGCTTGTCAAATGTAGATGGAAAGTGTATCAGAGTCTCCACCTGACTGTGTGGCTCTATTATCCATAATCTATACAGAAAGATTTTATTTTATTAGATATTCAAGGTTTTCTTTATTAGTTTCTCACTAAGGCAAAAAGACATTTCATGCTTATAAGTACTTGGTGTGGTAATTGGGTCAATATAAAAATATTAATTTCTGTACACCAGCTTCTGATTCCTGAGAATGGTCCAGGAAATCTCAAGACAGTGACTTTGGAACAGCAGGAGTCCTAATGATGTAAATTAATAATGAAGACATGAATTCATAGTAGTGTGAAATGGATCTGTACCGAGAGCTTAACCACAAAGGAGCCACACTGCATATCCCCCCATGACATTCACAGTACCTCTTGTTTGACCATGGCCATCTTGGAGAGCGGTGTGGTCACTGAAACAACTTTACTAAAGACCCTTATGAGGCAATGCTGTGAAAGATCTCAAATCAATTACTGATTTACCACTACCCACTAGATTGGCTTCCACTTTGTTTGTTACCCGAAACTTTCTGAATTATCACACAACTCCTAGACACCACTTAGTACTCACACATCATCAGGTAGTATGGAATGCTTTCCACTTCTCCACAGTGTGCTCTTTCACGGTGGCCACTTTGCTTGCAGAGTCTGCACTTCGCACTCCTAAATGCAAGCAGCCTGAAGCACTTCTCTGAATTCATCTACAGCGTGAGTTTCCTGTGTGCTGCCTAACGTTTTAGTCTAAGGCTCAGTCTCTATGATAGGGAGAGTATTTCTTTCAGATGCTGCCACTTGATTTCCTATGGTGTAGTGTTATAGAATATCACTAAGGAAAACTGATTCATGGAGGTTTAGAAGAATGTAAAATTTTGGCTTAGTCAAGAGGTTCTGTTGAGAACATACAGTTATGATCCCGTAATCCATTTAAGAAATCACCCGAATTGAAGTGATAGGATAGATGCTATGTGCTACAATACAAGCAGCAGTGTGTAGGCTGTGGATTTTGATTGCAAAATTTGAATCTTAGGAAAAGAACTGATCTGCTGGTGGGAACAGACTTCAGGCATCATTAGAACTCATCATATGCATTAGGTGAAGGGGCCTTTCTTTTTTTTAAAAAAAAATATTTATTTATTTTTGGCTGTGTTGGGTCTTCGTTTCTGTGTGAGGGCTTTCTCTAGTTGTGGCAAGCGGGGGCCACTCTTCATCGTGGTGCGTGGGCCTCTCACTGTCGCGGCCTCTCTTGTTGCAGAGTACAGGCTCCAGACGCGCAGGCTCAGTAGTTGTGGCTCACGGGCCTAGTTGCTCCGCGGCATGTGGGATCCTCCCAGACCAGGGCTCGAACCCGTGTCCCCTGCATTGGCAGGCAGACGCTCAACCACTGCACCACCAGGGAAGCCCGAAGGGGCCTTTCTTAAAACGTCTTCCCTAGGGACCACCAGAGTTTCTAAATAAGCCCTTGGTTCCACTCACTCTGGGAGACAGCTTTTAAAGAAACTTCATTTTGAAAAAGTAAAGATTTCTTTTCCTTGGTGTAAATAATCTCATCTAAGTGTGTGTTTTGAAACACCAGGGTTTCTTAAACCAGAGCAAAGCTGTACTACGTAGTCAGTAAGTTATGGTAATATAAAAAACAAACTATCCGGGGGAGACCTTCAAGATGGTGGAGGAGTAAGACGCGGAGATCACCTTCCTCCCCACAGATACACCAGAAATACATCTACACGTGGAACAACTCCTACAGAACACCTACTGAACGCTGGCAGAACACCTCAGACCTCCCAAAAGGCAAAATACTCCCCACGTACCTGGGTAGGGCAAAAGAAAAAAGAATAAACAGAGACAAAAGAATAGGGACGGCACCTGCACCAGTGGGAGGGAGCTGTGAAGGAGGAAAAGTTTCCACACACTAGGAAGCCCCTTCACGGGCGAAGACTGCGGGTGTTGGAGCGGGGGACCTTCGGCGCTGCGGAGGAGAGCACAGCAACAGGGGTGCGGAGGGCAAAGCGGAGAGATTCCCGCACAGAGGATCGGTGCTGACTAACACACCAGCCCGAGAGGCTTGTCTGCTCACCTGCCGGGGCGGGAGGGGGCTGGGAGCTGAGGGTCGGGCTTCGGTCGGAGCGCAGGGAGAGGACTGGGGTTGGCTGCGTGAATACAGCCTGAAGGGGGCTAGTGCGCCACAGCTAGCTGGGAGGGAGTCTGGGAGACAGTCTGGAACTGCATAAGAGGCAAGAGACCATTGTTTCAGGCTGTGCGAGGAGAGGGGATTCAGAGCACCGCCTAAACGAGCTCCAGAGATGGGCGTGAGCTGTGGCTATCAGCGCGGACCCCAGAGATGGGCATGAAACGCTAAGGCTGCTGCTGCCGCCACCAAGAAGCCTGTGTGCAAGCACAGGTCACTATCTACACCTCCCCTCCTGGGAGCCTGTGCAGCCCGCCACTGCCAGGGTCCCGTGATCCAGGGACAACATCCCCGGGAGAATACGTGGTGTGTCTCAGGCTGTTGCAACGTCTCACCGGCCTCTACCACTGCAGGCTCACCCTGCAACCGTACCCCTCCCTCCCCCCCGGCCTGAGTGAGCCAGAGCCCCCTAATCAGCTGCTCCTTTAACCCTCTCCTGGCTGGGCAAAAACAGACGCCCTCAGGCGACCTACACGCAGAGGCGGGGCCAAATACAAAGCTGAACCCCAGGAACTGTGTGAACAAAGAAGAGAAAGGGAAATCTCTCCCAGCAGCCTCAGGAGCAGCAGATTAAATCTCCACAGTCAACTTGATGTACCCTGCTTCTGTGGAATACCTAAATAGACAATGAATCAACCAAAATTCAGGCAGTGGATGTTGGGAGCAACTGTAGACTTGGGGTTTGTATCTACGACAGACTAGTTTCAGATTTTTAGGTTTATCTTAGTATAGGTTTTAGTGTTTGTTATCATTGCTGGATTTGTTTATTGGTTTTATTGCTCTCTTCTTTTTCATATTACTTCTTAATTTTTTAAATAATATTTTTTATTTTAATAACTTTATTTTATTTTATTTTTTTTCTTTCTCTTTTTTTTTCTCCCTTTTCTTCTGAGCCATGAGGCTGACAGGGTCTTGGTGCTCTGGCTGGGCGTCAGGCCTGAGCCTCTGAGGTAGGAAAGCCAAGTTCAGGACATTGGACCACCAGAGACCTCCAGGCCCCATGTAATATCAATCGGTGAGCACTCTCCCAGACACTTCCATCTCAACGCTAAGACCCAGCTCCACTCAACGACCAGCAAGCTCCAGTGCTGGACACCCTATGCCAAACAACTAACAAGACAGGGACATAACCCCACGCATTAGAAGAGAGGCTGCCTAAAATCATAACAAGTTCACAGAGACCCTAAAATACACCACTGGACATGGTCCTACCTATCAGAAAGACAAGATCCAGTCTCATCCACCAGAACACAGGCACCAATCTCCTCCACCAGGGAGCCTACACAAACCACTGAACCAACCTTAGCCACTGCGGGCAGACACCAAAAACAACGGGAACTACAAACCTGCAGTCTGAGAAAAGGAGACCCAAAACACAGTAACTTAAGCAAAATGAGAAGACAGAGAAACACAGCAGATGAAGGAGCAAAGTAAAAACCCACCAGACCAAGCAAATGAAGAGGAAATAGGCAGTCTACCTGAAAAAACGTTCAGAGCAATGATAGTAAAAATGATCCAAAATCTTGGAAAGAGAATGGAGGAAATATAAGAAACATTTCACAAGGACCTAGAAGAACTAAAGAGAAAACAAACAATGAGGAACAACACAACAAATGAAATTAAAAATTCTCTAGAAGGAATCAATAGCAGAATAACTGAGGCAGAAGAACAGATAAGTGACCTGGAAGATAAAGTAGTGGAAATAACTACCACAGAGCAAAATAAAGAAAAAGGAATGAAAAGAATTGAGGACAGTCTCAGAGACCTCTGGGACAACATTAAACACACCAACATTCGAATTATAGGGGTCCCAGAAGAAGAGAAAAAGAAAGGGACTGAGAAAATATTTGAAGAGATGATAGCTGAAAAGTTCCCTAATATGGGAAAGGGAATAATCAATCAAGTCCAGGTAATGCAGAGTGTCCCATACAGGATAAATCCAAGGAGAAACACACCAAGACATATTAATCAAACTTTCAAACATTAAATACAAAGAAAAAATATTAAAAGCAGCAAGGAAAAGCAACAAATAACATACAAGGGAATCCCCATAAGGCTAACAGCTGATCTTTCAGCAGAAACCAGAAGGCAGTGGCAGGACATATTTAAAGTGATGAAAGGGAAAAACCTACAACCAAGATTACTGTGCCCAGCAAAGATCTCATTCAGATTCGACAGAGAAATTAAAACCTTTACAGAAAAGCAAAAGCTAAGAGAATTCAGCACCACCAAGCCAGCTTTACAACAAATGCTAAAGAACTTCTCTAGGCAGGAAACACAAGAGAAGGAAAAGACCTATAATAACAACCCAAAACAATTAAGAAAATGGTAATAGGAACATACATATTGATAACTACCTTAAATGTAAATGGATTAAATGCTCCAAACAAACATAGACTGGCTGAATGGAGGCAAAAACAAGACCTGTATATATGCTGTCTACAAGAGACCCACTTCAGACCTAGCGACACGTACAGACTGAAAGTGAGGGGAGGGAAAAAGATATTCCATGCAAATGGAAATCAGGAGAAAGCTGGAGTAGCAATTCTCATATCAGACAAAATAGACTTTAAAATAAAGACTATTACAAGAGACAAAGAAGGACACTACATAATGATCAAGGGATCAATCCAAGAAGAAGAGATAATAATTGTAAATAATTATGCACCCAACATAGGAGCACCTGAATACATAAGGCAAATGCAAACAGCCATAAAAGGGGAAATCGACAGTAACACAATCATAGTAGGGGACTTTAACACCCTATTTTCACCAATGGACAGGTCATCCAAAATGAAAATAAATAAGGAAACACAAGCTTTAAATGACATATTAAACAAGATGAGCTTAATTGATATTTATAGGACATTCCATCCAAAAACAACAGAATACATTCTCTTCTCAAGTGCTTATGGAATATTCTCCAGGATAGATCATATCTTGGGTCACAAATCAAGCCTTGGTAAATTTAAGAAAATTTAAATAATATCAGTATCTTTTCCAACCACAATGCTAGGAGACTAGATATCAATTACAGGAAAAAAATCTGTAAAAAATACAAACATATGGAAGCTAAACAATACACTACTAAATAACCAAGAGATCACTGAAGAAATCAAAGAGGAAATCAAAAAATGCCTAGAAACAAATGACAATGAAAACATGATGACCCAAAACCTATGAGGTGCAGCAAGAGCAGTTCTAAGAGGGAAGTTTATAGTGATACAATTCTACCTCAAGAAACAAGAAACATCTCAAATAAACAACCTAACCTTACACCTAAAGCAATTAGAGGAAGAAGAACAAAAAATCCCCAAAGTTAGCAGAAGGAAAGAAATCATAAAGATCTGATCAGAAATAAATGAAGAAGAAATGAAGGAAACTATAGCTAAAATCAATAAAACTAAAAGCTGGTTCGTTGAGAAGATAAACAAAATTGATAAACCACGAGGTATAGAGGGAACTTGCCTCAACATAATAAAGGCCATATATGACAAACCCACAGCCAACATCGTTCTCAATGGTGAAAAACTGAAAACACTTCCTCCAAGATCAGAAAAAAGACAAGGTCGTCCACTCTCACCACTTTTATTCAACATAGTTTTGGAAATTTTAGCCACAGCAATCTGAGAAGAAAAAGAAATAAAAGGAATCCAGATCGGAAAAGAAGTAAAGCTGTCACTGTTTGCAGATGACATGATACTATACATAGAGAATCCTAAAGATGCTACCAGAAAACTGCTAGAACTAACCAATGAATTTGGTGAATTAGCAGGATACAAAATTAATGCATAGAAATCTCTTGCATTCCTATACACTAATGATGAATATCTGAAAGAGAAATTAAGGAAACACAGCCATTTACCATTGCAATAAAAAGAATAAGATAACTAGGAATAAACCTAGCTAAGGAGACAAAAGACATGTATGCAGAAAACTATAAGACATTTATGAGAGAAATTAAAGATGATACAAACAGATGGAGAGATATACCATGTTCTTGGATTGGAAAAATCAACATTGTGAAAATGACTATACTACCCAAAGCAATCTACAGATTCAATGCAACCCCTATCAAACTACCAATGGCATTTTTCACAGAACTAGAACAAAACATTTCACAATTTGTATGGAAACACAAAAGACCTCAAATAGCCAAATCAATATTGAGAAAGAAAAACGGAGCTGGAGGAATCAGGCTCCCAGACTTCAAACTATACTACAAAGCCACAGTAATCAAGACAGTATGGTAGTGGCAGAAAAAGAGAAATATACATCAATGGAACAGGATAGAAAGCCCAGAGATAAACCCACACACATATGGTCACTTTATCTTTGATGAAGGAGGCAAGAATGGAGAAAAGACAGCCTCTTCAATAAGTGCTGCTGGGAAAACTGGACAGCTACATGTAAAAGAATGAAATTAGAACACTCCCTAACACCATACACAAAATTAAACTCCAAATGGATTAAAGACCTAAATGTAAGACCAGACACTATAAAACTCTTAGAGGAAAACATAGGCAGAATACTCTATGACGTAAATCACAGCAAGATCATTTTTGACCTAGAGAAATGGAAATAAAAACAAACAAATGGGACCTAATGAAACTTAAAAGCTTTTGTACAGCAAAAGAAACCATAAGCAAGATGAAAAGACAACCCTCAGAATGGGAGGAAATATTTGCAAATGAAGCAACTGACCAAGGATTAATCTCTAAAATATACAAGCAGCTCATGCAGCTCTATATCTAAAAAACAAACAACCCAATCCAAAAATGGGCAGAAGACCTTAATAGACATTTCTCCATAGAAGATATACAGATTGCCAGCAAACACATGAAATGATGCTCAACATCACTAATCATTAGAGAAATGCAAATCAAAACTACAATGAGGTATCACTTCACACCAGTCAGAATGGCCATCATCAAACAATCTACGATCAATAAATGCTGGAGAGGGTGTGGAGAAAAGGGAACCCTCTTTCACTTTTGGTGGGAATGTAAATTGATACAGCCACTATGGAAAACAGTATGGAGGTTCCTGAAAAAACTACAAATAGAACTACCATATGACCCAGCAATCCCACTACTGGGCATATACCCTGAGAAAACCATAATTCACAAAGAGTCATGTTCCACAATGTTCATTGCAGCACTATTTACAATAGCCAGGACATGGAAGCAACCTAAGTGTCCATCGACAGATGGATGGATAAAGAAGATGTGGCACATATATACAATGGAATATTACTCATCCATAAAACGAAAGCGAAACTGTTATTTGTAGTGAGGTGGATGGACCTAGAGACTGTCATACAGAGTGATGTAAGTCATAAAGAGAAAAACAAGTACCGTATGCTAACACATATATATGGAATCTAAAAAAAAAAGGTTCTGAAGAATCTAGGGGCAGGTCAGGAATAAAGACACAGGTGTAGAGAATGGACTTGAGGGCATGGTGAGGGGGAAGGGTAAGCTGGGACGAAGTGAGAGCGTGGCATGGACATATATACACTACCAAATGTAAAATAGATAGTTAGTGGGAAGCAGCCGCATAGCACAGGGAAATCAGCTTGGTGCTTTGTGACCACCTAGAGGGGTGGAATAGGGAGGGTGGGAGGGAGACACAAGAGGGAGGAGATATGGGGATATATGTATGCATCTAGCTGATTCACTTTGTTATACAGCAGAATCTAACACAACATTGTTAAGTAATTATACTCCAATAAAGACGTTAAAAAATAAACAAACAAAAAACAAACTGTCTATTTCTTCTCCCCCAACCACAGCAAGCAGGTTGTTTACCAAGATGGGTGAGGTGCCTGTGAGGAGTATGCTTCTAGAATAGCTAAAACGATGCTTCCTGCTCTGGCTATCTGGATTGCTTCGAGGTCCTCTCTTGCCTTCTGACTTCTAGGATGAATTTGGCCCACAGGCAGCCTTGGCAGGAGATGGAGGGAAGGAAGGAGTGTTTGGGGCATTTTTCCCCCTGCTGCACTACTGTGAGGTCACCTGGGGCTGACTGAAGGTCATTGCTTCCCTCCAGTTGGTCCTTTCAGCACAATTCTCCCTTTGGGAGTTGGGGTAGAATTGTTCTCACCCTGATACTCCGTTCTCCTGTGGTTCCGAATGGTCTTCTCACACCATGGAGCCCTTCTCAAACTGCCCTGTCCCTGCAGGGCCCCTGTGCTGTGAGGACCACTCCAGTCCCCCCAGTTTCCGCAGCAGCAAGAGGTCCCTCCCCACACTGGATGGACCCTGTTGACCGCGACCCATAGTGGAGCCTCGTGTCTGCTTTCACTGCTGGAAGCACTTTGTCCTCCAGAGTGACAGGACTTGATTTGTTCTGAGGAAAAAGTTAATATTTTTATTGAAGCAGAAATGGCTTCTGGTTCAGGAAAGGAGTCTATGAAAATGTAACCAATTCATTTTTGCTTTAACTTTGTGGATAATAAGAAAGTTTCTGATACTTAGGCTGTGTGGTTTAGATTTTCTTTTTCTCTTATTTATTTATTGCCTGGCTTTCTTTTTAAGTTTTAATTTTTTTAAATTGAAGTATAGTTGATTTACAATGTTGTGTTAATTTCTGCTGTACAGCAAAGTGATTCAGTTATACATACATACATATATATATATTTAATATTCTTTTCCATTATGGTTTATCATAGGATATTGAATATAGTTCTCTGTGCTATACAGTAGGATCTTGTTGTTTATCCATTCTATATATAAAAGCTTACATCTGCTAATCCCAAGTTTCCTCCCCTGACCCTCTCCCCCTTGGCAACCACCAGTCTGTTCTCTATGTCCGTGATTCTGTTTCTGTTTCATAGCTAGGTTCATTTGTGTCATGTTTTAGATTCCACCTATAAGTGATATCATAGGGTGTTTGTCTTTCTCTTTTTTTTTTTTTTTTTTTTTTTGCATTACGCGGGCCTCTCACTGTTGTGGCCTCTCCCGTTGCGGGGCACAGGCTCCGGACGCACAGGCTCAGTGGCCATGGCTCACAGGCCCAGCCGCTCCACGGCATGTGGGATCTTCCCGGACCAGGGCACAAACCCGTGTCCCCTGCATCGGCAGGTGGACTCTCAACCACTGCGCCACCAGGGAAGCCCTGTCTTTCTCTTTTTGACTTACTTCACTTAGTATGATAATCTCTAGTTGCATCCATGTTGCTGCAAATGGTATTATTTTGTTCTTTTTTATGGCTAATATTCCATTGTATATATGTACCCCATCTTCTTTATCCATTCATCTGTTGATGGACATTTACGTGGCTTACATGTCTTGGCTATCGTGAATAGTACTGCTATGAACGCGGGGGTTGCATGTATCTTTTTGAATTATAGTTTTCTCCAGATATATGCCCAGGAGTGGGATGGCTGGATCATATGGTAATTCTATTTTTAGTTTTCTGAGGAACCTCCATACTGTTTTCCACAGTGGCTGCACCAACTTACATTCGGCTTGGCTAGCTGTTGTTTGTTGCTGCAATTGTTCTTAAGATGGTCTCCAGAAATGTGATCCTTGGAGAAACTTGACTGGTTGGGGAAGTAGGTCTTATTCACACTTTTTGCCCCTTTTGTCCTTGCTCTGTCTCCCACCCCTCTTTCCTCATCCCCACCCCACATCCCATCTGTGGTTTATTTATCAGTCTTGATCTCCAGGGACTTTCACCTGGATGCCGGCTGATAAAGTTCAATATCTTTCAGGGCTGGGTTCATCTTTATGAGGGCCTCTTACAATCTAGAAATCCCTCACTGTGACGGTGGGATGGCAGGCAGACAAAACGAAATTATTATTTTAGGCACAGGATCCTTTCATCACCTGCCTTTTCTCTTAGCTTTGATCTGGTTCCCTAGGGAGAGTCATTCCAGCGAAGGAGAAACAGCCAAAGCAGGTCTCCTGGACGCTGCACAACTCAATTCTAAGGGATTTGGCAGGATCATTTAAGAACTCAAGGGGCAAGACTGGGCTGAATTCCACGGCTATTTATTTAAGGAAAAAAAAAATTGGGAAACAAAATGCAGAACCTTACACTCCTCAAAGGCCGCTGGCAAGACTGACCTTCTAGTTCAGAAGTTAAATTCTTCCCAGTTTCTCTTTTATTTTTGGCAGCTGAAACTTGTCTGCCTCTTGTTCCTTCAAAAAGACGTGTCACATTCAACCAAAAGACACGTCAACTGATGTGTCAGCAAACAAATTGTGAAAGAAAAGGGAAAGAAAGAAATGATTGTCACTATGCGTTCCTTTTAAGGGTAGTTTTTTGTTTTTCTTCATTTCCTATGTTGACCCATGCTGTTCCGGTTTATTAATTTTCCATGATGATTTGAACCCCACACCCCCAATCAACTTGTTCATTCCTGTTGATGGGTGTTTCCCACATTTTTTTCTTACAAACAATGCTGCTGTGAACCTCCTCTAGCTCAAAGCCAGGCCCAGATGCAGAGACCCTGCCATTTTGCCCCATCCTCTGTCACTCCCTTTCTTCCACCTCCTTTTCCAGGGAACCCTTTGCCTCTGCCCCACGTTGAAGCCACTCTGTCTGGGCTCCATCTCTTGGCTCCTATTGTCTGACCAGGCCCTTGTTTCCATAACCTGTTTTGGGACCTATCAACTTGACTTTACCCTTGTGAGCTCCTCCAAGATGAGGCCCTTGTCTCTCCCCTCCAGCTTCAGACTGGAGATTATGGGTAAGAGCCCTACCCTGAGCTCCACAAAACCCGTGGGACTTGTCATATGTGGACTAGCTTCTTCCTGGCTCCTGCTTGACTAGACTGTAAGCCCATAGATGCAAGAAGGGGTCTGGCTTAGTCAATGATAGATGCTCAGCTCAGGTGAAGGGCCTGGCATGTGTATAATCTTAAGCGTGATTTTAAAATTATTTTATGACTTAGCAAATTAAGTTTCATGACTTTTAGGTGTCAACTGCCTTGTAGACATAATAAGATTAAAGATAGATAGATAGATAGATACATAGATGATAGATACATAGAAACATAGACACATAGGTAGATACGTAGATAGATCTGTAATAGGCCAAGTACCTAGTGGCTTATATGGAGTATACATATGGATGCCTCAAACCAAGGGAGAACCTGGTAAACAAGAGGAAAAAGACTGTTGTATGCTTTGCCTCCAGAATTTCTAAGAACAGGCCTTTTAAGCATTAGCATTTCAGAGGCCTTTCCGTGCCACGTCTTCTGCAGTGATGCCCACCTTACTCTGTTTTCTCCCAATGTGACGACAAGTCTTCTCACGTAGGGCATTATTAGTTAGTAAGACTTCAAAAACTGCCCCTACTTTCTTGGTCTGATCAGAGAGTGCACTTTCTCAAGCAACAGCCTTCCACACTCACTTTTTTCACTTCCTATTCAACTATTACTCTATGATCACTGCACACAAAGTAAGAGAATACTGAGAAGCAAAAGGAAGAAGAGGAATTAAATCACCCCAAATCCCACTAAATAGGGACAACTGCTGTTAACATTTGGGTGGTATATTTTTTGAGAATTTTCCCCATGTGAATATATATACATTATATATATATATATATATATATATATATATATATATAAAATTATATACTATGGCATCTAAGGTATAATATTATATATGTGCATATATATATTACAAATACACACACACACCCTCCTCATATAATCTGCCTGATTGTTTTCATAAACCTCAACTTAGTCTCCCTGTGTACCGTCTCTTGTTATCATCAAATTCTTTCCCAGTCTTCTTTGACTCATCCATCTCTTTGTTTATAACTTCTCCCAAACACAATCTTTTTTCATGGCTTTCCCCAAAACCAAGAACTAATTTCACTACATGCTCATCTGCTTCAAAAAACCATCAATGATTCCAAGTTTCGTCTTTTTAAAAGTCCTTTTTAATTTTTTAAATGAAGAAATAATTCACATACCACAAAATTCACCTTTTTAAAGCACACAAGTCAGTGTTTTTTTGGTATGTTCTCAAGGTTGAGCGTCCATCACTACAATCAATTTCAGAACATTTTTATCACAACCAAAAGAAAGCCTGTAACATCAATAGTTGCTTCTCCCCATCACCCGCTCCACAAGTTCCTGGCAACCAGTAATCTACTTTTTGTCTCAATGGATTTACGTATTCTGGACATTTTATATAAATGGAATCAGCAAATATATAGTGTTTTGTGATTGGATCCTTTCACTTTGCATAATTTTTCTGAGATCCATCTACGTCATAGTACGTATTGGTATTTCATTCCTTTCTATGGCTGAATACTGTTCCATTGTCTGGATCATTACATTTTGTTTACCCTTTTATCCGGTGATAGACATTTGTGTTGTTTCTTCCTTTTGGATAGTGTGAATAGTGCTGCTATGAAAATTCATGTACACATATTTGTTTGTGTATCTGTTTTCAATTTTGGGGGTACATACTTAGTATTGGAATTGCTGGGTCATGTTGTAACTTTATGCTTAACTTTTTCTTTTTTGCGGTATGCAGGCCTCTCACTGCTGTGGCCTCTGCCGTTGCAGAGCACAGGCTCTGGACGCGCAGGCTCAGCGGCCATGGCTCACGGGCCCAGCCGCTCTGTGGCATGTGGGATCTTCCCAGACTGGGGCACGAATCCGTGTCCCCTGTGTCGGCAGGCGGACTCTCAACCATTGCACCACCAGGGAAGCCCCAAGTTTAACCTTCTTGAAACCAGATTTTTGCCACTGGTTGCCACTGGTTGCAAACTAAGCCTTCAGGAAAGATGATATTAAGGCACATTTCCACACTGGACCTTCTCCATCTTCCCACTTGCCCTTAGAAGCCAAATACACCTGGCTGTTATATGTCATAAACACCTCATATCAAGGTGGTGTATATCTGTGCCATTAGCTATAGTTTGCATGATTCATGGAGCCCAAGGATAATTATGTGGCCTGTGAAGGAACTAGCTTGCAACCAGAATATACACTGTTAAAATCTGGCTGCCTATACAAAATGCAAAAATTCACTGTATGTCCCATAGGAGACAGTATTGGGAAGGGGTGGTTTAGTTATTGATGTTCGTTGTTACACTGTGTGACTTTACATAAACGTAATGGAGCGGATGAATTCTAGCAAAGTGTGCTCTATGATGAAAGTTCCATTATTCCATTGAATTATATTATGAAATGGAAGTGTAGTCTGCTAGAAAAGACTTTTGTCTATGAATATATTCAAACCACATTTTAACAATGCCCTAAAGCTTCTTAGAAATACAATATTTAAAGAAAGAAGCTGTATTTATGAGAACATTACAAATCACTGTTACTATTAACATACTGGTTAAGTAAAAATGAAACAGAAGTGCAAATATAATCCAGCCCTGGAAATTCTGACTGGGTGAATATATATCTCATGGAAAGTTTTGAGATAGCGATTCTTTTTTTTTTTTTTTTTTGCGGTACGCGGGCCTCTCACTGCCGTGGCCCCTCCCGTTGCGGAGCACAGGCTCCGGACGCGCAGGCCCAGCGGCCATGGCTCACGGGCCCAGCCGCTCCGCGGCATGTGGGATCTTCCCGGACCAGGGCATGAACCCGTGTCCTCTGCATCGGCAGGCGGACTCTCAACCACTGCGTCACCAGGGGAGCCCGAGATAGCAATTCTTAAAGTGTGTGCGTCCTGGCTAAAGTTTCCATCAGTAACGAACTGTCTCCTAGCAAGGATGTCATAAGAACTCCTGGGACCTTTCCAATGACTTTTCAACCTTCCTTAGTTTAAATATTTTACTGGTTTTCCCTGTCCTCAGGACAAAGCTCTCAAGGCTCTTCCCACCTAAACTCAATTCCTCACAGCTCTGACCATTTCTAATCCCAGTCAGCCCCGTCCCACCTCACACCATCCGGGCTGGTCTCAAAATCTCTCCTCTGCCCACAGGAATGGTGTTTCTTCCCCTTGGTACCCATTCTGCCCACGCAGTATCCAGCACATGGTGAGGGAGCTGCAAATGTCTGCTGAGAAAATGAAAGGGTATATTTGCCATGCTAATCCTTGCTTCCTGGTTTGGTTCATCTGTTCATCCTGCCATTAAACTTACATGTGTGTTAAAATTTTGCGCATCCTTCAATATTTACTTCCTCTATGTAGCTTCATCTGCGTGACAGTCTTTTACTGATTGCTAGATACAGGCCAGGTGAAAAGAACAGACATGGTAATAACAGAGTTACTGGCCCTGCCCTCATGAAGCTTCCAGTCCAGCATGGTGGTACAATTACACACAAGTGAGCAGATGAAGAACCATCTATCATTGTAAGTGCTTAGGGCGCACTGGCGGGGGTCGGGGGGTCACACAGTGACTTCATATGGCACTCCTCTATGCTTCTCATTTGGAAATTTATTGCACATAGTTCTGCACAGTTATTTACTTTTTAAAAGAAAGTATGTGTCTCCTACCTCCTCAATTCAAGATTGAAAGTGTTTTTGAAAGCAGTGGCATATGGTAGGTATTTAAGAATATGTTGTTGATTAGTATGTCCTCAGGCAAAAGCACTGAGCAGCACATTCTGTTAAGTCCTAAAATGTTCAATTCTTGAGGTTCCATAAAAATGACAATTTGTCCTGATATTTGTACTGGGATATGTAGTTGAAGGGCCAACAATTTTTACATTAGAATGCCACTGGCCAAGAGTGATCTCGTTAGGGGCTAGGATTTATCAAAGTCATGATGAATACTGGCACTAATTAGTCAGGCATTAGAGTCTACCTATTGGTTAGTCTAATACAAGGGTGAACTATACCCTCCAGCTGGTGAAGTAACAGCAAGAGAAGGACGATTTGGCATCCTTAATTTTAGTAAGGTAGTGGGGCAGAGATGCTGTGCACTTATATTAATTTTGAATTATTTAATGGACCCATTAAATTCAGAAACATTTCTAGGAAGAAAATTTCTTAATAGGCATCTCTATGCCCATTAAGTGAGAGATGCCACTCAGACCGTATTATTCTTCTAAAAGAGAATCCTTCCTTCTCTCTTAATAAGTTTAATAATACCCATTTGCAATTCTCATAACATCAGAACTCATTTACAGATTACGTGCAATCCTTTGTGAAATAAGGAATAAAGTCAAAACTCAAATAATTCAACCCAGTAAATTCCTTTTTTATGATTAAGGGGAATAGATCTTAAAGCCTTCCTAAGTGGGAAAGGCTCTTAGGAGGGAGAGAGCGCCTTGGCAACTACAGGCTCTGTGTGTGCAAGACGTTGGCTCTGATGCTCTCTTCCTCTGTCCACACTCACTGAAATGTTTCTGTAGGTTCTTCTTTCTGGAGATCTCCTTCCATGGAGTCCTGACAGCTGTCTTAAGGTCACTGTTGTTAGGTAGAGTTGGCAAGTGATCACACGTGGTTGAGACGAGACTTTGAAGATGTCACACTACATCCCACCTGTGTTTACCATCACCCTGAATGTTTTCATGACATATTCTCTATCTGTGAGAACATAACACGCTGGTTCACAATCTTATGCCAATAGGCTTCGTGGGCATTCTTTACAGGTCAGTATGCAGAATCTTCCAGACAAAAATCTTTGTGAAGAAAATTCTGCCGAATTTCACCACCATCTGTATACGTGCTATAGGTCAAATAAAGAGACAGAGAAAGACAAATACTGTGTGATACCACTTATACGTGGAATCTAAAATATACAACAAACTAGTGAATATAACAAAAAAAGAAGGAGACTCACAGATAAAGAGAACAAACTAGTGGTTACCAGCAGGGAGAGGGAAGGAGGGAAGGGCACTAGAGGGGTATGGGATTAAGAGGTACAAACTATTAGGTATAAAATAAGCTACAAGGGTATATTGTACATCACGGGGAATATAGCCACTATTTTATAATAACTATAAATGGGGCATAACCTTTAAAAATTGTGAATCACTATAGTGTACACCTGTAACATATATACTATTGTACATCAACTGTACTTCAATTAAAAACAAAACAAAACAAAAAAAGTAACAAACAAAAAGAACAACTAATAATTGTTGACCTGAGGAAACTGGGGCACCGATTCTGCCTGAGCCTAAGTCACTAAGTTAGCTGGCCAAACAGTGCCTCTTAAGTTAAATGTTACTATTACCAGAAATATTTTTCCCTCTGTGAATTAAGTGATGTTGTGTTCTATACAGTGGATAGATTTCCACGCAGATAGATTTTAACGGCTAGTGTCATAAGTGATCAAAGAAAGAAATAATAAAAGAAAGAACAAAGCAATCAGGAGAAACAACTTTCATCTCACACTTGATTCTCGCTCGTGTTTCGTCTGCACTCAAAATTTGAGGATAGGAATAAGTTTGAAGAGTCCTACGAGATGATGATGGCGTATCACCCGGTCACTGAATCGTGATTCAGGACCACACTAATGAAGCGTAACCGTTCTTAGCATTTTGTAATAATATTGGTTTTAGAGACAATCCAGGGAGAAAGGAAGCAATTTACATGGCCGTTCTTGACACCATCCAGCTTCCGGAGAGACCATCCGGAGTTGTCTGCGGTCTCCTTGTTGTATTTACTGGGAGCGTGAAAAATAAGCTTGTCCTATCACATGCGATTGATCACTTAAAGTTAGGACAGAGCTGCCTTATTTCACAAAGAAACAAAGTGATGTAACTCCCAGGACTGGAAAACATTTTGCTCAACAGCTGCCCTCTGCTATTTCCCCAGAGATCTATTTCATTTGGATAAATGAACCGGCAGAATCTCAAGATCTTCATAATACATCCTGAGAGGGATGTTTGAAATCTTTCTCCCCTTCCTTTCATTAGCTGCCAGCCTAAAAAAGTGATGACAGCCTGAGAAATTCGAAGGGCCAAAAGGGGATGAATGGCTCATCGACCCCAAAAAGCCCTCTCAGTGCAAATTATCGGGCAATTATCAAGGTGAGAAACTAAACCCTCTTTTGTCTTTTTCTCTTCTTCCCCCCCACCCCACCCCCGGTCATGCAGGTGCTCTTAGGATAAGAAAAAAAAAATTAAGGGAGAGATGATTAAGTTGTCAGTCAGATATTACTGTGTTTTCAACATGGGGGCAGATGAGCAATCTGAATGAAGCCTTGATCTTTATTTCTCTTGGGGAACCAAGGAGCCAAAATACAGCCACAGGAAATGGTGGAAATCCCAGGGACTTGGCTACACTTCCCTTCTCTTTGGGCTCCACTACTCAAAAAAAATCACTGGACTCTATTTTTTCCATTGCTTCACGGGGCTCAGCTGTCATTCACTCCACTTACAGGATTTATCACTCCTGAATTGGCCCTAAAAATGTCCATTTTTACCAAAAAAGCAGCCATATTTAACTCTTCCTTTCCATGACATCACAAATCAAAAGAAACATACACGTTTTTGTTGCAAGCTGATGCCCTGTTGTTTAAATTCTCTCATGGACCTAAGAAATGATAATGATTTCTCCTTGTCTAACAATCATTACTAACCTTTACTGAGTGTTCACTATGTACCTGGCATAGTTGTCACATTTTAGGTGCATTCACTGACTTCAGGCTTACAACGGGAGGAGGTGGCAAGGGTTAACCTTTCCATCTCACAGCCGCACAAGTGAAGGTATAACTAAGGTGGCCCGTCCAAGTTCACGGAGCTTAATGAAGGCAGAGGAAGGATTTGAATCCCTGTGGGCTCTGATTTCACGGCCCACTCTCTCACCCACACCATGCACTGCCTTTTGTGATCCAATCGCCTCCCAGAAAGCATTTTTAAAGTACCCTGCAAACTTCTTAGCTTTCCTGTTTCTCAAGCTTTCCATGCATGAAATAGTTAATGTGGGAAATGATAGTTTGTGGAGTACAGAGACCATAAACCCACCTTTATTGCTCACCCACTTCAAAAAAATCATAAAACCATTCTCTTTACCATTAGCAACAACCTGAGTAAATCTCTAGCCCAATCTCCCACCCAAAGGAAGGCATCCCTCTTCAACCTCCCCTACTGGCGTCTCCTTCTCCCCCCGCCACTGAACCAACACATCAAGCACCAGGAAAGGCACCAACCTGCACAGTGTTCGCGCACTACAGACAGCTCTGCTAGAGAAACCTGGCTGTCCCATAATCTCCTTCCACTGGTCCTACTTTTCACAGTTGGAACAAAGAAGAATTCCTCTTCTTCCTCTTCTATATGAGTGCTTTAAAGAGTAGACAGCCGTCCCATCCCTCTGGGGCTTTCTCTTCTACAGGAAAGAACATCCCAATTCTTTCTCACATTTCTCTGGTTTTGTCAATCTGCTTCCTTGTCGCCCCCTACTGGATACACTGTGAGTTGCCAATGCCCCTTGTCCAAGGTCCGTCACAGAACAGGGTATAGGGCTCTTAATGTGTCCTAGCTTTAAGTCTTGGGTTCTACAATAAAGCTGGCAGGTCTACGGCATGCCATCCACGGGCAGAAGGTGTGGCCTGATCCCAGGTCTCATGTCTCTCTCCTATGGATCCCATCACATTTGCTTCATTTAGGCCAAGGGTCTCCAGGACACAGAAAACAAGGTCCCTTAGACTCCATGCATTTTCCCTTTTATTTTATGCATGGAGAAGGGCCATACAGCTCACATGAAATCCTGGTCCTGAGTCACTCCATCTGTGGTCAGCTGTAGACGCATATGTTGGCATGTGATTGTTTCGATTTAGAGAGCTCAGAACTGAGTGGAGCGTTGAAATCTCAGGGTTATAGACTGATAAATCTCTAAGAAAAACAGAACAGGCATGGTATTTGAAGAATCCCACCATCTGCTTTTGCCAAGTCACTCATTCAGGGTTATAAGGGTTTTTTCCCCACCTGAAAGAAGGCAACCCAAGAAGACCTGAATTTATTCTTATAGGAAAAATTCACTCTGGAGTAGATCAGACTAGATGTCAAATGACCATCTCTTATGGTCTGAATTCTCAGGCATCCCATCTGAGGCAACCTCAGCAGCTTGGCCTTTTCTTGTGCCTTTACCTAGATAATCTTGATCTTTTAGTTTCGTGGGAAGATGTAAAAGAATTCCTGATAATGTTTGGCTGATTCAAAGCTTATCCCTCAGAAGAGTATTTGCCTTTAAGTGAGGCTCCCTTAAACTTTCAGATGAAAAAGAAAAGTAGAACCTGGTAGACTAGAATGAATTAGATGTGGGCACAGGGGCCGTCGCACCACAGACATCCCCAGCGATAGGGGTCTACCTGTAAGTTCAGCCCTGCCTGCACATGACCTCCTTCCATTCCTCACAGGACGTGGTTCCACGTGGCCAAAACAGGGACGCACTGAGGCTGTAGGTGAGATGGGGTGGTGGAGTTCTAAGCACTTTGCATGTATTTATTCAGTTTTCCAAATAATACAAGTATCCGTAAGGCACCTGTGAGGTAAGTCACCTGACTGTATGCTCAGTGTAGCATAGTGCTACACATATAGTAAATGCTCAGCAAATGTAGGTGTTACTATGAGTTCAGAATGATGATATTTTGGTATGAGTTAGGCCAAGGTGCACTTCTTTTTATTATCTCAATAAAGGAAAGTTTTGTTTTGCACAAAAAAATTCAGGGGACTGTTTGAATGTCTTTAGAGAAACAACTGTTATATAAGTCATTATAAAGCACCCTAGGCTATCAGATCTCCTTGGGCAGGAAGCAAACTGACCTACGAGTCATTACTCTTGTTCTCTAGACTTGCAACTTCCTTTCATGTCAGACACTTCATCCATATACTGAGAAAAGACAAAATGAGTTCCCACATCCCTTCCAACCAAAATTCCAGGATATGTTAATTTCATGGTGAGTATAGTAGCCAATGAACCTGAGAGCTTACCATTATTTATAGAGTTATCTTGAGCAATGAATAAGTTCTATTTAGATACTCCCCAAGTCAGGCCAGACTACCCCAGTTCCTTATAAGCTAGTGTGATTTTATTCTCCCAAAACACCTGTTTGGTTGAGACGTCAAATCAAATAGTCTACCTTCCAAGAAAAATCTTCCAAGTGAGTTCCCTGAGGTTTTAGGCTTGGGTCTATTCTAACCAAAATGACAGGCCCAGTGTTTTTCTGTCTCTCTGTCCTGGGCCCTGAGGAGGAATCCGATCGGGGCAGAGTCCTCATGGAAACGTGCTTCTAGAAAATGCACAAGTCCCTGCTCGCTGTGAATTTCTTTGGCTGTTAATAATTAATTCTGGAACTCCTAGTGGGGACAGTCACACCGGTAGAAGGCAGACATTCTGTTTACACGTACACACTGCCGAGAACTAGAGGTGGAGCCTTATCAAGGGACGAGAACAGTTGTTTCCACTTTGACCAGGTGTCTCTGAGGCTCCAAGACTAGCCTGTTGACCCTTCTGAGAGGCTGGGTTGGGGAGTCGGGGAGTCGGGGTTATATTTTGTGGCATCTGTTTCTGTTCAGAATACGGGGAGCAAGAGGAAAGTTTTCCCAGCCATATTAGTACATTATAGGTCTACTGGGCAGTGTTGCTCTAATGGGTACCAATAACCCCACCTCAGCGTGATGTGATGCTGACCTGGTGCTCAAGACTTGCTGTAATGCTGGACGGTGCTGCCGAGCATCAAGCCTGAACTTCATCTAGACTCACCCTGGAGAGACCTTAGAGAACTTAGTGAGCTCAGAGGGTGTCTCTTCTCCATCCAGAGGGGGCACTGGTGTCTCAACTGAGGCCTCCGTTTACCCAGAGGGAGCGGCTCTCCCCTAAGACCCTGAGAGGTGCTGGCACTACTTGGGACACCTGTGTTCCAGTGCCTCTGGCCCTTTAGGTCAGGGATGACAGGGTGAGGGCAAGAGAGTCAGTATAAAAACCTCACTGAAGCAGAGAGGCAGCTGCCACTCTGCTACCCTAGGGTGGACCTGGCTAACTCATTTTGCTCCACTTTTGATGAAACAGTTTCTCTCTACTGTCACATATGTAACATTTTCTTAAAATCTCATCTAGCTGTCACAAACTAGTTCACACTGGGAAGACGGATATTACTTTTCTGCTGCTGTTGAGAATAAGTATGCTTGCTTGCCTGTTCCGACTCCTGAGATGGACCCATATGCTCTCAAGAATCAGGTCCCTGCTCTTGCTGAGGTTGGTGGCCTGTGGCTGGGATTGTCTGCGGGTAATTGGAGGCAGCTGGTGTGCAGCAGGAAGTGCACCAAACTAGCAAAGTCCTGGGTTTTCTACTCAGTAGCTGGGAATCTTGGGCAAGCCAGTTTCCTTACTTACAAAATCGGTATAAGAATATCTACCTCAGAAGGTTGTTCTGAGGCATAAATGTAAATACTCTGACACTACAAACAGAGGAGGGATCACTGTCGTTAACAGAATGGGTCCCAGGTAGGAGTCAGGACACCTGAGTCCTAGGTTCCTGTCCCCTCATTAATTCAATGACTGTGAGCCATTCACTTAACTTCTCAGCCTTAGGCTCTTATCTACCAAATGGATCAGACTGGATTCCTAAGATCCCTTTTAACCTGAAGAGTCTATGACTATCATGACTCCAAGCCCCTCAAATAATAGATGAGGGAACTGAGCCCAGAAAGGTTAAACCACTTGCCCAAGGTCACACAGCCTGGGGGCAGCAGAATCAACAGGCGTCCCGCCTCCCAGTCTAGGGTTTTCCTACTGGAGTGCAGAAGCCTTCCTATTCACCTACTGAAAACAGGAATTTGAAGGGCAAGAGGGACAGAGCGACCTTGCCTTGGCCTTGTCAGGGAGTCTACCCCTTCAAAACCTCTGGTATTTCCCTCCACTGAAGCTGTATATCCCCAATCTTTCTTCTTCAGCAGCTCAGTTTGACTTTGGCCTGGGTCAGCTACCCCCTCTCCCGGGCCCATGCTGTCTCCTTCATCCCCTGACACGGCAGTCACACGGCAGCCGCCAAGAGGGGTCAGGGGGCTTGCTAAGAAGAAGAACCACGCGATACCCAGAAAGCTCTACAGAGGGGCCACTGGGTCCTCCAGGCCCAGCTCTTGCTGATTTCAGCAGCTGGCCATCTGATACTTCCTCTTATTCTTCTTTACCTGGAATTCATCTGGGGCCACCAGATTTGTTTAGCCATCCACACACAAGATCAACACACCTTATTTATTTTTAAAGGGCTCATTCTAATGTGAACTGAGGTGAGCAAACACTTTTATTCACGTCAGCGGCTCCCCCAGGCAGCCTGGGGTCAGCCCATTTATGACATCCTTCAGTAAGCTTCATCTCCAAGGCCCAAGGTGCGGGCCCCATCCCAGCCCCCGGGGCTGAGACATCGACAGTGGGAAGTTTCCTTTTGTGGGTTCATCAGGAAGACAGGGCCTTCTTTGGTTCCTTGCTAAAAAAAATGAGAGTTGCTTTTTTCCCCTCTGGGCTACTTGCATTGTCCAGTATACACAGCTTGGAGAACAGGGAAGCAAAAGCACCGACCTTGTTAGATCTACACATTCTCATCTTGCACCTGTTAGCCAAGAGTATTATCCAAAATACTCACTTGGTATGGTATAAGCCCTGACCAAAAAAAAAAAAAAAAAAAGACACAAGTGGTAAATAATTGGTAAGGCCATACTGGTGCAAACCGGCTGAATTATAACCCTGCCATCCACTAACCCGGGAGTTTTTAAATTTATACCTAGCATCATCTAACATTATTGAGAGCTTCTAAGTGCCAGGCACTGTTTTACAGGCATTAATTCATTTAATTTTCATTGAAAATTCTAGTTAGGTGGGGTGACGGGTTAAATTGTCTCCCTCGCCAAATTCATATGTTGAAGTCCTAATCCCCCAGTACCTCAGAAAGTGACCGTGTTTAGAGATAGGTTCATTACAGAGGGAATCAAGTAAAAAATGAGGTCATTAGGCAGACCCTAATCCAATGACTGGTGTCCTTATACAAATGGGACATTCGGATGGAGACAATCATTTGGAGAGGATGTCACGTGAAAGTGAAGGCAGATATCGGAGCGATGCATCTACAAGCAAAGGAAACACCAAAGATTGCCAGCCATCACCAGAAACTAGGTGACAGGCATGGAGCAGAGTCTTCCACATAGCCCTCAAAAGGAATCAACCTTGCCAACACCTTGATCTCGGGTGACTAGGCTCCTGAACTGTGAGACAATACATTTCTGCTGTTGAAGCCTCTCTGTTACTGGTACCTTGTCATGGCAGGCCTAGCAAACTAGTACAGGTGGGCAGCAGAATTATCCCATGTTACGTGTGGAAACTGAGGCACAGAGAGGTTAAATGCTTCCCTAATGCCCCACAGCTCACAAATGGCAGATAGCATGCTCCAGAATCTGTCTTCTTACCTACGTTAGAAGGAGGTATTTGCCCACTGCCAGGAGGCTCCGGGACCCAGCTGTCTGGCATATACTCACAGCCTCTTTGGGGAGGACGTTTCCTCTTGGATTAAACGCAGGGACACAATTATCCAGACACTTGTTCTAGCACAGGATGGCAGAATGACATGGGCTGGACTATGGCCTGGCTAGGAAGGGTCATGGACCGCCAAGTTCATTTCTTTCTTTCTTTTTACTATAGGACTACGCCGAAATTAAGCTTCATTTCAAAGGAAGAGCATTCGACTGTTTAAGACCAAGACAGAATTATTTTTAAATACTGTAATTAAGAAGGCAGATTCTGAAACAAGCTGCCCACCACTTCTTAGCCGTATTGCACTGGGTAAACACTTACTCTCTCTGTGCCTCAGTTTCCACATGTAACATAGGATCATTAGACTTCCCACCTGCGTTGGTTTGCCGGGGCTGCCACACCAAAGTACCACAAACTGAGTGGTTTACACAACAGAAATTTATTTATAGCCTCCCAGTTCTGGAGGCTAGCTTTTACCAGGAGGAAATATTTGCAAGATGCTGATTTTACACGACTGTAAAACAAAGCATTATAGTCACTGACAGTGACAAAACATTGCAATTAACGAGTGAGCTATTTTCTCGAAAACCTGTTTCGCCAGCTTGCTTTCCCCTGACAGGAAGCCTGAGGTAGACAGGTGTGGACATAGAGACTTCCGAAGAACA
Organism: Aethalodelphis obliquidens; assembly: GCF_003676395.1. Taxonomy (NCBI): domain Eukaryota; kingdom Metazoa; phylum Chordata; class Mammalia; order Artiodactyla; family Delphinidae; genus Aethalodelphis; species Aethalodelphis obliquidens. The sequence goes on along the minus strand of NW_020838024.1, from coordinate 3,393,746 downwards.
TCGTTTCCAGATGATGTTATTGCAACAGCCTGCTACGTGTTCTCCGTGCCTCTGGTCTCGTTCCTTCCAAACTGATCTCCACATTTCAGCCAGGACTTTCCTTCTGTAAATGGGAATCTGATTGCACGTCTCTCCCATCCACAGTCCTTCTGTAATTTTCCATAGTCTCAGCATCCTTGCTGGCCTCAAACTCCATCCTTAGCTGCCTCTGCCTTCCGGCCTCAGGTCTCACCCATCTCAGGGTTCCGTCCACTTTACACCCTAGTTTCCCCATTACCACCTGCTCTCTCGGTGCCTCTGCTCTTGCACTGGGCCCCTTCTGTCAGGAATATGCTATCCGGTGTCCTACTCCTCCCAACTTTACCTTCAAGACTCAGTTCAGGCATTAAGTCCTTGCAAATTCTTCCCAGATCAACCCAGCTGGGTCCCAGACCTTCTCCTGCACACCCACTGCTCTTGGGTCTCTCAGGACCACCAACTTCTTCACACTTGTTATCGCCATTTCTGGTCCATGTGCCAGGGTCACCCATAAGCTTCTTGGGGACAAGGACTGGCTTTCATTTATACTTCCTGTTATATAACTGGTGCTCAATCAACATTTGTTGAGAGAATGAATAATTTGTTGAGAAACGAATAAATGAATGAGACACAATTTAATATTATAAATCATAAGGGCATGGCTCTGTACTCTGTCACGAGTGTCTATCCCCTTATGTTCCCAGACGTTCAGGGGCCCTTGTGAAGGAGCTCTGGCCATTCTCAGCTCTGTGCCCTCCTCTCTCCCAACTCCCAGTTTCCCGGGGAGCCTGGACCCCTTGCCGAGGCTTTACCTTTGTTATGGGTGGATATTTAAATGTGCTCCAATGTGGGTGGCTGAGAAATACAGGGTGGCTGGGAAGAAAGGGCATAGGCTAAGATAGAAGGAGGTTAAGTCTAAAGAGTGTTCTGGGGCTTCCCTGGTGGCGCAGTGGTTGGGAGTCCGCCTGCTGATGCAGAGGACACGGGTTTGTGCCCCGGTCCGGGAAGATCCCACGTGCCGCGGAGCGGCTGGGCCCGTGAGCCATGGCCGCTGAGCCTGCGCGTCCGGAGCCTGTGCTCCGCAACGGGAGAGGCCACAACAGTGAGAGGCCCGCGCACCGCAAAATAAATAAATAATAAATAAATAAATAAAGAGCTGGGGAGAAAAACTGTGAGTGGGAGGAAGAGAGAGAGGAAGGCTTTGTGTTCTGAGTCCTAGTTCCAGGACAGAGTAGGACCGAGCCTAGCACTGCCTCTTCATTTTCTCTCCACTATTACCAAATGTCGGACTTTGCCCTGAATTTCCACAAGCAGTCCCCCTGATGAAGGCAAACGCATGTAAGCAAGAAATAAAATAAAATAAAGTTCTGTGCTGGTAAGCACCCAATAGCAGATGCCCTGAGCAAACAGATTGTAGTGAGACGCGGGAACTATCTTTCTCATAGAAATGTTTGGATACAGAGAACTTAGTGGTCATTCTCTGGAGGCCCATATGTGCAAGAAATGCCCCAGAGACCGGCCAGGCTCAGCAGATGGGGCCCGATGCTGGTGTGTTAGGAGAGGCCAGCTGTCCCAACGCTGAGTGAAGCTAGGCTCTCCCCTGCTTTCTGTGTTTCTGGCTGCCTGGAGGTGTTGGGGCCACTTCTGCTGCCCCATGGCCGAAAGAGCCCCGACGCTGAGGTCTTGAGAACACACAGAAGCAACACTGGGCCATCCTCGCCATGGGGTGTGTCCCCCTTCTTCGGGGATTGCCAGTTAGGGGGCTTCAAGGTGGGAAGGCAGCTACTCCTTGCACCTCGACCCTCTGCATCTGATTAACTATTCACCATCACCCTCAACTCCCCCAGTGGAGATGGGGAGCCACATGTGTGTCTCTGGATGAGGCGCCCTGTTCAAAACAGGCTTCAGGCCGAGCATCCCACGTTCTTTCCCTCAGATAAGAAATTCTCGGGAATTCCCTGGCGGTCCAGTGGTTACGACTTCACGCTTCCACTGCAGGGGGCACGGGTTTGACCCCTGGTCAGGGATCTAAGATCCCACATGCTGTGAGGCGTGGCCAAAAAAAATAATAATAAATAAAATAAACTGATGTTTTCTCAAATATTAAAAAAAAAAAAATTCTCAAGTGTTCTCCACCCTGGTGCTGACTCTGTAAGTCATGTGGGCACAAACATGGGTAGGGTATGGACAGATCCCAAGCAAAATACCCTCATCATCTTATCAGGCTCACTCACCCCTTTCATCACAGGAAGAGAAAGTGCTATGGGTACCAAGGAATGCCAGGATCACACCCTGGGAGAGGACCTGATTTTAAGCAGTGACCTTGTGCAAGACAAAGGTCTGGTTGGTAAACTCTTTTGCCCAGGGAGCATTACCCAAGTGGTGAATTCTGGCTGGTGAATGGCTATTGATCCTGCAGTGTCTGAGCTGACCTTCCAGCTCCGCTGGAGGGCGATCCCCTTTCACCCAGACCGTTAGCTGCACTCCCTTGGCTGGGCTCCCACAGCTCCCATGCATGGGCTGCTGCTATGTGGCACAGACCTTCTCTCCTCGCAAATGGGAACATCTGGAGGGCATGGCTCGTCTTCCTCTCACAGCTGTTTCTTAGCACCTGAATCACCCATTTGGTCCTCCTGTCTCCAGAGCAGTTGTTTGGGCTAATTCTGCTGCCTTGTGATTGGGTTGAAAAGTGAGTGCTTGGAGAGCTGGATTCCGGTCCTTTGGTGACGGTGCCTTTTTACCTGGGATGTTAGGTTAGCTTGAATCTCCCTTGGTTTTCCTGGCTCCCTACAGCTTGCCTCTGCTTCTGTCCACAGAACATCTCACAAGGCAGGGGCAGATGGTGGCAAGAGAGATGCATTCTTGGTTGAGGAGGGGAATGTCCCAGGCAAGCTTCGCCCCACCACAGAAAAGGGCTCAGCTGAGCAAGCAATGAAGACCTGCCTGAGGTGACCGGCCAACCTCAGGATCTTCAGATCTTCTGGCGTCTGGGCAAACTTGCTCTTTAGGAAAGGTCTTGGAAAGTTTAATGGGTTCAACAAATATTTATTGGATGCCTGCATCACACTGGGCTCTCGGGATGAGACGGACATGGTTCCTGCCCTCATGAAGTTTCTGTCTATAAGAGCAGGAAAGGCCTGGTGGAGGGTCAGTGCGTAGCAAGCTTCTCCCATCAAGCACTAGTCTCAAGAACCTGCCTTAGGCCGGTTCAGGCCTCTGCGCTCATGTTTAATTTCCCACTTCTCCAAACCTTCCTCCTTCTTCCTTCTATCATGTCCTGTGGACCTTGCTGCTTTCTCTGCCTCCACCCTTTCCATGGTTTCTGCTTTTTTATCTTACTGAAAAGTCTGCCCAAATGGATAAAAATCCTGTTGCACGTCCATACAATGAGAGATTACTTAGTGCTAAAAAGAAATGAGATATCAAGCTGTGAAAATACACGCAGGAACTTTACAAAGCATATTGCTAAGTGAAAGAAGCCAGTGTGAAAACCCTACATCCTGTAGGATTCCAACTATATGAGGAAATTCTCTGTGGAAAAGGCAAAACTATAGAGACAGTAAAAAAGGTCACTGGTTGCCAGGGGTTTGGGAGAAAGGAGAAAGGGATGAATGGGTGAAGCATAGGGGATTTTTAGGGCAGTGAAACTATTCTTTATGACACTGTAATTGTGGATACACGACCTTATGCATTTGTCAAAACCATGGACCTGCACAACACAAAGAATGAACCCTAATGTAAACTATGGACTTTAGTTAATACTCATGTATCCATGCTGGTAATTGTAATAACTGTACCACACTAATGCAAGATGGTAATAATAGAGGAATCTGTGCATAGGGGAGAGGTGGGAAATGGGAATTCACTGTATTTTCTGTGCAATTTTTCTGTAAACCTAAGATTGCTCTAAAAGAATGAAGTCTGTTAAAAACAAACAAACAGGAAACAAAAACCTCAGCCCAAATCACCAAATTTCTCTTGATCCTCTGGTGTGGGCTCCACTGGGTCTTCACAGTTCACTGCCTGGCCTCTCTCTGCCTCCAGTGAGATCCGGAGATGTTCCGGACTTCCCATCAGTGCCATGTATCCTTGTCTCCGCCATCTTTTGCTCTCCCTTCCCACAGCCTCGGGACTGATATGTCATGTGACCAAGCCGCTCTGTCCTCGTGCTGCCCTTTTGATCTTTGCTCCCATGCCAGGCCCACGCTCTCTCCCTGGAACACCCGGGGTCTAGAGGGGCCTTCATGTTGGTTTTTATGTTCACATGCCAGCTCCTCGCTCGTCTCTTCTTGAAACAAGAACCTTCCCCTAAGATCTCTGTGCAGCCATTGATACCCTAATCATACTCCGTGCCTTCTGCCCATTTCCAATCCCAGAAGAGAAAAATCGAAAGGAAAGACTCAAACCTGACAAAGAGAGCTGAAAGTCTCTCACCGGTGGCCTTCCTGCCGTCTGTCACCCCACTCCCACTCCCGGCTGGAGCCTGCCGCATCTTTGTTACATGTCTTCCAGGACAGTGACCTGAGATGACATTCTCCCCTACATTTCCTCTCCTGACAAGAAGAGCACTGGGACTCTAACCAGTCATCTTTTTACAACCTGGGAAAAGGCACAACCCACTGTTAATAATTTATTTGCATATTAAAGTACGGAGGGTTGTTAATCATTGTTCAGTTATGGGGACAGGGCAGGCCAGACAATCTCTGGCTAAAAACATGAGGGTACACTTTGTCTCTGCAGGTTTCAAGGGTCAGAGCTTGGGGTCAGGGGAAGGCTTGCTCATGTGTGTCTATTGGGTTTGGCTGGGGGTGAGGGAGAGGACCTTAGTCTTTTAACAGGTTCTAAGTGAAAAGTCAAAGTTGATTTTGAAGGAAAATACTAATCCTCAAATTTCCAGAAAAGGCAGTCCATTAACTCCTGTGAAACAAAGGCACTGAAAAAGACCAAGAGAATGGCTTGTTCTGAAACCACATTCAACGGTCCCATACTGAGCCCACACTCCACGGAAGGCCACGCTGTGGAGTTTGAGCTCAATCCTGCAGGCGGCGAGGCGCCTATACGCTTCCTGGGAGGTGACAAGAGTGTGGCAGGATAAAAGGACAGGAAGTGAAGAGAGGAAATTCAAAGGAGAAAAAACAAAGGGAATGAAGGAATAGTCCTACTTTCTTAAAGGTTCTCATTCACATGCTATCTGCCTGCTCAGAAACTGGACACACATAGACAAAGGGGACTCATATACGAGAAGCACATCTGGGGATGTCTAAGGCCAACTGAGACCCTTGAAGGAATTCTCCAAAGGCTGGTTTCCCTGGGGAGGACCACCTCCTCACACCCTCATTCCTCATACCTTATCTCTTCCCCCTACCAGGAGAAGCCAGCCAGGGGAGCAGTGCCCCCGCAGTGCGGGCTAGCCGAGGCCAAGGGACACCTGCCCTGAGCATAGAAGCCTCACTGGCCAGGAGGGTCTTGCTCTAGACTCTTAACTCCCCAGGCTTTGCAGAGAGAGAGAGTAGTGCCATGCACTTTGTAGCTCTAGAACCTGGTACATAGTAGTTACTCAATAAATGCTTAGGGAAGAAATGGCCGTACGACACTTAAGCCACTGCTTTAGGATAATCTCCTTCGAACTGCCCAGGCCAACGGTTCTCTTTTGGGATGTCGTAGCACTGAGGATTGTAATGCTCCTATGAGGCTGGGCATGGAAGGGATGATATGAAAGGCCTAAGATTTCTCTTCCATCTCCTCCACCAGCATAAGAGGGTGCTCGGGGCACAGTAAACTGTCACACTGCTGGGAGAATAGCTCCAAGTTTTCTGAAGGAGACACAGCAGGGTTGTGTGATATTTTTAGTAATTCCCTGGATACCTGAGAGAAACACAGCAAAGAAAAGTAACCAGATTTTGCTCATCAGAGTAGAAATCCCCAATGTGTTCTGACTGTTCATGCCTCTGGCGGCCAAAGGAAGCCGTCAAAATGGCATTTGAAAGAAGAGAAGTCCTCTGTTCCTTTGAGGAAGTTGCAAATGACTGCCTTACTTGGAAGTTCTCACAAAATCATACTCTGAAATGTGAAACTGTTTTGGGGTTGGCCTGTTGTGCCTGAAGGTGGAGTCTTGAGTGGGAGAGAGGAATACTCTCTGCCAGGGGCTTAGAAGGAAAGTCAATATAGGGCAGGGGGAAGGCTGGGACCCCAGAGAGCAAAGCGGAATGGAGCCATAGCTGGTGAGGCTCAACTCCTTGAGCAGGTGGTTTCTGCTGAGACGACGCTCCGTCTCCCAGCCTTGCCACAAGCACTGCTGTGCAGGAGGGAGACGTGGACCACCTGCCTGGGAGCCTGGGCAGTGGCCCACAGACCCTGGCAGGACTCTCCAGCGTGTGTGCAAACAGACTAACGGAAGGCCTGTTAAGACCTCCCCCAGGGAATGGGTCTCAGAGGCTGGGTGTGTAAGTTCCTGGGAACCACGTTCCTCTGACCTCAACATTTTTTTTCATTCAAGATCGATTAATTTGTCAAGAACTTCAGCCATGGTGGGAAATAAAATGTCACAAGTGGGAAAGGAAGAGAGTGAGGCCGGTTCTACCCATGCGCTTTGCTACAGGGTAGCAAATCGTTGGAGGGATTCACAGGCTCATTAGGAGTGTCTGAAGCTACAATCAGTGTTTGGTTTTCTTTTTGCTTGCTTTGAACTTAATCAGCCACAGGGCCAACTCCTCCCCTTCTGGCTGCTTCCCCAGGTCAAACTAACTGCCGGGCTTCCCCTTGGGAGGGTTCCCTTGCGACTCAGATCTGGGAGCGACCGAGTCAGGTGAATGACTAGGGTGAACGATTAAGACTCTGCCCAATGCCACCCTTGCTGAATTGGCATAGGTGCCACCCCTCAGCAGCTCAGCTTCTTATGTCACTCGGGACTACAGCTGCTCGGCCCCTCAACACGCCCTTCAGTCTTTGAGGCTGGAGAGACGAACCTACAGGGCATAAGTCTGCGAGGAGGCTCACAGTAAATCCGCCAATTCACCTGGCACCATCCCTGAGAGCGCTCCTGGGCCCGCGGTGGAGACTCGCCCGTTTGGGAAGCTTCTGTCGCCAGTGAGCGCGACTCAGAGCACGCGGCCCTAGCCAATCTGTGGACAGGAGCAAAGCTCCCCGAAGGCAAGGTTCATTCAGGGTTCCCACCCCACTTGGGTTTGCCATCTCGCGTCTGCATCTGGCCCTGAGGATGCTCCTCAGGCAGGCAAGGGCACGAGGACTGAGGCCGGTGAGCTAAAGGAGTACCGCCTGTCCTGGCGAGAGGGAAAGCCAGCCTCTGATGCCTGCCCTGACGATGGCGGAGCAGCACAGGGGTGTTGCGCTGGAGATGCTGATGGGACCATCGCTCTAGCCAGCCCTTCAATTCCTTTACAACAGCCTCACCCTCCCTTCGGATCCACCAGTGACAGGGCAGCATTCTAGGTAGACCAGCTCTACTTCGGGAATTTGCCAAGGATGATGAAAAATTTTACTCTCCTGCTGGGGACATCTCAGGGACCCTCTGAGAGCAGGAAGGTTGAGAAAACCTTGTCCCAGAGAAGGATTCCCTTCTCTTGCTCAAAAGGTGCTGGCCCCAGGCCCTATCAGAGTACGGCTTAGCGAAGTTGTCTTACACCTGCCAAAGTAACAAACAGAGCACTATTATATCGTGCCTTTGACTCTCTGGAGTATTCCTCCAGGTCCCAGGAGGCTGCAAAGCTGGTAACCTTCAATAGGCTTCCTTGGCATTGCACAAAAGGGGTGTTTCTGTGGGATGCTTACAGAAATCTCTTTTTATTTCATGAAACAGACACTGGCATTTTCAACTTCTTCTCTTTGCCTCTCTCCTCTCTCAAAGATAAGAGCCTGAATTCCTGACTCTGATCTTGCCTCTGCTCTTCAGTCAACTGGCCTTTTAATCTTATTTAATTTTATTCTTTGTTATTTGTGGTTATGCAGGAGACACTGGTTCTCTAAACAGGAAAATATTTCGGCTGCTGAAAAAAATATTCTTTTGGTTTCTTGCTTCGTATTAACTAAATTCCACCACGCGGTCTTTTTCCTCTCTTTCCTCCCTGTCCCTTCTTTGCCACTGAAAATTAGGTAATGCCGACCTGGTTTGGGTTATAAAATCGGTCACTTGGACTGTGTCTACAGCAGCTCTGACTGTGGTGTCCTCAGTGAACTGCAGACACTCTACAGGTGACTTGTTAGTCCGACGATCTGCTTGTGCTGAGAAGCCGGAAACCTTCCGGGCAGCCAGCTGATCTGTCCCCCTTGAAGTCTTTGCTCCTAAATCACAATCACCACCACAATAACAGCAGCAAAGTTCAAACGAACTGAATATGTGTTGTTTGCCCGTGCCCTGGGTTGTCCCCTCCAGGCTGGGTTCTGGCTTTTCCATAGAGCTGGCCGCAGAGAAAGCAGCGTCCCTTGGCAGGAAGCTCCAGCTTTGGGATAGAAGTTCTTTTTCTCAGAAGCAGGAAAAGTAAGAGAAAATGCACAGAAATGTAGTCCTAAGCCCACCTCCCAAATTCACCAAAAGTTTCATACAGTTCCCAAGTCAACAGGGCTCGCTCTTTTTTTTTTTTTTTTTTGCGTACGCGGGCCTCTCACTGCTGTGGCCTCTCCCGCTGCGGAGCACAGGCTCCGGACGCGCAGGCTCAGCGGCCATGGCTCACGGGCCCAGCCGCTCCGCGGCATGTGGGATCTTCCCCGACCGGGGCACGAACCCGTGTCCCCTGCATCGGCAGGCGGACTCTCAACCACTGCGCCACCAGGGAAGCCCAACAGGGCTCTTTCTTCAGTGTAAAGAAATTTCTACAGGAGAAAAAGATCAGCCAAGAGACAGAATTCGAGGCAAAGCCTCTATCTTTTCTCCCCCTAAGCCAGGCTGTGCACTTTGTGGACATTTTCAATTTAAGATATCCCAGATGTGAAAGTGGTTATGATTGTGAGATAGACAACATACCCGGTTGAAAAATATCATTTCCTCTTTAAGGAAGAGCTGTGATCTATTTCGTTGTACGAAATGGCTATGAAGAATAATAATTCCCACTAATCTTCTGTGATTAGGGTTATAATAGAAAGGTTTCCAAGGTGTCATTTTTATAGCTATAAATTTACCCTAAAGGGGATGGAATTTCAGGAAACAAAAAAAAGTTTTCTAAAAACTTTTTTTCAGAAATTGAAAATAGAAAATAATCCAACTCATTTAAAATATGTTCTTCCCCTTTACATTTTACGTTTATAGTTTTCTAAATAAAATCTGGTTATTTACATGAGCAATGCATGTAACCTATCTTGATATTCTAAAATGAGGTGATTGTAAACCTGTAAATGAGACTGAAAATTAAGATTTTGTGTATTTCAATTCCCACTACATTTTGCAGCTGTCTTACTCCCCAAAATTCCAAATTTGTACTCCAGAGCATCAAAATTTCCCAAAATATATCTATCATCATAACTAAATAGAAACCCAGGACTGAATGAATATAAGAAAAGCAAAGCCTTTGATAAACTGTCCAAAAAAAAAAAAAAAAAAAAAGCAGGGGTAGGGGTTGGTCATAGCCCAAAGCGTGGGTGTGAGTTTTAGAAAATGCAGGTCTCTTTCCGGCCAGCATGGTCCTCCAAGCCCTGAGCAAGAAAGGAATGGTAGGGCTGGATGAGGAAAGGGTGGCACTTGGAAGATGGCTGGTTGTTTAGGTGACATGGAATGGATGACATAGGAAGAAGACCAGTGCGAAACTGACTAGCTCTGAGGTTCTGGGCAATTCCTGCAGTTTTCTCCTCTATCAAACGGGAGTAAGAATACTTCAGGTGGCTATGGTGAGGTTTAGAAATAATATACTTAGTGCACGTGTCCCACTGGAAGCACTCGGTAAATGGCAGCTCTCCTGAGAGTCAATGACCCTGAACACAAGAACAAATCAATTCTGTCTTGACCACAAGCTACCAGGGCCTTCCCTCTGTTTACTCTAGGGCAGAAGAGGTTGTTAGTCATTCTCAGAATATAAAAACCCTCAGGGCAGCGATTCTATCCACCTGGTTTGTTGACAGACAATTGCTTTGCCCAGCAGCCAAAGCCAGGGTGCTCAAAAATATACTCTTTGTAAATTTCACTCAATGAGTTTCTATACTATAAGGAAAGGGAGATACTCTCATGGAAACGTTCTGTGAGAACAAAGCTTTTTTAAAAAAAACCAAACTGATCTGGCAGCTGTTGAGAGAATATGGGACTGAGGGAAGAGCCCAGGTTTTCTGGGCATTGCAATGAGCTGTCAGGATATTAGGGCTGTAGTCCCAATTCTAACACGAAGAATGATGCCTCATCTTCATACCATTCTCTTCAGTTTAGAGAGCCCCTAGGTATGTCTGGCCTGATGGATCCTCCTGTGTGAGCTATCAGGCCAAATAATACTGATAGGGATAGATTAGGATAATTAGTCAGTTTTTAGAAATCCCAGTAGGGGACTAAGGACAGAAAGGGAATTTCAACAGAGTTTGGGAGGTTGTAAGCTAATGACTACTCAAAAGAAGAATCCAGTAACCTAGCAACAATCTATACTACCTTGAAGGAACACCAGGCGTAACCAAGAGCCAGACACACTCAAGCCACAAACCCTGATAATTAAAACACAAGACAATAGATATGGGGCCTGAGTCTTGTTACGTGAAATCAGAGAGTTAACAGTCCTTGAAGAGTAGCATTTCTGCATGTGGCCAAGAGAAATATGGGTGAAAGGGGAAAGAAATTAGGTGAAAGGGGACATTATATCGAAAGCTGAGATAAATTACCATATTTTAGTATATGTTACCACACTTTTGCTAATATACGTATGATTTAAATAGCACCATGACAGTCCCGGTTAAACCATATAGGGCCACAGGAGAGACTAATGATGTAAGCCTTGAGATCTGCTGAAGAATGAGTAAGAAGGTGGTCTTCTCTCCTCCTCACTTTTTCTTTGATTATAAAAATGTAGCCCTCCTCATTCTCAGGGCTGCTGTGCTCCTTTGCCAGCCCGCTTGTATCTCTCACAAACGTCCTGTGTTCATAAACTCATGCTTTGCCTGCGGCTTTGCCTCATGCTGAATTCTTTCTGTGATGAGACAAAAGAACCCTAGCTTCAGTAGCAGGTGAGCGGTTTTAATCAAAAGACAGTGGGTTCGAGTCCCCTCCTAGTCAGGGATCATGGATTCAAGTCCCAATCTGAGTTTTGGCTGGGTTCGAGTCCCATCCGAGAAGGAGTGAGGTTTCAGCAGCAGCCCCATTTTATAATAAGAAGCCAAGAGTCCAAAGGTTAACAGATTTTCCCAGGATCATACTGATGAATAGAAGCAGAGTTAGAACTCAAACGCAGATCTTTTATTCTTCATAAGACCCTGCCTCTTCTCCCAGATTTTAGCTGTATGGTACTAGCACATACCATGGCTCAAGACCTAGGTCTGGAGATAGATTCAGTCTCTACCAATCTGTATCTTCAAGCAAGTCATTTATGCTCTCTGAAACCCAGTTTCTTCTTTAAATGGGGATAATAATGACAGCCCTCAAAAATTACAAAGAGTAGAAGCAATAATGCATATGAAGTAATTAGTACAGTATCTAGCCCATAGCAAATGCTAAAAAAATCAGTTATTAATTTTACTATTATCCTTGTTCCAGACTTTGATTCCCATCCTGAAACTAGGAAGGCAGCCATGGAGTAGAAGACAGAGCACAGGACATGGCATCTGTCGGAAGACCAGAGTCTGAGCCCTGGCCGGGCTGCTTCTCAGCCATGTGGTCATGGATGTGCCATGTCACTGTGGTGACTTAGTCTCTTCAGCTCTGAAAAATGAGGCTATTAATATATACCTACTGGAGGACATCCCTGTTGGTGCAGTGGTTAAGAATCTGCCTGCCAATGCGGGGGTCATGGGTTCGATCCCTGGTTTGGGGGGATCCCACATGCCACAGAGCAACTAAGCCCGTGCGCCACAACTACTGAGCCTGTGCTCCAGAGCCTGAGAGCTGCAACTACTGAATCCCGCGTGCCTAGAGCCCGTGCTCTGCAACAAGAGAAGCTACCGCAATGAGAAGCCCATGCACCACAACGAAGAGTAGCCCCCGCTTGCTACACCTAGAGAAAGCCCGCGTGCAGCAACGAAGACCCAGTGCAGCCAAAAATAAATAAATTAAATAAATAAATTAAATAAATATATATATATATATATACCTCCTGGAGTCACTGTGAGAATGGAATGAAAAATACAATCCCTTGAAATACTCTGCAAAGGAAAGATAGTGTGCAGCAGTGAACAGAAATCCAGCTACTGCAAACTTTCTCTACTTCTCTATGTTTTAATAATGAAGTATGTTGCCAAAGAACCTTCTATCTCACAAGAGTAGCTGAAAACTTGGATCCTTCTTTTGTGACTCAAGGAAGCTGCATAAAACAAAGATATGAGTTTAATCACTCACTCTGCTGGTGCCATCTTTTTTCTTTTTTTTTTTTTTTTTGCGGTACGCAGGCCTCTCACCGTTGTGGCCTCTCCCGTTGCGGAGCACAGGCTCCGGACGCACAGGCTCAGCGGCCATGGCTCACGGGCCCAGCCGCTCCGCGGCATGTGGGAACTTCCCGGACCGGGGCTCGAACCCACGTCCCCTGCATCGGCAGGTGGACTCTCAACACACTGTGCCACTGGGGAAGCCCTGCTGGTGCCATCTTGAGGAACTACAAGGAGAGTGGCATAAGCATAGCAAGCACTGCTTTGGAGCAAGGGAGTAAGATGAAAGAGAGGAAGTGATAATTACCTGGACCAAAAAAGGGTGGAAGCTTCAGCAGAGTTGGCACAGGCTCATTTTGGGGGGTCATCTCAGCAGTGAAAGAGAAGGGCAGCTAGCACTGATGTGTGCTTGCCTAAGTTAATAGCTGGAGAACGACTAATGATTACTACAGCTGAATCTTTGTGGCAAGAGATAAGACCCATGCTGCCTCGAACACAGGCACTAGGGAGTGAGCTCACCTGATTTAGTGTCTACCAAGATGCCTGGGAACTCCGACGGTTCTAAGAAGACACTCAGTTCTTAGGGAAACCATTGACTTGGGAGAACATGGCCCATTCTCTTGCAAAACCATGACCCCCAACATATGTAGTTGATCTTTGAGTGAGATTTCTTGTACAAGTAAAGCCAAAGCAAAAAGAAGTTGACTCTTCATTTGAACTCATCTCCAAGTAGAAGACTTCACATCTTTTTTTTCAGGCTCTCCAGCAGGACCTAGCCGAACCATCATCACTACCTCTCAACACTGCTAAAAGAAAACAAACCAACTCTCTTTTCCACCTAGCAGTTACCTCTGCTTTATACAGCCTCCCTAAGGCAACAAGTGCTGGATCCAGTTTGGCAAATGCTTCTGAGAAATATATCCTCCGACCCAGGCGAGAGCTGATATATGGAGCGAAGTCCACCTTTCACGTTTATCTTGTTACTTCTGTCATGTAGCAACACATTGTCTGAAATTTGTCTTGCTATTGGGACACTTTGACTTGTAGCTGCTTCATCAAATGTAAATCGTGTGTCTCCTTTGGACTGTGAACAACAAATTCTAGGGTAACAAAACAAAAGGTAAAATCTCCCCATAGAAAGTAATCCAAATGCCTCATGGCCCCTCCCCATAAGGAGTTTTTATTATAATTAAAACCAAACAAAGTGTCCACATGTAAACTAAAGGACTATTCAGAGGGCCATTGCCAATAAGCATTGGAGACAGAAGGACATGGAAAGATGCTGGGCCCGGTGTTTCGTCTATAATATAATCATAGAAATACTTCTTCATGTTCTACCTTGTAAATATGATCAGAGGATTAATGAAATACTGTTAAAGGTATGTGACAGACGTATATATCTACATCTAACTCGAAGTACATGAAAATTTTGGAGGTATAAAGATGGACATGAAGGTGACAACTACTTCCAAAAAGTGGACTGAATATCTTTTTCCATATGGGATGGGTGAGCATGATAAAACAGAATACTAAGGTCTTGGTGCAAGCCAGTACTTGTAAATTATTTCATACTTTCAAGCTAGAGAAATCTTCTGAGACCGTTCTCGTCCAGCCTCAGACATCAGGCTCTTACTCTGCCTTAGCACCAACCTCCAATAGTTATTCAGTCTCTGCTCAAACACTTCAGGGGAAAGGGAGATGAGTACTTCACTTAGCAGCTGCAGTTATCACAATCCTAATTAATTTGAAAGCTTTTCTTTCGATTGCTAGATAGGTCCTGCTGTAACAATTCCCATTGTTCTGGATCTGGCCTTTAAAGGCTCCCTCCTTCCGCACAATAAATCTTTGATGTTGAACTTCTAGCAAATCCTGATTCTTAGTAAGGTATTGAAAAGCTGGGGATACTCAAAACACAGTAGGTGATTTGTAAAAATCACAAAATTTGAGTGATGTTGTAAGAGTATACTTAACATCTGGGCTTCCAAGAAAAATGATATCCTACTCTTCTGGTAAGGGCAAAGTAAGAAGACAGCCCTAAGGCCTGTTTGGATGTTATTAATATCAACGCATAAAGAGAAACACTTGCAGGACCTGTCTGTCTGGTTCTGACTTCAGCTTACACTCCAATGTCCTTTTGATTCACTCTATGAATATTTAAACAAAACCAAACAACCAGTATTTATTAAGCACATAATATTCTCTCTTAGATTTTTAGCTTTTACCTTTCAGTGTCTTGGGTAGTAAATGCAATTGCAGTATTTGTAACATCTCAGAGGTCTCATCAAATCTGTTAATATTCCTTTGAGATCTTTCTAGTACTTCTCTGTGCTTAACAGGAAACCAGTTTCAGATACCTGGTTTCATATAGCCATGAAAGGGTAAGAAAAAGATATCTGGAGACATGACTAGGGATTATCCTTCATTCCTTGACCCTGAGACCTGTATTATCATAAGCATTAATCCAGCGGTCCCCAACATTTTGGGCACCAGGGACCGGTTCTGTGGAAGACAATTTTTCCACGGATGGGATGGGGGTGTGGGGGAGGGTTCAGGCAGTAATGCGAGCGATGGGGAGTGATGGGGAGCGGCAGATGAAGCTTCGCTCACTCACCCGCCACTCACCTCCTGCTCTGTGGCCCAGTTCCTAACAGGCCACGGGCTGGTACCAGGGGTTGGGGACCCCTGCATTAATCTTTTCAGTCTCAAAATTGACCAGTTATCAAAACTATCCTGGAAGGCAGCCTTTACTTGTCAAAACTAGCATCAGTAGAACACAGACAAATGCATAAATTTTGCTAGATCAAAGGAAGATAAAGTGTTGTTAAAACTACAGACTCTGCAGTCACATTGCCTGGGATCGCCTAACTAGTTGTGTGACATTGGACACATTACTTAACTTCTTTATGCTTTAGTTTCCTCATCTGTAAAATGGAGATAATAATAAGAGAACTCACCTATTGCTTCTAACAGGTAATTTATATATTTCCATTGGGTGAGCTTTAGTCAAATCCAGGGTGGTGGTCCCTAGCTCTTGGAGGGATGAGTGTAATCTAGCAGAGAAAACCAAGCCTCTGAATCAAGAGACCTGACTTCAAGTCTTCTACTAACTGTGACTCCCCCAAATCACAGATCAAACCACTTAGCACAGTACTCAAAGCTCTTTACCATCTGACCCCAGCCTACTTTCTTAGCCACACTTGCTGTCACTTCCTATTTCTTCTCTGTATGTTCTGCCCATCAGACTACTTGCAGTTGCCCAAAATATTAGGGACATGTGAATCACTGTAAGTTTGTGTGTGGTATTTCCTCGATAGAATCTCCTCCTTACTCTCTTCCTGCTTCTTCAATAAGTGCCCTCGCTTCTACCCGTGACTGTATTACTGCTCTCTCCTCCACTAGACTGTGTGCTTCTGGAAGGTAGACAGTGGTCACCTTTTCATCTTGGTGCCTAGCATAGCATCCAACATGGTGGGCAGGCAAGAGCTGCTTGCAAATGATTGAAAGAATAACTGAATATGTTTTACGAAAGTCTCTTAAGAACGGTGATCATAATAGGGCTCCTTTCTCCGTTAGAAAAATACATGAGGGCATCACTTTGAATATAAACTAATAATACAAGATATACTATCAATGAAACCTTGACTAAAGACATGAGTGCAATATAGCCTTAGGCCACTCCTACACTCCTTTGAAAGCCTGAAAAAAACATTCAAGTGGCAATTATTTTATGTGTCCCTGGAAATGTCAGTGGAAATTCCTCTGTTAACAGAGCATCTGTCTTCTGACAATATGGGGGATGGTGCATAATGACCCCATTCGTGGTTTTGCTCTTAAACACATTATAAATCCCTGATGACCTCTCACTGTCAGCTGTGTCCTGGATAGACCCCACCCCAAAGGGCAGTGGGGACAGGAGAGGATCTGAGTTAACCACATCTTTCATCTGGCCCTGGAAGGAGCACCAGTTACGAGGCCACCTTGTTGACATGTTGCCTCATATGCTCCCTGGTTTGAGAACAATCCTTTTAGAAAGACTGAGCTGTCCTTTTCAACAGGCAATAGAAAACTCAAAGTAGATTCTTGTGCTATAGAGGTTGGGCTTTTGGTAAAATATGGTTTAAAAAAATCTTTAGGTACCATCAAATATCTGGTTATGCCAGAGGTGACAGTGGTGACAGAAGATGCCTTGCTCAGCAGGACGTTTTCCTGAGGATGTAACTAGCAAGACCCACTAAGTAGAAGAAAAGAGGTGAGAGACCAACATTTCTTGAGCTCCTACCATGGCAAAGTGTCATTAGGTTGTGTCTGAAATCATCACAAGAAGGCAGATAGCATCCTATGGTGCCAAAACTTTGGATCATTCTGCCCATTTGTGGTCTGAAGTATTGTCCACCACTCATGGTACAGAGGGAAGCTGATACCTACTAAATGATGGTCCAGTGGCTGGAGGGGTTAATGTAGATCTGATGGGGGCTTTGTGCTAGTCTAACAGAGTTTTGCTAATAAGTGTCAAACATCTGTGTCAAGACAGCAATAATTTATATGGAGTATTAGTGGGACTAACTTCTTGAATATGGTTTCCTAATAACAAGGATCCTCTTTTCATCTAGTGGGAAAACATGGGAAATTTGAGCCTTTACCAAGAGCTCGGAATTGCTGTACTAAATATTTTGGGCAGGTAGTTAATCTTTCTCTCCTTGAACCTTTCTCTTTGTTTGGTATCCTTGGTGTCGTAAGCCAATATTGAGAAAGTTGAGATTGATTTTTCTGAGGGTCATTAAGAGAACAACACAGCTCTTATTTTTATTGGTTGTGATAAGAAAAATCATCAAGATGAGGACATGCATGTTTCTTAGAAACACTGTTTTATGGGACAATGTTTTCATGGTACTTTAGGGAATATATATTTCAAAGGCTAATTGTGTGAAACTTTTCTCTCAAAAGAAGATTGGAAATTAACATTGTTGTCTTACTTCTGGATTAGAAAAGTATCCTGGGCTGAGAGTATATAATACATACTCATAAGCAATGATGAAATGCTTAGTTACATTTTGAATCTTATGACTAGGGTAGATCTATTTCCTGAGGGAGCAGGTTTGGGGATTTTTCATTGTACACAGCAGAGGGTACCTACAAAATGCCCATAGAGCTGTGCTGAGATTTAGTCTTAAGTTTCTGAGCCTTTTGGTGTCATTCTGCAAAGACTCTCACCTCTTCAATCTTAGCATCCCCAAGAAGCAATGCAATATAATTCCAGAGTCAAAAGCTTTCCTGGTAGACATAAAGGACATAATTTTAAGAGATTAAAAAATACATTTGTATGAGAGTCAAAAGATTTTTAAACAATATAGGAGACTCTTCCCAATTCCAAAGACTGGACTCACCATTTCCATACAGGACAGTGGTAGAGGTCAAAGGGAGAATTTGAATTACCCAGTGTAAGAGATTGTGTCTTACACATCTCTATATGGCTAATTTCTAGAATGTGCCTGATACATCACAGGACCTCAGTGAAGATTAGTTGACTTGAATTCAAGTGTCACTCAGAGATGATAATGCCACATCTTTCCAGACATACACCTAATCACCTTTTTAAGAAAGTAACAAAAATATGATTAACTACCTTCCTCTCACCCCTTTCCCCAGGACATTTGGTCATCTGTAAAAGGGTTTTCTTGGTGAGACAGCACTTGAAAATGCTAAAGAATTCTAGAGGGTTCATTATGTATTTGCCGTTATTTATATGTAAAATAGAGAAACATGTTAGTTGTTCATACAAACTTGGATTTGATTAAACTGAAGGTATAGTCAAGATTTGTGGGGGAAATATATAGAATGATAAAATCTTAAAACTGGAAAGAATTTAAAAAGACACTTACTGGATTTCTGGAGAGATGTCCCTATTTTTGATTACTTGTAAAGACATGGGGTGGAGGAGGGGAGAGAAGGAAAACTAAAAAATATCCAAAACCAAGACCTACAGTCAGTCTATAGTTAGAAACTTGAAATGTTAAGATGAACATAACCCATGGCACTGAATTGAGAATCATCATTATTAAGCAACATGTGATTTGCTGCTAGAAACAAAGCCAAACTGTTGGCTTCAAAGAAGGTAGGGAGTGTGTTCGTCCCTTTCCTGAAAACTGTACAGCTATCCCTCTGCTAAATGGGGCCATCTTCAACCCAGCTGGGTGCCCCTTCCATATCTGTATAAAAATTTCAATCCCCAGAAGTCAATGAAGTTGGATGTTACAAGACTGAGTAGTGGCACAATGAATCCTGGAACACACATTCAATAAGAAAAGGCTACAGGGGAGAAAGGAAGAGCCCATGGAAGAAGGGCTTTCTAAAGATGATGAATTTTTGTGTTCTCTATTTTGAGTGCAGGAGAATAGACAGTGGGGGAAGAGAAGGTCCTAAATCAATACACAGAGCTCTATCAGTGGCATTCTTGTCAGGAGCTGATCTTGAACTAGGACATGTCATTCTGCCCTCCAGCTGTGGACCAGAAAACTTACAGCCCAGTACATATTGAGCAGGTCCAGGAACACACTGCACATGCTATGTGTTCACAAATATTGGGTCTAAGGAGATTTATTTTCATTCCTGGATGAATAAACATGAAAAATAAGTAGCATAGCTAGTGGAAAAAGTGCATAACAAGGGAACTGAAACATCACCTCAAAGACAATTTTAGAAAACTGTTTCTCACCCTCAACGGATGTAGAAAAAGGACATTGTGGAAAAGGACAGGCAGCCATTCCGAGATAAAGGGATGAAAGAAGAAAAGATGCTGGGTGAGATAAGGAGGGATTGTAGGGAAGCAAAAAAGGAATAGCATTAATAATAACATTAATATGTCCACTGAAGGTGGTAAGAGGTAAAGCTGACACTATAAGAAACAGAATCAGACACTCCCTAAAATATAGAAGCTGTACACATTGTACTCCCTAAAAGGAATAAACATGGTAAGAGATGGTAGATACATAAAATGGGGAACAGAATCAAATCAGTGTTAATTTGTACTCATGAAAAAGAGAAGAGTTATCACCATGAGATACCACTACATACCCAATAGGACAACTAAAATGAGAGTAACAACACTGTATGGTAGTGGGGCTATAGGACAGCTGAAACTCACATGGCTGGTAGGGGTATTTTACACAACCACTTTGGAAAACTGTTGGTAGCTTCTTACCAGTTAAACCTATTCCCACCCTTTGACCTCAAAATTCTACCCCAGGTAATTAGTTATACAAAAGAAGTGAAAAATATGTCCACAACAGCCCTTACGAGAATATCAATAGCTCCAAACTGGAAATAGCCCAGGTATCCACAAATAGCAACATCAATAAACAAACTGCAGTGTATTCATATAATAGAATTCTACTCAGCAATGAGTGAAATGAATTACTGATATAAGCAATAACATGCACAAATCTCAAAAAACATTAGAAAAAAGTGAAAGAAGTCTCATACACAATATTGTAAGGTCCCATTTATATGATATGCAGAACAGGCAAAACTAATCTAAGGTGATGGAAATCAGATCAGTGGTTACTTCTGGTCGTTCGATTGCCTCGGAAAGAGCATGAGGGAATTTTCTGGAATGATGGAAATGTTCTGTATCTTGATAGAGATGTGGGTTACTCAGATATTTGCATTTGGTAAAACTGCTAAAACTATACACTTTAGAATCTTCGTATTTTATCAGATGTAAATTACATCTCTAAAAAAAGCATTCAAATTTTAAAAAATATATTTTAAAGAAGAAAATATTCTTTTCCATTATAGGTTATTACAAGATATTGAATATATTTCCCTGTGCTATACAGTAAACCATTGTTATTTATCTATTTTACATTTACTAGTGTGTATCTGTTAATCCCGAACTCCTAATTTATTCCTATCCCCCGTTCCCCTTTGGTAACCATAAATTTGTTTTCTATGTCTGAGTCTGTTTTGTAAATAAGTTCATTTGTATCCTTTTTAAGACACAACATTGTAATTCAACTATACCTCAATTAAAAAAAAAGAGAAAGAGAATGAAGAAAATATAACCAAAGAAATATTCAAAATTATAAAAATTTTTAAAAAAACCTTCCCAGTGCTAATGCAAGATCTGACTCTGGAAATTGAATTGATTTGGCAAGTACTATGCAAAATCAGTAAAAAGAGCTCACACCTAGATACATTATGATAACATATTTGAATTAGAATGTAAAACCCATAAAATCCAGGAAGCTGATGACTCAGAGACAAAAATGTGGATGAGCTCAGATTTTTCTACCACATGACTAAAGACGAAAGGCAAGAAAGATGGTGAGATAAGAATTCTATACCCAGACAAATCATTATGCTGAAATCTGACAGAAATTTGTTCATGCTAAGCAAGGGATTAAAAAAATATATATGACCTACTTGCCCTACTTACAATAATTCTTGAAGACATCTTTTAGCTGCTTGAGAGATGAATTAAAATAAGAAGTCAAAAGTAAGCAACTTGTGTTGTAAAATGACAATAGCTATGGACACAGAAATCAGATAACCATAGAACTGTCCAGGAATATAATGTAAATGATTACCTGCTGAGCAGGTAAAATAATTCATGAAAGAGAAGTCATGTAATATAAAATACTGACAGTAACTTGAATGAAAATGTTAAATTATTCTTATAAATACTGAGAAAAGGGTTGGAAGGAAGTAAAAATGGATTAAACGTCTCATCTGTGAGGGGGTAATTCAATCACTCCATTTCATTCTGAACTTGATTAGAAAATGGATGTTCCTATCTTTGACCTTGGTAAGCATAAAGTATAAGTAGAAACGTTTTGAAAAATCTTAAGTGCAATCATTTGTAGAAAAAAGAAAAGAATGACAGTCCTCTAAATTATTGGAAAAAAATAATAGCAAAACCAAACCATAGTCCACATGGCAAAAAGATAGAGATAAGGATGCACAAAATATTGAAAAAAGTAAGATCAAATTAATGTAATTTTGACTGTCATAACTGATGTAAATTTCCAAATGAGAGAAGAATACTTCTGAGGTCAAATGAATTTTAGAAATGCTCAAACTCAGTAGAATGTTTCTTTACTGCAGATCTCAGACGCTCAACACATTAATATAAATAATGAACCCCTGAGGGACAGGATTTCATTTGGAGCATTTCCCAAGTTTATTTTATTAGTTCTCACAGAATGTACTTTGACCTATGTTAAACAAAGAGGCATTCTTCTTAAAATTGGTATTAAGAAGCTCACTGTTATCATTATTATCTACTAGAAATTATAATCAATATTGTAAGACATCAAATAGAAATTAGATGCAACTATTAGAAGGAGAAAAATTATCACTATTTACAGACACCATGATTATAAACCCTTATAATCAACTAAAAACTCATAATTAATTACAATGAGTTAAATAGATAGAAAGAAAATATACACACATTAGTATTTTTCCTATATTTCAATAATATCAGAGAGAAGATATGGAAAAAAGATCCATTCATAATGAAAAACTAAAATTATAAAATGCATAAGAATAACCCTAACCCTCCTAAATGTGAGGGCCTATATGAAAAAATTTGTAAGGTTTTGACAAGAAATATAAAAGAAAATTCAAATAAGTTCAATGCTTCCTGATGGGCTGACTCAATACTAACGAGAATGCCATTTCTTCCACAACTGAACTATGAGTTTATCACATTCCCAATTAAATTACCAATGGGAAATTTTATGTGTGTGTGTGCGCGTGCGAGTGTGTGTGTATGTGTAAACACACACATACACACATATACACATATACAGATATGTATTTACCCACATATGTGTTATATATATGCATATACTCTTCAAACTTTTCAAAATCATTTTTGAATTTATCTAAGAGAACACACTGGCAAGAGTAGATTTTGAAAGTAAAAAGTGATCAGAGGGTACATGCCCTACCAGTTTAAATGTTTCATAAAACTCAAAACCAGTAGATACAGTGATGCTGTATCTTGGGTCAGTGATGCTGGTCCAAGAATGGACATCACAATAAACCTAAATAAATCATTTTGCTTTAGACAGTATGATGTGCATAAGAACGTAATATATACAGCTGAAGCACTGCTTTTCAAATGAAAAGGCATGAGTTACGCAGCACATTCCCTGCCCATCATCATTACCTCTCTCCTGGACCATGGCAGCAGCCTCCCCAAGGGTCCTCTGCTCATACTGTTGACCGCTGCTCCCCTCACCCCATGGCACATGCACACACACACACACACACACACACACACACACACACCCGTGCTCTAAGCACAGAGTGCATTTAGCATTTAGGTGACTGAACCTTCACACATACTGCTTCCTCTGCCCCAGTTCACATTGTCATTGTCACTTCATTCTCAGCTAGGAAGCTGCTTTCTTCCAGAAGCCTTCCCTTACCCCCAAACTCCAGATTAAGTGTCTCAAACACTCTGTACTTCCCTTGCATAGCTTACAATAAGCTATATTATTTATAAAATGGCCTGCGTTTCGTTTGTCTGTCTCCCTCATTAGGCCGTAAGCTCTGAGGAGGCAAAGTCATCTCTGTCTTGTTTTCTGTTTTATCCCTAGTATCTTGCTTAGTGCCTAAACACATAACACTCTGTAAGTACCTGTTGAATGAACAGCTAAAAAGTAATCACAAAGGAAACATGTGATAGACTTCGAGCCACAAAAATTTACAAATTTGTTTGTCAAAAATATTTTCAACAGAATTAAAAGACAATCACCAAATCAGGGAAAATAGAACAAATATTGTAGAAAACAGATTGATATCCTCCAAATATTGAGAGTTCATTTTTAAAAATTAAGAAAAGTTTTTTTTAAGAAAACAAAACAACCCAATCCAAAATTGGGCAGAAGACCTAAATACATGTTTCTCCAAAGAAGACATACTGATGGCCAAGAAGCACATGAAAAGCTGCTCAACATCACTAATTATTAGAGAAATGCAAATCAAAACTACAATGAGGTATCACCTCACACCAGTTAGAATGGGCATCAGCAGAAAATCTACAAACAACAAATGCTGGAGAGGGTGTGGAGAAAAGGGAACCCTCTTGCACTGTTGGTGGGAATGTAAACTGATACAGCCACTATGGAGAACAGTATGGAGGTTCCCTAAAAAACTAAAAATAGAATTACCATATGACCCAGGAATCCCACTACTGGGCATGTACCCAGAGAAAACCATAATTCAAAAAGACACATGCACCCCAATGTTCATTGCAGCACTATTTACAATAGCCAGGTCATGGAAGCAACCTAAATGCTCATCGACAGACGAATGGATAAAGAAGATGTGGTACATATTATTACTCAGCCATAAAAGGGAACAAAATTGGGTCATTTGTAGAGACGTGGATGCATCTAGAGACTGTCATGCAGAGTGAAGTAAGTCAGAAAGAGAAAAACAAATATCGTATATTAACGCATGTTTGTGGAACCTAGAAAAATGGTACAGATGAACCGGTTTGCAGGGCAGAATTGAGACACAGATGTAGAGAACAAACGTATGGACACCAAGGGGGCAAAGCTGCGTGGGGTGGTGGTGTGATGAATTGGGCGATTGGGACTGACATGTATACACTGATGTGTATAAAATTGATGACTAATAAGAATCTGCTGTATAAAAAAATAAATAAAATAAGATTCAAAAATTAAACAAACAAAAAAAGAAATCACGTTAGAAAAAGAAAAAAGAGAAAAAAAAAGAAGGTCCCAATCACTGGCCACTTCGTAAAGTAGGCCTTCATGAATTACCATTGTGGGGAGAAATTGTTTTACACTTGAACATGTATTCATCAAGTTCTTACATACACAGTCTCCTGATTACTTTGGTGAGAATCCATAAGCATTGCTTATGCTCCCGTTGAAGATTTCCCTAAGCCGCAAGCAACTTCTGTTTTAAAAGGAATCCACAACCTTTAAATTATTACATTTTGATCATGCCTTAGATTTCAAAGTATTCCCCGTGTACATTACTGATGTTCACCTTAACAACCTAACATAGGACATTTGGAGCCCATGTTACTGCAGTTCTTAAACCTATTTTAGTCTCTTACAGATTTTCGCTACTGGATTCTTACTACACACTGTTCACAAATGAAATTATATCACTAATCACAATTATGTTTAAGGAATCAGAAATAAACGGAAAGAACCCAAATTAAATAGCGAATAATAATAAGCATCTAAACCTGACAGTTCCTTCTGGTGCATACACTGCAATCCAAGTCTGAAGCCCCCTCCACGTGGCCAAAAGAAGCCAAGCACTTTGCTTTCATTAATTGTTTGGCCTTCCAAGTGGGTCAGTGAGTCACAAACCCCATATTATTTCATTGCTCAGAAATGGAAACAGACCGGCTTTATTAGGTTGGTTTTCAATCCTCGGTGCCTAGGGTCCAGCTCTTGCAGAGCCCAGTCTCTGGCCATTCAGGGCTTTGTCCAGTCTGAGGCCAGTCTGACAGGCTCTCTAACATCAGCGGGGAGCAGTGCTTTCCCCAGCAATGTGAGTTTTTGCGGCACATTAACTGCCTTCCCTCTTATGCTTGCCAGTGGTGCTGATATATTTCTGAGCTTTTCCATTTTCCTTGGCTTTACTAGAGGAAGAACAGGTACTTCTGCCTTCTCCTCATTTCTCAGAATTGCACACTGCCCAGCGGGCTCTGATTTGCCTGTGGCATCAAAGGTAAGGCAAATGGAGAAGGTATATTCAGCTGATCGCCGAGCTTCATCTCTCTTGAGTCTTCCTGAATACTTATCAGATCTGGGTACCAAAGGCTCATAACCCAGCTCCCCGGTTAAGGATTTGGGAAGAACAATGGCCTTGAAAGTGTGCCATTTGTGGTTGGGTGTACAAAGCACCAAGTCAACAAACTATCTGTTATCATTCCAGAGCCTTCCCTCCATGTGTGACGCACGGTTCAAACCATCCACATATGGGGGGTCACGGGAGAAAGGAACGAGCTTGTTCTGAGGACGAACTATAGACTATAGGTCATCCATTATCTTAGTCTATCCTCAAAATAATCCTGGAATAGGGCATTATCTTCATTATCTTATTCTTACAAATAAGGAGACTAACACTCGAAAGAAGTTAAGCAAACTTTCCATGAGTCACATACCTGCTCTGAGGCACAGCCTCAAAGCAGATTCAGCAGAAAGAAGGAATATGCTGCTTCTGTATCCAGAGAAGGTAACTTCTTTTATAAGGGTTGCCAACCGGAAGTGCCATGTTGGTCTGCTGGTGCAAGAAGGAAGGGAAACGGTTGAACTGAGTGGCCCATACAAGGACTTCTGAGGACCTCACAAGCTTACTAATGCGTGCTAAGCTCTCACTCAACACTTACTCCATGCCCTTGGAATTTTGCCTCGCTGACTGTACCTTTGTTGGCCTCCCAGTAAGCCATGAATTCTCTGATGAAAGTGATACTCCCATGAATTGGGTGCTTCCCTTGTGCCAAGTGTTTTTATATACTTTATCTTGTCTTATTTTCCCAGCAACCCTGGAATGTGAGTTTTAGTGTCCTCACTGTACAGATGAGAAAGTAAGGCACAGGGAGGCAACTAACTTGCTCCACAGCCTTGTCCCTGAAAGGGTAGAGCTGACATTTGTGCTGAGTCTATTTGATTCTAGTGAATGTTCTCATTGGCAAGACACACACGAGACTCTTACTCAGAGGGCAAGTTCCAGGTTCTTACAAGATCCTAATTCACGGATGTTTAGAAATAAGAGTAAGGGCTGGGCTTCCCTGGTGGTGCAGTGGTTGAGAGTCTGCCTGCCAATGCAGCGGACACGGGTTCGTGCCCCGGTCCGGGAAGATCCCACATGCCGCTGAGCGGCTGGGCCCGTGAGCCATGGCCGCTGAGCCTGCGCGTCCGGAGCCTGTGCTTTGCAACGGGAGAGGCCACAACAGTGAGAGGTCCGCGTACCGCAACAACAACAACAACAAAAAAGAGTAAGGGCTTACTTTTGGCACCGAGGGCTTACTTTTAACTCAGCTGGATAACAACAAGGCTTCCATACTTGTAATATTACACGTCAGCCGCAGAGGAAACTACTGCCACATGTGATTGGAGGTCTTCACCTGCCCCAAATATGTTTCTCCCACCTAGCTGCTAGTAGTTCCCACCAGTACAGATATTAGGTTGAACCATTGCTATTAAACTGCAAATGCTGGGAGTGTTCACTTCTTGAACTATGGGGGCCTGAACGGCTGACCAAGTTCTTTAATACATTCTTAGGAACATTCCGTTCAAAGGAGGATGGTGTCTGACAGAGGAAAGCAGACAATAGAGTGTGAGTGGGAACACAAAAGTTGGGGGGCTTACATGGGGGCATCTTAGTGTGGTAGGTGGAGACAAAGGGGAATTCTTTCTGGAACAAAGTAAGATGATAGCTCAGGAGAGATGAAATAAGGAAGTGAACGCATTTCTTAGGCCTTCCATGCTCTCCTGTGTGATCCGCTAGAGGAGACATGCATATAATGGTCATTAGTGAGTGATGACCATGGACAAGCTGTGCCCTAGGTCAACACAAAAGACAGCACTGAGGCTCGGGGAATGCCGGGAGGAGCTTATACCACCAGCCTTCTGAAAGTGGGCATGTGTGGCAGCTTTGGGAGCTAAGGGAACCCCAACATCCCTAAGTCCCTGCAGAAGTCTGAGCCCAAGAAGGCTGAGACCCCAGGACTCTTATCCTGATACTTAATGACTCCATCTGGATTATTTGTAAACTCACCACAGAAAATACATGTCCACCAATACCCAGGGTGGGCATCTCATGTAATTGCATCTTCTCCTCTGTACTTGGCAGGTGAACCCTCCTCTGAAAATACTGCTGTGCATCCTCTAATAATACACTTGAGCTGAGATAGGAAGCTCCAGGTTCAATAAGGGATCGGTGTTGGTAGGACTGGGAGGTCCATAATAGAATGTAGGTTCTGGTTTCCCAGAGCACAGCATCTCATGTGAAATAACAAAAAAAGGACACCTAGCCTATATTTATATACATAGTGTATTTTTGCAAAGGTATAGGATATTTTTATAATAATATGAGTGATTGCCTTTGGGGGCACTGGGTAGCCATGGGACAGGAGAGGGAAGGCCTATTTTTTATTGAATATTCTTTCTTACCTTGAATTTTAAACCTTATACAAAAATAAATAAAAAATTTAAAAGTCACAGATATGAACAATGTTATGGTTTCAGCGATGTCCTTTGAAAAGTAAAATCAGAAAAGTTTCCTAAAAGAAAAAGAAAACTCTTCTGGTCAAACTCCAAATGAAGCAATGGCATCACCCCTATGGTCACATAGCTTCCATGACATTTTTCTGATCTTTGAATGACTTGGTTTTAAGACGTATCTACATTTGATACACATTCACTCACTTTCTGCTGAGTATTTAATCAAAGCCATCCAATAAAGGAGGAATTTACCTTACAGATTTGAAGATAAAATTAAAAAAGAATTATGCTGTTTGCAGAATTCTGGGCTATTTGGAGGATATTCAAAGGCCTGAAATGGCTTTCAAG
This sequence comes from Aethalodelphis obliquidens, assembly GCF_003676395.1. Classification (NCBI taxonomy): domain Eukaryota; kingdom Metazoa; phylum Chordata; class Mammalia; order Artiodactyla; family Delphinidae; genus Aethalodelphis; species Aethalodelphis obliquidens. The sequence goes on along the minus strand of NW_020838024.1, from coordinate 3,365,661 downwards.
CTTTCTGTAATTAATTGATGTTCCACTGAAATCTTCCTAACTTCAGTAAGATGATAGCCTAATGCAAATGCAACTATATTTCTTTGACTCCTTTGTAGTTTTGAATTTGGAAGTTAATATAACCATAGGAAATATCTGTCATGTATATCATTTTAAAATAACACGTTTATTGAAAGTCAAACAGTTGAATGAGCAGATTGACGATTTGATTAGGTAAATTCAACAATTCCCATGATTGCACATCAATCTGAATAGAAAGCTACCCTATGGCAACTGGAGCAAAAAAAATTGCCTTCTATTTAATTAAAATATATAACAAGCTAAAACTTCTAGAAGAGGAATTTTGCCACAATTACTGCCTTTATAGTCATTGCTGGAGAATTCATTAGTGGAGTTAAAGAAACTTTAATGAGCTTCTTTGTAAAAACCTCCATTCTGTTAAATTCATTGTCATTACCACCATTAGGAAGAGGGGAAGGTCTGTTACTTTCACGCTGATTATTGGAAAACCAAGTCACTTGAGAGAAGACTTTCCTGGAGCCGATATTCAGTAGAAGGTACAGAAGACAGCATGACCTCCTGTGTTCACCAGACTTACTGAACTTCTAATAATACAACTCTAGGGAGACTCTTCAATATTTTTAAAGCAAAACTGTGATCAAAACTGAATTAATGACTCCTTTTCGGTTAGTTTCTGAAGGCCAGCCTCAGATGACCTGGAGAGCTACTAGAATTTGCTGCAGGGCTTACTGAGTAACTTTGGTATTTTCCATCCTTTGAGAGGGGACAGGTAGGTGGGTACAACTACAGGAACTATGCATAGTGGGCAGAAGAGGCGGTGTGGAGAAGAGGGAGCATTTCCTCAAGTGTCCTCTAGTGTCAGCACCTTTGTCCAGCCAGCTCCCTTGGTGGGCATTTATCCTTCCACCTTGGCAGATGGCAGGCGGTTCAGATGCGAGGCCCTCCTGGAGGCGGCTGGATCATCCAGCCTCTGAATTATGCTATTTCCCCAGCAGTCCCACTCCTGGAAGCCCTGCTCAGTTGAAGTGCCCCCTAGTGGTACCTTTAGGTTTTTGCAGGAGAAACAAGTTTAATTCCGAAGTGGCAGCTTCAGTGATATAGGAAAGACTGAAAAGGAGATCCATGGAAAGTGGTACAGCCAAGCTCTGTAACCAGACTCTTTTCAAAACCTGGCTTTGCGACTTACCAGCTGTGTGATTTTGGGTGAATGACTTAAACTATTTTTTGCCTCAGTTTCTTCTTTTATAAAATGATAATAATAAGGACACTAACTAAAGGATGGGTAGGAGGAATAAAGGAGTTAAAACGTGAAATTCTTAAAACAATGCCTTGATATATATAGTAAGTGCTCATTAAATGCTTGCTATTATGATGTTAGAGTTTATATGGAGAAACTGACCAACTGCAAAAGACCACGTGTAAATGTCCTACAGCATGAAGGGCTCAGTTAATATAGCCCAAGAGTCAAAATACTCGGAAAAGAGATAAACTAGCAATGTGAATGTGACATTTCCAGCACTTACAAAAAGCACACTAATCAGAAACATCAAAACCCATCAGAACAGTCTTAATGAGACAGGATGAAATTTTTCTGGTTAGGAGGTAAAAAAACAACAAACAGGAATTTCTCCTTGGACAGGAATTTGGTTTTTTCCCTGCTTAAATAGGTTAAGGCCAAAATCCCCCATGTTTTCAAATAACACTAAATGTTTTTCCATTTTGGTTCAAAACCAGTGGCCCAAGTCGAGACAGGGCAGGGGCAATGATCTCAGACAGGACTAGGTCTGGTATCACTTTCACTGGCCTTATCCATCTGAAAGCCATGCTGGCTCTACCCCCACATCCTGAATCCAACACTTCTTCTACCCACTGCTACCCCTTAACTGCCCCAGCATCACCTCTTGCCGGACTTCCTGACCAGCCTCCCAAGCTCTTCCTCTGCTTCCAGTCTACAATGCACTCTACACATAGGAGCCTGAGAGACCTCTAAAATGCAGTGTAAGACACATTACTCCCCTACTTAAAAGCTCCCAGTGATTTCCTTAAAGCACTTAATCCTAATTCCATGCATGACCTCGGGCCCTCAGGGCTGTTTTCCTGTCTGACTGTATCCCTTCCTCCCTAAGTGTCCAGCCACACCGGTCTCCTTTCTGTTTCCTGAACACGCCAAACCTTTTCCAACCTCAGGGCTTTTGCTCTTGCTGTTCCCTCTGCCTGGTTCTTTCTCCCGACCTTTGCGTGGCTTTCTCTTCAACGCTGATGTACTAGCTCAAATGCCACCTCTTCAGAGAGGGCAACTCCTGTAAACCTATTGAAGGCAGCCCTCATTGGTCTGATCCCTTTACCTCACTGCGTTTTTCTTCATAGCACTAAGTGATTTTAGTTTATTTATCTGTTTCTTAGTATGGATATCTGTTTCCTCTCACTGCAATGTAAACTTCAGATGAACAAGAACATCATCACTTTATCCTGTAACGGTCCCTGGCACAGAGCAGACCCTCTATAAATATTAGTTGAGCAAATAACAATTGCCGATGCCCATGATGTTTGGCTAAGAGTAGACCTCTGCCTATCCTTCCCTCTGCAACCTCCTTAACACCTTCTCATCTCCTAATCCTGCAATCTCAGCACTCCAGAGAAGTGGAGTGGTCCATCCTCCCCCCTCCCCCCACATCTAGCACAAGAACTTGGTTACTTTTGGGTATTCATACGACCTTCTGAGAAGGGTTGGCGTCTTAGACTTAACCGGACCCTGGATAATTATTCTCAGATTGATTCTAGAATCACCTTCCATAACCTAAGTTCTTCTCTATTTAGTATGACTTGTAACTGGCTCTTTCCAAACCCAGATTCATGACTCCTTTAGCCCGGTCTGAGGCTGGTGGCCTCTGCAACACAAATGTTTTCCTGAGACCGAGAGAGTTTTACACAACCTAGTTAGTTCTTGGCCAATTCACCTAATAAAGTCTACCCAATAACAGAGAATACTGCTGTAATTATATTTTTAATAAGGGTGTGAACGGGAATGGAGTCATCTGGCTTTAAAATGGCTGAGACAGAAAGCAAGCGTTAGGTGACTAAATACCAACATGGCAACTGGGAAATCTAACACATGGACGGCAGGGAGGCTTAACCTGTATCTTCCAAGCTTCTGGCAACTTGATTTCCAAACTGCACATACAGAAATTTTAGTCATGAGGCCATGCAGCGCCACTCTGAATATGGAGTTAGTTTATATAGGTAGAAACCTCAATTTTATGCTAGAAATCCTGCTTCCAAAGAGTAGACTGATGAAGTTGCTACCCAATGAAAATACGGTTTGAATGCTTCTCTGGGGTCCATGACACTTAAAACAAGGCAGAAGAAGAAACAAATAAGTCATGAAGATTTGGACCTTAGCTGAGAAGTAAGGTCAGCTTTTAGCGGAGATCACCTGGAGAACTGTAGATAAATACGATACCCAGGCTCCATGCTCAGAATCTTGATTTAATGGGTTTAGGGATGAGGCCTGGGCAGCCTTACTTTTTAAAGCTCCTAAGGTGATTCTCGTGTGCAGTCAGTGTCAAGGACCACTGCTTTACAGGCTTGCTTTTTGCTATAGCTAAAGAGATTGGAAACTGTTTTAAAATCAGTAATGGATTTCAAGACAGAGAAAGAAAAGAAAATAACCATTTTGGAATGGCACAAAACTGCCCTATCCTCATGTCCTAAGGAGGATGCAATGCTAAGACTCTAGCTCTGTTCCATCACCCTTCATAAAGACCTCCCAGCCTCACCATTGGCAGTAAACCCAGAAGTTAAGACATACACGGAATTCTTTAAAAAGGCAGCTTGTAAAAATTGCTGGGCTTTCTTCTCTTTTTTTAGGCGTGTAACAAAACCCATCATCCTTTCAGTGAACCGAAGCTTCAGAGAAGAGAAATCAGAACAGCCTGAAAGCTCTGGGACTACAGAGACTTCACTTCCCACAGGTAAGAGTGGGTAAGATTGACCACGCTTTCACTTGAATTCCAGGATGATAGGGCTGCGGCTCCTGGGACCACTGCAGCTACCTGCGGGCCGCTGACACTTATAATCACAGTGTTGCCAGCTGGGGCAGACTAGTCATCCTTCACCTACTGATCTGTAACATTCATTCATTGAAGAAATAACATGGCTAAGTACAGAGTTTTCTAACAGCAGCAGGAGATGGGGCACACACGCCTTAAGATACGGGGAATTCAGTGGCTGAGAATCCTCATTTCACTCTGTTGCCAGCAAGCCTCAAGGCCCAAGACAAGTAATTAAACTCCATTTCCCAATTTGTAAAGTTGGAAAGGTGAGGCAAGGTTACAGACTGTTAAAAAATAGCTACTGTGGGCGCTAATGGGCATGATAATGAAGCCCTTTGCAATGACTACACAAAGCCTGGTGGATACAAAGAGCTATGAGATACCCATCGCCTCACACTTAGCCAGGGTTGACTAAAGGGCACCCCTAAAGCACACAGCGTACAGGAGTGGGCAGCTGGCTACACCATTCAGCCACAACATCCAAGTCGACAGAATCACTACAAACAATTGTCTGTGAATTAAAAAGACTGCATTCGTGTGTATAAAACTCCTGCAAAATAAAGACCATACATCTTAATTGTCCATTTCATTCCCTTGAAAATATTACCCTTTTAATTTTATTGTCCATGATGACAAGACAAAGACTTTGTGTTTTTGTTAGGTCACTTTCAACTCTGGCTTCATGTTAGAATATTCTGGGGAATTACAAACAACAAACAACAATAACACTGGCACCCAGGCCCCATTCTTAAATGCAAATTCTGGAATGGACTGGAAACCTCAATAACTTTTAAAAGCTTCCCTGGTGATTCCAACTGTCCTTTTTCACATCACTAAACACTCCAGGCACATTTTCATCACCAGGCCAGGTGTGCTCATCTCCTTACTTGGAGTGCCTTCCTCCCACCATCCCCTACCCCCAATGTCCATTGGTCTACAGCCCAGCCTTACACCCTTCAATGTCCATCTCTTACCTTGTTTTTCTCAATGTACTTTAGGGCTTGGGGGCACAATGCCCTCTGGAATCTCCGAACTCTAACTGTCCGTTTCTAAGCGTCCAGGTAACACTTAGAAAATTTCATCTTACATTGCTCCTGGTATTTCATGTTTATGCCCATGTTCCCAGAGAGATAACATGCTCCCCCAGTGCAAGGACCTTGTTTTAAGATTTTTAAATTTTCCCCATGGAGCCTGGCACAGACCGCTTGGCTTAGAAGATGCCGAAAAATACATATTACTGTTGAGGTAGATACACTAAAGTTCGCTCCTGTCAGCTTCTTACTGCTATTTGCCCCCAAGATTTAGATTTCGAGTGGAAACAAATGCCATTCGTTTATCTCAAAGAGCATCTTGTACAGGCATACCTCATTTTATCGGTCTTCGCTTCATTGCACTTTGCAGATATTTTGGGTTTCTTTTTTCTTTTTTTACAAATTGCCTTGTCAGATGGTGGTTAGCATGTTTTAGTGATAAAGTATTTTTTAACTAAAATATGTACAGTGCTTTTTAGACATAATGCTACTGCACACTTAATAGACTACAGTAGAGCGTAAACATAACTTTTATATGGACTAGGACACCAAAAATTTTGTGACTCATTTTATTGCAATATTTGCTTTATTGCAGTGGTCTGGAACCAAACCAGCAATATCTCCTAGGTCTGCCTGTATACCCTGCAGAAAGTTGCAGAAGGGAAATTCTTCCCTGTAGCAAATGTCTACAGTCCATAGCCCATCATTTTATTGTACATTTCTCTATTAGCATCTTCTATGGCATTATCTCATCAACTGACCTTTCTACAAGATTGTTGGGGGAATGAAGGTGAGGGTAACATACAAACCAGTAGACAAAAGTCGAATCCAGGCCTCTGACACCCCAGACCAGAGGCTTCCCCTAACAACCCCAGAATCTGCACGTTCTTCCCTTTGGAATACATCAAACCAATCATATCTTCACTGCATTGACATATTCAAGGCCACCTTAGCTAGTGGACAAGAGGAGAAGTCAAAATGGCCTTCTGTGATGTCCTTGGAACAGCCCTTCTGGAAACTTGGACTGCATCTTGTTCAAGCTGTTTTAAACGAAAGCACAGAGAGGGGGAAACATTTATCACCCCAATGAGATAATTTATTTAATGATCTTCGCACACGGACATGAAACCCTGGCTGTCTGCCAGGCTGATTTTACAAAGTCTCGGAATGACAAAAACATTGTCCTAGGAAATGATTTTATGGTAAAAGTATATCCAGGTTCAAAATGACCCTTTGGTCATAGAATGCTTGAAAGCTTCAGATTTGCCTGGGTAAGGGAATGGACCCTGGTGATGAAAGTAACCACTGGGTCTATTTCATCAAATCCCGTAGTGGCATGAGGTAGTGGGCTTTGAATGATCACCCACTCAGCAGACTAATGAGGGTGAGGGAGGACACAGAGGGACCTCTTTTTCTCTTGTCTACTGTTTCACCGAGAAACTGTTTTAAGGGATAGACATGCGAAGGAGCCTTAGCCAAGAATAAAGGGAAAGTTATGCTAAGAAGAAGGAGGAAAAATTCCCTATCCTATCTCTGTCAACTGATTCGTCTATAGCAGTGCCGTTTGATGGAAATATAATGCGAGTCACATATGTGATTTAAAATTTTCTACTAACCACATTAAAACAAATTGAAAGGAAACAGGGAAAATTAATTTTAATAATATATTTCAACTAAACCCCTACAGCTAAAACACTACCATTCTAACATACAGTCAGTATAAAAACTAATGAGATAGACATGTATTTTTTGGTACGGGTTTTACAGCACATCTCAGCTTGCACGAGTCAGTCACATTTCAAGGGGTCAGTCGCCACATGGGGCTAGTGCTACCGTACTACGCAGTGCAGGTTTAGACATGCTGACTGGAAACTGGGACATCAAATAGAAATTACTGGCAGTATTTAGCTACCTAATAGACTTGATATTTTCTTTCTGCTAGCTCTTTCGCTATCCCCTAGAAGAGATGATCTCAAAGGCCACATGCTGTGTTAGCAAAAAGTTTGGTAAACTTTCTGCAAAACAGACTGTGGGATTCAAATACCAGCTTTATAGCCTTGGACTAGCTGCTTACCCTCTATAAGTCTCAGTTTCTTCAACTATTAAATCAAGACAGAGTAGCTAACTCACCAGAATGCTGAGAAGATTAAATAAACTAGGCAGAAATTACAGAGAACACCCTAGAATAGCATAATAGGCAGTCAAACAGTGATTTCTCCTTTATAAAACTCGACTTGATTTCTAAGGGGCTATTGCATTGTATTTGAGGCTCTACTGTTTCATTTATTCACTTCCAGAACTCTCCCTCAAGGTTTCTTCTGCTAAGGCAGCCTTTCCCCAGATTTTCATGGGGCTGGCTTCCTCTTACTCTGCAGGTTTAAGTTTAAGGGTGACCTTCTTATGGAAACCTTCTCTGGCTGCCCTATTTAAAGTTGCCCCCAAGCCCTGTTACTCTCTGAGCCCCCAGCCTCTCTTTACTTTCTTTATGGCATTTATCAATATCTGAAATTATCTGATTTATATATTTGTTCACCTGTCTCTTATACATCTCTCTAGCATAGCCGCTTTACAAGAGCTAGGGCCTTGTCTGTCTTATTCAGAGTTCAGTAAGTATTTGTGGAATAAATGAATGAATGAAAGAATGCTCAACACACAGAGGCAAATATAAATAAACAGTGTCCTGATTCTAAAGGTAATGGAGAATGAAAATTCCAGAGCTCTTTTTTTTTTTTTTTTTTTTTTCAGAGCTCTTTCTGACCTAAACGAATTGCTCAGGAAGTCAGTGGCCGAGAGCCAGCCTCCCCTGCTGGGGGTGAGTGTTGTCTTTCTTGAGTCTAACAGCTGGGCTGGGGAAGGGGCAGGAAAATTATTCTCCACAGGTGATTTTATCGCTACCTGTTGATGTGTATCACATGCAAAGTGTACGTTCACGCCACTTAAGTCACCCAAAGGATTTGGTTATTCCTGCCCTTCGAAAGAAGAACTAGGTTGGGACCCAGTTAGCATGATGAAACTTTCTGACTGCAGGGAGTCTGGAACAAGAGTGGGTGTCAAAGTCAGACAGACCTGGGCTTGTATCCTGATTCTGCCTTTTACCAGCTATGCAGACTGGGCAAGTCATGTAAATTTCTCTAACCCTCAGTTTCCATATCTGTAAAGCTTTAAGTGCTAATCCAGACCCTGCGATGTTACTGTGAGAATTAATTGAAGGAATGTAGGAAAGTGCTTAGTACACCTTGAAGACTCAGTGAATAGTAGGTATCAATATTGTCATCTTTGCATTCAAGAATGCTTTGCCGGAATATACTGATAGATCTTTGGAATGGCTACTTAGAAGGGATGCATTTTCCTTTTAAGATCCTGATAGTTCTTTCCCCCATTTCTACGTCATTCAATTCTTGCAGCTGAGGGGCCAGAACCACGGAGAGAGACAGAGGGTATTAGCTGGGTTGATTAAATCTGTGCCGAGCTGAGAAAGATGGAAACGGAGACATTTCTCTTTACAGAGACAGTGTGTGGCGTATCTGGAGATGGAGGCCGCCATCAGACTTCTCCAGTTTCCATACCGAGATGCTTGTAGCCACAGGCACAGATCTAGCTGTTTTGTATTCAAGATTATGGGCCAAAAGAGAATTCAGAGAAAGGGTCAAGAATCCACTCCAGTCTGGACACATTTCACTTGCTGGTGGCACAGAACGCTCTGCTTGACAAAGGTGAAGCAGTAAACCCAACATTGTGTTCTGAACCCACCATTCATCTTTCAGAATAACTCGACCAGGACTGATTTTACTCATTCTACTGCTGACGTAAGCCCTATAGGAGACAGTAAACTGTTCTAAAAAAGCAGGAGTCTATTTACCACTAACTTATAACCTCACATTAATATCAATACTAGCAGTCTCTCATTGACTCTAGACTAGGCATTTCCAGTTTTTATTTTTCATTTTCCTAACAACTGTGCAAGAAAGCAGTATTGCTCCCCATTTCACCAATAGGAAAAGTGAGACTCAGAGAAGTTCAGTGACTTGCCTGAACTGTGAGAGCCAAGATTTGAAGCCGGTTTGTTGGGCTCCAAAGCTCCCTGTGTCCTCTGCTACACCTTGCTGGCATTGCCAATGGAAGACCCAGGTCCCACGAGGCATGAGTCCCTAGTACCTTAAAGGAAAAGTGCAGATGTCCCAAAGAAGACCATTACTATTCCTACTATGCATCGGGGAGCAAAATAGCACTTCGTTTCAAAACCAAGCCTTGGTCTCACTGTCTGACATCCAGCTAGGGGACAAGAAGAGCTCTTTTTTTGAGACAGCGACCCTCTGTAGGTGTTCTCCAGTGCTGTTTGTAGGAGTGAAAACTCCAGGGCTCAGGATTATGACCTTAGGAAAGTCATTACAAGAGTTTGTAAGGAGGATTCCCCACAAGGCAGAGACTGGTGAAGCCCTTGCGAAACAGCGTCCCGGGAGCTCACTCAGGAAAGGAAGGCTCTCCCTTCAGCAGCACGGCTGACTCCAGACCCCCAGGGAAGCCTGCCAGATTACTCCCACAGCCAGCCCAGCTCTGCAGAGGTTTGGCTGGAAGGTTGATGCAGGCCCTTGAAAGGAAGGCAAGGGATGTTCACTTGGGGTTCAGGCAGGGTCTTCAGGGGATGTCCAAAAACCCCCAGGGATCGCTTTCAAAACTTTATGTACATTGCATAAGAATATTCCCCCTCCCCACCCCCTGCTCCTTTGGGAGAGGACTCATATCTAATTCTCAAAAGGACTTATGAGCCCCAATTTTTAAGAACCACTGAAATTTAAAATTTCATCAGCTTCTTTCTTACACTATTCTGCAGCACTTTTGCCCCACTAATTTTACATATATTCATATATAAGTAATGATATATATATAAATATAGTAGATGTGTATGTATACACACATATGCACACATTTAGGGCAATATATATATTGCATTAAATGTTGCACACACATATGCACACATACAATGTTCGTGGTATATATATATATATATATATATATATATATATATATATATACACATTGCCCTAAATGTTGCAAGGAAAAATGAGGCCCAGAGACCATAAGTGTCTTGCCCAAGTTTGCACAGCCAGAGGCAGAGGTGGGATTAGCAACACTCCCCCGACCAAGAAGCATGAAACTCGGGTGGGAAATCTTTGCCAACCAGGTTGATGAATGAAAACAAACGAATCCCTCCAGATTAATAATACTGTTTTGCAACCATTTTCAAGGCCAGTCATCGAAAATCCTAAATTGCTTGTTATTAGGGCAACGTGGCTGCTTGCCCAGGACACAGGTAGAGGCCACTAAAAGGATTTTCTCCCACTCAAAGAGCTGGAACTCCAGCCCTCGCTGCGGCAGCGCTCTGGCTCCCCAGTTACCTGAGTTTGCCTGACTTCCCCTCCTCTCCGCTCTCCTCTCCTCTCTGGTCCTCTTCCCTCCAGCGGCTCCCGCAGCTGCCTCTGCAGCTGGAATTCCTTTGCTGAGGTCGGGCCGCCTCCCTTCGGCTGGGCTCCGGATGACAGCCAGGAGGCTGCTTACCTGCCACTACTCCCACTGCCTTTTTTTGGTGGGGAGGGAGCCACGCCTTTCGGGTGAGCACGGGTACCGCTCAACTTTGCACGCCGGATACCCGGGACGTGGCGCGTGCTGGTGCTGCTGGTAGAATCCTCAAGCCCGCCGTCGGCGCATCACCTGTCTGAACCCCTTCCCCCTCCCCGCTAGTTTTTTTGTTTTCAATTTGATGTAAATAATGTACCTTCTGAGAATCCCACAGTCACGCCGAAACTCATTCTTAAGGGTGCTTCTGAAGATGCCTTTATAAAGACTAATGCGTGCAGTTGTAAAAGCGGCAGGGGTGGGGGGCGGATAGAGTATTTTTAGCTCCTCTGAGAGGGGACCTCCCTGCTGTCAGAGCCCCGGTTCTCCGCCAGGCTGCCGCCGGGCGGTTCCGCCGGGTTTCTGGCGTTTTCCGGAGCAGCCCGCGCTCGCCTCCCCGCACGCGGCCTCGAATCCGCGGCCCCGGCGCCGCCCGCACCATCCCCCGTCACCCCTGGGCTCTCGGTTCAGCCCGCGATGGGTACTCACTTTTGCCGGGGAGCAAAGTCTGCCATCTCAGTCCGTGAGCACTTCCTGTAAAAGGACGTGGAGATCCATCGTGTGTAAAGCTGTTTCAGGAACAGCCGGTAAAATCCAGAAAGAGGGAGAGGAGCGAGTTAGACCCAAATGGAAGGGGGCGGGCGGGCGGGAAGCCCAGCCCAACCGGGGGGTGTCCCGGGATCTCAGCCTTGGCTCCCCCAGCCCGGAGGCTCTGGGAGAAGAAGCCCAACAAGTGCACTTGTTCACTCTTTCTTCATTAGAGGAGGAGTCAGGGTTGCAACATTTCTGTTCCTTGCTGGAGGCGAAACAGTGATTTTCTTCAGCCTGCAAAACGTCCAGAGCCAGCCAGCTTTGCCAGGTGAGGAAGGAAGCTGGGGAAGCCGAAATGCAGCAAAGACGTGGAGAAGAAAGAACGGATTCTCTCCAGATGGGTTTTGCACGAGCAAGACCACACGTCTTCCACTGAGACTGCAACAGAAAAATAGACGGACAAAACACTAATAAAAATGTCTTCATGAATGGCATGACCTCAAAGATGGTATTTCTCCTGGCAGCCAAGATGTGGGGTGGCTTCTTGTCAAATTTCTTTCCTTATTTCTGAACAGCACTGAACGGCAGCTTGACAGCATTGGAGGGGGGCTCCAGAGATTTGAATCTCACCTTCCCTGAGAAGAAGAAGGGGTCAGGGTGAAAGGGGCAAAAGAAAACAGTCAGTGACACGAGGAGGTGAGAGAGCAGGTTTTGCTTTCTTTTTTGATAGCCCAAAGCCCAAACTTCCGGGGCACGCGGTGTTTATTCTCCGCCACATGAGTATAACACAGAAACACTGGTGGTGCTGAAATAATCCACGCTTTTGTTGTTTTCCACAAATATAAAATGTATCTTTTCTAATATCTTTTCTGATGTGAGTCTGACTTCTTAATTTTTTTGGTAATAGCCAAACCATGCAGAACCACCACCTTTTCTCTGGCCAAAGAAAAAAAAGTACTGAAACCAAAAGTAGTAGCTGCCTGAATTAAACAATTATCCCTCAATTAGTAAGTTGCTAGTGTCCATTTGATGCTATTAAGTAATATTGCATCTGATTGTTTCATAACCCAGAGGGGCACCATGGAGATATTTTAAACAGAGACTATAAAGTTTCAACAAAAAAGTTATTGGAATGCTGGGCTTTTCCCTTTTGAGTGATTGCCACTCTGGAATAACGAGCAAACGACATTCGGTAGCAGCCACTTGCCAAGTCTCTGGAAGCCACTGTCTATTCCAGGACACTTTGGTGATCCTTTTGGACTGGAAGCCCAGAGGCACCTGCACAGGCATGACCACCTGATGCTTCCTGTTCAGTAACATGACCTTGGACAATTAAATTGTAGACCCCATCTGGTTCTCTCAGCAGAAGGGAGATGCCTCTTTCTTGCATACTTACCTTTGCTCATGGGTGGCCACAAAGGTATGCAACCTCTATTTACTTTCAAAACCACTGGCGGACATGAGATCATCAATGGCAAGAATATTCCTACGTGACCTTTGCAAAGCGAGGGATTGTCAGTTTTTTGGAGTTGTTCTAGTCAGACAATTTTCATAGTTGGTGAAAAAACCTCGCGTTAGTAACTCTCGACTGTCAGCTCTTGGAAGGTAGGACCCTCGCTCTTCCTTCTTGTGGTTCCCAGTTAGCTGCAGGCAGCTCAGCTCATCGGTGCTCATCCGTGCTCCTGGCTTCCAGATTGACAGATTGGTTGTTGAGTGACTATTCCACATCTCACTGGGAGAGAAGGGCAAGGCTCGCTTTCCGCCCTATTGTGCAGCACACAGGCACCATCCATGAACCACCAGCATTAACTCTCAGTGAATTACCACCTTGCCCTGGCTTTACTGAGATAATGAAGGAAGTCTGCGGTTAACCTCAACTTCTTTCCTAACTGCCCCCTGCCTCCTTCTCTAAGCACTAACATGCCCCACCCCTTTACGTGTGTCCCCTTCTTGCATGTCTCTGTCTTGTCACTGTCTCAGTTGGTGTGTTCCTCCTTTTTTCCAAGCTACTTCTCCAGGTGAGTCCTAGACCCCAGCCCTGCCTGCTGCCTCCAAGACCTTAATCCATGGCTGATGCAGAGGAAAGAGCTCAGCCGTTGGCATGGGTTTGGGTCTTTAGTATTTACATGGCTTCCCTAAGCTTCACTTGCCTCATTGAAAATCAGATGTGGTGATATATGCCTCAAAACTAACAATGGTAATTCTTAATCACCAGTAAAAGGAGTCATAATGGTGATAACATATGTAAAATGCCTGACAAATAGCAGAAAATCTAGAATCATTAAGTTCTTTTTCTCCCCCTCCCTTTTCTCCCTATCTTCCTCTCAGAGTTAATGTTTTCTGCCCCATCGGCTTCTTCTGCAGCCAACAACATCCTTGAATCTTCCTTGACCCTGCTGACTCTTTCGGTGGCTTTATGATTTAACTCACTCCATTCTTCATCTGTCATACTTAGTGGAAGAATGATCTGCACTCAGCTCCCCTGACTCACTAAGCTCTCAGTGCCTTCCCTCAGTGGTTCCTTTTTTTTTTTTTTTTTTGCGGTATGCGGGCCTCTCACTGTTGCGGCCTCTCCCGTTGCAGAGCACAGGCTCCGGATGCGCAGGCTCAGCGGCCATGGCTCACGGGCCCAGCCGCTCCGCGGCACGTGGGATCTTCCCGGACCGGGGCACGAACCCGTATCCTCTGCATCGGCAGGCGGACTCTCAACCACTGCGCCACCACGGAAGCCCCCTCAGTGGTTCTTAACCTAGGCTGCACACCTGGTCATCTGAGGAGGGTTTCAAACATACCATATATGGGTGGTCCTTGCAGAACTTGTAATTCAGGAGGTTTAAGGTGGGGCTCTGATTTCTCTGTTTCTACAAAGATGCACAGGCAGGATAGACAAAGGCTGCCCTAATCGCCTCTGCACCACAGCTTCCACCACTACTATTCATCAGCTGCTGTCTTTCCCTGGGCTGCGCCATCCCAAGCCTCGTGGCACCCCTTCTCTCCCTCCTCTTGAAATTCTCATTCCTTGGCTCTCAGGCCCTGTCCTCCCTTGGTTCTCCTCTGTCTGTCTGGATCACTCCTCTATTGCCTTTTGCCATGGCCCCTCTTCTTTCTCCTCCTTCCTGAATGGGAACAGTTTTGTCTTTGGTCTTTTTTCACATGCTGTCCTTCTTTCATCTGATCCCACCCCCAGAGGTGATCACCATTAACTTCTTGGTGTGTATCTATCCTTTGTCCTACATGCATATAGTCATGTCTCTATATGCTCATGCTTGTATTTTTTAAGCTAAAAATGGAATAATTTCTGTGACTTGTCTTGTGTCATACAATTATATATTCTAGGCTACTAGTTACAGACTTAACCCATTCTTTTTTTAAATTTATTTTTATTGATTTATTTTTAAACATCTTTATTTGGGTGTAATTGCTTTACAATGGTGTGTTAGTTTCTGCTGTATAACAAAGTGAATCAGCTATACATATACATATATCCCCATATCCCCTCCCTCTTGCATCTCCCTCCCACCCTCCCTATCCCACCCATCTAGGTGGTCACAAAGCACCAAGCTGATCTCCCTATGCTATGCGCCTGCTTCCCACTAGCTATCTATCTTACATTTTAACCCATTCTTTTTAATGGCTGCCTATTTTGTAATTTATTCTGCCATTCCTCCTTTGTTAGATCTTTGGTAACTTTAATTTTTTATTGTAAAAAGTACTGTCATGATTATCTTTGCCTGTACCTTAGGATAGATACTTAGAAATGGCATTGTTAGGTCAAAAGGAATGAAAACTAAAATTTTGCTATATCACTGCCAGATTGCTCTCCAAAAAATGTTGTAGAAGAAAGTCCTAGAAATGAGAGTACTGGGGAGGAACGTTTAAAATTTTCATACGTACCTTTAAATTCTTCCCAAAATATTTATCAATACACATGTCTACCAATATACACTCCTAACAAGGATGTTTTCTCACATGCTTGCCAGCACTGAATCTTATCAATATAGTTTTCATTAGTTCAATAAGCAAACTATCCTGTCTTAGTATTGTTCTAATTCACAATCCCCCGACTTCCAGTGAGGGTGAATTCATATGCTTATTATCCTTTGAGCTGTTTTCTCTTATGTTGTGGCTTTTCATTCCTACTCCTATTTTTCTTCTGGTAAGTTTGTTTTTCTAAAAAAAATAATTTTTCTGTACTGTTGTATATATTAACACTTTGTTAAATATATTGTAAACATTTCTCGGTATCTGTCGTGTTTCCCTTGATTTTATTTATGGGCTGTTTTACTGCACAAAAGTTTAAAATTTTCATCCAGTCGAATCTGTCAATTATATTCTATTAAGTCTCTGAGTTTTCTCTGTTGCTTCTTTGCTTCTAATACTGTTAAAAGTTTTTTTTTAAAGATCTTTATCCTAGGAATGGTTTTAAAATATTATATGAAGTAGCAAATTAAATTAATTGCTTCTGAATGTATAGCCAATTATCCTATTACCTTTTATTGAAAAATTCACAATTGCCCCACTTATTTCTAGTGTCAAATATTATATATTACATTTTCATGTATATTTATTTCTATTCTGGACTATACTCTGTTTTGTTTGGTATGATGACTTACATGCCAATAATGCACAGTTTTGATTACCATATTGTAAAAATAGTACAGTATAACACCCATTACATTAGTGCAAGCAATTGATCAGTCTTTCCTTTTAAAATTTGCTTGATAAATGTGATATATTTATTTTCCCATAAAATTTTAGAATCGATTCGTCCAAATTAAAAAAAATTGGTTTTACATTACCTTTTTATATTTATTTGGGAAAATTAGCTATCATTAAGGCATTAAATCTTCCTCTCCAGGAAATATGTTTACTTTAAAGAAATCTTTAAAATGTATCCTTCAATTTTAAAATTTAATCTTATAATGTCACTTTAATCTTATTGCACAAAATTTACTTAATCATACCGTATGATGAACAGTTAGGTTATTCCCCAATTTTTACTCTTAAAAAAATGCTGCAGTGAACATATTTGTGGAAAGAGATTTTGTTTGGGGAAGACTTATTTCCTTAGTCTAAAATCCCAGTGAGACATACTTGGGTCAAACGACATGCACATTTTTATGGCCCTTGAGCTATAAAAGCTTATCTATTTCTGACGGCTTCAACTCTAAATATTCCCTCCATCACACTCTACAACCAGTTAGGCACAAAGTCCTGTAAGTGTCTTTTTCCCCTTTCCACTGTTAAGGCCACTGTTAAATTCATGCTTCTTCCCTTTCAATAGCCCCTGGCTGGCTTCACTTTCAACAGTCTTGCCTGTATCAAACTCAGATGCTTCCAGGTGAATCTGATTATATCAACTCCCTGAATTAAAATACTTTAATGGTGCCTACATCCCACCAAAAATGTTAAAACATCTTTGCTCCTGCTGATTCCACTGGGTTTTAGAGTACTAGCTCAAGACATATTTACAGTATGTCTGCATCCCTTCTTCCCTTCTTGGAATGTTATTTCCCCCACTCCTTGCCTACTTGAACTCTATCTATTTTTGATTTTCATATTCAATGTCACTTTCTTCTAAAAGCTTTCCCTGATCATCCAGCTCTGAAGGCACTCTGCTTGCTTCTGCCACATGGGTTTATAATACACCCCTCTCTTCCACCTCCAAGTATCATCGTGAGACTGATATAAGTTTACATATGTGAGTGCATTTGTAAATTATAAACCATGTGTAAATATAAGGCACTACTATTATCAGACAGTGTTTCCTTCCCTCCAAAGAAACCCACACCACTGAATAAGAAGCTAGGCTAAGTACAGCCAGCCTTTATAAACATGAGAATGGCAATAATTTTCTCCTTGTGGACTTGCAATAGGAAGATGCTAAGATTGCTGGCCTGTTGAGTAGTAAGGACTCATGTCTCCTAAACCCAAAGAGGGAAAATTAAGCATGCTGAATAAAGTGCAATGGTCGTTAGTCCCTGAAGTAGCTACATGAGGTTCTTCAGGCTACTGTGGTATGAGTCTTGCTACTCAAAGTGTGGTCCTTAGAGCAGCTGCATTGGCATTACCTGAGAGCTGATTAGAAATGCAGCATCTCAGATGCCACCTCCACCTTCTGAATCTGACATTGCATTTTAACCAGATCTGCTGCTCCAGTGCTCAATTTCATAAAGCCCAAGTGATGGCAAAGTGAGTGTTCCTTCTGAAGTGCCCAATTTGCCGGGGGCGGGGGGAAGTTGACTTTGACTTATGTGCTTTCTCCATCTTTATCTCTATCTGTGTGGGCGTTGGGGGGGAGATTGAAGGACAGGCTGATGTTACAGCATTCCAGGTTATAAAGTTGAAGGGTCATACAATTAGGAATGTACTACATTTTCAATTAGGTTTCGAATAGGTAGTGAATATTCTTTTCTTTTGTTTTACATTGTAGTAAGAACACAACATGAGATCTACCCTTTACATTTTTAAGTGCACAATTCAGTGCTAATTATAGACACAGAGTTGTACAGCAGATCTCTAGGACTTATTCATCTTGCATAATTGAAACTTTATACTCATCAAACAATGACTCCCCAATCTCTCTTCCCTCGGCAACTACCATTCTACTCTTTGCTTCTAAGAGTATGACTATTTTCGATGCCTAACATAGGTGGGATCATGCAGTATTTGTCTTTCTGTGACTGATTTGTCATTTAGCACAATGTCCTCCAGGTTCATCCATTTTGTTGCGTATGGCAGTATTTCCTTTTTAAGGTTGAATAATATTCCATTGAATGCATATACCACATTTTCTTTATGATTCAACTGTCCATGTATACTTAGATTGTTTTCATATCTTGGCTATTGTGACTAATGCTGCAATGAACATGGGAATGCAGATATCGCTTTGAGATCCTCATATCAATTTTTTTGGATATACATCCAGAACAGGAATTGATGGATCATATATTAGTTCTATTTTTAATTTTTTGAGGAACCTCCATACTATTTTCCATAGCAGCTGCACCATTTTACATTCCTAGCAACAGCATTCAAAATTTGCAATTTCTTCACATATTTGCCAACACGTTTATTTTTTTTGGATAATTGCCACCCCAACAGGTGTGAGGTATTACCTTATTGTAGTTTTGATTCACATTTCCCTGATAATTAATGATGTTGAGTACCTTTTCTTGTACCTGTTGGCCATTTGTATGTCTTTAGAGAAATACAATTTAAGTCCTCTGGCCATTTTTTAATCAGATTATTTGTTGTTGTTGTTTGCTTTTGAGTTATAAGAGTTCCTTATATATTTTGGATATTAACCCCTTATCAGATATATAATTTGTTGATATTTTCTCTCATTCCATAGATTTCCTTTTCATTTGTTAATTGTCCCTTTGCTGTGGAGAAGTTTTTTAGTTTGAGGTAGTTCCACTTGTTTATTTTTGTTGCTGTTGACTGTGCCTTTGGTGTCATATCCAAAAAGTCATTTCAAGACCAACATTAAGAAGTTTTTCCCTCGTGTCTTCTAGAAATTTTACAGTTTCAGGTCTCACACTTACGTCTTTAATTCATTTTGAGTTGATCTTTGTGTATGTGTCAGATAAGGGTCCAATTTCATTCTTTTGCATGTGGATATCCAGTTCTCCCATCACAATTTGCTGAGAGGCTTTCCTTTCCCCATTGTGTATTCTTGGCACCCTTGTCAAAGGTCAGTTGACCATAAATGTATGAATTCATTTCTGGGCTCTCAGTTCTGTTCTGTTGGTCTATATGTCTGTTTTTATGCCAATACCATACTTTTTTTTTTATTATTGTAGCTTTGTAATATAGTTTAAAATCCAAAAATATCTCTCCAGCTCTGTTCTTCTTGCTCAAAATTGATTGGCTATTCAAGGTCTTTTGTGGTTCCATATGATTTGTGGAACTGTTTTTGTAATCTGTAAAAAATGCCATTGGGCTTATGATAGAGATAGCATTAAATCTATACAGTGCTTTGAGTAGTATGGACACTTTAATAGTAGTGAGTTTTCCTATCCACAAACATGAGATATCTTTCCATTTATTTGTATCTGCTTTAACTTCTTTCAGCACTGTTTTATAGTTTCCAGTGGGCAAGTCTTTCATCTCCTTAATTAAGTTTATTTCTGAATATTTTATCCTTTTGATGATACTGTAAATAGGATTGTTATCTTAATTTCCTTTTTGTATAGTTCATTGTTAGCATATATAAGTGCAACTATTTTTGTATTTTTATCCTGCCTGCAACTTCACTGAATTTATTAGTTCTAACAGTTTTTTTGTGGAGTGTTTAGAATTTTCTATATACAAGATTATGTCATCTGAAAACATAATTTTACTTCTTTCTCCCTGATTTATATGCCTTTTATTTCTTTTTCTTTCCTAATTGCTCTGGTTAGGACTTCCAGTACTATGTTGAATAGAAGTGGTGAGAGTGGACATCCTTGCCTTCAGTTTTCATTCATTTCATTTTTCTTTTATTCTTTCATCTGTTAACAAATACCAGGCTTAGTTTTAAGTGCTGGATTACAGCCAGAAAAAATTAATTAGACTCAGTCTGAGGTCTCTTCCATGGTATTATAATCTGGGGTTTGGAGGAGGGGAGATTAAAAACAAAGAAATGAATTGTATGTCATGTGGTGATATATGCTAAGAACTAAAACAAAGCAAAAAGGGGGTTTGGATTAAGTCAGAGGGTCAAAATTGGCCTCTTTTATAATATAACTTGAGCAGAATCTTGAATAAGGGCTATGAAGCACCTTTCTGCCTCCTCCTGGGAAGGAAGAGGGAGGCCATTGGAGTGTTAAGCAGTGTGACAGGAGCGGATTTTTATTTCAAATGGATCACCCTGCCTGCTGCCATGGAAGGCTATTAATAATTGTCATCCCTGTCTCATTTGTTCCTTTCTGAGATTTTTGCCTCATGAGCTGTCCTGAAAGTTCACATTCTTGATGAAATCTTTCAGATTCAGCTTTGTAAGCTGAAGCCATCCCTTTCTCCGTACGCCACCTCTCAACTCCCAGGGGAAGAAGGAAAATACTATACAAAGAAGCTTTCACCACTGAGTTTTCACCATCTGAACAGCCTCAGGTGACAAGAACCTGTGGCTGGGGGCTATTGCTTCCTTCCTGGTTCAGAGTGAAGACTTCCTTGAGCTTTGTCTTCTCTGGTGCCTAAAGTGTGGGAACTAGGGCTAGTCGTAGAGTCTTTTCTAGAGCAAGGCTGCCTTTCTGTCTTTGCCAGAGTTCATTTTCCTGACTAAATTTAGCAATAGGAAAGGTTACTTTCTACTTTGGCGACATAAGTAAAAGCTCTATTGATAGCCAGTTGTCCTGGGGATTTGGATTTGGGAATTTTATACTCTAAGTCTCCTTCCCCAAGAGGGAATTCCCCCCTACCTTCTATGGGCATTCTGTCCACACTTGGGATAATGTGACATGGTGGAAAAGAGCACTGGACTGGGAGCCAGAAAGTCTGAGTCTCAGTCTGAACTCACACTAACTGACCATGGGTTTGTTAGGGGAGACATGGCAGAGCAGAGTGTAATGAATTATGATCTCCAGAGTCACACTTGCTGGTTTGCGTGTCTGGCTCTACTACGTATTGGTTATGTGTTTGGACAGATTACTTAATTTTTATGTTTTCTGTTGTCCTCATCTGTAAAATGGGAATCATAATTGGACCTATCTCGCAGGACTGCTTGAATATTAAAAGAGATAATTGAAGTAAAAGCACTTAGAACAGCATTGGGCCTGCAGTAAACTTTATGGTTAGTATGATTGTTGATAAGACAATCATCAAAGTTATGTCCAAGTGCTAGAGGTTGCATCGTATGTGGAATGTCCTATAGACCTGATGATGTTTGGCTGAGGAGAAAGAAGGCAAATAGGTTAATTTTCTTCAGTCATATAAAGGATTTTCACCTGAAAGAGGTATTTCTTTGGGGTTTCTTAGAAAGTGCTCTGGACTTTAATTCAAAATAATGGAGAATTTTGATATAATCAATAATTTCCTATCTTTTCCTGCTTATGCACTGGTCGTCTTAATCAGTGTGGGCAGCTATAACAGAACACCATAGACTTGGTGGCTTAAACAACAAACCTGTATTCCTCCTGGTTTTGGAGGCTGAAAGTCTGAGATCAAGGTGCCAGCATGGTGGAGTTCTAGTGAGAGCTCTGCCCCTTGTTCATAGATGGCTATCCTCTTGCTGTATCTCCACATGGCAGAGAGAGCTCTGGTCCCCTGTTTCTCCTTATAAGGGCACTAATTCCACCATGGGGGCTTAACTCTCATGACCTCATTTAAACTTAATTACCTCCCAAAGGCTCCACCTCCAAATACCATCACACTGGGGGTTAGGACTTCAACATACAAATTTGTGGGGGATACAAACATTCAGTCCATTGCATGTCTAATTCCTCTTGCTTCTGGGCCTTTATACTTGCAATTCCCTTTGCCTGGAACATTCCCCCTCTCCCATAGCCTCTCCCATTCCCTCCTCCCCCTCTTCCTTCAAGTTTTTCCTCAAGTACCATTTGGTTCCTATCAGGGAGGCCTTCCTCGATATCCTCATTTAAAATGGCCTCTCATGGCCCTCTCTATCCTCTTTTCCTATTTGTTTTTTACCATAGCATTTATCCTGCTTTCATAGTTCAACTTACCCCAGAATTCTTGTGCCAAGCATTCAAGTATATGTGGTTTTTTGGGGGGAGGCGTTTCATAGTTACCCCACCCAAGTGGAGAAGAAGCTGGACTATTTTTATAAACACTTCCACCAGCTGTTGGTTGTGGGCTTCTTGGGGGTGGAGTGTTAATTTTCTGCTTCTACTCAAAGTGGGCAAATAAGCCTTCTGTGACTTTGGAAAAAGTTTCAAAGCAAAGGGATGCAGACGTTGGCCCTTGGAATAGGAGGGAGCACACCTAAGTGGTGATGTAATATGATATCCAGGGATATGAATGGGGCACCAAGAATATCTACTGTACCATCTGACATACCATATGATTTATGAGATATATCATATATATCACATATCATACACACACACACACACACACACACACACACACACACATACACACACCCCTTCCAGAATGTAAGCTCTATGAGGATAAGTATTTTTGTCTGTTTAATTCTCTGCTGAATTTAAAACAGTACCTGGCGTCCTGGCACATGTTGGTGTGTATAACTATTTGCTGAAGAATGAATGACCTAGATCAGAGATTTTAAGCTGTGTATTGTGACCAATTTAGCAGGTCATGAAATTAATATGAGTCATGACCAGCAATAAAGAGAG
The DNA here is from genome assembly GCF_003676395.1 of Aethalodelphis obliquidens. Taxonomy (NCBI): domain Eukaryota; kingdom Metazoa; phylum Chordata; class Mammalia; order Artiodactyla; family Delphinidae; genus Aethalodelphis; species Aethalodelphis obliquidens. The sequence continues at coordinate 3,343,113 of NW_020838024.1, read as the reverse complement.
AGAGAAAAGAAATAGTAAAAGTAAATACTGTTTTATAAAAGATTTCACTTCGATTATTTGATATACATATTATAATTACTAAATTAAAATATATACATTAAATGTATACTGGGTCTTGAAAGAAAATGTACTTTTCACTTTGGGTTGTGATATTTGACAATCCCTGATCGATTTTCTCATTTTAGAGACTAGGAGATTAGAGCCCAGAGAAGTAAAGACTTTCCTGAGGTCACAAAACGGAGCCCAGGCAAAGCAGTACCGTGACCTCATAGCACCTCTGTGAGTCTAGGAACTAGTAGATGTTGGTAACTTCGTTTATGGGACAGAGGCCTCCAGCCAGGTCTCTCTCTGAGCCAAAGGAAAGCAGGTCCTTTGTAAACATCTGAAAAGCCAAGTTGCAAACTGTGAGGATCTGGGGTTCTTTGGGAGGCTGAGAGACTGGCTGGGCTACCAAATGGGTTTGGGGGTAGCACCCACCTGCCAGAGTACGTGCCCTCTGTGCAGCAGGATTAGCTGGCTTTGCCGTCTGCATCTCAGCGCGGAACAGTCCCCCTAGGCGTGCCTGGCCTGCTAGCTTCCTTCCACACAGTCATTAAAAACAATATTGACGCTGGGAAGTCCTGTTAAAAAGAGATTCTCTTAAGCATTGTCTTGATTATCATTTAATTCCTTCTTTTTCTTCAGCTTGGAAGCAAGAACATTCTCTGAGCCTGCCTCTCTTCTTGCTGTCCTTTCCTCTCTTCTCTTGTACTTCATACATGGAAAGGAATAAATGTAGGGCATCTTCAGAGTTTCATGGCCATGGTTCTAAGAGAACAATGCTTCCAGTGATTGTCATCTAGAAGGTGTTATGCAGATTTTCTCCATAACCTGAAGTTCTTTGCCAGAGCCAGAGAGAGAGCTGCGGGCATTGGGGAGGGAGGGCTGGGCAGGTGCACCAGTGCTTTGCTCTCTGCTGCCTTCCTTTAACCTCACGTCACAAAGAAATATTTGGGAGTTTGTTGAAATATATTCCCAACCAGGACCATAGGCACATGGTCCTCCATTTAATCGCATCTCAGGGCAGGGTGTGGCTTTGGGCAGGGCCCGGCTTAAGAAAAAGTAAAAAAGAACCACCAGTTTGCAGGGACCAGGGGGGTCAGAATGGGACCATTTGGGGAGTGAAAACATACTCCAGACATTATAAACACATTAATCTGCAATGTTCATGAGTCAGGAAAGGAGAGAGAGAGAGATGGAGATAAAGGAGAGGGGAAGGGAGATGGGGACAGAGAAATACAGGGAGAGTGACAGGGAGAGAGAGAGAAGGGGGGCAGGGGAGGGGAGGGTAAGAGAGGGAAGGGGAGGAGAGGAGAAAGGAGAAGAGGGAGAACAAATGTATATATTTGTCTTGCTTAACTGCTGGCCTGCTGCCCTTTCTCCTTCTCAGCTGGCTTTTTGCAGCCTGAGAGCACAGATCCACTTTGCCACATACATGAGCTCTCAGTCCCAGCTTATTTATACTATAGCCATCCATCCAGACGGAGTCACGTCTCCCTGTCCCAAGGCTTGTCTTTGGGGCAGTAGGAACAGAGTCAGGAAGGGGAGTGGAAATGGTTTCAGAGGCCCTGAAATCTTGTCACTCACACTCTGAATAAATCATCAGCCTCACCAGCCACTTAGCAAGAAAGTGAGAGAGGAAAAAGCTAGGAAATTATCCTGTTATCTGCTGTTCTTTCTTTTTCTTCTTCATTTTAAAGGGAAGGTAGATCTCTGTCCAACGTATGGTGCATGGAACGAGATGCTTCCTTGTGGGGTGAGAAAAGCCTCTGGCGGGGCTGAGCCACAGCTGGGACACTTGGCAGGCTGGAGTTTCACCAGTTCCTGCCAAAGAAACCACGGCCAGCGGCTTCTGCCCTTCTCAGTCCCTCCCCCACTCTCTGGGGTTCCTTTGTTGGCTGAAATCATGAAACCACCTCTTGCTCCCTATGGGAGGAGCAGGGTGAGTAGAGGCTAATTTGTATCTCAGGATTCATCCCTGGAGAAAGAGATCAGCTGGGCAAGCATCAGAGTGACTTCACCATGGTCCCCTTCACCCTGTCTCCTGCCGCCTGTTGACTAATAATGCAAGGGCAGGTCAGGCAATTCACAGAAATCCTATGTGCCAGGGCTCCTTGCGTGGGCAGGCTGTGGCTGCCAAGGCAAACACCTCACGCTCCACTCGGGCTGAAAGGCAAACAGCGTCACTCACTGTCTCTATGATAACGCAGACCTTAGCACCATTCACGGAGATGCACGGCACCCTCCTAAACAGCACTTGGGATAAAGCGATCTGTTTTTCTGTAGTTGGACCACCTGCCTTCTGTCAGGCAGCATTTCAACCAGTACAAGTTGGTCGATGCCATCAGGACAAGTGGAAATTGCTCCTTTGCTTGAGTCAATTGGCTTATTCTCTTCCTGAGTTAAAAAGCCCACAGGACCTGCATCATCATGAGATCTTACACTCTTACTGAGAAGTTGGACTGCTCTGAAAATGGTGCTATGTTTACTCTTCTCATGAACACCTCTCTCAAAAAGAGACTACAGCCATCTTTATCAACCGCACAAATCTCCCAGGAAGTAATACGTTTCATAATGTTGAACCTCTAATACTGCCATTGCAATTTTAGCCAATCACATAGTTCAGGTTTCAAAGTCCGATACAGTGTCACTTCATTCATATGTAAAACAGAGGCCAGAAATAGCAGCCTTAGCCTTGAAATTGAATGCAGCTCATAGACTTTCTTTCCTCCACATCATGAGACTTTACCATAATATCCATATGTGCAGCATTTCTGGAAAAGCACTGTCTGTCCCCATGGGACACACATCCCCACCTGTCACTAGTCCACTGTCACTGAGCGTGGGCTCCCTCTTCCGCAGAGCCTACCGTCCCCGGTTCACCCAGTCTCCTCCCTCCCTGTTACTGACCCTGAAGCCGCATGTCAGTTGCTATATATTATTTCACTTGCATTTATTTTTTAGGCTAGAAATATATTTTTTTCAGTGCCAAGACTACCTTAAAAGTGAGAAAACAAAAGTTAAACTGATAGAGGCTCATGTTTCTAGGGGAACACGTGGAAAGATTACAGTTGTTAAATGGAAGAGAAGTTTTTTGTTTTTGTTTTTTTGGCCAGCCAAACAGCCTTATATCATGCTTTATTGTTATTGCTGAGAAATACATATGCTGAGTGATATAGCACAATCAAGTGTGTGTCAGAGTCCATTTGGCTGGTTTGAAATATTAACCCTATTTCTAGATCAACAGATCTCAACTCCAGCTACCCATCAGAATCAGCTTAGAGCTTTGTAAAACGTACCATCACCCAGGTCCCACCTCAGACTAATCAAATAGAAATTTCTTGGGGTGGAAGGAAGGAAGAAAAGTTAGGGCTATGAATCAGTAATTTAAAATACATTCTCAAGTGATTATACTGTGCAACCCAGAATTAAGAAACACGGTCCAAGGCTGACACCTAGGGGGTCCATGCCTTCTACCCCTTACCTGTCAGCTCCTGTTGAGCCATCAAATAAAGGTGAGGCGGGAGGGAGTGTATTGTTCAAGGAGCTCTTATCAAACCAGCCACTTCTTATCTAAAGAAATATTTTGAACTCTGTTCTTCTTGTTAAGAGTTTCAACCACAATTAATTTTTTTTACATCTTTATTGGAGTATAATTGCTTTACAATGGTGTGTTAGTTTCTGCTTTATAACAAAGTGAATCAGTTATACATATACATATGTTCCCATATCTCTTCCCTCTTGCGTCTCCCTCCCTCCCACCCTCCCTATCCCACCCCTCCAGGCGGTCACAAAGCACCGAGCCGATATCCCTGTGCCATGCGGCTGCTTCCCACTAGCTATCTATTTTATGTTTCGTAGTGTATATATGTCCATGTCACTCTCTCGCTTTGTCACAGCTTACCCTTCCCCCTCCCCATATCCTCAAGTCCATTCTCTAGTAGGTCTGTGTCTTTATTCCTGTCTTACCCCTAGGTTCTTCATGACATTTTTTTTTCTTAAATTCCGTATATATGTGTTAGCATACGGTATTTGTCCTTCTCTTTCTGACTTACTTCACTCTGTATGACAGACTCTAGGTCCATCCACCTCATTACAAATAGCTCGATTTCGTTTCTTTTTATGGCTGAGTAATATTCCATTGTATATATGTGCCACATCTTCTTTATCCATTCATCCGATGATGGACACTTAGGTTGTTTCCCTCTCTGGGCTATTGTAAACAGAGCTGCAATGAACATTTTCGTACATGACTACTCGCTTCACTCATTCCTGCTGTCTCCTGACTGCTGTGTGCATTTGTGATTGCGACCCCTGGTCTAGCCCGTTTCCAACACCCTCTCCACACATTTTGAAAAGTCAGCTCATTTGCTATACCTTGTCTTTGGTCTTACCTCCATCCTCTACCTCATTCCTTTTAGAATACCTCCAAGAAACGAATGTTGAATGATTTGAGAAAATAGGAGACCAATGGATCAAAGGTAAGATTAGAATACCCCACGGTCATCAACAAAGGACAAAAGTAAGATCTGGAGATAATAGGAGATGTGGGTTTTTTCTTTATTGCTGACTGGTTGGAGAAACAAAGTGACTATGTTTTGAAAAATCACTGTTAGGGCTCATAAAAGACGTACTTTTACTTTTCATCACACATAGATAAAATCTGCATTAATTTTCTTCAAGATGTGCATAGAAGATTCTGCAAAGGTACCTGACATGATAACTGTAATTACCCTTCATTTCTACAAAAGCTTCTCATTAGAGATTTTAGGAAAGTGCTTTGAGGCAGAAGACAGTTTCCAAAACAAAGCCGCAATATATCAAATTCTTCCTGTTAGTAAAAAGCCAATAGAAGATGAGAGACCAGGACACAGATACAGTGATACTGAAAAAGGAGGATGTTCGTTAAATGTCTCCTCAGTATCTACCAAAACTCCAGAAGAATGTTAGAAATCCCAGAAGAACTGCAGCCCACCCCTTGCAGTGAATCCCAGGGATCTATGATCTCACCTTACCACTCCAGTAAATAACACTTGAGTGAGTAAAGTTCGGCAAAATTAGGCAAATCCTTTCTGTATCAGAAAGGTGTGACTCATCCAGGATGAGGCATGGAAAAAAATGCAGTTTTTAAGAGAGGTAAGCTGTGAGAAAATGAACTGTGGAGGCAGGGGATCAGGAAAGGAAGGAGTTTAGAACCTCAAGGAAGGGATTAATCTGTTTGGGGTTTAAAATGAGAGTTATTTTGCAAGAATTTATATACAAGTTGGCGTGTGAGGGAAATGGGGCCAGGGAAAGATTGAGAGGTAAATAGCTAAAAGGGAAGTGCTTCCTAGATTGTAGAAAAAGAAAGAAATCTTCACACACACACACACACACATACACACACACACAATTATTTGACATTTGCCATATTTGCTTTATCTCTCATTCTGTGTGTGTAAGTATATAAATGCTTGTGTATGTATATATGCATATGCATATCTCTCCTCCACTTTCTTTGTGTATATATATATACATATACACACACATATATACATATATATGCATATATATACACACACACTGATTGAGAGATAAAGCATATGTATACACATATCTATATACGTGTATATATATCACTGTTCTATCTCTCACTGTATGTGTGTGTATATACATATATATATACTCCCCACCCCTGCTGCCCCAGAACATTTGCTAGGAATTTGCAGGTAGCACAAGACTACATCCCTAAATACTTTAGCAGACAACATCTCAGAACACAGACATTCTCTTATATAACTGTAATGATATAATGACAAGTAAGAAATTTAGCATTGAGACAACAATATTATCTAATACACTGTCCATGCCCGAACTTCTAAAATTGTCCCCAAATGTCCTGTATAGCTGTGCATATATATTTTCCCCAGACCAGGATTCATTGATGTTTTGCATTTGCTGGTCCCGTCTCCTTAATTTTTATTCTAGGACCATCACCCCGCCTTCCATGACATTGATATTTTTGATGAATTCATGCCAGTAATCTTGTGTCTTCCTCTATTTTTAAACTTAAATCTGTGTGTGTTTTGCTTGCATTAATAGACAGATTTCATTGTTTAAATACACAGGCTCAGAAGTCAGGTGGCCTTGGTTGGAATCACAGGCCCGTTAATGAGCTTTGAGATCTTAGGCAAGTTACTTAACCTCTCTGTGCCTCAGTCACATCTAGACAATGGGTATAAATGGGTATAATAGTTACATGAATATTTGGCTACTATTGTTTTTATTGTTATTATTAGAGAATACACTCCAATTCAATCTTATAGCAGATGGGAGAGTTTTGTATGATTCCTGATATGCTTTAGTTGCAAATGACTTGAGAGTAATTTATTCTTAATTTAGAATAATAAGGATAATGGTATAATAATAATAATTGTAGTAACATATACTGACTTCTGAAGATAAAATTGTGTGGTCTCTAATTGTGTGGTATCTAAAAGTCCAGATTTAAGATAATGTCAACATTATATACCTAATTATGACACTGGCTAATAGTATACATAAGGTAAACTGTGTGGGCTAGGAAGTAAAAATATTTTGACCTGCCAGCCAGCTTGGCTAGTCATGAGCTATTTGAGCAAATTACTTACCTCTCTGAGCTATCATTTCCTCACCTGGTAAATGAGAATAATAAGAACTATCTCAGAGACATGTTTGTAAAACTCCATCTTCCTAACCTGGCACCCAGCAAGCCCTTCAAGCCCTTCAAAAAGCTTGCTCTCGGAGTCTTAGTGTGAAGTCTTCCCTAGAAGAGACAAAAATTCACTCATTAACTTGCTTTCAATAGATGTTACCACAACTTAATAAAATTACTAAAAGTTAATGAACATCAGTGATTTTATGATAACCCTAGCCTTAATGTTACCTTCATTTGACTTAATATTAGCTAGACCATTCTATCTTTGTTATACATAAGGTATAGGCTCTTTTTAGATGGTACATAGATCTGTACCTGAGAGGATAAAAGTATTTAAAGAGTGCATTAACTTGCAGAAGTTGTGTTGTTTTATTTTATCACCATTAATTAAAATTTGGTAAGAATTTTGAGGAGAGGCAACACAGCAGTGTGAAAAGAACACGTGCTGTGTCGAGAGATAAGTTGGCACTGTCCCTCATTCATATGTGGTTTGGGGAAATAACCTAACATTTTCGCACCCACCGTAACTTGCTCTTTTGTGAGAGCGCATACAACACAGTGACTGAAACATAGTGACTACTGACTAATGCCTTCCTCCATCCCTCCCTGCTTTTTTCTTTCTTTTCACCTTCCCTTTTCCCCCTTCCTCTCATCATGTCTTCTTGGGTACATGAACCAAGGTATGTAAGTTAAGAGTGGGTCCAGGGAAATATTTTAGAGACTTTTAAGAAAGATCCCATCCACTCTCCCTAATGGCTTGGGAAATACCGCATCTGTGTCCAGCACGTATCTCTGACTTCGGGGCAAAGGCTTTGCACCTATGCAAAGGAAGTATCTACCTTTCTATATGGCAATATCAGGGTCTCCAGAAAACTCTCTCTGCCTCACAAGTTAGCTGGAGACTGATAGTGTTTTTTAGAAAAGATCACCTTTCGTTCCTCAGTGTGACAAAGGCATGCAGTGCCAACTCCTTTGGTCATGGGAAAACAACAGCTTAAATATTGCAGTTTTCAACAGACGACACGTATAGGATGCCCGACTGAGTGAAAGACTGCACGGGAAATGCACTGGAAATGAACTAAGGATGCCGGCTCTCTTCAAATATCACCCAAAACAATAACACAGGCAAAAGCCACTCCACTGCTGTCAGGATTTTGTTGACGGCCACCTTTTCAGATACTCTTGAGAGAAAGCAAGTGTGTGTTTTTGCCATTTTGGGTATGTGGAGAGGTTAGAGTGGCAGTTTTCAAGTGTTTAAGTCTTAGGACCTTCTCATTCTCTTAAAATCATTGAGAACTCCAAACAGCATTTATGTATGAAGTTGTTTACCACACTAGAAATTAAAACTGAGAAAATACAAAAATGTTTATGTATCAATCTATCTAAAATAACAATAAAAATATATCACACATTAACATACATAGTATGTTTTTATTAAAAACTTATTTTCCAAAACAAAGCCATTGTGTGAGAAGTGGTATTCTTTTACTTTTTTGTAAGTTTCTTTTAAAGTAGGCTTAATAGAAAACAGCTGTATTTTCATATCCGCCTCTGCATTCAATCTGCTGTGATGTGTGATTTTGATTGAAGTCTGTGAATTAAAGCTAGCCTCACGTGAATATACAGTTGAAAGGGTATTTTAATAGTTTAATAGCCTATTCAGATAATTATGGACATTCTTCTTTGATACTACACTGAAACTCCACAGGTAGTAGTTCCTTCAAATTTAGCTGCGATGTGGAATCTGAAACCAACGTGAATCAGTGACTGAACTTTTGAGAGTCTGTTGCACTAAAATCCACTGTTGTACATTGTATTTCTAGTAAGTGTTTCTGCATAGTTCTATAATATCATGCATTGGTCATTTCAAGAAAATTGGTTCACTTGAGTGATCAAGGTCTTCCAAATGGTGACACACTTCATGATACACATCCAGAAATTACATTTGTTAATACCATAAAGTCTTCAAGTATTGGGGTGTTGTCAGCCTCACAGTGATGATTTTTCTAAATTTCTAATTTTCTCTGGAAAGCTCAAATTTTATCACTGGCAACGAAGTCTGTCAGTTGTTTTCCTTGATGTGACAAACATACTTCGTTCATTTCTGAGATGTCTGTCAAATACCTGAGTCTGAATAGCCACAGTTTGTCATTCATTCTTTCTTACAAATAAAACTGGTGCTCTGGAAAAAAAAAAAAAAAGAAGAAGAAAAGAAAAAAAAAGTAGCTGGGCTAGCTTCCAGGTCAATTACCTGAGTCCTCTTCTCACATAACCCTTACACTCGGGTATGAGGAAAGGTGTTTCTGTGAACTTCCCATTTCACCACACTGTATAAAAGATTTGTACTCAAGGTTTGTGATTTTTTAAAATTAGTAAATTTTACTGCTTCATTAAAGACATTCCTAGGTGAAACTGTCTGTTTTGATTTTTCCCCGTGAATGTGTGTCTGTAAAAAAATACAATGACGGCTAACACAATGTGGGCCCTTGTCTTGATTTATGGTAATGGGCCAGCAATCTTACTCACTATGGTTTACATCAAAGTAAATGTCAACACAGTAAAAAAAGCAAATAACTGTTATTATTATTAACCTAATATTGTTATGAAAGTAGTTTTGACCTTTTAGTCCCAGCTCTGAAATTGTGTTAGGTTTCCCCAGAGGTCCGTGAACTGTACTTTGTTTGAGAATCACTGTGTTGAAGGCGATGGGTCAATTGAGTTTTCATTTTGCTGGTATGCTTTCTGCTAGGCTTCAGGGAGAAAACGAAATTGTCTGAAACCTAGTCTTGGGGAGCTAAAAATCTAGCAGATAAGATAGACATATATACCACTAGGTAAAAACAATGCCAAACTTCAGGTACTACGGATGCTGACAAAAGAGTAATTCTTTTGATCTGGAGAGGTTGGGGAAGCGTTTGCAAATAGATCATGTGTGCTGGGCCTTGCAAACCGTGGAAGATTTCCAGGTTCCAGGCACAGGCATTAGCCCGTACATGTAAGCGTCTGAACCCTTAGGGAATGGCAAGGGGCCTGGGTTGGCTAGATGATAGGGTGCCTCAGAGTAGGCGGTCCTATGAAACCGGAAAGGTAAGTGGGAGGGGGGCTGGTTGGTGGGGACCCTGAAGGCTTTGGGGACTCATAGCTTCTTCATGTTGCATTGAGCAAACACATTAATTTAGTCTAGAGCAGTGGTCCACAAAGTGTGGTCCCGCATCAGCATCACCTGGGAACTTGTAGAAATGCAGACTCTCAGGCCCCACAAAGACATACTGAACCAGGAGTTCTGAGGCAAGAGCCTAGTCATCGATGTCTTAATAAGTTCTTATTAAGATTCTGATGCCCGCTAAAGTCTGAGAACCACAGGCCTAGAGCCTAGAGTGTGGTTCTTTTGAGAGAAGAGCCACCTGCATCAGAATCTCCTTGGGGTAGGGGGTACGACACCCGCATGTCCCTGGGCCTTACCTCAGAGCTACAGAACCAGAACCTCTGAAACGGAGTCCAGGAACCTGGATGTCTGCAAGTCTAAGTGAAGCACAAGCATCATTGACCTAGCAGAGAAAAGGCTGAAGGAAAATTGCCTAATTTTTACTGGAGGATATATTTTGATAGAAGGAATTTTAGGGGAAGGAATGCAAACATACATTTCACCCTACTTCCGTTGCAAGTCACCGTCTATGTGCATTTATACAGGTCATAAGAGAACCATGAGTTCTCTGCAGTATCACCAAGGAGATCCACCATTTTTTCCCCCGAAGCCTCTTCATACATTACTGATCTTTCAACTTTTGGTGTGGAGGTGGGAGGTGGGAGAGAAGTAGGTGACTAACTGCATAAACAATTGCAAAGCACAATAAGATCTTCTGCCAGAATGAAGGCACACATTATAATTATCTAAGGAAAATTTTATCTTCTGGTAGTTACTAAGAGTACCTAGATATCGAGTTTTATTTTTCTCCCAGCTAAACATATGTTAAGGGACAGCCACAACTTAATTCCCTTAAGTAGTTACTCTAATCAGATGTGTTATTTTCTCAATCTCTACAGTAAACTTGAGTTAAATATCATGTAGCTGGATGTTAAATGGACAGCAATTTGCCAGGCGCTTTAAAATTATAGGGTATCCCACATAGATCTGTGGGAGATGAGGAAAAATACACTGAGGGATTGAGTTTATCTGTGTGAGCCTAGGAAGTGAACAAAGCCTAGGCTATTGAACGAGCAAGCGCCCTTAGAAATATCCTGTGTAACTGCACATGAATGGGACGGGATGGGGAAGTGGGCAGAACCGGAAGAAGGGTGAAATTGGAGGAGAGGCTATTTGAATCTTGCAGTTCATTTTTTGTTTTCTTCTTCCAAAAGGAAAATTAAAAGCCATTTAATATGCTTTTATATATAACCTTATAAGTGAATAAGAAAAGACTATAAAAAAGAATGTATATATACATATATATATAACTGAACCCCTTTGCTGTACAGCAGAAATTAACCCAACATTGTAAACCAACTATACTTCAATTAAAAAAAAAAAAGAATAGAAGAGACTAGTTATTCTGCAGTGCTTGGCTAGTGTCTTTACTTTGAAAGTGGCTGGACTTTTATTTTCTGTGTTTTATAAAGTGCTTTGGGACAAAAGTTACCATGAAATGAGAAAAAAAGGCAGTACATACTACATACTCAATGTGTGTCTTTCTCCCTGCTCTATTTGCCAGAGATCATTTAAATAAAAAGATTTCTGTGATTAGATAAACTTAAAAAAATCCATTCTTCACTTGGAGGAAAATATCCCATAACCAGAAAGTCTTTTATAATTTCCAGCAAATTGATTTTAATTTAAGAGGAAAGGTGTTGTGGGCTTATAGGCAGAGGAAGAGGATTCTCAGACCTCAAGGCACTTTGATCAGAAGTCTGTTTCTTATAGATACTCTCTGGTCCCATTTGTGTTGGGACATTAGTTTCTGAGGTGCTTGACAGAAAATGAAACTTCCCCGCCCAGTGCTTTAACTGATTCACAGGTGTGGCAAGCACCTGCAGAACACCCAGAGCTGGCCCCAGGGCAGGGGCGATGCTACCTAAGGGCACTAGAACAGGTCAAAGTGCAGAGCTGGGTCAGAAAACATAGTTCTTGATTTTAATCTAAAAGAAAAGTCTGCCTGTGGTCATTTAGAGACACACACCCTTTTAAGAAATCATTTGGGAAGAACTTGCCTATGCATTAATTGAGGAAAGAAAGTTCCAGACCACTGGGTCTCCAGGGTCTTCTCTGCTGTAGAACTGTCCATCTTGGTAATATTAGCCATGTTTCCCAAGTGGGAAGAAATACTATTTCTGCTGATAGACAATTGCAGTCTAGCTGATGTTCACTGTCTATTTGGAAGGAACAGATCAAGTAAACATATACCTGATGTAGCTTTCTTGCCCAAACCTGCAGTAATTGAATATCACCTTAACATTTCATGTCATTATGAATGCCATCTATCAAATTAAGCTAAAATTTATTGTGAAACGTCTATATGCAAAGCACTGTGTGTGCTCTACCCAGTGGAAGGCTCCCCTGCAAAAAATCTCTGGCTCTTATCCCTTGAGAATCTCCAATTTAGAGAAGGAGGATAAACAAGAATGTAAGCAATGTTAATACAAAGCAGATTCTGATAGGTGCGGTAAGGGAGGCGGAGAAACAGTATCTCACAAAACATATAAACACATGTAGGAACTATGCAAACACACTCATGCACACACACACTGAGTGGGTTGTATATTTCTAAAGCAAGTCTTGTTAATTCATGTCATATATCATCTTCAGTACTTTTATCACCATTTAACTGAAGGAGAGGGAGACATTCTTCTGTGAATACCTGCTTATTAAGGTTAGATTAAAGCCTATTCAGGAGATTTATTTCTTGTTCAACGACACTAGAGAAATACCATTTAAAACCTTGAACAAATTTTATCGTACAAGCTTATGACCATTTAGAAATATTGTTCCCCAAACCCAGATGTGAACTCTTCTGTCTACACAGAGGAGATAAATACATAATACAAATGGAATTAAGGAATGTGACACGTTCAATGAAATATGAAGTACTGGTGGAATCTAACGACGTCAGCCTTGAGGTGGGAACGAGGTGAACAGGGGAGATATTTGGGGAAGTTTTTCAGATCCTGTGGAGTGCGCCAGGAAAGGAGAGACCCTTTAAGATGGAGACATTCTCAATAACAGCGGCCTCACCAACTACTCACGGAAGGCCTCCCATTATAGTATATATGTTGGGAATACAAACGCAACAAGATACAAAGGGCACCTTCCTTCTCGGATCTCCCAATATATTAGGGAAACAGATCAAAATGTGACAAAGGACCGATAAATGATATAGATGAGAAAACCCCAGGAGTCCAAAATAGGAGAGCTTCATAAGAGCCAGGAGGGGTGGGAGATGCAGTGACTGGGAAAATGTATCTAGGAGGAGGTGGGATTTGAGTTGAGCTTTCAGGGCCAGGTGGGAATGAGAAACGCAGAGAGGAGGCCCGCATTCCAGGCAGAGAAATACTCCAAGTTCTTCTCTTCATACACCCACAGCAGCGCCATGTTTTGCATCACACTTCCGGGGAGGTTATCACTCCCTTACTGTCCCACGGAACTTACAGGAGTCCACAGACCTGAGGTGAAGACACCTGCTCTGACGCTTATGAAACTGCACTATTGTGTGCTAGTTGTGCCACATAGGATTCCTATTTTTTGCGACTAGAGCAGGAAGCAGCACACGGTACTTGCTAGACAGGAGAAAAACCCTTCTGCTCCCCAAATTCCTGTTATAAAAAATAATTATTCAGAAACATAAAAAAAATCCCCTGTGTATGTGCCCCATTTCCTTTCACCAGTTTTTACTTCTGAATGTTTACTTTGTGTATTTAAAAGCAGCGATTGTGGTTCCACTTAAAACGGATGGTTGTTTGCTGCCATTTCTTGCTACCAGATGTCTGTATGTGCTTTTCTTCCTTCTCCTCAACAAGTGAAACTACAGGCATTAATAATTAAATCGCAGTGTTCTTGAAATAAGATATGGTTACAAATACTTCATGTTTTATAAAATTATAGTGTTTCAAACACCTCTACCTAATACTTATTGAGTATTAATAAAAGAATGAAATGGCTGTGTGCTGAGATTAAGAGATTCATTTTCATGTAGAGCTATTATTCTTTTTTTTTTTTTTTTGCGGTACACAGGCCTCTCACTGTTGTGGCCTCTCCCGTTGCGGAGCACAGGCTCCGGACGCGCAGGCTCAGCGGCCATGGCTCACGGGCCCAGCCGCTCCGCGGCATGTGGGATCTTCCCGGACCGGGGCACGAACCCGTGTCCCCTGCATCGGCAGGCGGACTCTCAACCACTGCGCCACCAGGGAAGTCCAGAACTATCATTCTTACAGGTTTAATGTTGGAGTCTGTTTTTCCAGATTAAGTATCTATATTCTACTTCTATACTCTTTGCCTCTTAATAAAAGGACTACCTCTTTTTTTGCTTAATAGATTTTCTTGTTCAGTGATATTCTAGAACATATGTCTCTCTTAGCTACCAAGAACTAGAATTCACTGAGGTAAAGAAGGTGTCATATCTTCATTATTTGTCCAAGGTTATATCAGTCTCAGTAAGTGTGTGTGATGTGAGTTGATTTGGGACATACCATACACTATCATGCAGTGTTACAATTAGCAGACTCAGTGTTCACCAATATGACAGCATCCCCGCAGTGGAACCCCGCATCTCCACTGAAGGAGAATCCACATTTGAGAATCAGGAATGTCACTCGTTAGCAGTCTAAAGGAAATCTGTGTCTCAGACCCATCGCCTTCCTGATGATTCACCATCTGGAAAATGGCAATTCCTAGAAACACATTAAGATGAGTGGCAAATGCTGCAGTTCAGTAAGAACCAAACCGTTCTCCCACACTCTCAAATCTTTGAATTATATGAGGAACAGACAATCCCACACTCATCAAGTAATTTTTTTCAGAATTAAGAGAGAAAGCCTGGAGTGTACACAAGACTAGCTATTTAATTTGCCAACCTAGTGAAAAGTGAAAATGCAGGGCCTGTTGCTCAAAACTTATTAAAAATTTCAAGAGAGCAGAAGCCAAACGTTAAACCAAGAAGCCCAGGGCCCTTCTAAGTGCAGAGTCTTGTGTGACTGCCTTGTCTTTATCTGTAAAAGAGGGTAATTGTTAACTAACCAATCTCTCAGCAATCTTCTAAATTCAACATTTCATCATTCTCATTATAGCTTCTTATATGGTCTCCTTCTCGACAGCTGCAAGATTAAGAGACGATTTCCCTTAAAGCCATTTCTCCCAACCACTCCCTTTTGATATTTCTTTCATGGCTACCACCGTTCTCATACTTTCTCAGAGACATCTTGGTTTATTTCTTTTCCTCAGCTCCTCTGATCAACAAGTCACTAAGTCTTGCCCCTTATAATGTTTTATGTTTACTTATTCCTTACCATTCTTATGGCCAAAGACCACGTTCAAGGTTCTAGGTTGTTACAACACTCTTTTCATAACCTAACCTTACCATGTGCATGAGTTACTTCGTGTTGTGTAACAATTCATCCCCAGATTTATTATCTTCACAGTTTCTGAGTCTTAGAAATTCAGAAATAGGTTAACTGAGGGGTCTGGCTCAGGATCTCTCTCATAGAGTTGCAGTCAATATATCCCCAGGGACGCAGTCATCGAAGGCTTGACAGGGTGGAGCACGTGCTTTCAGGATGGCTCCTTCATGTGGCTGGCACGTGGATGCTGGATTTTAGTGAGAACTCTCGTTATCCTCCCTACTTGGGCCTCTCCATAGAGCAGCTTGAATGTCCACATGACATAGGGGCTAATTTCTCCAAAGTGAAGGATTCAAGTTTCAGGCTGAAAGCACACTTTGGATCACCTAACCTCAGAAGTCACACACGATTCTTTTTGACATATTCTACTTGTGAAAAGTGGATCATTTAATTCGGCCCACATTCAAGGGAGGGAGATTAGGCTCCACATTCTGGAAGAAGGAGTGATGAAAATTTTACAAATATATTTGAAAACCATTACATCATCCTTTTCTCTACCTGCTGTAAGCAAGTTTATATGTTCCTTCCAAATCCATCTTCCTCAACCAAGGCTTTAGTTGATTCTGTTCCCTGATCAGAAAATGTAAGTGACTTTAAAGTATAAAAGAACAAGTAAGAACATCCCTTATTGTTCTAGTCAACACATCTGTCATCCATCATATTTATGGACCTTGTCATCCTTTCCAGCAAGGTCTGCCACTCACCAACCCCGAACACACCTGGATCAATCTAGGGTGGACATGATGTCTTTGTCCTCACTGTTCCTTCCAGTTCCAATGTCCTCTGCTTCTGCATTTTCTAGTTTCAAAATAAAAACCCATTCAGCCATCCTTTCAAATTTTCTGTGGAAAGTCTTCCAGAATTCAAAAACACACAGTGTTTTTCCCTCACTTCTGTGTTTTTTTAGCCATTCACTGGTGGTTTATTGGACGCGTAAAATAAAATGTGCTGAGAGGTGGGGATATAAAGGTGAAATTGTTTTAAAGTATTAGGAGCATTCCTATCTAATGCTCATATATTCTCCTCCTAAATTTCCTTTTGGAAGAGCCCTTAGGAGTCTTCTTCATTGGGCCTAGCCTAGTGCTAGGCTATATGCTGGGTGTTCATTAAATATTCAGCGATTGAAGAAGCAAATAAAGATTATAATATCAATAGGTAATTATCAGAGGTAATTCTCTCTGTCAACAAGTGACATGTTCCTTTTTTCCCTTAAAAAGGAGGGCTATTTTGAAGCCTTTGAGAGAATTAAAATGATTTTGTCTGAACCTGTATAATACTGGAATGTTAATCTGATTACAACAGCACAAAGATAATAGCTTTAAACTGGTGATTGGTTTTCTGCTACCTTCTTCAGCCCACCCTCTAATCGTGTATCTGGTTCTAATACTGTCATCCCGACTTGATCTATTTTTGATATTTAAACTAGTTCTTTAAGAATTCTGAATTGTCATACAATTCAGCCAATAGGATAAGGAAAAAAAAACCCTTCTGAAAGCTTTGTGGAACCCTACTACACCCTCTACCTGGGCACTCGTGCTTTAAAATGCCCCAAATGCCTCTTGTTTTGATTTTCTGTAGATACTTAGTGAGATACTTCTGTAGATGCTAAGGAGCAAATCTTTAGAGTGAAACATTTTAGCTTCCAGAGCTCTGCCTTCATAAATATTCCCTAAAAGCTTAGGAACTAGTCATGAGTCTGACTCCAGGAAAACCTTTGGCCACATGGGTCTGAATCATTCCTCCCAAGAGACAAAACAAGGTGCTAAACAAAAATTGCCTGATGCAGAAGGAATGTGATCTGTGATGTCATGCCTCGCAAAACACAAGGGATCTTCTCTTGGGCTGGCTTGGCTTTTGCTTTTTAAAATCCATACCTGAGATGAGCATCAATAAATAGGGGAACTTGACATTATTTGACCTAAGGGAAGAAATAAAGCTAGAATCACGACTGGATTCTCCAGGCTACTGTAGAAGGAATCCTATTCTATGTGCTAGACGAGCAGGCTGCGTTAACTATTTGTGAGTCTTCATCACGAAAAGAGAGAAATTGGGAGATCAGAATCATGGATACCTCTGAAATTAAGGCTTCTCCACCAGAGCCAAAGACAACGACTGTGTCATCTCATTTCCTCAGGGGGCGTGTTACGTGGTCAGCTGATCCATACTAAACTTTGCCTTGTTAAGAAATCCACCAGCTAACTAAGAAATGACTTAATATTCTCTTCTTGTTCTGCCTCCACAAAGGCAATGTGGAGTTGAGTGGTTTGGTTTTCAAATGCATCCTTTCGAGTTTAAGCTGCCTTGGAGTTGGGTACAGAGTAAACTTCTTGACTGTGTATGAGCTGAATATTGGAAAAATTGGGTTTTAAAGATCTTAAAAATAATAAACTGTAATGGAAAAGAATAGAAAAAAGAATTTAGATATATACAGACATATATATGTATAAACAAATCACTTTGCTGTACGTCTGAAACTAACACAATATTGTAAATCAACTATACATAAAAAAAAAAAAGGAAAAAAATCTTAAAAAAAGAAACAACCTAGGAGAGATTCTCATTAAATGGGGAAGGTTACAAGAGGGTTCTTTCTGGAGGCTGCAGGAAGAAGTGAAAACTTCTTTCAGAATACGACTTGATGAAGAGCATACGAAAAGTGACCAGCCTTGCTCCATTTGTAAGACTATATCATAATCCCTGTGGATGTTCTCTTTCTCCAAAGATGGATTGCCACATTCTGGTTATATTCTGAGTTGTCTAAACGTCCTAATGACCAGATAACCAACTTTAGGTCATGCTACAGAAATATAATGAGCACCCTTTCAGGGGTTATATAAGCAATCTTGTAACACGGGGACAGCAGGACACCCTGGGCTGCCCTTCCATTAACAGCTAGAGAAGCAGGAGTTTGACTTCTTGGAAGGAGCATTGATCAAGGAACCTCTGCAGGGCTGAGAAGCTCTGACTTCTAATCTTGGGCTACAGGCATGGTTTCCTCCTCCCCACACAGTGATTTGGCCAGAGAGACAATATTCCCTACACACACAGGCGAAGTTCTCAAAACTTTTTCAAACTTTTTCGAACTAGTGGATGAGGGGAAAGTCATCCGGGGACTCACAGTTAAAATATGTATATTTTTAGGTGCCAGTAGCACAGATAGGAGTCTATAGGAAAATTTTGAGGTGTGGTGTAGCTATAACTTCCTTCCTCCCCCTCCCACTGATCTGGGTCACAATCACATTCTTGAGAATACTCACTGAGCAATACATCAAGATTTATGTCATTGCATGATCCCAGAGACCTGGGGTGACATGAGGTAATGCAATGAACTGGGGTTCTCTGACTCCACTGACTCTTATAATCATTAAATACTCATTAACCCTAATAATCTTAAAGGGAGTAATAAAAGAATATCGCAAAAGAAGCCCATTGGGACCTGCACAACTTGGCAGGGTGAGGGGTCTGCTCCCACTCTAGCATCGGCTAACTATCTGACTTTGGGTATAATTTCATCTGTGGCTCATTTTCCGCCTTCATGAAATTAGGGAATTAAACTAGATGGCCTCAAAAGTCCCTTCTCTATAATCTTGTGAATGTATAAATTCATACAGTTTTCTTTTACTTATATAGCCCTTGTTTTACATGATTATTAAAATAATTTTTTTCAATAAAGAAACTTCACAATATTAAATTTTAATTCACTTAATTTTACCAGAAAGCATTCTGACCATTACTTTTCAGAAAGGCTATAATGAAAATAAAATGAATCCTATCCCCATAGAATAAACAAGGATTAAATAAGGGAATACCATGAAGTATTTCATGCAGTCTCAAGCACTTAGTGAGTTCTCAATAAGTGGAAACAATTCTTATTGTTGGTATCGTATAATCATTTATTCATTCATTCATAAATATTAGTGCATATACCAACTCATGGCTATAGACAAATGCTGAACAAGACAGACAAGTTTATTGTCTTCACTCTTATTATTCACTGAGCCATAGTGATTCCCAAGCTGACCCAGGCCATTTGTGAACTTGATGAGCAAATGCTCAGGACTGGAATTGTCCTCTTCCCTTTGGTCCTACCCTGTTAAGGACTAGGGATGGGGTGGATCTGGGGGACGACATCAAGGGCAAGAACCCTCTCTTGCTCTGATTTGCCAACTAGTCACATGGATAGTTTCCCATATTTCTTACTCCATGAAGTCCACTCCAGGCTTATGTCTTTGGTCTTCTTCCTGTTACAGAGTACGGTGGCACTGTGCTTGCCTAAGGTAATGTGATACCCTCCCATTAAATCATTTACCTGTGTTTTTAATTCCCTTTAAAAGCTAAGTAATAACCACGAAGTGCAGCAAATATTGCTGGGAAGTCTTATGGATTCATCCTGGTTAATCATTCTGTACTTCCTGGATGCAAGTTATACACAAAGTGATCCCTCCATCCCCCACACCCACCCCGCTCCCCATTTAGAAAAACTTTAATTTGGTCATGTAAAGAGCTGAAAATGTCACAGGGAGGAATCGTTAATGCTCTTAGTGATGAAGTTGCCTAGGTAAACCTGGTTCTACTGTTTTTGTTCAGTTTTCTATTTAGGTCTTTGAAAGTTCGAAGCAGCAAATTTATCCTTTCTTTCCTGGTGAGATACTCATTAATTTTTTTCTTATATTGACTAACACAAAATAAAACATACTTTTTCAACTTTCCTCCGCTCAACATAGGCACACATTTGGCCACATATGATGAAATTCAGTTCCTAGGAGCAGCCTAATCCAATTAGAAGACTTTGTGGCTGCATATATGGGCTCCAAATCATACCGAACGCAGATGTTTTTCTATTCTTTCCAGTCATAAAGCTGGGAGGAATGGGGAGCTGGTAAGTGGGAGGAAGAATTTTTTCCCTTCTTTGCTGCAAATAATGCCAGTGCGAGGTAAGAAAGCATCTGTGGATGACATTAAGTGATTTAATTAACAGAAAGGAACAAAGAAAATTTTCCTTTTATTGTACAGAGACACCCACAGAGATTTTACATATCTTTCCTTAAAAAGAACAGACATAATGAGGTGAGTTATGACCATCTTAGAAAGAGTATAAAAGTCAAACTTTTATTATTAGCATGTTCTGGCTCCCATGAAAATATCCTCACTTACTCTGTCAAAGCTACATGACACACCACACACCTTACTGCAGTTGAGTCAAGCCACCTTCATGACTTAGGCTCGGCCCTTCTCCCAAACCAGAATATTAATTAACTTTGCTGCTTGCTGGGCTTACCTACTCCCTCCTATAGATGAGTCATTAATTTCAAGAAGGAGCAAAGAGGAGTTATTATGCTCTTGGGGGAATGACAGAAAAAAAAGAGTCTGAAAGACACAGAGGCAAATGTCCTTGAACCTGGGAAAATGTTGCTTCTTTGCATGCCCACTTCACTACTATTTTGCCACTGATCATTCATTTATTGAACTTATGGTTTGCCCTAAGCTGTAGGGGATGCAGAAAATGAATCAAGGATGGTAGATAAAATATGTAAATAATATAATGTATAACATATACTTTCAATCAAGCATTTATTTGCAAACTTCTGCTGAATTCCTACTATAAGTTATTTTCTATGCTAAGTGTTGGCAATACAAAGATTAAAGACAAAGTCCTAACGTTCAATTGTTAAAAAACTACAAATAATACTGATAAAGTGCCTTGGATTCTTAGGAAGGAAAAGGAGTATAAATAATCAGGGGAAAAAATTTTAAAGACAGACTGCATGCTGATAAGAGAAATAAAATAGTAAGGATGTTAGGGCAAAAATTATGTCCAACCCATATTGGACATAAAATAAAATAAATAAAATATTTATTGAAAATAAAAGCAAGAACTATCTTTTTTATGGAAAATAATTTTTCTTATATTTTTTCCTCAGAAGAAGATAGACTTATTTTAAAAATTCACCAGTTGTAGAGTAACCATGGATAATAGTTACACAAATTGTCCCACACTAAGTAAACAAAAGGACATAATACGTAGAAATGAGAAGGCAAAAAAAGTACTTATAAATCTTAACAAATCTCTGTGAAGTGAGACAAAGTATTAAAATAAATTTTCATCATGGTTACAAACAGGGACTTAGTGGTGGGATTAAAAAAACTGGATTGCCTATAATTAAGCCAAAATACACATCCCTCTTTTTTAAACAAATATTTGTTAACAATTAAATGATTAAACCTTCTGTAAAGGGTTTGGATATAAAGAAAAACCAAGTAATACATTCAAATCCCTATGGGAGAGGTTCTTAAAACTCTCCCCCAGGTGCCCCATCCCACTCTGCCCTGCATGGAAGAGCCAGTTCCATTGGACCCTACTGTGATCTGACCTACTCAATACTAGAAAAAAGTCTAATTCTAACTCTGTGTATATTGAGAAGGGGAAAATCCAATTGAAAGAGATAATTACTTTCTGGTACAAAGGTAGTTTTGTTTCTGACCATCCAAAGATGGACAACAGTCTCACATACCTAGTCTTGCCCAGCAACTTGCATGCTGTCCCTCTGTAAATTCCTTTTCCTATCCAAATAGGAAACTGTAAGGTTCATCAGACCTCATGGCTCTTGGCCTCTCTCTGTCTGGACAATAAGATTTGTTGGCTTCAGCAATGGGAAAAGCTAATTAAGTCTTTATCCAACTCTCAGGCCAGAATGAAATTACTCTTTTTGGTTATAGCATTGTTACGTGTTTTATTACCTCTTTGCATTAGAGAAATAATACTACAGTAATTTTGTTCTAAATCCAGGATCTCTGTCTAGTATATATATGTAGGATATATCTATATATGTATATATATATATGCATGTATATATAACAGTTATATAAGTTGTATATAAATTATATGTATAATTTAGAAGCATGCTCATTAGCTCTATTGTTCCTGGTGTCTTTCCTTTTTTTTCTTTATGAGGGAGAAGTTGTTCAAGTGACCACAGGAATTAGAAAGGAGCAGGACTGAAGAAAGATGACAGACAAATTGATATCTGGTCCCTGAAGTTGCGCTCTGACTTTGAAAAATGAATGTAGCAATATTCCATCCAAATTGGTTTGCATCTCCTAGGCTTAATGTGGCTGGAACTTAAAAGCGCACAGAAGATGGTATTCCTACCTTATACCCAGGATATTTTGGTCATTAAGACATTTATGGACTTATATTTGGAAAGATCTTAACTAACCCTTAAAGGTACATTGGTATGGTCATTGGAAATGATTTAAAATGGGAGGCAAGAAAGACCACATTTTTTGTCAAAATCTAATCTTAAAAAAATTCAAGCTTAAATATGAACTTGTCTCTGTTGTGATAATTTTTTCATTAAAGTGATGCGTCTAAGAGTCTTCCAGAAAACCCTTAAAGGAGCTGACCAATTTAGTAGTTATTCTGATATATTGCACTTAAAGAAGATGCTATTTCTGAAATCTGGATTAAAAAAGAAACATAAATAGAGAAGATTACATATTTTACAAGAGGTTCCACTACATTATCTTATTAAAGATCAGTCTCCTCTTATGTATTAAAAAGATTATTAAGACTTTAAAATAAACCTCTAGTTTAAAACTTGATTCAGAAACCAACTAATTAGAACTTCAATTAAATTGTTTATTTTTTTCTCTATAGTCTACTTTGATAACAGAGTCAGATCACAAGAAAAAAGCCCCCACTGATTTCAGGGATTTATTTACACAGTTATTCACATTTACATATTTATTTACAAAGCAGATGGTGTTTGGCAATCTTCCTCCTTCTTCGACTTTCCTTCTTCCCTTCTCTTCTGAGCTCATAAGTATTTACTGAACACCAACTGTGTCCCAACATTTGCCACATGCCAACAAAACAATGGTGAGCAAGGTAGGCCAGGTTCCAAGCTTGATGGAGGTTACAGTCAGCTGGGAGCATAAACAAGAAAACAGGGATTTCCAGTACTGTCCTGTGACAGGGAAAGCCCTGAGTGCTTGGGGACCACAGGGAGAGATGCCTTACTCCAATTCGGAGATTAGGGCAGTGACATTGAAGCTGAGATCTGAAGGATCAGTAGCAGTTGCCTGTCAAGGAAGGCAGAGGAGTCTTCTACCTGGAGAGCACAGCATGTGTGAAGTCTCAAGTGTAAGGGAAAGAACACAGTCTTTGAGGAGTTGTAAGAATAGATAGAAATTAGAGGCCAGTCTGGAGAGGTGGCAGAGGAAGGGCAAGAATGGAGACAGAAGACTAACTGATTAAAAGGATATTAACAGTTATCTAAGCTAGGGATGATTTGACTTTGAACTTCAGCAGTGGCAGTGGGGATGGAGCACAGTAGTTGATTTCCAAAGCTATTTGAAAGGTAAGAGCAATAGGTGGCTTTGAATAGTGAGTGAATGTGTGTTTGTGTGTGTGTGTGTGTGTGTGAGTGTGTGTGTGTGTGTGTGTGTGTGTGTGTGTGTGTGTGGTGGAGTTGTGGAAGAAGAAGAGGGAGAAGTAAAGCGTGGCTATAGAATTTCTGGTTTTGGCAATTATGATGATATGATGATGCCTGAGATATAGAACAGGAGGAGGAGAAGGTGTAGGACAGATTGTGAATTTAATTTAGTGAGAAATTAGAGTCAAAATGACTAGCAGAGAGTTGGCCATATGGCTCTGAAAATGAGTAGAGATATCACAGTTGGGGATGCAGAACTGGCAGTGTAAAAATGATTATCAAAGCTGTGAGAGTGAGTGAGGCCACACGAGAAACAAACTAGAGAATAAGACTAGAATTTGGCTGGGTATCTGTCCATTCCGGTCATAAATAGGCAAAACTCTTGTATACAATGAGCTGTCAGTGTTCTCTCCTTGGGGCCTCTTCTCATCTGTAGAGATTTCAGATTATGACTCCCTCCAGGACCTCCTATAATGTATTGTAGGAAGAGCTGTTTGGGAGAACCATCCAGATGCCCAGGTGGCACAAGCTCCTGGCTCCTTTAAGGACTGGCTCAAGTCACACAGAAGGCATGTTGGCCCAGTGCTTCACTGAGTTAGCTCCTGGGTGCCACAGAGGTGTAGACAGTTGTGGAAGGAGTCAAGTTGCTTTAAAGCTGCCACTTTCCCTATGCGTGGTCATGTCAGTTACATTCAGGTATCAGCTTTCAAACTAGAGAGAGAAGGTAAGATTATATCTGCCTCCAATCCACGTAGAACTGTCTATCCCTTTTCTATTTCTCTCTCATAGTCTGGGGACCTTTAGTACAGAGTGACAGATGTTTCATCTAAAAGTAGACATCGAACTGCTCTGGAAAAAAGCCAATGGCAAATGTGTATGTGTATGATGGTGGGTCTCTGTGTTTAAGAAGATGCAAGAAGGGAACAGCACTTGCTAAGTATAAAACCAAGCAAGTTATACAGAAAGTAAATCAAATTACCCACGTTTATTTCTTGAAAAAACCTCTGTGCTTTTTGAGAACACTTAAAACTATTGAAAATTGTTCATTAGAAATACAGTTGTTAATATCAATCAGAAGAAAGTGTAGCCATCTACATTCCATAAACTTTCCAGACAAATCGCAGGTGAAGTCTATAATGATTCCCTTGAGACTTTTGTCCAAATCAGAGTTTAAAAATTCATTTTGGGGAAAATGGCTTGAAAATAATGTGAACACTATAGCAAAGCTGTATAATTCAGATTGGTAAAATTAGCATTCAGAAAGATACAAAGTTAAATAAATTGAAAGTACAAGTGTGTAATGAAATGCTCTGCCGATAACTAAAAGAAAAGAGGAAAAAACCCCAGAAAAATGGTTATGCCAGAAAATGGCAAGAAAACTGGGATTCTGCTTGCATGATAGTGAAATCAACACTTAAATCACATTGCCCGTTGAATTCCTGTCTAAGGAAGAAAGACGCATACACATACAATGAAATGCTGTGAGGATTAATGAGTGTGTGTTCAAAGCCTTACAAAGAATCCAGATGAAAGACATTGTACACAAACAAAGCATTTGTATTGTTTAATCTAACCATGGCTAAAAGCCCAGCAATACCATAAAAAAGCATCTTTCTATGTGAAGGAACTTGAACTTCAAAGGGAGACAAGTGCTTAGCATAACTGACACATCCTAAATTTTCCTCTTCCAGGTTTTCTTGATGGTTATAATTTTTTCTTTTAGAATTCCCTGAATTTCAAACTATTAAAGAATGTTTTTTTAATTAAACTGGTCTGTTCTAAAGTCACAGGACATGGTTCAACTTGTCCCTTCACTTCTATGCGATGAAACAGCACACGTGTTGGAAATCGTGGAGGGAATGCAGTGTGTTGCGCAGACCATCCTCAAGCATATTAAAAGCACTCAGATTTTTATTTTTATTTTATTTATTTTTAAAATTTTATTTTTTGATTTACAATGTTGTGTTAGTTTCAGGTGTACAGCAAAGTGAATCTGTTACATATATACATATGTCCACTCTTTTTTAGATTCTTTTCCCTATAGGCCATTACAGAGTATTGAGTAGAGTTCCCTGTGCTCTACAGTAGGTCCTTATTAGTTATCTATTTTATATATAGTAGTGTGTATATGTCAATCCCAATCTCCCAATTAATCCCTCCTCCCCCTTACCCCCTGGTAACCATAAGTTTGTTTTCTACATCTATGACTCTATTTCTGTTTTGTAGACAAGTTCATTTGTAACCTTTTTAAAGATTCTACATATAAGTGACATCATATGACATTTGTCTTTCTCTGACTTACTTCACTCAGTATGACAATCTCTAGGTCCACCCATGTTGCTGCAAATGGCATTATTTCATTCTTTTTTATAGCTGAATAATATTCTATTGTATATATGTACCTCATCTTTAAACATTCCTCTGTTGATGGACATTTAGGTTGCTTCCATGTCCTGGCTATTGTAAATAGCAAAGCACTCAGTTTTTTATGTGGGAATAATTAACAGTAGAATACAAAACAGAAGAGTTCAAGGCACCTTAGTGTAGACATAGAGCATTAGTGTTGTAATGACCAAAAGTTTCATCATTTTAATTTGTAATTTGCCCAGTGGTAGAGTTGTAATGTGGAATCAAGGATGGAACTGTTACCCACCTGCTATTTGGGCACAGAGTGATTTATCAGTAATAACCTTGACTATTGCTGGAACATGTTTATAATGTTCTCCAAGGGCAGGTATGTGTGCTGGCTGATGTTCTCAGTTCATGTTCCAAAAAGGAAGGGACTCCTTCTAAAAGGATTTCACACAGATGAGTGGAGAAACTGAAGATAATATACCAACGAAGAGAACATGCCACTAGAGAGGGTGCAGGTAAAAAACATTTAGGCTAGAGAGAGGGAGAGAGCTGCAGTATCACATGAGCATTGCCATTAACTAGTAAAGACAACAGCCAATCTTTTCCAGAATGAAATAGAGGAAAACAGAATCTTCCACAGAAATTATTGATGAACTTTCTGAAGGCACAGAGCTGAAGAATTACGGGTGACTTTAAGGTCTCTGAATCAAGAAGAGGATGTTCCCACAAGATGATCTGGAGCCGTAGAAGAAGACTGAGAATGGCCAAAGAACAGGTTCTTGTCTTTGATACAGAGGATAAGAGGCATTACTAGATTCTTGGGGGAAAGAAGAAAAAATTAATATAAAACTCCCTTTAAGTTTTATAAATCATCATTTTTAAGTGTAGATCTTGATCGTGTGGTCCAGGCATTCTCACGAATCTGTTAAGATACTGTTTAAATATAAGGACACATGAACTGGGTGGTCCCTCCCCAGTTATTTAAAGATTGTGGTGGCCAGTAGAGAGAAGACCAGGTAAGAAACACCCTTATGAAATTCTGTGTTAGTGAGGTATGCTTATGACTGAGAGAGCTAATGTTTCAGAAAGGTTCTGCTTTACTTCTCTGTTCTCATCTGTAAAATAAATATGGAAAATAGTCTTCACTTTGTATAAGTATCTTGAAGACTGAAAGAGAAAAGGTACATTAAGCTTAGCAAATGGTGAGTGCTCAATAAAAGGTTTGTTATGATTACTCACTGTCACCCCTCACACACATGAGTGTTTGTGTGCACCCCTATTTATAGACACACAAACTATAACTTAGTTTTTAAAAAACAGGAGTCTTGGAAAAGAAAATAGAGATCAGAAAGAAAGTAGTGTTTAATTTGTTTTGAAAGAAGAGAATATTTTTATTCTCCCAACATACAACATATTGCATTACTGCATTTCAACGATCTGTAAGATAAATACAGGCAGACCTCAGAAATATTGTGGGTTTGTTCCAGACCACTGCAATAAAATGAATATCACAATAAAGTGAGTCATATGAATTTTTTTTCATTTCCCAGGGCATATAAAAGTTATGTTTACACTATACTGTAGTCTATTAAGTGTGCAATAGCACTATGTCTAAAAACACAATGTACAGACTTTAATTAAATATACTTTATTGCTAAAAATGCTATCTATCATCTGAGCCTTTAGTGAGTTTCAATCTTTTTGCTGGTGGAGGGTCTTGCCTTGATGTTGATGGCTGCTGACTGATTAGGCTGGTGGTTGCTGAAGGCTGGGGTGACCATGGCAATGTCTTAACACAAGACAACAATGAAGTTGCCACATCCATTGACTTTTCTTTTCACAACAATTTCTCTGTTGTGAAAATGCTGTTTGATAGCATTTTACCCACAGTAAAACTTCCTTCAAATTGGACTGAATCCTCCCAAACTGTGCCACTGCCTTATCAACTAATTTACATAACATTCTAAATCCGTTGCTGTCATTTCAACCATCTTTACAGAATCTTCACCAGGAGTGGATTCTATCACAAGAAACCACTTTCTTTGCTCATCCTTGAGAAGTAACTCCTCATTCATTTTATCATGAGATTGCAGTAATTCAGTCACACCTTCAGGCTCCACTTCTTTTTTTTTTTTTTTTTTTTTTGCGGTACGCAGGCCTCTCACTACTGTGGCCCCTCTCGTTGCGGAGCACAGGCTCCGGACACGCAGGCTCAGCGGCCATGCCTCACGGGCCCAGCCGCTCCGCGGCATGTGGGATCTTCCCGGACCGGGGCACGAACCCGTGTCCCCTGCATCGGCAGGTGGACTCTCACCCACTGCACCACCAGGGAAGCCCAGGCTCCACTTCTAATTCAAGTTCTCTTAGAACTGTAGTTACTTCCTCCACTGAAGTCTCAGACTCCTCAAAATCACCTATGAGGGTTGGAATCAACTTCTTCCAACCTGTTAATGTTGATGTTTTTACTTCTTCCCATAAATTGTGAATGTTCTTAATGGCACCTAGAATGGTGAATCCTTTCCAGAACTTTTTCAATTAACTTTGCCCAGATCCACTGGAGGAATCACTATCTACGGCAGCTATAGCCTAACAAAATATACTTCTTAAATAATAAAACTTGAAAGTCAAAATTACTCCTTGATCCATGGGCTGCAGAGTGGATGTTGTGTTAGCAGACATAAAAACAACATGAGGGCTTCCCTGGTGGTGCAGTCGTTGAGAGTCCACTTACCGATGCAGGGGACACGGGTTTGTGCCCCAGTCCGGGAAGATCTCACATGCCGTGGAGCGGCTGGGCCCATGAGCCATGGCCGCTGAGCCTGCACGTCCAGAGCCTGTGCTCTGCAACGGGAGAGGCCACA
This sequence comes from Aethalodelphis obliquidens, assembly GCF_003676395.1. Classification (NCBI taxonomy): domain Eukaryota; kingdom Metazoa; phylum Chordata; class Mammalia; order Artiodactyla; family Delphinidae; genus Aethalodelphis; species Aethalodelphis obliquidens. Next base: position 3,314,143 of record NW_020838024.1, on the reverse strand, counting down.
ACAGTGAGAGGCCCGTGTACCGCCAAAAAAAAAAAAAAAAAAAAAACACAAAAAAACAACATGAATCTCATTGTGCATCTTTATCAGAGTTCTTGGGTGACCAGGTGCATTGTCAATGAGCAGTAATATTTTGAAAGGAATTTTTTTCCTGAGCAGTAGGTCTCAAAAGTGGGCTTAAAATATTCAGTAAATCATATTATAAACAGGTATGCTGTCATCAAACTTTGTTGCTCCATTTCTAGAGCATAGGTAGAGTAGATTTAACATAATTCCCTAACATTAACATAACCCTTTAACATAAGGCCCTAGTGTTTTTGGTATGGTCAATGAGCATAGGCTTAAACTTCAAATCACCAGTTGCATTAGCCCCTAACAAGAGAGTCAGCCTGTCCTTTGAAGTTTTTTGTTTGTTTTTTTGTTTGGTTTTATTTGCGGTATGCAGGCCTCTCACTGTTGTGGCGTTGTGGCCTCTCCCGTTGCGGAGCTCAGGCTCCGGACGCACAGGCTCAGCGCCATGGCTCACAGGCCCAGCTGCTCTGCGGGATCTTCCTGGACCGGGGCATGAACCCATGTCCCCTGCATCGGCAGGCAGACTCCCAACCACTGCGCCACCAGGGAAGCCCCCTTTGAAGTTTTGAAGCCAGGTATTGACTTCTCCTCTCTAGCTATGAAAGTCCTAGATGGCATCTTCTTCCAATATAAGACTGGTTCACCTACATTGAAAATATTTTGTTTAGGGTAGAGATTTTCATTAATTACTTTAGCTGGATCTTCTGGATAACTTTCTGCAGCTTCTCCAAGAGCACTTGCTGCTTCATGTTACACTTAATATTATGGAGACAACTTCTTTTTTTCAACCTCATGAATCAACCTCTGCTAACTTCAGACTTTTCTTCTGCAGCCTCCTCACTTCTCTCAGCCTTCACAGAATTGAAGAGAGTTAGGGCTTTTCTCTGGATTAGGCTCTGATTTAAGGGAACGTTGTGGTTGTTTTGATCACCTTGCCAGATCACTAAATTTTTCTCCACATCAGCGGTAAGACTGTTTCACTTTCTTAACATTCGTGTGTTTACTGGAGTAGCACTTTTCCTTTTCCTTTGCATTCACAACTTGGCTAACGGTTTGGCGTAAGAGATCTAGCTTTCAGCCAGTCTTGGCTTCTGACATGCCTTCCTCAGTAAGCTTAATCATTTCTAGCTTTTGATTTAAAGGAAGAGACGTGCAACTCTTCCTTTCACTTGAATATTTAGAGGCCATTGTAGAGTTATTAATTGGCCTAATTTCAATATTGCTTTGTCTCAGGGAACAGGCCTTAGGAGAGCTGGAGAGACAGGGAATGGCCAATAGGTAGAGCAGTCAGAACACACATGATATTTATTGATTAAGTTCATGGTGGTATACGGGAGTAGTTCATCTTGCCCCAAAATAATTACAATAGTAACATCAAAGATCATTGATCACAGATCACCATAACAAATAACATTATAATGAAAAAGTTTGAAATATTGTGAGAATTGCCAAAATGTGACACAGACACACCAAGTGAGCAAATGCTGTTGGAAAAATGGCACCCATAGAATTGCTCAATGTAGGGTTGCCACAAACCTTCAATCTGTAAAAAACACAGTATTTGCAGAACACCATACCGTGAAATGCAATAAAACAAGGTACGCTTGTATAAAGATAACAAATTGGGTAATTTTTTTCCATTTTGAAGAAAAAGTTTCTGCCTGTGAATGATCTCTGATTAATTTGTGAAAAAAGCATTTTTTATTCCATTAATATATATTTTTCATTTATAGTGATTCTATCCCTTGCCAAACCATATAAAAAAGTTAGTAAACATTCCTGTGAGACAAATCAACTCTAAGATTCATACCCTGGTGATGTTAGCAGTAATAAAACATTTTCCAGAGCATGTTACTCACATCAGACATAACTCTTAAAAGCCTATGCCCATTTGTAGTGAGAAAACTTGGTAACAATATGAATTAGAATTAGAATGGAGATGTTTTGTATTCATCAGTCTGTCTCCTGGCTTTCTATCTATGTAGATGCCTGCTGAAAATCTTTACTTTGCCCTGTAATTATTAAGTATGATTCAGTCTTACTTCACCAGTTTTCACTGAGACCACATCTGTATTATCAAATCTTTCATCTTCTCTGACTCCCTGCTAAATATAAAGTCAGGTTACAACAGAGACTTAGAAACAATTACAGTCCACGTGCTCCCTGCTAAAGTGGCTGGGGAAAATGATTAGGGGTAGGGGGTGGCTGCTTTGTCCTAACCAATTGCCTCCTTTATTCATTCCCTTTAATAGCAAGAATTGGTCAGTGGTTGCTCAGGGCATACTAAGTTAATGGTGTTAGGACTATAGCACAATATTTCTACCCAGCATATTCCACCTGTCTTATTCAAATACCCGCTGGCAATGCAAGTTTGAAAAGGTTGCTGGCAACCGTTCTCAGGTATGAATCAAAAGAACAGTCCCAGATAGCTATTAAAGGACAATGATTGGAAGTGGGCCTTGGTAAAACGCTGAAGCAATTTTATGTGTATATAAGTGAATAGTCACTAAATACCCCAAGCATTCAACTTGTATTGAAGACAACAGAAGATGCCACAGTTTGAGTTCATAGTTTTTGCCTGATTTTTCAGTTAGGTAAGAAAATTGGCCAGCTGACATAATTTAAAGGTGCAGCAGGCGGTAAAAATAGGTTTCTCAGAACCCTACAAAATCAGCATCACCAGGAGTGATAATTTATTCAGCCTACAGTTGAACTGTTTGTGTTTCTCCCTGTGAAATTATGTGTTTCACATAATTTTATGCATTTCTTTCAAGAGTTCTACAGATTTTATAATGTTTAATTAAAAGAGCACTATATTCCCATGGTGTACACACTCATAGGTGCCTGGGCATAGAGTTCTAACCATTCTAGTGGAAGAAAAATTATTTGATTCTGCAGAGTCTTGCCTAAGCCAAACTAAATGGAGGCAAACACAATAATGGGATGTTTTTGGCTTTCAAGGAAAGACCACTCTCAGCTTCTGTTGTTAAAGATGTTCTAGAAAAACATTGTCATAATGTAACAAAATAATGATAATAATGAACATTTATTAATTTCTCACTAAGATTCAGAATAAATGCTAAACACCTTAATGCACTGAATCATTCAAATCTTTCAACACGTCCACTATGAGGGTACTTTTATTGTCCTCATTTTATTTGTTTATTTATTTTTACTTTTGGCTGCTTTGGGTCTTCGTTGCTGCGCATGGACTTTCTCTAGTTGCGGTGAGTGGGGGCTACTCTTCGTTGCAGTGCGCAGGCTTCTCATTGCAGTGGCTTCTCTTTTTGCAGAACATGGGCTCTAGGCACGTGGGCTTCAGTAGTTGTAGCATGCAGGCTCAGTATTTGCAGCACGTGGGCCCTAGAGCACGTGGGCTTCAGTAGTTGTGGCGCGTGGGCTCAGTAGTTGTGGTTTGTGGGCTTAGTTGCTCCACGGCATGAGGGATCTTCCTGGACCAGTGACCGAACCCATGTCCCCTGCATTGGCAGGCAGTTTCTTAACAACTGAGCCACCAGGGAAGTCCTGTCCTCATTTTATATATGAGGAAACAGGCTGGCAAGAAGCAGAGAAGGAAAACAATGTTAAGTCGGCCTAGACTAGAGCCTGTACACTCAACCACTAGTTACTGCCCGTACACCCCAGAGAAAGCTCTGGAGGGCTGTGGAGATGGCACAGGTAACCATTCCAGTATCCTGGGCTGAGTTCTGCTTAAGAGCCATGACAATTGTTAGCAACAATTCAATTCTAGTATTTTCTCAGCACCCAACTGAATCATCATCCCCTTGATGTTATGGCTGAGGGAACAATGATTTATTACTTCTCAGATTTATAAGTGATAGATATTCACACAGAGGGAAAATAATGAAGAAAAACAGTGATGACTGAGAGTCATGACAGCTGGATTTTAGACTCACTTTTTCTAGTAATTAACCATGTGCATTTGGGCAAAGTCACCCTACTGTTTTTCACCTCAGTTTATGTTACATTTGTCTGCAGGACAGGACAAGACTATTAGTGATTGCCTTTTTCTTGGTAGTAGAGATTACATTAACTTTCTACTTCTAAAAACTCTGTAGGAATTTGCAGACTTGAGAATTTAGCCAGCTTAACCTGTGGAGTTTGTTCAATTCTGGCCACATTAGACTTAAAATTCTCCAGGATGGGGTCTATGACTGCTTAATTATTTTTTTGGAGACATATACAAGGCAGTCTTTTTTGTAATGTTATTGGATAATGACGAAAAAAAATTGTTGGGATAGAGGGCAATAGAGTATATATGAAACAATAGTTTTAGACATTGGATAACAGGTGCATGACAGTAATTCCTGAGAAAAGGGAAACCAATGAGGTGAACTCTGTAATCCTTCCAGCTTACCCCCTAGAGAGAATTTCCAGGCCACAGCACAGGGTTCAAAGAGAGCCCAGCTATCTCCCAAGTTGAGGAGAAAGAGTGTGAATTCAGGGACACCAAGATGGCTAAAATTTGCAGGCAAGGTACCAGACAGGAGAACTTTAAGGAGAGGAGCTAGTGGGAGGGAGAGAAGGGAGAGAGAGAACAAACTACTCTGGAGATGAGGCTTCCACTCAAGTCTTTGGTTGAGTATTGATCAATGCATGCATGTAAGGAAACAACTAAGAACTGAAAGAAGCAGAAACAGAAAAGAAACAGGGAGAGAATAATTGGAATAATTGCTCATACAGGTCTGGAAATAGTTTGTGTTCTCAGTAGCCAAAGTGAAAAGACCTCCTAATGTGCAAGGCATCAAGTCATGTCCTGGAAAAGGTATTGCTTCAGTAATGGAATCAAATTAACGCTAGGCTAAAAGTGTTTTGACCCATCTAGCAAAGCTTAAAAGTAAGGCTTGAAAGGATAAAACTGTTTCCAAGTAAGCAAACTAAGTGTAAGAGCAAAGTATCAAAATATTTTAAACAAATACAACAAAATCCAGCACCCAAAAGTTTAAAATTCACAATGTCTGGTATCTGATATCAAATCAAAGATTACCCAAAAAACAAAGAAGCAGGAGAATATGACCCATAATCAGGAGAAAAATTGGTCAGTATAAATACACCCAGAAATGACACAGATGATATAATTAGTAAGCAAGGACAGACATTGGTATTAGCAATTTGTTTTTAGATATGTCTCCTCAGGCAAGGGAAACAAAGGAAAATAAACAAATGGTCAAACTAAAAAGCTTTTGCATAGCGAAAGAAACAATCAACAGAACAAAAAGGCTGCCTACTGAATGGGAGAAGATATTTGCAAGTGAAATCTAATAAGGAGTTAATATCAAAAATATATGAAGAACTCATACAACTCAACATCAAAAAACCAAACAGTCCAATTAAAAAATGGGCAGAGAACCTGAATAAACACTTTTCCAAAGAAGACATACAGATGGCCAACAAGCATGTGAAAGGATGCGCAATATCACTAATCATTGGGGAAATGTAAATCAAAACCACAGTGAGATGTCATCTCACACCTGTCAGAATGGCTATTATAAAAAAGACAGCAGATGAGAAGTGTTGATGAGGATATGGAGAAAAGGAAACCCTTGTGCACTGTTGATGGGAATGTAAATTAATGCAGACACTGTGAAAAATAGTCATGGAGGTTCCTCAAAAAATTAAAAGTAGAGCTGCTATTTGATCCAGCAATTCCACTTCTGGGTGTTTATCTGAAGAAAACAAAAACACTTATTCAAAAAGATACATATACCCTTATGTTCATTGCAGCATTATCTACAATAGCCAAGGTATGGAAGCAACCTAAGTGTCCAACTATAGATGAATGAATAAAGAAGATGTAATAGAATATATATACAATGGAATACTACTCAGCCTTGAAAAAATAATAAATTCTTGCCATTTGCTACAACATGGATGACCTAGAGGATATTATGCTAAGTGGAATAAGTCAGACAGAGAAAGACAAATATTCTATGTTACCATTTATAAATGGAATCTAAAAAACAAAAAAAAACAAATATAACAAAACAGAAACAGAGTCATTAACACAGAGAATGAACAGGTGGTTGCCAGAGGGTAATGGGTGGAGGGTTGAGTGAAATAGGTGAGGGAGGTTAAGAGGTACAAACTTTCAGCTACAAAATAAGTGAGTCATGAGGATGGAATATAAAGCATGAGGAATATAGTCAATAATAATGTAATATCTTTGCATGGTGACAGATGGTAATGACTAGTCATAGTGGTCATTTTGGAAAGTATAGAAATATCAAATCACTATGCTGTGCACCAGGAACTAACATAGTGTTGTATACCAATTATACTTCAAAAACAAACAAACAAACAAACTCAGAAAATGAGATCAAATTTGTGGTTACCAGAGGTGGGGAGTGGTGGGAAGGGGTACTGGATGAAGGTGGTCAAAAGATACAAACTTACACTTATAAGATAAATAAATACTAGGGATGTGATGTACAACATGACTAATAAAATTAACACTGCTGTATGTTATACATGAAAATTGTTAAGAGAGTAAATTCTGAGTTCTCATCATAAGGAAAAGATATTTTTCTTTTCCTTTTATTTTGCATCTCTATAAAATGATGGATGTTCACTAAACTAATTGTAGTAATCATTTTATGATGTATGTAAGTTAAATCATTAAGCTGTACACCTTAAACTTGTATAGTGCTGCATGTCAGTTATATCTCAATAAAACTGGAAGAAGAAACCCCAGCTATTATAAACATAATTCATATATTCAAGAAGGTAAAATAAGATATGAATATTATGAAGGAAACAAAAGAATGATATAGAAAACACCTGTACTTAACATGCAGAGACAAAATATACAACATAATTACACTGGATAAAAATTACACTGGATGGGATTAGACACTGCAAAAGAAAAGAGTAGTGCATCAGTGAGCTGGACAATTAATTTAAAACTGTCTAACATATTTTTAAATAGAGTTCCAGAAGGAGAGAAACATGTGTGTGTGTGTGTGTGTGTGTGTGTTATGAGGACACAATGGCTGAAAATATTTCCAAATTTCATGAATTCTGTAAACTCAAATTCAGCAGTCTCTACTTACCCCAAGCAAAAGAAACATCAAGCAAACTACACCAAAGAACATGATAATCAAATTGCTGAAAATCAGTGTCAAAGAGGAAGTCGTTAAAGCAGTGGGGGAAAAAAGAGGCTTCACATCTGGAGAAATAAATAAAAGATTGACAGAAGACTTCTTATAAGAATAATGCAATTAAGAAGACAATGGCATATCTTTTAAGTACTAAAATTTTTTCAGTTTAAAATTTTGTCCTTAGAGAATATATATTTCAAAAATGAAGGCAAAAAGAAAGATATCTTTCAGACACAAAAAGGCTGAAAGGGTTCATTAACAACAGACTTGCACTGCAAGATATGTTAAAAAAATGTTCTTTAGGCAGAAGGAAAAAGATACTGAATAGAAATTTGCATCTATCTAAAGAAATGAAGTATAATATGTAGATAATATAGAAGATATTTCTTTTTCTAATTTCTAAAATATCTGAAAAAGATAATTGACAATTTCAAGTAAAACTAATAATAATGCATAGTGGGTTTTTACATATGTAGAAGTAAAATATTTGATAAAGATAACATAAAGTCTGGGAGGGGTAAGTAGAAGTATACGACTGTAAGATTCTTATACTGAATGTTAAGTGATGCAATATTTGAGTACAGATTATAAGTTAAAGATATATACTATAAATCCTAAAGCAACCACTAAAATCACATACAATAAAGAAGATAAAATGGAATAATAAAAAATATTCAATTAATTTAAAAGAATGCAAGAAAAAAGGAAAAATAAAGCAAATAACAGAACATATAGAAAAAAAATAGTAAGATGTTTGGCTTAAACCCAACCATATCAATAATCATATTAAATGCAAATTTTGGACAAAGTTTAGCAAATCAAATGCAACAAAAAATAAAAAGGATAACAAATTAAAACCAAATGGAGTTTATCCTGGGAATATGCGGTTGGCTTAGCATTTGAAAATCAATCAGTATAATTTACCATATCAAGAGACTAAAGAAGAAAAAACATTTGATCATATCAACAGATGCAGTAAAAACACTAATATAATCCAACATCCATTCAGGATAAATACTCTCAGCAAACTAGGAAAAGAAAGGAACTTCCTCAACCTGATAAAGAGCACCTATGAGGAGACTGACTGCAAAGGGGCCTGAGGGATATTTTCAGGGTGATAGAAATGTTCTTTATCTTGATTGTTTTGGTTGATGCATGTCTGCTTATGGTTTTCAAACTCATCAAATTTTATGCTTAACATCTATAAAACTGAGTTATAAATAAACAAAATACCCGTCATCATAAGTAACGTTCTGATGTAAATAAAACGTGATCTGAGGGCACAATATATGTAAAGACTGATGCCAGGAAAGTCAGGGATGCTTTTAGGAACCAGAAATATGTGACTTGGTCTTGAAGTTAGAGTAGGTGAAAGAGAAGGTGCAGGTAGTAAACATACTCTTCAGCTCCTCCCTGAGGGGAGATTATCTTTCTCTTTCCTGTTGATTCAGTGTGTCACTGGCTTTGGCCAAGTCCTAGTGAAAGCTTTATTACATAGTGATTTGCTCTGATCTTTTTTCTCCTTGTCCCTTCAACAATGCTCCAGATAGTGCCTGCTCTATCCACACATCACATGACTGAGAAATAAACCTGTGTTTATTTCAAGCTACTGAGATTTTTGGATCATTCTTTTGTGTTTTAATTTAGTATATCCTAACTGATACAGAATATAAGAGTGATCTAGGAATAGTTCCAATAAAGCCGTAGAGGTTTGGAGGATTAAGGAGTATTAAGAAGGTCAACGTGATCAGACTGTAGAAGCATGGAGGAGAGTGACATGGAAACAAACTGCGAATGACAGTGAATGCCAAGTTAAGGCATCTCAATACTTTTTCTTCTTGACAATGAGAAGCCATTCAAATTTTTAATCAGGGGAGTAAAATTAAAAAGAAAATTTAACTAGTGGTAGTGCTGAGAATGGACCTAAGGGGAAGAGAATGGTTGAGTATCATTCCATAAGGTAAGTTGAAAGAGAAGATTGTTGTGTGTTGGTGTGTTATCATTTACAGGTTCACAAGAATTTACATGAACCTATGCATTTTATAGTCTATAGATTTTCTATTTACGCATATTTGTTAATGCATAAAAGTTTTCCATTTTTATATCCTTTGTGTGTGTGTGATGGTGATAAAGTTGAATTTTAAAGGCCATATCTCTCATCTCTCAGAACTGTGGCAAAATTTATTACCTCTCTCTGGTATTATCACTTACTTAAAATAAATAAATAAATCACTCCAAATTATTAATGTCTGAAAGTATCTTGCTGCCAATCATAGAAGTCAAAAAGTCAAAAAGATCATGTAAGATATACGTCTCTCTCTATATAAGTGAATGTATACATACATATTACAAATATATCTAGATAGATAGCTATCTAGCTATACTGTGTCCATTTACAGTCCCTTCTGAGTGACTCAGCTCCAGGTGATTCCTCAGAAAATACTAGACTCAAAACCTAGGGATCCTGCCCTTCTGGCTACAGCTGGTAAGGGCACCTGGACCAAAAGCAGCAAGTCTACAATGTCTATAGTTTTGATTTTTATATAAACAAATACGCATATAAAGGCATTGTTGTTTATTATCAAAGAATTTTAAATTAACAGAAGAGCTCCTGCTACCAAGGTTAAGAATTAAGACATTAATATTTTTTGAGACCCAAGTGTGCCACCCTGCAATCACATCTCCTTTCCTATCTTCCTTACCAGAGGTAACCACTATTCTAAGTTTGGGGTAAATTACTCCTTTTAATTAAAAATAATTTAAACAATTTTAACACCTATATGTATGTATATTTACACATATATACATACCTATTTATACATATACTTATACATATATATATATATGGACATATACTGTCTATATGTTCGGCTTGTCTATTTTTAAAAGCTCTGGAAATGCATCCACACTTTGCCTATTCTCTGATGACTTGCTTGTTTCCTTCTTTTACATAGTATGATGTTTTGAGATTCAGCCATGTTTATAGTGAATGGCTCATTTGTTTTCATTGCTATTCTAGTATATGAATAGATCATGATTTATTTATACATTTTATCCTTAATGAACATTTATGTGTTTGTTTCCTTTAAAAAGATTCTTGTGCCTAGTATATATATATAAGTATTTCCCTAGGTTATTTATTTAGGAGTGGAACAGCTGGGTCATAGAGTGGGTACATGTACAACTCCGTAAGGTGCTATTGTTTTCCAAAATTGTTGTAATAATTTTTGTTCTCAACAGTATGAATGAGAATTCACATTATTCCAAATATTCACCTACACTTGGCATTGTCCAACTTTTAAATTTTTGCTAGTCAGGTATGAAATAGTATTTCATTGCGGTTTTGATTTTTATTTCTGTGATAAAAAATATGGATAACATTATAAAGCAACTATACTTCAATAAAACACCAAAACTTAAAATTTAAATTAAAAAAAATTTTTAAATGTGGATAAGCACTTTTATTTTTCACACGAGCTACTTGTGCTTCTTCTTGTGTGTAATAATACCATTTGCCATTTTTGGGGCGGAGGAGGGCTGGGTTGTTTGTCTTTTTCTTGATTCATTGGTGTTTTGAACATTAGTTTTATTGTGGTTGTATAGCTGTCAAATAACTTCCTCTAGTATTTGTCTTTATTTATCTTTTTCTTTTTTGGGGTGCCTTTTGACAATTTGAAGTTCTAAAGTTTAATATAGTCAAATTTATAGTATTATTCTTTATGGTTTGGGCTCTTTGTGTCTTAATAAGAACATTTTCCTACCCTGAAGTAAAAAAATATAGATATCTTCCTATTTTTAATTATAACAGTTTGTAGTTTTTTCTTTCACATTAAATCTTAAATTCACTTTAATTCACTTTTAATCTTCATAGTGTTTATAGTTCCTTGTCTCCTGCTTATATTTTCAAACTATTCTTTTGTTTCTTTAGGTATAATGTTATGTTTTGTGTTTGATATTTCCAAGGTTGGAAGTTTTTGAGGACTGTTTAATCTGGATTTCAATCATTGTGTCTTCTTTGTGTTTGATGAATTTTGAATGTGGACTGCTCATGTTCTTTCAGTTTTAATCTGTGGTACTTTGAGTGCCGGTTTAAACTGAGTTTCTTCTGAGGTTATCTGCATTTGCTTCTGTCAATCACCCTTGGCAGTTGTCTTCCATCAGTGGTGGCAAGGCTAAATTCAGTGAAATTACAAATATGCTCCAAATCTCAGTTGCTTAACATAACAAATGTTGATTTTTTGTTCATGCAAAGTCTGTTGTAAATTCAGGGAACTCTCCAGGGCATGTGATTTCTATTCAGGCCAACTGAGTTTCCAACATCTTGTAGATGCTATATCTGGGACACATGTCCTCCTGGTCAATATTGTTGGGGAAGAGAGACCTAGAGTACATCTCACGGGCTTTGCTATTCTTCTGCCCAGAAGTAACTTCTGTCTTTTCTACCTATAGACAGTTGGTCAGAATTAGTCTCGTGACCCAGTTGCAAGGGAACTGAGAAATGGGAGAAACCCTTGGTATACTGGCTGAGCACCACTGTCTCTGCCACAACTAAACACAGCAACACCTATTTCAAACTCTCTGCTTGAAATTTTTGGATCAAAAATGGTAAAACCAAAATAAAATTTGTGTGAAAGCCAACTAGGAAAATTCTCATGGGAGATTTTGCCTTCATCTGGTATCCAGATTAAGAAGAGCATGTTCTCGTGCTGTCCTGTTCTGCATTTATTTCTTGTTTAATCTAACAGTTGAGTGTTGCCTTCGAGGTTCCAGGTTTATGTGGAGCTTTCATATTAGGTTGCTTGGAGAGCTCCTATCACCTGTACATTGTACCAGGGGCAGACAACCATCTTCAAGCGGAAGCCCCAAATCTTTATCATTTTGCAGAAACCATCAGGGCAAAGCTGGTTTTGCCTTATTCACTTACCCACCAGGAGTTTTGTTTACACTTTGTTTTTGTGAGATCAGCAGATTCCTTACTTTTGTGACAGCTCAGCAATGCATTTAAAATGATGCTTTTAATCTTCCTCAGCTTTTTAGTTGTTTCCCTCAGGAGAGTCATGCAGGGTATCTATGGTGCCATATTACTGGAAACAGGAGTCTACTATAGGATTGTTAATTATTTAGTATATTCTTAGCCATATATTACTTAATTCATACCTGTAATGGCCCATTAGTTAAAATCAAGAAGGATTAGGTGTAATCAAGTTAAAATAAAACTTAGAGGAATATAAAAGACCATATATCTGCAACTTTACTTTGAGATGCCTTTTAATAGCTCTATAAATTGTATTCATTTGGTCAATTAGTATATAGCTATAAAGTCATCTCTACTACTTCAAAAATCTACACTGAAGAGAGAAAATATGATAAGTAAATGTGATTTGGCTTTTCGTTCAATGGTAGCAAATGTTATTCATATCTTTAACGAATCATTTACAGAAAAGTGGTTGAAATTTTTAAGCCTCTTATCTAGTCATTTGAAATAAAACAGATGTATAAAAATAGTCTAGTTGGGGCTTCCCTGGTGGCGCAGTGGTTGAGAGTCCACCTGCTGATGCAGGGGACACAGGTTCGTGTCCTGGTCCAGGAAGATCCCACATGCCGCGGAGCGGCTGGGCCTGTGAGCCATGGCCGCTGAGCCTGCGTGTCCGGAGTCTGTGCTCCGCAACGGGAGAGGCCACGACTGAGAGGCCCGCGTACCACAAAAAAAAAAAAAAAGTCTAGTTGAATTTTTTGTAAAAGAAAATGAAATAATTCAAAGTTAAGGTAGAATTTTTTCCATTTCAGTGCAATGACACATCTCAAATCTACGTCTTTATACTCAATACTAAAACCAATTATAATACAATATCCTATAAAATAAGTTTGTCAATAATTCATGCATTTCTCTTATATGGTTTAAATCACATTAAACCATATGTATCTCTAATTATCTGTGAGAAAAGTCATGTTTAACGTCCTTGTATATCATAAAGATCAATTTGCCAGTCTTTAACTTTTAACATCTAGAATATTTTTATTTAATCACATTTAATTTTATTGCAAACAGATGTATGATTAAAACAATTCTTAATGTGGTTTGCAGGATTATGAATAATAGTGAAAAGAGTTTGGGAATAAAAACTGGATGGAAAAACTGCTGTTGTACTTGAGAATTCCCAACTGCACCAACAAGAAGAGCTCTTTTCTCTGACAGAGTCGGAAATTGAGCCACAGGGAAGGTGAATGCAACTGATGAAGAGCAGGGAGCGGGTTGCCGAGTCACCCCAAAGGTGGGAAGTGAAACTGTCTTCACACCCACAGGGACAGTTGGTCAGAATTAGTCTCGTGACCCAGTTGCAAGGGAACTGAGAAATGGGAGAAACCCTTGGTATGCTGGCTGAGCACCACTGTCTCTGCCACAACTAAACACAGCAACACCTATTTCAATTGCTAGAACAGCATTGCTAAAGGCAATTGCTAGAACAGCATTGACTGCACTGTATCTTGATCTACTCTTGCTCACCTAGGCTTTATTTCCATACAGGGAGAGATGGGGACTAGTCAAGCATCCGGCATGATTGTCCTCCTTGTTTCTAATCTTTACAATAGATCCCCATAACTTTATTATTTTTTTAGCTTTATTGAGATATAATTGGCATACAACATTGTGTTCAGAGTGTAGGATGTAACGTGTAGATACACTTACATATTACAAAATGATTACCACCATTGCATTAGCTAACACCTTATCATGTCACATAATTACCATTTCTTTTTTGTGGTGGGACCATTTAAGATCTACTCTCTGAGCAACTCTCAAGTATATGACACAGTATTGGTAACTATAATCACAAGGTGGTGCATTAGAGCCCGAGACCTTATTTATCTTCTAACTGGAAGTCTGTACTCTTTGACCAACATCTCCCTAGTTCCTATGTCCCCGAGCCCCTGGCAACCACCATTCTACTCTCTAAGTAGACAGAGTTTCTACTAAGTCCGGCATTTTTAGATTCCACATGTAAGTGAGATCACACAGCACTAATCTTTCTCTGCCTGACTTATTTAATTCAGCATAATGCCCTCAAGGTCCATCCATGTTAGACCCCCATTATTTTAATTTAAACCGAATGTATCTGACTTTTAAAAATAGATCTTAGAAAAGCTTAGCAGAGGTTAAAAGGATAAGATCTATGCAGAAAGTTTAAAAGGCGCTCAGAGAAAAGAAAAACCGGGAGACAACAGGCTTGCTTGTACCATGCATTACTTGATATATTGTTTAGCCAAAGGTAGGACTTCAGGACGATGGCACCTGGCACGGAAATGAGTGAACATGGATGACAGAGTTCTCTTCTTAAGCCAAAAGGATTTTTTTTTGATGAGACCCCCAAAGGAAGAGAAAAGTCTATTAAGTCTTCTGCCCCAAGAGCATAGCACAGCAGCAATTGTTTCCAATTATGTTAAAAACACAGATTTACTAAAATTTACCAACCCCATCACGGACATAGCGTCTGATGAAGGTGCCCACCTGAATTTCTTTCACCTGTTTACAAATTTTCTACAAAATGTTTAGTTGTTTGCCAATCTGAAGATGAGCGATGGCTCATTCGGAGATCCCAATACATTTTTTAAAGCCCTAGTTTATGCTTTCAGGATAGTCAGGAAAAAAGAAGAGGAAGAGATTTTCCCTTTTTAAAAAAGAGTTACTGTTTAATTGATTTCCTATATTCCTTACCCTGTCACATTGAAACAGGAGGGAAAGGGGCAGGGCATAACCTTTAAAAGAATAATATAGCCATTGAGGCTATGACATAACTGGTTAGAACTGATTAGGCCCCAGATGGTGGAAGAATCGATTTCCAGTGGACCTGGAGCCTCATTACACGCTCACTGTAATACATTAGCATGTTAAGTGACACACCCTCAGGCACCACGACCATAAAAGGCCAAGAAGTGGGCAGTGGCCCATTTCCTGGAAATCTCCGCCCCTTCTCCAAAATACTTGGAATAATCCTCCTACTCATTAGCCTACGAAATTACCCAGCCCATAAAAACTAACCACCCCATATTTCGGGGCCTCTCACCTTCTGAGATGGCCCACACTCTGTGGAGTGTGTTTCTCCCAAGGCTGTTCTTGCCTTTTGAGACAGATGGCATTCTGTCTGTGGAATGTGTATCTCTCTAAGTAAGTCCACTTCTCACATACAACTCTGTCTCTCACTGAATTCTTTCTGCAATGAGACATCAAGAACCTGAGCTTCGTTAAGTCCTGAGACCAGGTGTGTGATCTCAATAAAAAGACCATGGGTTCGAGCCCCAATCTCAGCTGCGCAGTTTCAACATCAGATGCGAGGACACATTTTTCTCTGTGCTAACAGGAGGTATAGCTTTAGAACACACTGCAATGAATATTTAATTTGGTCAATGAGAAAAGCCAGTATAAAAAAGTATCTCCTATTATTTTTCCAGTGTCTCTAAATAGATTAAAAAAATTTTAATGGCTAGAACTCCTTCTTAACAATTGCAGGAGATCAAGAATTTGGTCAGCAAAGATGTCCTCATGAGGACGGTACACAAAACCCCATCGCCAGGATTGGGTATTTATGTTAACCAGAAATATGTGGGCTTATCAAACAAGAATAAAAAGAGAATGTCTGGAGCCAGACTGGCCGTATGCTACCTTTGTGATGGATGGGAATCAGGGGTCTGCAGTCTGAACCTTCTCTTGAAATGGTGTACCCCTAAAACTGAGCTCCTCTGCTGAGTTTATAATTAACCTCTCTATCCAAAACTTTGTTCCCTTTCTTGTCCTGCCCCCGTTTCCCTCAGGAGTGAGCAGTATTAAAGAAAAGGGGGAAATGAAAGCAAGTGGGACCCTGCAGGACCCTCCTGGGTACAAAAGCCCCTCCATTTCCCTTGTTTCTTGTTTGTAGAAAAAGGCTTTAGTCTCCCAGGCCTTCCCTGAGTTCCAAAGAGCAGGCAGAGGCAGTTACTAATGAGGGAAGGGAGGGAATGCAGAAACAAAGGAAAAGCAGTTAAACAAGAAAAGCAATGATCCTAGGTCAGCCATGAAACAGAGTCCTCATTCCTCTTCAAGGGGTATATATAACAACCCAATGGGCTACCTTTGAGTTGTTCTTCAGGAACTAAGGCCTCTCCCCACCCCGTGTCCCCTGCCTGCCTCTTGTTTGTAGAAGCAGCTTGGCATCTCTGACTCCATACTGTATCTGTCTCTTCTGCAGCTCTAAACCCTGAGTCATAAGCCTCTGCTTAGCCTTGCATGTACCCATGTTAATCCCTAAAGAGATTCTGGTTATGGTTTATGCAAACAGCCCCTTACTGAAACTTGCCTCCCACTGGCATAAGAAAATATGCACAAAAATAATGATTGTTTTCTCAAGATTTATAGGACCATCATGACCAGACTCACACCAACCGAAGTCAACTGACCAAGAACAAAGAGTTTTCACAACCCTCCTCGGACCCTTGCTGGTGCCCAGATATGTGCAGTGGTCCATCGATTCCCGGTCTTAACCCCATCCTGCTTCCCCTTTCCCTAGCATAAAAGAAGCTGGAATTCTACCCCGAATTAAGATGGTCCTTTAGGGCATTATTCCGCCATCTTCTTGGTTTGCTGGCTTTTCTAATAAAGTCACTTTTCCTTGCCCCAACGCTTTGTCCCTTGACTCATTGGCCTGTCCCGTGGCAAGTGGTACAAGATTAAACTCAGTGACACTCTCACGTGGGGAAACAAGTTTCTTCCAGGTGTTCAAAACCCAGAGTTTAGGCCAGCGCTGTTCAATAGAAATATAACATGAACTACGTACATGATTTTACATTTTCTAGAACTAGACGGCATATAAAGGAAGGCATATAAAGGCGATATAAAATAAAGGAAAAAGAAATAGGAGAAATTAATTTTAATAGTATATTGAATTTAACCTACTATATCCAAACATCATTTCAGCATGTAATTAATATAAAAATATTAATGAGATATTTTACACTCTAAGTCTTCAAACCCATTGTGTACTTTACACTTACAGCATATCTCAGTTCTGACTAGCCCCATTTCAAGTGTTCAGTAGACACATGTGGCTGATGGCTACCATATTAAACAGTACAATCTAAACCCTGAGCTCAAGATTTCTCTCCCACAGATTCCAGACGAATCTTGATGGTACCAGTTTCCCCCCACCAATGAGACTTCCAATTCACTGCAAGGATACAACTTGCCCCTCTGATATAAGCGGTGAGTTTTCTGCCCAGATGGGAGACTAGAGAAACATGAGATGTGGCTGAACCAGTAGGCCTGGACCACGTCAGTATGAAAGTGTCAAAAACCCATAGCCAGGGGGCACAGTGAACGTTCACACATTTCACTTTGGCGCTATGGTCTTTGCAGCTTTAGGAATTAGTCTACCCAGCTTCCTGACTCTACCTGCCTGGGCCACTGTCCTAGACTTCCCATATGTCTGACACCATGTTTGTACCCTCCTTGGGGCTCTCTACTTTGTGTGACTCTGTCAGATTTGGCCTGCCTTATCTTGGTTGCCTACTCTTTTCTTTTTTTTTTGGTGGGGGGCCTGTAACCCTGCTGTCTTGCATTACAACCACGACTCTTGCTAATTCTTGGCTTTGGGGGTCAGATTCCTAGCACCCTGAGGCAGTCTCTGACCTATTCCCTCCATTGGTGTTGACCATTCAACTTCTCTGTCTAGGCTGGTACAACACAAGAGATAAATATAGGTAATCATATTTATTAGATTTAGCATCCTGAAAGCTTTTAAGCTAAAATATCTATTGCTAACTTAAACCAGCTAGAAGTTCATTTATTCCTTGTGTAACATCCAGAGGTAGGTTGTTCAGGGTTGGTATAGTGGCTAGGCTCCATGAGGTTGTAAGAGACTTTTTTGCTGCTCTGCCATCTCTAGGGTATTGAATTTACCTAATGGTCTAACATGGCTTAGCACCAGGATTATTTTTAAGAGCCCATGGAAACAGGGAGAGGAAATGGGAATGGCTTATCCTTCAAAGACACAACTTGGAAGTTGCTTCTATAATTTCTTCTCACATTCCTTTGGCCACATTTTAGTAATGCAGCTATACCTATCCCAGGAAGATGGGATATATGGTCTTTATCCTAAGTAGCCTCATGCCCATATAGAAACTGGAAGTTCTATTATTCTGAGAGAGAAGGGAAGAATGGTTGTTAAGGGAAAACTCACAGACTCTGTCTTATGTAAGGAGATGTATTCTGCCATAGGTTAGCTGCTGATATAGCATGCTAACTTTTCAAAATTATAGGTCAGCAGTCTTCTCAGATGATGGAGAAAGAGATGCAAGATATAAAAGAAGGCAGTGATTCCTTGTGACCACTGGAGTTTGAATGGATTGGATAGAGAAGGACTGAAATGAAGGCCAAAGAGACTTTAATTTGATGTAAGAAAAATCTCATTCACCATGAAGTGTGACATTGCAGTGGATTAAGAAAGAGTCCAGTCAACCATCTGTCCTTGGCCTTCTGAGGTAAACTCTCTTCCATGGTATCATCCAAAATTCTATTCTAGTACATTCAGGGGTACTTATATATCACTGTCATCACCATAAGCTTGGTGAAAATAGAGGTAAGTGATGATAGAAAGAGATAAGTGATGGTGGTAGAAAAGAGAGGAGGGCAGAAGTTGGTGGATCTGAATAGCTGAGAGAAAATATATGAAAACTTTTCATCTTAGGAAAAAAAGCTGAAAACGACTCTGTTGAATCAGGGTGCTAATACTTTGTAAGGGGAGCACTCCAGTAGGACACTTGCGAATAATGGTCCTGTTTTGTGTTACAGTCTGTCTCACGGAAGCTTTGCTTGTTGATCCATCTCCAATATCTCAGGGTGAGCTGTCACATGAAGGGACAGGAATGAGAACTGCCCTTCCACGAAGAAGGGACCACAGATGCACGCCCTGGCCCTCTCACTCTAGATCCCGTGCACCTTGTGGCTGTAAATACAACTTATTTTCCTAATGGAAGGAATGCCCGTTTTCCCCAAGGAAGTTACCACCAGAAAAATGTATCCTCCCTGGGGACTGGGGCCAGAAGCAGGTCCTGAGGGCCCTCTTCATCAGAGTGAGCTCTCCCAGTGGGTCTGCTCTCAGCCTGCCTGCGTGGCTCTCCTCCCTCCCTTCCTGCAGCAGCCATGGTTGCCATGGCACTGCTCCACCCTCTCCACTTCTGGTTAGACTGATTCCAAGGCAGTGTCAGAGATGACAGCTTCTGGGGCCACCTTGCCAAGGCTGAGACCCTTAAAAGCAGCTCTTCTCTTTTTCTAGATGTAATGAGTTGGAATGATGCCCAGAGTCCTCTTTCCTTGGTGGTTAGTTGTTTTTTTTTTTCTTCCTTAAATTGCATTTAGTGGACTTGGAGCCTTTGATATGTGACTCTGCCCTTCGGCTGATCTTCTTGCTCACACCAGTTTGGCTCTCTGATAATGGAAGGAGCCAAAAATAGCAGTCGTGAAGCATGGGCTTTTTGCTGTTTGCTTGTACACTACAGCAGATTGAAGATTGAATGGAGCCCAGCATAGGGACTGTCTTCTTTATATTACTTACCCACATACTCAGAAAGCAAGGACTACTGTCATATTGACCCTCTGTCCCCGGGGTGTGATGAAGCTGAGGAACTCAGCAAGGCTCTACACATATTTTACCATGAAATTACAGTTTGGATATCAGTCTCCCCCAAGTATATCTGAAAGCTTTCCGCATTTTATCCATTAACTTGCAGAAAATCTTTAATATCTACCCTCCTGTGCCTGTTATTCACCATTTAGTGAGCTGAAGTCAGTTATTAGCTTAGCTCAATTCCATTTAGATATTCCTAATGAGTACACGAGCTCATTTGGAGTGTTCTTTTGGTTTAGGATGTGTATTATCCTAATCCGAACACTATGACTCCGTCTAGCACAATTCCATAAAAACAGAGACTTAAAGGTTCAAGACATGACTCCTGAAATCAATTCTCTTGTGTATGTGGATTGTCAGTTTAGGTCAAAGGCAACATATCCTCCAGACTGGCAAATTCAAATATCCCCAGAGAGAGTGGTAGAATGTTTAGATAACCTGCTCACATTTCCGAGGGACGTAAGTCATCATGTTTGGCCCATTCTTAAAGAACAGAGGAATGTCAAAGCTAAAATGTATCAGTGAATTTAATCATAAATTCTGATGACTCGGTAGGATGACATTGTTTATTGCCAGGTGAACAATTATTCAGTCCCCACATTTCTCTCAATTAAGTCATTAGATCATCAGAAGTCAAACTGGAAATCTTTCATCAATAATAAAAGTATTCTATGTTGCTAGCAATGTTTGGAAACTCCCCTCTGTATAACAATCTTATTACTTAATAAAGCATAAATCAACATAGAGGTTTTGATAAACCCGAGGAACTATAAGTCTAAACTGATTTTTCAAAAATTTTTGATAATTCAAAAATTACGTTTGTAATTTTTAGGGGGTTCCCAGGTTTATAGTTTTCTACTTTTTCACATTTCATGTTTTACTCAGGTGAGGATACTGTCTACAGATAGAGCTGCCGGTCAGGAGAACAGGGCTCTCCACTACTGGTGCAGAGTGTGGTCCTCAGCATCTGGCCTTCCCAAGTCTCAGGGGCAGAAAGCATGGTGGGAAGTAGATGAATTCATGAACCCCGGTACTGCCCTTCACTAGCTGTGTGACCTTGGGGAAATCACGTCATCTCTCTGAGTCTCAATTTTCTTTTGCATTGACTTTTCTAAGTTAAGTCCAGAAAACAACAGCAAATAAGGCAGGAGAGTAAATGTCAAAAACACAGGTCAATGTGGCAAAAGAGTCACATTCATGAACTTCAAGTTAGGCAGGAGGGAACAGGTGGAAAAAAATAATCTGGGCAGGATAAAAGTTACATCTGATAAGACAACGTGCCAGAACTGGGGAAACTAAAAAGGGGTTGGAAGCCAGACTGAGGATCTCAGAGAGAAACGAAATCAAGCTAAAGAGTAAGGGAAACAAAGGGCAGGGTGTAGGGATGGGTCCTGGTATTACACAGAAGACACCAGCAGCCTGGTGTCAACCAGGCTATTGTAAGACTCGGCCCCTGTATTTGCTTGAAGGAATCTTGGCAAGCCTGTGGCTCTGATCCTAAGATCTGATAAGAAAAGGCCAGAGAAGGTAGGACTGACCTGATGAGGCAGTTCCTGACAGCTATGGAAGAAAGGATACCTTTCCGATGCTCTTTCCTCAGAAACAAACTCACTTTTAAAGTAGAGGCGGAAGTGGGTATTCCCTATAAAAAATAAACAATAAAATAATAATAAACTAATACATTTTGAAAATATATCCCTCCAGTTAAATATTCTGTAGCATCAAGGATTTGTCACTTTAAACAAAGTTACATTTCGATAAAGTTGTGTGAATAGCTATGACTTTCATCAGAATTTTTTTCATCGGTATATTATAATTTGGGGACAGCTTTGTCTCCCCGTTGGATTGTTCTTGCTAGGCAGATGAGATAATAAGTTTTAAGTTACTCAGAACCATAGAGCATAGAACAAGTAAATTAGATTTGGTAAACATTTTATATGTACTTTTACTATTAACCACTATTTAAAGGAGTGAGTATGAATTCCTCTGAAAGCAAGAAATACTTTTTGAATTAAAAGCAAAAGTAAACAAATGGGATCTAATCAAATGTAAATGCTTTTGCACAGCAAAGGAAACCATAAACAAAACAAAAAGACAACCATCAGAATGGGATAAAATATATGCAAATGATGTGGCCGACAAGGGCTTAATTTTCAAAATATACAAACAGCTCATACAACTCAATATAAAAAAACCCAAACAACTCAGTCAATAAATGGGCAGAAGACCAAAATAGACATTTCTACAAAGAAGACATACAGGTGGCCAACTGGCACATGAAAAGATGCTCAACATCAATTGCTAGAGAAATGTAAATCAAAACTACAATGTGGTATCACCTCACACTGGTCAGAATGGCCGTCATCAAAAAATCTACAGTAAATGCTAGAGAGTGTGTGGAGAAAAGGGAAGCTCCTACACTGTTGGTGGGAACGTAAATTGGTGCAGCCACTATGGAAAACAGCATGGAGTTTCCTTTAAAAGCTAAAAAGAGAGTTACCATATGATCCAGCAATCCCACTTCTAAGCATATATCCAGAAAAGATGAAAACTCTAATTTGAAAATGTTCATAGCAGCACTATTTACAATAGCTAAGACTTGGAAGCAACCTAATTGTCCATCTACAGGCGAATGGATAAAGAAGATGTGGTACATATATACAATGGAATATTACTTGACCATAAAACAGAATGAAATGGTGACGTTTTGTAGCAACATGGATGGACCTAGAGATTATCATACTGAGTGAAGTAAGACAGACAATGAAAAATGTCATATGATATCACCTATATGTGGAATCTAAAAAAAAAATGATACAAATGAATTTATTTATAAAACAGGAACTGACTCACAGACTTAGAAAACAAACTTATGGTTACCAAAGGGGAAAGGGTGGGGGAGGGATAAATTTGGAGTATGAGATTAACAGATACACAACACAATATATAAAGTAGATAAACAATAAGGATTTACTGTATGGCACAGGGAACTATATCGCTATCTTGTAATAACCTATAATGGAAGAGAATCAGAAAAAAATATATAAACTGAATCACTTTACTGTAAACCTGAAACTAACACAGTATTGTAAGTCAACTATTCTTCAATAAAAAATACTTCTGTAAAGGAAATGGCACCCCACAAAAATCTGATTTATAAATTTGTACACATATATCTGGTGAAGGATTACTTGTCAATTTGTGCTCACTCAGAACATTTAGTCCTTTTACATTCCCACCAACAGTGCAAGAGGGTTCCCTTTTCACTACACCCTGTCCAGCATTTATTGTTTCTAGATTTTTTGATGATGGCCATTCTGACCGGTGTGAGATGATATCTCATTGTAGTTTTGATTTGCATTTGTCTAATGATTAGTGATGTTGAGCATTCTTTCATGTGTTTGTTGGCAATCTGTGTATCTCCTTTGGAGAAATGTCTGTTTAGGTCTTCTGGCCATTTTTGGATTGGGTTGTTTGTTTTTTTGATATTGAGCTGCATGAGCTGCTTGTAAATTTTGGAGATTAATCCTTTGTCAGTTGCTTCATTTGCAAATATTTTCTCCCATTCTGAGGGTTGTCTTTTTGTCTTGTTTATGGTTTCCTTTGCCGTGCAAAAGCTTTTAGGTTTCATTAGGTCCCATTTGTTTACTTTTGTTTTTATTTCCATTTCTCTAGGAGGTGGGTCAAAAGGATCTTGCTGTGGTTTATGTCATAGAGTGTTCTGCCTATGTTTTCCTCTAAGAGTTTGATAGTGTCTGACCTTACATTTAGGTCTTTAATCTATTTTGAGTTTATTTTTGTTTATGGTGTTAGGGAGTATTCTAAGTTCATACTTTTACATGTACCTGTACAGTTTTACCAGCAACATTTATTGTTACAGCCACAATGAGAACAGTATGGAGGTTCCTTAAAAAACTAAAAATAGAACTACCATATGACCCAGCAATCCCACTACTGGGCATATACCCTGAGAAAACCATAATTCAAAGAGTCATGTACCACAATGTTCAATGCAGCACTATTTACAATAGCCAGGACATGGAAGCAACCTAGGTGTCCATCGACAGATGAATGGATAAAGAAGATGTGGCACATATATACAATGCAATATTACTCAGCCATAAAAAGAAACGAAATTGAGTTATTTGTAGTGAGGTGGATGGACCTAGAGTCTGTCATACAGAGTGAAGTAAGTCAGAAAGAGAAAGACAGATACCGTATGCTAACACATATATATGGAATCTAAGAAAAAAAAAAAGGGTCATGAAGAACCTAGGGGCAAGATGGGAATAAAGACGCAGACATAGAGAATGGACTTGAGGACGCAGGGATGGGGAAGGGTAAGCTGTGACAAAGTGAGAGAGTGGCATGGACATACATACACTACCAAACGTAAAATGCATAGCTAGTGGGAAGCAGCCGCATAGCACAGGGAGATCAGCTCGGTGGTTTGTGACCACCTAGAGGGGTGGGATAGGGAGGGTGGGAGGGAGGGAGACACAAGAGGGAAGAGATATGGGAACATATGTATATGTATAACTGATTCACTTTCTCATAAAGCGGAAACTAACACACCATTGTAAAGCAATAATACTCCAATAAAGATGTTAAACAAAAAACATTTAGTCCTATGGGCAACATTAAAAATATTAAACTCTGCAAAAGATCAGAGTATAGAAATATGAAGGCACATGTGTCTGATCTTTACAATAAATGTCTTACCTTTGGGAACATTCAAAAATTGTGTTTTTGTTGTATGTCAACTGTACTTCAATTTAAAAAAAGGGGAAATAAAGGAAATGATTTTTTAAAAATGTGTGTGTTCTTTGCTGATGGCTTTTAAGCTTGTTCTCTTGAAGGTGAAAAAAAATGCCCTAGGCTTTCTCTCCCGTTGCGGAGCACAGGCTCCGGACGCGCAGGCTCAGCAGCCATGGCTCACGGGCGCAGCCGCTCCGCGGCATGTGGGATCTTCCCGGACCGGGGCACGAAGCCCTGTCCCCTGCATCGGCAGGCGGACTCTCAACCACTGTGCCACCAGGGTAGCCCCGTGCCCTAGGCTTTTCTAGTGATTGAGAAAGGGAAACTTTTTGGACCAAATATCAGAGTGCTTTTTTTCATTTTGGAGGGCTCACAAATGTCTGAACATCTTGTTCATAACTAGTAAAATGAGGGAAGCTAGGTCATAATTCTAGGGAGAAGGTGGTTTGGATAAGAACCAGTTTAGGCAACATCGAGTGATTCAGCACTAGCCCAGATCTCTGTAACTCTCAAGGCCTCCACAGAACCTATGAGAAGGTGTCCTAAATCACACATAGACAAACATCATTCAAAAGGCATGAGAAAGCCGTATAGCTGTGAACCAATCAAATAGATTTGCCCATTTTGCATAGATGTTGGGACACTTTTTCCCACAGCTTGTGGACTCAAAACCAGACACTGCTAGGTGAAATCTTATTCCACTTGCCCTCCTGCAACATTTTCAGCTTTGAAAGGCCTCTAGTTCAAAAGGTCAAATGAGCTAACTCATGAGCCTCCTTTGCTGTCCAGGGTGGTAGGCAAATTTAAATTAATTAAAATGATGTAAAATCAGAAATCCAGTTCTTCAGTCACACTAGCTACATTTATTTTTCAAAAAAAATTTTTTTAATTGAAATATGGTTGATTTACAATATTGTGTTGGTTTCAGGTGTACAGCAAAGTGATTTGGATATATGTATATATCTATATTCTTTTATAAAATTCTTTTCCATATAGTTTATTGATATTGGATGTAATTCTCGTTGCTATACAGTAAATCCTTGTTGTTTATCTATTTTATATATGGTAGTGTGCACCTGCTAATCCCAGGCTCCCAATTTATCCTCCCCCCCCACTTCCCTTTTGTTAACTGTAAGTTTGTTTTCTATGTCTGAGTCTGTTTCTGTTTTGTAAATAAGTTCATTTGTACTATTTTTTAAATTCCACATGTAAGGTTTATCATATGATATTTGTGTTTCTCTGTCTGACTTACTTCACTTAGTATGATAATCTCTAGGTCCATCCATATTGCTGCAAATGGCATTCTCTCATTCTTTTTTATGGCTGAGTAATATTCCATTGTATATATATATACCACATCTTCTTTATCCATTCATCAGTCGATGGACACATAGGTTGTTTCCACGTCTTGACAACTGTAAATAGTATGGACACTAACTACATTTCAAATGCTCAAAAGTCACACGTGGTAGTGGCTTCTGTACTGGACAGTGCAGCTATAGAACATTTCTATCATTAAAGATGATTCTATTGGACAGTACTAGTTTTATAAGTCTACTTCTATGGCCACATGACATCTGAGCACATTTTAGAGCTGGAGTCTCATCATCAATATGTGTGGTTCTTTGGTGGGATCTTCATATGAATAGATGTATTTTTGAAGACTGAGTCCGTGGGGCTCATTGGGTGGGGGTTAGTGAGACTATAAGGGCAGTTAACTCTCTGAGGAGCAGGTTCTCAAAAACTTGAATAAGATGACCTATGCTCATAAAGTAGATCCAAAATGAATAAATAAGTTCTAGGGAAAAAGTAGTAAAAAGTATCTGGACTATAATTAAGATTGAAAAAAACAATCTAAATTTTAATAATTGAAGCTCTGTGGGATAAACCCATTGATGGCTGCTGTCCTGAATTAGAGACTTCAGAGACTGTTAAAGGGCATACACAGTGCTTTTTCCTCTTTTTTTGTCACAGTATATGCTGGCACTGCGTACGGAGGTCACTAATCCATACTGGGCGTGAGTCTTTTCATCTTAGATGCTGATAGGTCAGTTCAGATTTTTGGCCTTCCTGCCTTTCTCTGTCACTGACTATTTCATTTGGCAAGAAGAAAATGGTGAATCAAGAAGTGTTATGGAGCACAAATTGTCGAATTCATATAGTTACTGGAATTTTTAATGAACAAAAACAGAAGCATGGGAATAAGTTGTATTTTTCTATTTCTTATTAGTGATACAGCCCTCTAGTTTCGTTAGAGAATTATTTCACAGTCACAAGGAAGTTTAGCAATGATCATTTATGTGTAAACAATTTTCTTTTCAGTAAACAACCTAGAATCACAGAAAGATTCCACTCGGTGACTCCTCAATTTATGAGCCTCTGGTTAAGAGCTGCTTTGACTGTAGAGGTGGTAGATTTGACTTGGCTGAGTAGAGGATCTCAAGCTAAAACATGGCTCAGCGGATTAAAAATTAGATGCCCGGGGCCATGCTTCTCGTTTTAGGATATATTAAGTCTTTGGGAACTTGGTGTTGCCAGCATGTCAGGAAAATATTGCAAGATTCAGAAGCAGATTTTCAATCACAAAACTTCTTTTGAAAGTCAGTTTATTTAGCTGCAATGACAATTTACTAGGGAGACATGGCAGTGAGTGAGTCATGCTCAGTGTTTGTCTCTTAAATAAGGAGAAAACTGGCACTGAAAGATACTTCAGACACTTTGTTTTTTAGGTGCTAATAATCTGTGGAGGAGAAAGGACAGAGGTTTTCCTACTTTGACATATATACACTAATATGTATAAATTAGACAACTAATGAGAACCTGCTGTATAGCACAGGGAACCCCACTTTGCTAACACCACATCGTAAAACACTATACCCCAATTAAAAAATAATAAAGCATTAAGAGGAATTTCCTGAGGTGATTTCATTTTAGCAGATGATACATACAAAGAGACTTCCAGTGTAATTTATTTGTATCTCAGTCCCAGTTTAGCATCTTGATAAGATTTATGTTAACAAAATCAATGAGTTAGTCATATAATTGTGTGTCTGTGTGTGACTCAGTCCTCATAGAAAAGCCTTGTGGGACAATCTCTATAACTAACAAACTAAAGTCTTTTCCAGTGTATATCCTTGGAATAAGATCTATTTTATTTGAGTTGGTTAAAGAAATTTTGAAGTTGTACTTCTAGAAGACATAAGAAGTTATTTAGGAGTATATAGGTTTAGGGGAATAAATGATAAAGCATCAACCTTAAATCATTTAAGACCAGAAAAGAGAGTCTTCTAGTTTATCCATTGCTGCACAACAAGTTTCCCCAAAACCTCCTAGCTGAAAACAGTTCATACTTATCATCTTATAGTTTCTATGAGTCAGGCATTAGGGAGAACCTCATTTGGTTGGTTCTGGTTCAAGGTCTCTCATGAGATTGTGATTGAGATATTGGCCAAGACTGCAGTCATCCAAGGCTTGACTGGACAAAAAGATCTTTTTCCAAGCTTATTCCTGTAGCTGTTAGTAGGACTCCTCAATTCCTCAATGGCTGTTGGCCTCAGTTGCTCTTCACAAATGGGCCTCTCCATAAGGAAGTTTGAGTGTCTTCACAAAATGGTAGCTACCTTCTCCCAGAGCAAGCAATCCCATAAAAGAATGTGAGGCTGCAGTCACAAGGTGTTTTATAACCTATCCTCGGAAGTAACATACCATCATTCTTGCCACGTCACACAGACCAACCCTGGTAAAACATGGATGGGAAATACACAAAGTTGTGAATACCAGGATATGAGGATCATGGGGGCCATGTTGAAGGTTGGGTACTAGAGAGGGAGTGATCTAGAGAAGCCAACTTTATTTTAATAGTTGTGGGGTGGTCCAAAATATTTGACTGTAACTTAAGAAATTGAGTCAAATTTTCATTTTGTTTTTGTATTCCCAATGAACATACTCATGGATTGAAAATTTCACTGTACCTAAACCAGCAGATGTGTAAATGTTGTCATTCTTTCCCCCTACTTCATAGGAATTATGTTGTAAGAAATAGTCATCCCAGTAATTGTTGATGTTATATAGAAGGGAGCTATAATACAATTTTCCTTTTTAAATCTATGTGTAAAGCAAGTTCAGGTACCTCTCACAACTTGGCATGTGCTGGCTATCAGCAATACCCTAATTAGGAGTTTGGGTATTTGCTTCACTTTGAATGACTATTTCTTTATAGGTCCCTCGAGGATTGAGCACTTGAATACCTCAGTAGCCTCAAGGGTTGAGAAGAGTGACTCATTACATCGCCCTTAGGTTTCTTTCTGTAAATTCACACAATATGGGGATGGCAGTGAACGGTACAATACCAGAAGATGTGGTCTTGCTTTAAGTGAAGAGTTACGTGAATTGGTTTATAAGTATCTGGCACTGGTCTCATAATTTCCAATGTTGGAAAATTAGGTGGATATAAATTCCAAACAATGAATTATTTAAAAAAACAAAACAAGGGGGGCTGGAGTCAAGATGGCTTACTAGGAAGATGCAGAATTTGCGTCTCTGCACAACTAGGGCACCTACCAGGCACTAGTGAGGGACCACGGGCACCTAAAGGTACGGGAGGAACCCCCAGCGACCAGGTAGGACGTGGGGTGTGGAAGAGAGAAGGGGGAGGAGAAGTGGAGGTGGGACGGGACTGGCACCCCTAAGGGGTGGCTGGGGGAGGGGAAGGGATCCCACACCTGAAGGGGGAAATTGGGGAACGAGTGGGAGGGCAGAGGATCAAAAGGGAGCATGGTCAGGTTTCCCCTGCCCACTTGGGCCCCCAGTAACCTGCTGAGATCCTGGGCCTGATCCTCTGCCCACCGAGACCCCCTTCAGGCACAGGTCTTGAGGGAGTGGGAGGGAGGGAAGGGGAAGCAAAAGTAAAGGCAGGGCCTCTGGGATCAGCACCCCTGAGGGGCAGATGGGGGAGGGGAGGAGTTCCTACACCCAGTGGGACCCACCCACAGTTGGGGTCCAGTGGTGATGGGGGAGACTCTGGGGGAGATGGTGGGGGAGAGGTGCGAAGGAACAGAAGAGAAGGGGACCAGTGCTTTCCCTGTCCCTTTAGGCACTGGGAAGAGTGTTGGGCTCCCAGGCCTAGTCCTCTGCCCTCAGAGTTGCCCTCCTGCCATGCAGAGTCCAAGCCCCGCCTGTACATCCCCACCCAGGGCCCTTCGTCTACACTCAGAGACCCCCTCCAATGAACTGGGCCTAAACCCCACCTTCACACCCTCATTCAGGTCCCTACCTCCAAACTCTGGAACTCCACAATCCAGAGGTCCTCCTTTCCATATGCTGCCTCTCCCCACCATGCAGGTCCTAAGCAGAGGTCCCTCCCCACACAAAAACCACCCCGCCACACCCGCACCTCAACACATAAGGCAAATGTTAACAGCCATAAAAGGGGAAATCAACAGTAACACAATCATAGTAGGGGACTTTAACAACCCACTTTCACCAATGGACAGATCATCCAAAATGAAAATAAATAAGGAAACACAAGCTTTAAATGATACATTAAACAAGATGAACTTAGTTGATATTTATAGGACACTCCATCCAAAAAGAACAGAATACACATTCTTCTCAAGTGCTCACGGAACATTCTCCAGGATAGATCATGTCTTGGGTCACAAATCAAGCCTTGGTAAATTTAAGAATATTGATATCGTATCAACTATCTTTTCTGACCACAATTTTATGAGACTAGATATCAATTACAGGAAAAATACTGTAAAAAAATAAAAAACACAAGGAGGCTAAACAATACACTACTAAATAACCAAGAGATCACTGAAGAAATCAAAGAGGAAATCAAAAACTACCTAAAACAAATGACAATGAAAACAGGATGACCCAAAACCTATGGGCTGCAGCAAAAGCAATTCTAAGAGGGAAGTTTATAGCAATACAATCCTACCTCAAGAAACAGGAAACAGCTCAAATAAACAACCTAACCTTACACCTAGAGCAATTAGAGAAAGAAGAACAAAAAAAACCCCAAATATAGCAGAAGAAATCTTAAAGATTGGATAAGAAATAAATGAAAAAGAAATGAAGGAAACAATAGCAAAGATCAATAAAACTAAAAGCTGGTTCTTTGAGAAGATAAACAAAATTGGTAAACCATTAGCCAGACTCATCAAGAAAAAAAGAGAGAAGACACAAATTAACAGAATTAGAAGTGAAAAAGGAGAAGTAACAACTGACACTGCAGAAATACAAAGGATCATGAGAGATTACTACAAGCAACTATATGCCAATAAAATGGACAACCTGGAAGAAATGGACAAATTCATAGAAAAGCACAACCTTCCGAGACTGAACCAGGAAGAAATAGAAAATGTAAACAGATCAATCGCAAGCACTGAAATTGAGACTGTGATTAAAAGTCTTCAAACAAACAAAAGCCCAGGACCAGATGGCTTTACAGGCGAATTCTATCAAACATTTAGAGAAGAGATAATACCTATCCTTCTCAAACTCTTCCAAAATATAGCAGAGGGAGGAACACTTCTAAACTCATGCTACGAGGCCACCATCACTCTGATACCAAAACCAGACAAAGATGTCACAAGGAAAGAAAACTACAGGCCAATATCACTGATGAACATAGATGCAAAAATCCTCAACAAAATACTAGCAAACAGAATCTAACAGCACATTAAAAGGATCATACACCATGATCAAGTGTGGTTTATGCCAGGAATGAAAGGATTCTTTAATATATGCAAATCAATGTGATAAACCATATTAACAAATTGAAAGATAAAAAGCATATGGTCATCTCAATAAATGCCGAAGAAGCTTTCAACACAATTCAACACACATTTATGATTAATAACCCTCCAGAAAGTAGGCATAGAGGGAACCAACCTCAATGTAATAAAAGCCATATATGACAAACCCACAGCAAATATCATTCTCAATGGTGCAAAACTGAAACCATTTCCTCTAAGATCAGGAATAAGACAAGGTTGCCCACTCTCACCACTATTATTCAAGATAGTTTTGGAAGTTTTAGCCACAGCAATCAGAGAAGAAAAAGAAATAAAAGGAATACAAATCAGAAAAGAAGAAGTAAAATTGTCAGTGTTTGCAGATGACATGATACTATACATAGAGAATCCTAAAGATGCTACCAGAAAACTACTAGAGCTCATCAATGAACTTGGTAAAGTAACAGGATACAAAATTACTGCACAGAAATCTCTTGCGTTCCTATACACTAATGATGAAAAATCTGAAAGAGAAATTAAGGAAACACTCCCATTTACCACTGCAACAAAAAGAATAAAATACTTAGGAATAAACCTAGCTAAGGATACTAAAGGCCTGTATGCAGAAAATTATAAGACACTGATGAAAGGAATTAAAGATGACAAAAAGAAACAGAGAGATACACCATGTTCTTGGATTGGAAGAATCAACATTTTGAAAATGACTATACTACCCAAAGCAATGTACAGATTCAATGAAATCCCTATCAAACTACCGATGGTATTTTTCACAGAACTAGAACAAAAAATTTCACAATTTGTATGGAAACACAGAAAATCCCTAATAGCAAAAGCAAGCTTGAGAAAGAAAAATGGAGCTGGAGGAATCAGGCTCCCAGACTTCAGATTATACTACAAAGCTACAGTAATGAAGACAGCATGGTACTGGCACAAAAACAGAAATATACATCAATGAAACAGGATAGAAAGAACAGAGATAAACCTATGCACATATGGTCACCTTATCTTTGATAAAGGAGGCAAGAGTATACAATGGAGAAAAGACAGCCTCTTCAATAAGTGGTTTTGGGAAACTGGACAACTACATGTAAAAGATTGAAATTAGAACACTTCCTAACACCATACACAAAAATAAACTCAAAATGGATTAAAGACCTAAATGTAAGACCAGACACTATAAAAGTCTTAGAGGAAAACATAGGCAGAACACTCTATGACATAAATCACAGCAAGATCCTTTTTGACCCACATCCTGGAGAAATGGAAATAAAAATAAAAATAAACAAATGGGACCTAATTAAACTTAAAAGCTTTTGCACGGCAAAGGAAACCATAAACAAGACAAAAAGACAACCTTCAGAATGGAAGAAAATATTTGCAAATGAAGCAACTGACAAAGGATTAATCTCCAAAATATATAAGCATCTCATGCATCTCAATATGAAAAAAACAAACAACCCAATCCAAAAGTGGGCAGAAGATCTAAATAGACATTTCTCCAAAGAAGATATACAGATTGCCAAGGAACACATGAAAAGATGCTTAACATCACTAATCATTAGAGGAATGCAAATCGAAACTATAATGAGTTATCACCTCACACCAGTCAGAATGGCCATCATCAAAAAATCTACAAACAATAAATGCTGGAGATGGTGTGGAGAAAAGGGAACCCTCTTGCGCTGTTGGTGGTAATGTAAATTGATACAGCCACTATGGAGAACAGTATGGAGGTTCCTTAAAAAATTAAACATAGAACTACCATATGACCCAGCAATCCCACTACTGGGCATATACCCTGAGAAAACCATAATTTGAAAAGAGTCATGTACCACAGTGTTCATTGCAGCTCTATTTACAATAGCCAGGACATGGGAGCAACCTAAGTGTCCATCACCAGATGAAAGGATAAAGAAGATGTGGCACATATATACAATGGAATATTACTCAGCCATAAAAAGAAATGAAATTGAGCTATTTGTAGTGAGGTGGATGGACCTAGAGTCTGTCATACAGTGTGAAGTAAGTCAGAAAGAGAAAAACAAATACCATATGCTAACACATATATATGGAATCTAAAAAAAATAAAGGTTCTCATGAACCTAGGGGCAGGACAGGAATAAAGACTCAGATGTAGAAAATGGACTTGAGGACATGGGGAGGGGGAAGGCGAAGATGGGACGAAGTGAGAGAGTGGCATGGACTTATATACACTACCAAATGTAAAATAGATAGCTAGTGAGAAGCAGCCGCATAGCACAGGGAGATCAGCTGGGTGCTTTGCGACCACCTAGAGCGGTGGGATAAGGAGGGTGGGAGGGAGACCCAAGAGCGAGGGGATATGGGGATATATGTATGCATATAGCTGATTCACTTTGTTATACAGCAGAAACTAACAAAACTTTGTAAAGCAATTATATTCCAATAAAGATGTTAAAAATAAATACATAAACAGAAATACAAACGTAGGCAACAAAGACTAACCCAGGGCAGTTTACTTTGTATTGTCACTCAACACTAGCTCATGGGAACACACTTCCTGATCTTCAGCCTTATTCCACACTGTCTTGGAAGCATCCAGTGAGATGCCTGGAGTCCACATCTACTCTTCTTCAGGGACTCTTTCTGTCTCAACTAGATTTTCAAGGCAGAGTGTAGATGTGATCTACAGGTGATTACAAACTAACAAACCAGATCTGAGTCCTACCCTAGCCCTCAGAGCACCCTTCTTTTCTCTATGTTTAAGTTAGCCTTGCTGAGAATTTGCATGGGCCCCTCTACTTTCTTTAGCTTTCATGTACTTCTGAGGAAAATACCCTTTGCATGGCAGTGGGAGCTGCTGAATGAAGGACTTTCATTGGAAACATATTCAATATCCCAAATCTAATTCCTCTGTCCATTTGGGTCCAAAGAGATGCTTCTATCTTCAGCTGACGAAGTGAGGAATGGAGGCAAAAGAAGTTGGAAGAGCTGGGCTACTTCGGTTCTATGGAACCACCAGAAGGACAGAGACTAAACCACTGAATTTCTTTTTAGAGGTGAGCAGGTTACCCACCACTTTGCCCCAAGAAGAGTGATTTTTACTTTCTTATTTACTACAGAATTAGCTTCAAGTTGCAACTTTATAACCACAGCTCAAAATAATGAATACCTTATAAAACTTATCAAGGGCAAGAGAAGCATCAACAGAGCCTAATAGGAGGAACTGAGAATTCCCCTGACGGTCTCTCTAGACCATTCTTGGAAAGCCCCAGGCTGGTGCTGGTCATATCGCTTTATATTCTAAATCTTAAGCACTAAACCACGAAGGGGGCAATTTTGAATATTTCAGGAGCACTAATGTACCAGAAATAACTGGGGTCAGTAAATTGGTAGATTGGAAAACCCCACCAAATACCTAAAAATAAGAGGAAGGCCTGTGGACTTGAAGAACATCTAGAAGTAATTGGGAAATTTGGGTTATATTACTGTTATGTGGTTTGGATATTTTCTATAAATCCTTCAGCTGCTATGTTGAATAAAAAATTTTATTTATTTTTTACTTACTCCCAACTATAGGAAAAAACCTGACAGCTGATATTCCTCAAAGCTACATTGAGATAACAGCTTTCTCATCAAAGACCCTTAGCAAGATGTTATTTTAGATGAGCACCTTAGCTCTTTCTGAAGGCAACACACACTTGTGGAAAAGATTTCCCATACTTTGTAAGCCTGGCTTATTATAGCTTTCTGCAATGACAAGCTGGTTTTGTGGAATGACTTTTTAAATTGTTTTTCCAAGTAATTTCCAATATTTAATTAGACCTTAGCTAACCGACTTTAAGTTAATTTAAGACAAATGGCTCTGCTGTGGCTAATTGTTAGAATATGCTGATCTGGGAGCATCTGACTACAGTGGGAATCTGTCCTGCGTAGTTATGCTGAGGGTGGCTGAGAAGACCCAGAAGGGCCTGTCTGTCCCTGCTTGGAAATCACCTGTATGGGGTGAGTAATCTCAGTGCACTGCCCGAGTTGACCCCTCAGAGTCCAAGCTAACCTGTTATGGATTGAAAATTTAGAATTTCATTATCAAATGAATCAATAATAACAACTTGTATTTGTTAAAAGTGGGCTTACATCCATTATGTCCAATGCCTTCCCAAACCTACCACATTAGAGCTGGAATGGACCTCAGAGGATGACTGTGTCAATGCCAACAGTTTGATAGAAACAAAAAAAGGACCAGAAAGGAGGAATGACTTGCCCAAGGCCACACAGACTTTAGAACTGGGGTCTTCTACTTCTTTCCCTCTTCTGCCCTCTTCCTACTCAATAAATTGTATTCAATTTACCAGTTAACTCTAACTCTTTCAGGACAGGAGGTCAGAAAGGATTTGGGCTGGGAGGTGGGAATGAACATTTCTGACCGGCTGACATGTCCAGCTTCCTAACCCCTGACTGCACTGGCTGTTCGTGGCCTGTCTCCTGCTGCTTCCACCTCCAAGGCTCAGTGCCTGAGAGAGCAGGGCCTGCAGACTGGTGACGGGGTCACTGTCCATGAGTGTCCTGAGGACAGAGGGCAGGGACTGGCATATCGAGGGGACAGGGAAAGACCCTGTAACACAATTCAGTGAAGTAAACGGACACCTGTGCCTTTGCCTGAAAGTTGTGTTTCTAACTACTCAGTCTTCTTGAGGTTTCCCTCACCATTTCCGAAGGACGAACTTTTTGATTTTCTTAGTTTCAGTCATTTCCTGTCACTCACTGCCTTCCTGTCATCTTCTCTCTGCCCCCCACTTCCCTCTGTTTATTTCCTCATGTTCATTTACCTTTTCTTGTTGGTTGTGTCTCTCTTGAAGTTCTCACTTCCTTCTTTGTGTTTCAACATCTTCTCCGTTTGCAGCTTAAACCGACCAGTTTTCTGATTTTCATAGGTTGGTCTGATGATTGAGTTGAAATATACAAACATCCCAGAACAATATCTGATGTATAATAAGCACTCCCTAAAGGATAGCTTTTTTTGCCTTGTTATCATTCCATTTGTTTTCTTATCTTTCTCTTGTTCTGCCAACAGAGTTCTGCCAACAGAGTTCTGCCAACTCTTTTAACAAACTCTTACTATCTCCTCTCACTCAGCTCTCCATTCAACTTTGAATGCTCGCTCCGTGTTTACCCTCTCTTATAGATCTGACATAATTGAGGACAATCTCCTCTACCAAGAGGTTTTTCACCTTCTTGATGAAAAAGTGAAAGCATATGCCTTTAAGATGTTATTTTAAATATTCACATTATCTACCCCCTCCAAAGCTGTTTTTTATGACAGTTGTATTGTTGGAGATTTGTACTTTATTCAACACTGTTACCTACTGTATACATAAATTTTAGCTCTCTTTGAAATTTTCAGAGTTTATAGAATACTTATTTACAGAGACCTTAAAAATATAAATCTTGAAAAAAATTGTAAATCTTTGAAAAAAACCAAAAAAGAGCAAAAGTTGATATGAAGGTAATAATCAAAATAAATAATGACATATTTAGTTTAAAATTGTATATATAAAGTAATAATAGAGAGTCACTTCAGACATTTGTCATAGTGGGAAGATAGGCTGTCAGTTAT
Organism: Aethalodelphis obliquidens; assembly: GCF_003676395.1. Taxonomy (NCBI): domain Eukaryota; kingdom Metazoa; phylum Chordata; class Mammalia; order Artiodactyla; family Delphinidae; genus Aethalodelphis; species Aethalodelphis obliquidens. Next base: position 3,277,185 of record NW_020838024.1, on the reverse strand, counting down.
CCTAACAACTGATGAGGTAACAAACATTAAAAAAAGTCTTCATGAAGATTAAGTTTGTCTTTAATATACAGAGAAGGTTGACATTAAAAGAACAAATTTATGATTTGGGGTATATGTGAGCTAATGCACATGTTGAATACATTTAGTTAAATAATATGTCATAGTTCACAGTAATTTTATTTTCACTGGTCCTAGTTTGCCCTCCTGTATGTTGTTGGAAATAGGATAAATGTTTTACATAGATTGAGGCTGTTTAAAAACACGACTTTGTGTGAAGTGACTGCTACAAAGATAGTTTCAATTGAAGCTCAGAACAGAAATGCCATGGTTTAGAATTTCACAACAATTATTTTCAAAAGCAATGCAATTTCCTTTTCCAAACTGCAAAACAAAACAAAATGGTGCTACTCTTGCTGAAACACTTTTGCCACCTGTCTTTAACTCTTGATTGCTAGCAATATTTTAGATTCCTAATTCGTATTCAGAAAAAAATATATAGGCCACCAAATCATTTATCTGATATAAAAGCATTATAACTAATGAGAATGGGAAGTTTGTTAAATGTGCCTGGATGGAAGTTTAAAAAAAATCATGAAGGGGCTTCCTTGGTGGCGCAGTGGTTGAGAGTCCACCTGCTGACGCAGGGGACACGGGTTCGTGTCCCGGTCCGGGAAGATCCCACATGCCGTGGAGCGACTGGGCCCGTGAGCCATGGCCACTGAACCTGTGTGTCCGGAGCCTGTGCTCTGCAACAGGAGAGGCCACAACAGTGAGAGGCCCGTATACCGCAAAAAAAAAAAAAATCATGAAAAACAAAACTCAAGAGAGGCTGGAAAAAAATGAAGGAATATATTATTCCATGTGCTGTGATAAGCTTGGACCTGGACCCGTCTTCTAGAGGGGAAATTTTACTATTTGAAGTTTAGGTGCTTTTCCAGCAACAAGATTCAAAGGCTGCATCTATTAAGTACTCTGTGGTCATAATGATACCATTTGGTGATTTTTACCACCCTGATTGATTTACAGAAGATTAAAAACGCTGCTTGCTATATAACAGAGATGAACATAGTAGCCAAACACTTTGATTCAACTGTGGGCCAATTGGAACATTAAAAGAATTTCTATGCCCTGGCCACAGAAACTTAACTTTGTTAGTTTCTTGTGAGATCTATTTCAATTTTGAAAGAAATTCGGTTTAGAAATTGTAATCGATTTTATCTTAAATCAATCATTAATCTAGCCCTTTCTGCCTCACTAGACAAAACTTAATTTTACTTTACTAGCCAAAATTTCCTAATCTTTTCTTCAGGAAGGTTATAATTGGTCATAATAGGTAAAGGTCTATGTGTGTGGACTCGGACCAGACTTCCTAGTGGAATTTGGGTTCCACCTTCCTTTCGACTAGAGTAGGTTAGTTAACCTCTTCATATCTCACTTTTCTCATCTATCAACCACCTAAGCCCGGGTGAATATTACGAAAGATAATGTTTGCAAAGCGATGACATGGTGCCTGGCATGCAGTAAGTGCTCTACACATGTCACTTAAGAGGGTGATGTTGTGGGGCCTTTAACAACCTCTCAGCAGCACCCTAGGCTTCACGTAGGAAAGCACTCATCATGCAGTGTTGCCATTGCTCACTTAACTGTTTCCCTTCACAGCCCGTAGGCTCTAGGAGGGTGGGGACATATATGTCTTATTTATTGATTGATCACCAATTGATCCCAGCACCTACCATGTTGCTTGGCATTAGTAGGTTTAATCAATAGTTTTCCATGAAGGAATAATTGATACATGATACTTTAAGATGATTTACTCATTGTGGGTCTCTGGGAAAGTTGCCCCATCTCTTTGAGGCCTATGTCCCTCAGCTATAAAATGGGGATGAGAGATTGGAGATAACTAGTGTGAAAGTGTTTTTTAAAGTTTTGTTTTATTTTATTTTAATTTACAAAGGTAGGAAATAGTTAATAAGGGGAAGTACAGCCAAGTGAAAATAGATAGTAGTGATTCACTTTCAGGAAGATAGTTTGATCTAGTAGTAAACAATCTTTGTTTGGTCCTAAAGCTTAGTCCTGTTATGGCCCAATACAGAGTCATCTGTCAAAAGACTTGCACACCTAAAAAAAAAAAATACCTTTCTAAATCTTAAAAATCTCTAGATACTCCCAAATTGAGGGATATCCAGATTCAGACTACTGGGAAAGACAACTCAAGGTCCTCTACAGCATCCACTGATCAATAACGAGAACCTGTAGCTTATGCACAGGCTGTTTGGTATTCTCAGATGATGGACGTTTCTCAGGCTTATCAGTGGATGTGTTTGCGTGGTGGGTCCACTCAGCAGATGTCATCACATCTTTCTTGTCATTTTTTTTTATCTGGGAAGCTCTGTTCCCATGGCGGGATAGCCAGAATGGTACAGACCTGTTTTTTCCCATTCCCAAATCCTTTTAGCAAAACAGACAGGCTGACTCCCCATCTCTTCAGCTGTACTCCTCACTAGTGATGTGACCCTTGGGGAAATAGTCACTGGTTATTACAAAGTCACTGACTATTATAAAAGACTAATATCTTGAAGCCATGTTCTAAATTAAACACAAGATTAAAGAGGAAAATATTACTTACAAATAAATGTTCCAGTTAAAGCAAGAGCTGTTTGCTCTTCTAGACAACAAAAATGTTTAAACACTGTCCTCCTTGGCAAGTTCACAGAATTTATTCTTTGCACAGTCTACAAGTCGAGTTATAGACCATGCACATTGTTAATAGTATACAGTGGTCTTGCACGAAGCAGAAGATAGTTGTAAAATAAAATGTTTCATAAAAACAAAAAAAAATCAATTGATTTGACAGTAACCCACTTAAATGTCCAATTAAAGTAGTGACACTCCATTGATGCACTGATATAGTATACTTACACATTAACAAGAGCATATCTGAGAAAAATAGAATGGTAACTATCTTGAAATGCAACATAAATTATAGCAATCTACTGTAATGAAAATTCATTGCAATTCTGAAGTTCATACTGAAAATTCATTCTCACTTTATGATACTTTTCATAAATTCTGACAAGAGCAATTTTTTCAAACATGTGAAGAAAAATCTTTCACCTACTGGTAAAATATCCCTTGGAGACAAAACTTAAAATACAAACCACAACCTCCTTACTGGATAAAACATATGATTTTCCTCCTTAGGTACGTGGATTTAAAACAACTGCCAAGCCTACTTAATTACGGGCCCTTAGAGTCAAAATAGAAATGACGGATTTTCATTTTGATGGCAACCACGTTGAGTGTTTATTTAGCAATTGTGGGTAATTCTTCGGGTTCTTATTGGAAAATTTTCTCCAGAATTGGTTGCATATTTTTCATGAACTGCTGTGGTCTCAGTACTCAGCATTTCAGGGTCTCTTTCTCCTCCTACTTTTTTTTTTTTTTTTTTGATGAGGTTTTCTCCAAATTTAAAAAGTGATTTCTCACCTACAGGTACACAAACGAATTCCATCTCTGGAGAAAGAGATGTAGTAAAGTGTTGATGGAAAAACATTTTTATATTTCAGGGCAGAGGTATGAAAGCAAATGTCCTGGTCAACATCTCAGAGGGTCACTTTGATGGCCAACATTTTTCATTCCAATTCTTTAGTTCTTTACTGAAGTACTGAAGCCAGGCCAATGGTTCTTCAAGGAGACCCTTAATTTATGAAAGGTAAGGGGATGAGGCGCCCATGTTCTATCTGCTGATCTGAATTGGTTTTCCGAGTAAGGAATAAGGCAGAACTTCAAGCTCCTAAACTTCAAGTTGTACAAAGAACTTTCTACTATTACTTTCTAATATACTCGCATATTTGGGAAGTATCTTCATTTATCTTGTTTTAGCATCGCAGCAATAATAGAAGGTAAGTAAGAAAGACATTCTTATTTCTGTTTGAACTGATAAACAAACTGATTCTTAGAAATGTTATGGGCTTTGGTCAAGTCGAACACCTATACAGTACGCTGGGTGCTGGAAGTCAAGGCTCAGAACTCCTACTGCAGGCTTCTTTGCAGTATAGCCATTGCTTCTGGTATCTTGATGGAGTGGAGGGGAGGAACCTAGAAGCTACCAGAATAAGAAGGACTCACAAGAGCATGTTTTAGGGTTGCCAGATAAAACACAGGACACTCAGTTAGAGATGAGTTTCATATAAATAACCAAGACAGTTTTAACATAAGTATGTCTCATAAAATATTTGGGACATACTTCTACTAAAAAATTATGCATCATTGATATGAAATTCATGTTTAACTGGGCATCTTTTTTTTTTCTTCTAAATCTGGCAGTCCTATCCTGTTTCCACCTCTGATTGGGTAATCCAGGTTAAAAAGTTGCCAGTGTCAACAACTTGCAGTATAACCTAGTGTTTGGGGTTGAACTGTGTCCCCCAAAGAGGACATGTTGAGGCTCTAACCCCTGCGACCTTGAATGTGACCTTATATGGAAATAGGGTCTTTATAGAGGTCATCAAGTTAAAATGAGGTCATTAGGGTGGATCATAATCAGTATGACTGGTGTCCTTATAAACAAAGGACATCTGTTTTTTTTAATTACATTTTTATTTTATATTGGAGCATAGTTAATTACAATGTTGTATTAGTTTCAAGTGTACAGCAAATTGATTCAGTTATACATATACATATATCTATTCTTTTTCAGATTCTTTTCCCATATAGGTTATTACAGAGTATTGAGTAGAGTTTCCTGTGCTATACAGTAGGTCCTTGTTGATTATCTATTTTATATATAGTAGTGTGTATATGTTAATTCCAGTCTCCTAATTTATCCCTCCCATCCCCCCCACCTACAAAGGGAACATTTGAACACAGAGACAACACGCACAGAGGGAAGACCACGTAAAGACACACAGGGAGAAGACGGCCATGTGACTGGAGTGATGTATCTATAAGCCAAGGAAAACCAAGGATTGCCAGCAAATAACAGAAGCTAGAAGAGGCAAGGCAGGATTCTCTCCTGGAGCCTTCAGAGGGAGCATGGCCCTGCCAACATCTTGAGTTCAGACCTCTGGCCTCCAGAATCGTGAGACAATGAATGTCTGTTGTAAGTCACCCAGTTTTTGGTACTTTACGATGACAACCCTAGGAAACTAATAAACCTAGTATAAGGTGGCATACAATTTACATCTCTTACTGTCACATTCTTACTGGCCAGAGATTCTGAGGTGCTTCTTGAATATACTTACTGTCTATCTTTTCATTTGGGACCTATGCAACTGGTGTAAAGAACTATGCCTCGTGGTAAGCACCGCAGCCATGTTGAATCACTGTGATTTTATAGTTATTGCTCCACCCGAGGTCTTACTGGGGCTTCTGGTTCTCCTCACTTTCTGTACCCAAACATGAATAATTTACATCTGAGAACATACCACAATATGTAAACAACAGACTCACCAGAGAGAATTACTAATGAATTAGTTTGGTCACAAATCCAATCAAAATCTCCTGCCAAATTCTAATAATATTCAAAATATTTGATATCTTGGAATGGTATAATCAGAGCCACAAAAAGATGTGAAATGTGGCAGCAGAAACTAGCACGGACTCTTTAGGAGAGGACAGCTCTCTTAAAGACACGTTCTGTGTAGTACCTTTGCTCCTGCTCTGTTGAGAGGTCAGTCAGCCCGAATTCAAAAGAGCTGAGCAAACTGCATCGTGCGGTGCCCCAGCAGCCAAGTAATGACGTGGATTCCTTTGTTCATTAAAAGCTTGTTTCCCTCTTTTCCTCTCAAGTGAAGCTTAATGGAGAGGTTGCTTTTTTTGAAGTTAGCATCTGGCAAGAAACACAACGGGCATATTCACCTTCTGATCACCCTGTCATCTCATTACCTTGGAATCACAGAATGATAAGTATATGGAACACAACATATTACTAAACTTGAAAAAACACGTTGGTGACTATGTACGTCACAAACCCAGAAGACTGCTAAGTGCCGTAGAGTTATTCATTCTCTGATTAACGCTAAAGCTACAAGAGATTTGCCCAGAGGGGCAAGCATCCTTTTAAGGTAGTACGACTATCAACTGTTTGATGCACTTCCTTGAATGTACAGCCTGTGCCCTTGATTTTGCCTTTGCTGTTCCCTCTACTTGTTCTGCTGTTCTACAACTCTTCTTCATTATTCTGGTGTCAGCTGGATGTCACTTCCTTGGGGACCTTTCTGGACACACCTCCTCTCTTTTTCCATAACTCTCTCTTTGTTGCCCTGTTTTATCTCCTCAGTGCAGTTATTATTCCAAAAATTCTCATTTGTATGTTTGCTATATGTTTATTGTCACCTCTCTCCACTAGAATAGAAGGTTCCCTGAAGGCAACTAGCTGGCTCTCTATCCATATTTGTTTAAAGAATGAATGAGTGAGTGAATGAATGAATGAATACTAGCTCTGTGACTATGGTCAATATTCAGTTATCTTATCTGTAGAATTGGGACAATATTGGTTATCATAGGCATGTTATAAGAATTAAGTGAGGTAATGATTCTAAAGATAAGAACTTGTATGCTTTATCTATCTTAATTCTTATAAGCATTTCTTGAGCTAAGTCCTAAAATGTCACCCCTATTTTACAAAAGAAGAATGAAGTTTCAGAGAGGCTAATTAACTTGCCAAAGACTATACAGCTAGCAAATGTTAGATCTAATATTTGAACCAAGAGTATTAGATTCTAAAACTGTTTTTCCAAACTGCTGACAAGCTTTACAGATACACTCAACATGAAAAATCTCAAGGACATCCAAGCCTGGATTTTATTTCTCTATCCTGGCTGCTGTCTGGACTAAATTTTGTCTTAGTATACACCTGCTGAATACTGGAAAAAATAAGAGCAATCCAAGAAACTGGGATCAGCACATTTATGAGGGAAAGAGGAAAGAGAAAATAACAAACTTCATTAAGCAAATGCTCATCAGATAATATGTTTAAAAACATTTTGACAATTTGCAAAATCTGCCAAATTCACGTGTTAAGGAGGGGATGTAGGTAAAAGAGAAAACGGTACTCTGTAATTTTAGAAGATGTGATGTGATGACTGAAAGCCCATCCTAGTAAAAGCCTACAAATGGAGCAGAATCAATGATGTGAGGCCACCAGAACTAGTATTTGTGAGACAGAGAGAAAGGAAGTAAAATGTAACTTCTTCTTCCCACTTCTCTCTAATGATTGAAAACATTCAACAATGAAAGCTGGGGTGGGATCAAGATGGCTAAGTAAGAAGACCCTGAGCTCCCCTCCCATCCATGAGCACATCAAAACCACAACTACATAGAGGGCAACTCTCTCTAAGGATGACCTGAGGACTAGCAGAACAGCTCTTCTACGATGAACGTTATACAGAAAGAACCACCTGGAGTCTGGTAGGAGAGGAGGAGGCACGATCTGTTCAGGATCCACAGCCATGGTGGATCCCCAGAAGATGAGGGAATGTCATAGGATCAAGGATCCTCCCTAAGGAACGAGGGGTTTGAGCCCCATACTGGATATCCCAACCCTGGGGTCCAGCACTGGGAAGGGCCTTTGGCTGGTTTGAAAATGTCTGGGGCTTACAGGGGGCTGTAGGAAACTGAGACTCTGCTCTTTAAGACCTTGTGGACAGCCTTGCTTATTCTCAGGTCCAGAGCAGAAGCAGCAGGTTGAAAACTGCCTGGTGTTCTGGCCACCCTGTCAGGACCTTCCCAGTGCATCTCCCAGCCCACACAAGGCTCCTGATCCAACCCCTCCTGCTCTGGCACTGCTCCCTGCCAAGGTGGAGATGACCATCATGCTGGAGATAAGTGGAGCTAGCTCAGATTTTTGGCTCCAGCTGCTGGGACCCCAGCTCTGGCCCCAACCAAGGCAGAGACCGCCATTGTCCTGAGGAGAGCAGAAGTAGCTCAGATTTGTGGTTCCAGCACCTTGGGCTTTGGCTCTACCCCCCAACCAAGGCAGAGACCACCATTGTGCTGAGGAGAAGCCCAGCTCACTCAGGGCTCTTACTCCAGCCCCTTGGGCCTCAGCCCCTCCCCCTTCAGGGTGGCAACTGCCATCAAGCCTGGGGGAAGCCCTGGATCACAGCTGGCTCTGGCTATATCCCCTCCATCTTCAGCCTTATGCCCCACCATGGTGACAGCTGCCAGTGCACTCTGGGGGAATGCATAGCCTGTCCTCACTTCAGATTCAGCTCTCCCACCAAAACCACCGGGCAGAGGCAGACTGCAAGGGGACACACCCATATAGGGACACACCTTCAACACCAGGATAGGTAACTGTTTTGCCCAGTTGCCTGGAGACAAACAGAAAAGGTCAAACAAGGTGAGAAGACAGAGGAGTGTGTTCCAAATGAAAGAACAAGATAAAACGCCACAAAAAATTTAAAAACCCTACTGAAACAGAGATAAATGATTTATGTAATGAAGAGTTCAAGGCAATAGGAATAAAAATGCTTACTGAACTCAAGAAAAGAATAGACAAAGTAAAACTTCAACAGAGAATTAGAAAATATAAAAAGGAACAAATCAGGGCTGAAGAATACAATAAGTAAAATGAAAAAATACACTAGAAGTAATTAACAGCAAATTAAGTGATACAGAAGAATGCATAACTATCAGAAAGAGAAATCAAGAAAACAATCCCATTTACAATTGAATCAAAAAGAATAAAATACCTAGGAATAGATTTAACCAAGGAGGTGAAAGACCTGTTCTGTGAAAATTATGATATTCGTGAAGATGATACAAACAAATGGAAAGATATATCATGTTCATGGATTGGAAGGGTTTATATTGTTAAATTGTCCATACTACCCAAAGCAACCTACATATTTAATATATACCTTATCAAAATACCCATAACATTTTTCACAGAACTAGAACAAATAATCCTAAAATTTGTGTGGGATCACAAAAGACCCTAAGTAGCTAAAGCAATCTTGAGAAAGAAGAATAAAGCTGGAAGTATCACATTCCCTGGCTTTAGACTATACCACAAAGCTACAGTAATCAAAACAGTATGGTACTGGCACACAAACAGACACATAGATCCCTGGAACAGAATAGGAATTCCAGAAATAAACCCACACACCTATGGTCAATTAATCTATGCCAAAGTAGACAAGAATATACAAGAAGAAAAGACAGGCTCTTCAAAAGTTCTGTCGGGAAAACTGGACAGCTACATGTGAAAAAGTCAAACTAGAATATTTTCTCTTACCAAATACAAAAATAAAATAAAAATAGATTAAAGACCTAAATGTAAGACCTGAAACCATAAACTCCTAGAAGAAAGACTAGACAATATGCTCTTTGACATTGGTATTAGCAATTTTTTTTTTTTGGATATGTTTACACAGGCAAGGGAAACAAAAGCAAAAATAAACAAATGGGACCTAATCAAACTTACAAGATTTTTGAATAGTGAAGGAAACAACAAAACAAAAAGGCAACCTAAGGACTGGGAGAAAATATTTGCAAAAGATTTATCTGATAGAGGTTAATATTCAACATGTATAAAGAACCCATACAACTTAATATTTTAAAAATCCAATTAAAAATCAGGCAGAGGACCTAATAGGCATTTTCCCAAAGAAGACATACAGATGGCTAACAGGCACATGAAAAGATGCTAACATCCCTAATCACCAGGGAAATACAAATCAAAAGCACAATGAGATATCACCTCACACCTATCAGAAAGTCTGTTATCAATAAGACAAGAAATAACAAATGTTGATGAGGACATGAAGAAAAGGGAACCCTGTGCACTGCTCATGGGAATGTAAACTGGTGCAGCCACTGTGGAAAACAGTATAGAGGTTCCTCAAAAAATTAAAAATGATCCAGCAATTCCACTCCTGGGTATTTATCTGAAGAAAATGAAAACACCAATTTGAAAAAGTATACACACCCAAATATTCATGACAACATTGTTTACAAGAGCCAAGATATGGAAGCAACTTAAGTGCCCATAAATAGATGAATGGATAAAGAAACTGTGGTAAAATATATAGAATGGAACATTACTCAGCCATAAAAAAGAATGAAATCTTGTCATCTGCAGCAACATGATGGACCTAGAGGGCATTGTGCTTGGTGAAGTAAGTCAGACAGAGAAAGACATATACTGTATGTTTTCACTTTATATGGGGAAATCTAAAAATAAAACAAACTAACAAGTACAACAAAACAGAAACAGACTCACAGATATAGAGAACAAACTAGTGGTCACCAGTGGGGAGGAGGAGGAGGGGTAAAATAGGTGAAGGCGATTAAGAGATGCAAACTACTAGGTAAAAAATAAAGTTACAAGAATGTAATGTACAACATAGGGAATAAAAAGAATATTTTATAATAACTTTGAACAGAGTATAGTCTATAAAAATATCAAATTACTACATTGTACACTTGAAATAAATATATTATTGTAAATCAACTGTATTTCAATAAAAGAAAAAAAAATGTTGTTCAGTACTCTGAATTGGAAAGTTGGATTGTGATGATGATGAGATAGTTCAGGGTCTCTTTCACACACACACACACACACACACACACACACATCCTTTTCTCATGTTCTTAAAATTTGTCACAGGAATGGATAAAAGGAGTTAAGAGAAAGAGAAGCAGCAGGAGATTGAGGAAAAGTGCATTGATAGATGAGGTGACAAGTTCAAGATAGAGATCCTTGATTCTTAAAAATTTAGTCCCTTTCGTAGTTAGTTAATATTTTTATTTCCGGAGCGTTTCAGTCTCCTTGAAAAAGTTAACATAGCACATGGTTTAGTGAGGAATAAACAGGGAAGACCTAGAAAGCACTTGAAAGTCATTAACTGCTGTATAAATAGTAAACATACAATAATGTTAATAACTTTAACGATCCTATCTGTCCTGCAGTGCCCTAAAATAACAGTGTTATGAAACCAGGAGGGCTAATAAATTAGCAGTGAAAATGAAAAAAATAAAAAGAAGAAATATGTATGACTTTTTAAACATTTGGCCATATTCTAAAGTTAAGGGAAAACACTGTCTTTGATCTCTATCTGAAACCAAACATTTGGTGAAGATTCTTTTTCTGGGCCAAGCACCTCTATCAGTCTTTTAAAGGGCTAATTTAGAGAGCTAATAGACATTCTCCAACATCAGTTAGCACTTTCATTACATTAATTTTAAAATTTAAATATAAAGGACTAGAGAATAAGAATTTAATTTCCTCTAAAATAAGCTATCTTAAAAAATAAGAAGGAACAAGTTAGTCAAAAGACAATAAAATGAAGGGTTATCTTATTTTAAAAATTGTTAACTCTTCGTGAATTTTAGGGGAGGAAAAATAAACTCCATAGGCCTGTTATACTAAGATTCTGTGAACTGTACTGAAAAAGCACATTGGGCTCCATTCATTCATTCTTTCACAGTCTATCTTTGTACTCCAATCATGTTGCCAAAAGGGTTAGAGGGATATCAAGCCCGTACAATGAACGGTGTCTTCAGTGTTTAAAAGGAAAAGTGAACTCTTTCTCATGATTCGTACTAGTCTCCTTGCTGTTCCTTAAACTCCAGGCATGCTCCCCCACTTAAGGGTCTTTGCACTTGTAAACGTGCGTCTTCTTCCTGGATATCCACACCACTCTCCCTCTCTTCTTTAGGTCTTTGTGAGACATTCCTTGACCAAGCCATCTAACCATTTCTATGTTTCCTCAATTTGGACCATACTTTCACTAACTTTTCACCACTCTCATCTTTCTTTCTTCAGTAGGACTTTGTATCACTTAGCATATCAAATGTTCCACTTTTAAAAAGTTTTCCTTTTCAGTTCCGGGAGGGGCAAGGCATTTTGTCTGGTGTTCACTGCGGGGATCCTTTGGATATAACATTCTTTGAAGGTTTATCATTTTATGTATTATAAAGCCTAAATTAATACCTACTTCATAGAGATCTGTGATAATTAAGATAATTTAAATAAAGAGCTTATCACAGTGGCTAGCACTTATTATGGCTATTATTTTGTTATAGACAAACTTGTCTGTTATATGTCTGGAAGAATCATGGAAAGTCTTGAAATGGCAAAAATAAAACAAAAGAAAGATGACTGGATTTCTCATCTGATGTACCCTCCCAGGTTATCTGTGACATTGTCTCTGAGGTATTTTACAGCTTTGTAAATTGTAGAAAACTGTAGTAATACAAATTATTCTTGTCCATAGAAATGCAAATGATTTTTGCCCAGAGGTGCAATTGATGAATACGGCACTGATACTGACCAGTTGTGCATCTATTAAGGAATTCACCTCAGCATTTCTAATTGCCTGTATATGTGTCTGCTCTTTGGATTCTCCTTTGAATAGGTTGTGACTGATAAACCTTATTAATTAACAGTTTAAACAAAATCTTTGACATTTTATATTTTATGAGGATTATGACTTTATCTTTTCAATATCCTTTAACAAATATATAGTTCCCGTTACAAACTATGGATTCAGTCATGAGCAGCAAGTCATTTTATTATTTTTATCAATGTTCTAAGTGTGTGTATTTTTTTGGGGGGGGGACATTTTGTTTATTTAGTTATTTACCATTTTTACCCATTTTACTTTTGTTGTAGTAAAATACACATAAAAATATTTACCATCTTAACCATTTTTAAGTGGCATTCATATTATTCTGCAACCATCACCACCACCCATCTCCAGAACTCTTTTGATTTTGAAAAAATGAAACTAAACACATTAAACAATAACTCCACACTCTCCTCTCTCCCCCCATCCCCTGGAAACCATCATTCTACTTCGTGTCTCTAGGATTTTGATTTCTCTAAGCCAGGTATGTGTACTTCTTTTAATAAATACTCAAGGGTATTAATTTGTGTTATGTTAATTTGTGCTCAGTACTCAACTTAAAAATAAATAAATAGAAAGAAAATGGTCAGAGAGGAAGCTGAATACATAGCTCTATAGTAGGGGAATGCCAAAGGAAGGAGGAGTGGCAGAAACCAAGATGGTGGAAGACTGGGTGCCAGACTGAGGAGTTTGTGTTTGGTTCTGAAGACTGTGGACTCCATTTGAACCATAAGGACACCACTGCAGCGCTCTTACTAATCTAAGGATATCACAGCTCTCTCCAGTATTCTTGTTACATTCTTCTTTCTGAGCAAACCAGGCCCCATATGTTTGGTAAATTCTTGATAATTTAAAGTCTGTTGCAAGTTGCCCAGCTGGTGATAGGAAAGTTTGCAAGTACTTTGCCCTTCTTGATTTCATGCCAATGACTGATATCCCATTATTAATCCGGATAGATTTGTCATGGGGAAAAAGGAGATACTTGGATTGTGTGGTCCAGACAGCCTTGAGGGAATTAAGATCCAGATGCCCAGAGTGGGCAATAATAGACTTGACTGTTCCAGAACTATTTCCTCAGCTGCCCTGGTTGTCAACTAGTTTTTTGTAAAGAGGCACTAAAGACGAATGTAATATTCTTTGAAAATTCATAATTTTATGTATTTTAGGGTCTTGATTAACATGTACTTCTTATTAAGTGATCATTTAACAAGATAATTTAAGTAAAGAGCTTATCATAGTGGCTAGTCCTTCTTGTGGATACTATTCTATTAGCCACATTCCCTTCCCATTCTTCCTTACAGAAATCTGTCCTTCTGAGTCTTTTCTTTGTCTGAGGGCATCACGTGTTACACAAGTGAGGTGCAAATCCATGATTTATGTTGAAAGGGGAAGATTTTGAAACACTTGCCATTAATTAGTTTTACGAGTTTCCACCACTGTCAGTGTACTCCATAAAATCCCTCCAGCCCCTTGTGTAGGGAAGTCCCTAGGTGGATTCAGTAGTCCATCCTGATCTTTAGGGCATGGAACCAAACACATGGCTTGCTTAAAATAAATGTATTTTTATCTCAATGATCTTCTCGGATCAAGGCTTTGAAATGTCTGCACTGCTCTTAAAACCATAGTTGTGAAATGCATGACTGTATTTCACTGGTTAAAATCATTGATTTGGTTAAAATCATTGATTTGAATGAGGTCTGAACTGGAAGGCAGATGGCAAACTTCACATAGCATAAAGCCCCAGGGGTCTTGGTAAGGCAGTGGTAATGCCGGGATGTGTTAGGCTTGGGGCATTTACCTGTTAAATAACTCTCAACTTCCAGTTTTAACAAACCAAGACTCAGTCACCACAGCTGTCAAGCATTTTGCATACTTTGAGAGAGAGCCCTAGAAACATTCCTGAGATGAACATATGCCTCTTCAGAAGTTGGCAACCTAAACAAGATGCTGTGTAGGAACACGAAAAGATAGCAAGACGATCCGTTGACAAGTAAAGACAAGGAAGGCACAGAGTCCCTGGCATCTTACTGAAGTAATGAGGTTAAAAAATCTTTCAGCAGGAAAAGAAGAATGTGGGCCATGTCTATTCAAGTTTCCTCCTGCACGCAGAGCCGGAAGCCTTGGTCATCGTGCCATTGCTTTTATATATACTTCTATCTCCAAACTTGAACCTGTATCTAATTCCATCATGTGAGCAACTTGAAAGGTAGCTCCACAGATTCTACTGTAAATTGACCCAGTAGTAACAGTCATAAACATTTTCTTAACACTCTCATCTTTTCTATAAACTGCTCAATAATCCCATGAGATAAGCACTTATTATTTCCAATTTTTGCCTGAGGTTACTGATGTTTTCAGAGCTGAAGTAATTTGTCCAAGGTCGTCTAAACACTTAGGAAATAGCAGAACTGGGATTCAGATCCAGGAAACCCAATTCCAGACCCCAAAGCTGGATCACTATTCTCTAATTCCGCTGGCCTTAGGGGCAAATTTAACCACCAGATGTTATAAAACCGAGTCAAATATTAAAAAATAATACTCACTGGGGTAAGTCACATAGAGCAGGTAAAAGAAAAAGAACCCATAATGTGTCCTCTAAAATCTTTTTCCTCAATCCATTTAAAGGCTATATTTTAATGGAAAGTACAGAGCAAAAAAGAATCCAGACTGCATGCGTCAATAAAAATCACCCTAGTAAGTGCTCAGAATTCTCACCAGCAGTGTCTAAAGATGGTCGTTTGATATTAGTAGTTAACTTGGTGAAGAGATACCGAGAATAAGCCATTGCCCCAAGCACTGTACAAGTGTTAACACATTATTCATAAAATCTCTCTGAATTGAGCATTATTATCCCTATTTTACAGATGAGGACCTTGAGACACACAGCTCACACAGGCCGTTAGAGGCATAGCTTGGACCGGAGCCCCGCAGTCTGGCTCTAGAGTTTATGTGCCAGACCACTATGCTATGCTCCCTTTTAAGAATCTCGAGCGTTGTCTATTTTCCCCTGAAAGTGCTATTAGCAGCAATTTTTCACAGCCTAATCAAGAGCTCAATATTTACGTCTGTGTACATAGTTGGACGTGCAGAAGTTTCACATACCATATGTCATTGATATAACATCCCTATAAGGAAGCAGACATGTTGCTACAGTCTCTGTTTTATGGATAAGGAAAACACAAAGCCAGAAAGAGTAAGTCATTTGCCTAAGGTCACACGGCTGAAAAAAGGCAAGAATGAGAATTAGAAACCAAGTTGGCTTGCTCCTGGTCCACGTTTGTCATATTACTTGAATGAGGCTGACAGCAAGATAGCAGTTATTTAGAGTTCACGTATGTCTAGTTTTGAGAACCATCGCATCTTATTTCAGGGGAACTGCCTCATGACCAAAAGCTGGAGCAAGAAATCCGTACACAGGACTGGTTGCAGACACCCATTGCCAAACATGACTAAATGCCTTGGGTCTAAGTTAAGAGCATAGCCTATGAGTGACTTACAGATATATGAAGAAGGAGTGGGTCCATTTGCTGGGCTGGTTTCTAGTTCTTTTCTAACTAGGGAAATGTTTCCCAAATTTTAGTCATTCATCTGCCCACCATTGTGAATTTTTCCTTATCAATATATCACATAGGGGAATTTACATAATCTACATTTTTAGTAGTCTCGTGAATTTTATTGAGCCCAAGCCATACAATCCGAAATTACAGGTTTGATAATGTGAGTTATATTTTTTCAGGGATGCATTGAAATAAATGCAAAATTATTAAAAATATTCATCTATAAACCCCTAGCATCATCTTGTATAAAAACAAATATTTACTGAGCACTTACTAGGTGCCAGGTATGCTTTAAAATACTTTATATATATATATCAACCACTTAATTCTCGTAATTATAAATAGGTATTTGTATTATCCACATTTTACAAATGAGGAAGCTGGGGCACAAAAAATTTTGGTAATCTGTGTAAGAACACAGATCTGGTCAAAGGCAGAGCTAGAGTTATGAATCCAGGTTGTCTGGCTTCAGAATCTGGGCTTTTAACAACTGGTGGCCTCCATGTTGGATAAACTTGAATTGTGTGGAAACAAACAAACAAACAAACCCAAACTCCTTCAATTGTGTAGTATCCTTGGACAGCATCATGACTCTAAAATCCCAGGTTCCTACTTGAGAACTGAGAGAAGTAGAGTTTCTATGATGAAGCGTGTAAGGAAAAAGATATTTTATGACTGTACAGGTCCAAATTGACTGATGCTTACAAGTTACCCAAGAATATACCACTAACTTGAAGCCAAGGGATAAGGAGAAGTTTGAGTTGGACCAGGTAAAGGAGAGGAACTCAAGGTTTCTTGGGTCCTGTCACACTCTTAATGTTTATTTGCCCAGATGTTAAGAAGCAAAGCTCCCTTTCTTCTTGATAAAGGTCATTGAGCTGGAGGGAAAGCTTGAATTGTGCAACACTTCATATGGAAATGTGGTCGGAATTCATTACAACAACCGGGAGCAGACTGGAAGAATCAGAGGTGGTCAAAAGCTACATAAACATAAAATTGAACTTTAGCTAAAGGGCAGGAGAATCTAGGGTTTTGTCAATCCTTTTGCCTTGTGATGGGGTAAGGTGGGGGGCCTGGTTGCTGAATTTTCAGAGTGGTATTAGGCATTTTAGAGCTGAAATGTAAACTCCTGCTATGTTTCCCTCCCAGCTTCCATGTCATCATAAAGCTAAACGTGATCTTCATTTGAATGTCAGACTTAGAAACTGCAACAGATACACAAGTAGGGGATTCCCAAAATGTCACCTCTGAAACTAGCGTTCTGTTTCTGTCTAGTTAATATCATCACAGTTATCCCTATATTCTCCATTTATGTGTATTCACAATATCTATATGTGTGTACATGAACATCATGTAATTTTCAAGGACTGAAACAGCATTATTTAATTTAGTTTAATTATTGAAATAACCTTCTATCAATGATATTGTCATGTCTATTTTGCGAATGGGAAAAGAGACTGAGAGGTTTGGGAACTTGTTCTCAGCTAGCAAACGGTAGAGTTATGATGTGAAACTAGGGTTATGAAACCGATGAAAGACAACCACAAAATCTTTTTAACTCCTTCCACTGAGAGGTGGAGTCTAATTTCCCTTCCTTGAATTTGGGCTACTCTTAGTGACTTTCCTGATGAATAGAATGCAGTGGAAGTTGTATTCTGGAATTTCTGAGGTTTGGTCATAAAAAAATGCAGCTTCTGCTCTGGTCTTTGAGAAACCTTGCTCTCAGGAAATTTCTTCTCAAGACATTCCCTCTTGGAAACCAGCCACCATGATTTGAGGAAGCCCAAGTGGCCCCATGGAGAGGCTCACATGGAGATTAATTGCAGCTGCAGCTGACAGTCTTGGTTGGACTCCCAGCCAACAGCCAGCACCAACATGCCAGTGGTGCCGTTGATTCACCCTTCGTGATTTCTAGCCTAGTTGAGCCTTCCGATGATTGCGGCACTAGCTGATATCTGATTACAATCGCATGAGAGACTCCGTGCTCATTTCTTAGGGCTGCTGTAACAGAGCACCACAAACTGGGTGGCTTAAAACAATGTGTTCTTTTACAGTTCTTGAAGCTCGGAGTATGAAATGAAGGTGTCAGAGGAGCCGTGCCTCCTTGGAAGGCTCTAGGGAAGAATCCCTCCCTGCCTCTTTTAGCTTCCAGTGTGTTCCTTGAATTGAGGAAGCATAACTCCAAACTCTGCCTACCTTTATTTTCACATTACCTTCCTCTGTCCCTGTGTGTCTCTCTGGGTCATCTCCTCTCCTTATAAAGACACCAGTCATTGGACTTGGGGCCTACTCTAAACCCAGGATGATTTCATTTTGAGATCCTCAACTAATTATACCTGTGAATATACAATTTCTAACAAGGTTACATGCTAACATTCTAGGTGGATATGACTGCGGGGGGACAGTGTTCAATCCACTACAGATGCCAAGCAAGAAATGTACAGTCAAGCTCTTCCTGAAATCTATCCACAAAATCATTGTCCTAATAAAAGAGTTATTTTAAGCCACTCAGTTTTGCAGCAACAGAAAACCATGTCTTTCTACCTTACTACACTGCCTCTTTTCACAGAACCTGCAACATGGAAGGTTTGTAACACATATTACAGACAATAGTTATTTTAAAAAATATACTTGAAGTTTGAAAATACTTGTATTCTTTATGTCACAGAAAATTCAATTTGTGAACTACCAAGCACAGAACCTCACACATGATGAGCATTAGTATATATTAGCTCTTTGTATTATTAATATTTCCTGTACCACAAAGGTTTATTTGAATGTGTCTTCTCAAACAGAAAATCTTAATCCTGTCTCTATACACGAACTAAGTCTCTAAATATAAAACTTTTTTCCTTTATGTTTGTTCTCTATAATTTCTTGGGACTACTCCAAAAATTTAACTGGGCACAGAGTATGAGAACACATCCTGAACTATGGAAGGGTATAAGCTAACTTGGCATCGGTCACTTACATGCTACCAGTTTTGCCAAAAGAAAGGCATCTTTAGTTTGTGTGTGTATGTATGGGTGTGAGTGTGTGTACACACATTGCATTACAATGTCATGGTGTCAGCAACTGTGTTCTCTATTACAGTTTACTTAACTAAGGCAGAGGTGGGAAATCATCAGCCTACTGGATATATCTGTCTTGGACTTGTTATATCCAGTGCGCTGACCTAAAATTGAATCCAAGGAATAATATTATCCCATTGTTGTTCGACATATCAAATAATTTCCCAGACCTAATGGTTAGATCATTAAGAACAGAACATCTGAAGGGTTAGGGCTAAAGAGAAGTTAGAGAACTAAGAACAATGGTTACACTGCCAATTTCAAATCACAAAAAATAAAGGGTAAACATTTTCCAAACCCATGACCCAGGTGAAGGGCAGGGGGTGGTGAAAGTTCAGGAACATCTAAGAAATTGCTCAGTGGTCTCCCTTTTGTCCAAATTCTCTTTAATTCTCTCTGTATGTGTCTCCCTTTCCTCCTCAGTGCTGTGTCTCCTCATTCCATTTTCCTTGCCCTGTCTTATCTTTGGTCTGTTAACTTTTTCCCAGCGACTTTTGTCCTTTCCATTTTTCATCTTAACCCAGTGGTAATTCACAAACAGTTGCAATATTGCTTACCTGTATATACAATTTACTGAATGACAATTTGTCAAATTTATTTTTGCCTCAGGCCCACTAATTGTATAATGTTTTTGAGCATAGGCTTAGCGATGCCTTATTTTTAAAATAGTTTTTCCAATATAAGAGGGTGGTAAATACCATATCCTTTCTAGAAAGAGAACAGACTTCATTAATTACTATTAATTTGGGAAGACTTGATTTGAATTACTGAAGAGCTTCAATTAAATATGTATGTAATTTTTTTCCCATGAATTTTCAAATGTTTACCCTAAGAAGAGAAAACTGTAACTAGGCCAACACTCTCACTTAGTAGAGGTCTTTAGAGACTTATTTTATAGAAATGATAATACGTAGGAGGGTATGTAATAAAGTATAAGAAATAAA
The DNA here is from genome assembly GCF_003676395.1 of Aethalodelphis obliquidens. Taxonomy (NCBI): domain Eukaryota; kingdom Metazoa; phylum Chordata; class Mammalia; order Artiodactyla; family Delphinidae; genus Aethalodelphis; species Aethalodelphis obliquidens. The sequence goes on along the minus strand of NW_020838024.1, from coordinate 3,257,257 downwards.
AATTTACTCACCAGAAACTTTCCTCAAAGATTTCTCAAGAGAAAAGGATTCAGAATGAAAGAACTGTGCTTCCCAGTATAGACTTAGGCGCTGAGGTATTAGGAGTAAAGGTGAGGAGCATGGAGCTGCTGGGTCCTCCAGCTGTCCTAGAGTGACCCCATATGGCCTTTAAGAGTGAGTAGAGCACGTGAAGTTACTTGCAGCAGAGAGGTGAGGCTGGCGTAGTGCATGGTGTCTACCTCCATGACAAAAACTAAAGCTGTTAAAGGAAGTCAAAGCAGACACAAGTGTGAGAAGATAATAGAAAGGACTAATGCCCGTGGTGTGAGCTAAATACCGGGTATTATGGTCCAGCAACCCATCTGTAATGATCCATTTGTAAACTCTCTACACAGTTATCCTAAGGGAGAAGGCTTCAGGATAATCCCTCACACAGATTCCTCTTCCCTCAGTATTAAAAAGTCTGGTTTAAATGTGAATCCGATTTTGTGTGTGAGCTGTATTTTTTTTTTTTTTTAATAAGAAGAAATAGATTACTCAGCCAAACCTCACTAATTTACACCACAGATTCATATTAAGTCTGAGTTTAGGTGTGTCTTTTCACTAAGAACAGAGACATTTCAATGAATGATCATCACAAAAACATTAGAAGGTGATCAACGGCCAGATGGAAAAACTGGTCTCCTTTGCCTTCAAAGAATCGCTGTGCAGCAAACAAAAATAATCGTAATCTAGGTATGTTTGTGCCCAATCTATGTGTGTGCTCAATAAATATTGGTTAAACTGAATTTACTGAAATTTATAATACATGTGAGCCGCACGTTGAATTGTAGGAAAATCTTCAAAGGTTCATTATTTCACATGTAGTATCAGATCAACTCGATTATACCCTGAGAGATACTCTGAATATTCAGAAAATTTCCTCAAAATTTGTTTTCTTTTGTGAGGAATTACAGCTTCATTTATAGTACACGAAAGAGACCTCTTCCCTCCCCTACAATTGGAGTGTGCCCCAGAAAAGTTGCCATTAAGTAGTCAAAGAATAATTGTCAGAGGGTTATAACAAAGAAGAGAATATTAGTAAGCTTCAAACTCAAAATGTCCCAAACTGAATTTGTCATGCCCTTCCCATTTCCCTCTTTCAAGTCTGGCTCTTACATTGAGTCCGCTCTTCCAACCAGGCAGCATGTTTGAAGTCTTATCATGAGCTTCTTGGTTTATACAAAATTAAGTTTATCTTGAAACCCCCTTTTTCCTGGGTTTTATCTCTTAATTTCCATTTCCATTATTTAGATCCTCATCTTCTCATACATGGATGCTTCAGATAGATTCCTTTAGTCCAGTTTCATCTTCTGTCAATCAAATCTACCTCTTGCTTTTTAAAACCTTGATTTCATCATGCCATTCCCTATAAGCTTCAGTGGCTCCCTGTGTCCCGGCCCATTAAGTTTTAGTTCTCTGTATGGCTTTCAGGTATCCCCCTTGTATTTACATGTACAACATCTCTGTGGTTATTTATTACATTTGTTCCATGGTATCTGCAGGAGGTTGGTTCCAGGACCCCCTGTGGATAACAAAATCTGTGGAAGCTCAAGTCCCTTACATAAAATGGCACAGTACAGTTACCCCTCTGTTTCTGTGGATGCAGAACCTGTGGGTACGGGGTGGACTATACTTCTCCTTCCCTTGGAATCCTAAATATTTGTAAATTCAGGCAACATCTTTCTCTACAAACACATTACACTTCTCCCTTATGCTGTATCTTAGACCATTTTGTTTCCAAGAAAACCTCAACCCTTTCTATATCCATTTACCTCTCCTTCAAAGACAAACTCAAGTCCTGCCTAACTTCCTGATCCTTCCAGCTCTTCGGTCTCCCTTTTCCACACAATGCAGTCCTCTACTGCAGTCAAATTAGAGTCCTATATTGCTTCAGGTGTGATCACTTTGTTTCTGCAAGTGAACTTAAGTTTCTTGAATGTAAACATCCCTTCCTCAAGAAAGCCTTTTCCAATTATACCTTCCACCTCCAGTTTAGGTTAGGCTTCCAAATTATGTGCTCCCATCACACCCTGTGCTTTTCCATCATAGCAACTTGCACTTGTTTGCTTATTTCCCTCCTGGGCCGTGAACTCTTTTTATGGTATCAGTCTAATCCATCCACATTGTGCACCACTGTATCCCAAGGACAATTATTGTATCTCTTAGTGCCTGGCACACAGCAGTTGCTTCAAAAACACCTTTCGGTATGATGACAGATGGTGACTACAAACCCATTATACTTCTTTTTGTACAAACATGGATTTGAAAATGATCACTTATCATGGTGATCATTTTGAAATGTATAGAAATATTGAATCACTATGTTGTGTACCAGGAACTAACACAGTGTAGTAGATCAATTATATTTCAAAAACAAACAAACTCACAGAGAACAAGATGAGAATTGTGGTGACCAGAGGCGGAGGGTGGAGGGAGGAGGAATTGGATGAAGGCAGTCAAAAGGTACAAACTTCCAGTTATAAGACAAATAAGTACTAGGGATGTAATGGACAACATGATAAGTGTAATTAACACTGGTACGTTATATATGAAAGCTGTTCAGAGAGTAAATCCCAAGAGTTCTCATCACAAGGAAAACACTTTTCTATTTCTTTAATTTTGTGTCCGTATGAGATGACGGATGCTCACTAAACTTATTGTGATCATCATCTCATGATGTATGTATGTCAAATCATTACGCTGTACACTTGAAACTTGTTCAATGCTGTATGTCAATTATATCTCAATAAAACTGGAAGAAAAAAAACACCTTTCGACTTACTGTGAATCTGAAGGCAAGGGCCACAGTTTTGTTTTGTTTTGTTATTCCTCCAAAACAGTTGTTAAGGTTTAACTTTAAAAAATTTTAGAAACTTATCTTTAAACATGGACAATTTAATAATGATATTTGGGTTTATTTTTTATGGAATTGTTTGCGGGGGGTTCCAAGCTCACTTTGAGATGGAAATTATAAGCATTAATTAAAAAACAAAAATCTCCTTAGTAAACCAGGAAAACGAGCCAACAAGCCCTGAGAATTCGACTCACCCGAGGTGGGGCCGGAGCCTTCCCAAGGCTGGAAGCCTGAAGGCAGATATTGACTGTTCTTCTCCCCTGTGATTTCCAGAAAAGAATAGGCTCTTCTGATCCTTACTGAACACAGACAGAGCCTTAGGGAAAGGGTGAGGAAGGGCATGAACCCTGCGGTAAGGACTTATGATACATCCAGCATCCATAACTCTACCCTATGAATCCTGCTGTGCCTGGAGCCTTGTACCTGTTTGTGGCTGTAATCCTTCAGGAACCGCCAGAGTTTAAGTTTTCTTCCAGGTCCTCATGCTGATAATGCAGACTGGACACTAGAGGAGCTGACTTCCCAATTCTGGAGCTCCCTTTCGCAAAATCTGAGTTTTCGTGTCTTTTTTAATTTAAATGACTTGTAGCTCTTCATTGCTTCTGCAGTCTTTTAGTTAACTCGGGTCTCTAGAATCTCACTCTAGGGTCCTTGTTTTAGAACTGTCTGACTTAAACTGTGTGCGTGTAGGGGAGGGATAGGGAAAGGATCCAGCTTCTTGAGGTCCTTCTAATGCCCATCTCTCCTTTCATTCTCCTTATCTTCCTAAATTTCTGACCAGGAATTCTTAACACAAATGTCATGGATAGTCCTGCAGATCCTTGATTATCTGCGTATGCAATTGTCTAAATTTTTGTGGATAGACTGTCTATCCCTTCCATTGGATTTTCAAAGGAACCAATGTCCCCCAAAGATTAGGAACTACTGTTCTATAGGTTTATATGCCATGGTTGGGTCCCATCCCCCGATAACTGTCTTTTTCTCATCCTTTCTTCATGATCAAAGGATTCAATCTTAGCAGCAAAACCTATGCTTTGGTACCTGATGTGAAATAAAGTCATTCATTCATTGGCTCAACAGATAGTGTGCCTACTATATGCTAGGAATTATTCTTGGCATTGAAGATAAAACATAAAATAAAATGGATACAAGACACTTTATTTGCTGAATTCTTACTCTGTGTAAAGTACTTTGTTAAGTGATTATCTTCTTTAAACCTCGTAATAGAACTATAAAGTAGGCACACTTATCCTACTAATTTTATAGATGAGAAAACTAAGGCAGTAACTAATCCAGGTTCTCATCGTTCAAAAGTCATGGCTCTAAGGGCTGAAGGCATCTCTTTAAGTAACCTCTTCAAATTATTTGAGGGGTACAATGGGAGTTTGAAGTCAATCAAGCCCCCAAGCCCCAGTACATGAGAATAATCAATAACATCACTCAACAAAATATATTTTTGTACTGGCTCATGCCAGGCATGTGGGATACAACCCTGAATAGTGTCTGGTCCTTCCCTCAAAGTTCAGGGGGTTAGTGAACTTGGCTTTCTATCTGACGATGGAGAACTGATGTAGTATGGCAGTATGCACAGATTCTTCCTGGACAAAAATTGAGGTGTTGGGGGTAGGCAGAAAAAGGTGTAATATGGGGTTTGGGGATAGAAAGCCTTATTTGTGAGCCTCTGTGACCTGTATGGGAAAGGCAGACATGTCACCTTTGGCCAATTTCTCCCTCAATCCTCATGCTGATGGACTCCTGATCATCTATCAATGTTCTTTCATTTTTCCACCCCCTCATGTAGGTTTCATCTTTACTTACAGGAGAATAACAGGTCCTACTAGCATTAAATCAGCACAGTATTTTCAGCCAAGCTTCATTGAAGACTCTACACAAGGCCAAACTGTGCTAGTCATAACATCTGAGCAAAACTGCAAACTCCCTTTTCATTAATTTTAATCAAATGTATTTACATATATTTACAAGTGTCTCTGGTTACCCAGAAACAATCTTTTCTGTGGCTTAGTCATGAAGTTACTTGGTTGAATGTCCATGTGCTCAAATAAGCTTTAGTTCTTACTTATAACTACCTATAACTGGGTTTCTTCTTTTTCTTCTTCCTCTCCCCCTTTTCCTTTTTATCACAGACATCTCCCATTTATATGTTTCTTCCCAATAAAGTTAGATATGCTATTTACCTGTTGAGTAAATGTTTGTTGGGCAGTATATGGGCACTACCAATACCTTTAAAATTTTAGATTTCTTTATATAGACTGAAAAATTTTTAGTCATGGATATATTTTCAGTCACGGATATATTTCAGTTCAAATAATGAACATTAGCTTAGTATTTGTTGGAGATTTTTGTACTGGGCACTGGTTTGGGATTTTTTTTCTCACTGGGAAAACTGAGAGCTACAATCCTACCCAAATCTTCCTTGACTTACAATGGGGTTATGTCCCAATAAACCCATCATAAGCTGAAAATATTGTAAGTCAAAGGTGCAACTTTCTGAACATCATAGCTTAGCCCAGCCTACTTAAATGTGCTCAGAACACTTATATTAGCCTACAGCTGGGCAAAATCATCTAACTCAAAGCTTATTTTATGATAAAATGTTGAATACCTCATAGAATTTATTAAATACTGTACTGAGAGTGAAAAACAGAATGGTAGCATGGGTACAGAATGGTTGTAAGTGTATCGGTTGTTTACCCTCATGATCACGTGGCTGACTGGGAGCTATGGGTTGCTGCCCCTGCCCAGCATCATGAGAGAGTATCGTACTGCATATTGTTAGCTTGGAAAAGGATAAAATTCAAAATCTGAAGTGCAATTTCTACTAAATGTGTATCGATTCTGCACCATTGTAAAGTCGAAAAGTTGTTAAGTCAAACCATCATAAGTCAGGGACTATTTGTGTACTGTTTTGAAAAATATTTCTGAGAGGGTCTGAAGTCTTGACTATTTGCCCAGTGTTGACCCTCTCTTAAAATTGATACATCTTTCAGTATTGATCTCATGAGACAGAACCAGTGATAGAGATCCAATTCCAGACTGCTGTAAGAAGTTTTCAATTATTTATGGATTATGACCACATCACTAATCCACATTGGAAATTACATGTGCCCACAGAGCTAATATACCCCAGACGCTTTTTTCATGAACACATACCAGTAAAGTATTAACCCACAAACTAATACTCATGTACAGTTTCCTTGTATTCTAGAAAAATTAACTTCTTGACCATGTCTAGTATTTCTTTCTTCACTCTTAGTCAACTATGAATTCACTTGAATATATCAGATTAGAACAGGTCTATTCTGATGGAGACGGGGTACATTATGCACATCACACATGCAGGTGTCCACAGACACACACACACACACAATAACCAGGAGAATAGGGTATTCCTGACTAATCTGTAGACATTTATTGATTCCCTATCATATGGTCAGCCCTATCCAAGGCATGTGGGCTTGTATGATGACCTTTGCTTTCAAAGAGTTGCTTGGATTCTAAATTTTATTTATATCAATGACCAAATGAAGGGCACTTTCCTGTCTCCACCCCCCCCCTTTGTCTATCACCTCTAATACGATCTGGTTCCCCTTATGCCTCAGCTTGAGGAAGGAGAGACCCTGCCATTGGGCAAACAAAGAAGGCTTTGGAAGTCATAGACTTGGGTCCATCAGTGGCACCATAAGTGGCAGCCAACTCATCTTGGATGAACATCCCAGGAGTCCTTATAGCTCACTGTTCAGAATAGGCTCTTGAATCAGATACCTGTCCTCTCCCGTTGCGGAGCACAGGCTCCGGACGCGCAGGCTCAGCGGCCATGGCTCATGGGCCCAGCCGCTCCACGGCATGTGGGATCTTCCCGGACCGCGGCACGAACCCGTGTCCCCTGCATCGGCAGGCGGACTCTCAACCACTGCGCCACCAGGGAAGCCCAGATACCTGGTTTTGAACCCCTGTTCTACTTCATATTGGTTGGGTGATCTTAGGCATGTTACTTACCTAATCTCATACTTTGTTTCTTCCTTTGTAAAATAAGGACAATGATAGCTCTTATTTTTTATTTACAGGAGAATAACAGGTCCTTGTAAGGATTAACAATAACAGTTGTTGTAAGAATTAAAAGCTATATGACCTGTAGAATGTTTAGTTTGGCATAGTATCTAACACAAGGTAAGTGCTCATTAAATAAAAAATATTATTATACCAGTTATTAAGTATTGAGATGAGTCTTTCTTCTATGCACCAATTGCTTTTAAGAAAACAACAGAAATTCAGCTATCTCACTGTTCTGTCCAGCCTCAGCTCCACCGTGAGACCCTTGAATCGCCAAGAATCACCAAGTATTCATCTTGGATTTCACATTGCAGGGGTTCCCTTGGAAAGGTTTTCTTTACCCATGAAGTTTTTGGTGCTTTACCTTCTGTTTCCATTCCTTTAAAAAAAAAATGGTTAATATCCCACATATAAAAACAGCTTACACAACTCAACATCAAAGAAAAAAAACAAAACACCAAACAATCCGATTAAAAAAATGGGTAGAGGGCTTCCCTGGTGGTGCAGTGGTTGAGAGTCCACCTGCCGATGCGGGGGACACGGGTTCGTGCCCCGGTCTGGGAGGATCCCACATGCCGCGGAGCGGCTGGGCCCGTGAGCCATGGCCGCTGAGCCTGCGCGTCCGGAGCCTGTGCTCCGCAACGGGAGAGGCCACAGCAGTGAGAGGCCCGCGTACCCAAAAAAAAAAAAAAAAAAAGAAAAGAAAAAAAAATGGGTAGAACTGAACAGACATTTTTCCAAAGAGGAAATTCAGATGGTCAACAGGCACATGAAAAAATGCTCAGCATCACTAATCATCAGGGAAATGCAAATCAAAACCACAATGAGATACCATCTCACACCTGTCAGAATGGCTATCATCAAAAAGAATACAAATAACAAATGTTGGCAAGCATGTGGAGAAAAGGGAACACTCGTACACTGTTGCGGGGGAATGTAAATTGGTGCAGCCACTGTGGAAAACAGTATGGAGGTTTCTCAAAAAACTAAAAATAGAACTACCATATGATCCAGCAATTCCTCTCCTCAGTATAGATCCAAAAAAACCAAAAACACGAAAACATGTATCAAAATGGTACATGCACCCAATGTTCATAGCAGCATTATTTACAATCGCCAAAATATGGAAGCAACCTAAGTGTGCATTAATAGATGAATAGATAAAGAAGATGTGGTATATATATATATATATACAATACTACTCAGCCATTATAAAGAATGAAATTTTGCCATTTGCTGCAACACGGATGGACTTGGAGGGCATTATGCTAAGTGAAATAAGTCAGACAGAGAAAGACAAATACTGTATGATATCACTTATATGTGAAATCTAAAAAACACAAGAAACTAGTGAATAAAACAAAAATGAAGGAGCTCACAGATATAGGGAACAAATTAGTGGTTACCAGTGGGGAGAGGGAAGGGGCAATATAGGGGTAGGGGAAAAAAGACATTATTATGGGATTATATAAAGTCATGTCTGTGAAACTTTTGAAAATTGTAAAGTACTATAGAATTTAAAGAATCATTCGATATAAAAGAAAGAGCAAAAAAAGAAAAGAGATTGTAATAACTTTAATAACCTATAATGGAATATAATCTGCAAAAATACTGAGTCACTATGCTACACACCTGAAACTAGCACAATATTGTAAATTAACTATACTTCAATTTTAAAAAAAGTAATTGAGTATTGCATGACAATATTAAATAAGTAAATAATAAATAAGTGAATGCAATTTAAAAATCATTCAAATGCACACTTTTTATCTCAATAAAGTTGTTACCCAAAAATAAAATAAATAAATACAGATTATAATATTGAGTTTATGGTTAGGTAATTCCCTTAAGAACACTCAACTAAAAACTGATAGCTTATCTACCTTACTTGATTTGAACCCTGATTTGAATATTATGAGGAATTCTCTCTGAAAGTACAAACATAATGCATCCATAACATTCTTAAAAGAAATGAGCACCATATATTCCATAGAGCTGTGTGACTGTACATGCATATGTGTTACACAGTTAACACACTAAGGTGCCCATCAGTATTGTACAGTATGATGGCTTTGTTTTGAGTTCAGGTATATTTTCAATTTCAAGGATATTAAAGATTTTAAGATATCCAAGTTATCCTCCCTGCCGCCCACCAATCCACCCAGATTCTTCTGACCTTCTTTAAATGATAGGGTCAATGACTATGATGCCTCTGTAGTAAGTGAAACAGGAAAAGAGTACTTGTAACTAACCCTTTTATAAAATTAGAATTTACCAGTTTAACCTGTCTTACAGTTACATTAGAATATTTTAAGCTCAAGCCAATGGTTGCCATAAGATAGCATAATTGGTTAGCATAACTATATTTCACAGTACACATCATTTAGCACACACATACACACAGGAACACACTTAACATGAAGAAGACTAATACTAACTTTACAAGAGCTACCTCTTTGGCTGGGTATTTGCTTATCTTTTTCATCATCAGAAGTGATCTTATGAAAAAAACATTTAGAGTAAAACTGTGCACTATCAAGTTGAGTGTTTTGCAGCCAGTACATTCTTTTTCAGCCTAAATGTTGTAAGCAGAAAGATGGCTCTAGAATCATTCTGAATTTAATTGGACAGTCAGCTCTCTAACAGATGTTTTTATATGATCTTTCAGCTGATCCGCATAACCCACAGAGATCTCATTAGAATGTTGTCACTGAATGCCATATGCTTGATCTGGTGCTTTTCAAACGAGCCAGGAATACCTAAACTTCAAATTTAGTTCCCTTGCAGCCACATATTTCCTGAGAGAGTTGTTAATGGTTTTGATTTTTACTATAATCAACAGGAAACTGTGCAAGGCTCTTTAGACTCACCTCACCCAACAAGCTTCACATGCCCTGGGACTGAATTAAGAAACTTTGCCATTTCCCAGGGCACTTGGACGCGAAACATTTTGAAGGAGGAAAGTGAAATACCAAGAGGCAAAGCCTTGACATTTGAAAAATCAGCAGCTTCATTTAGCAAGATGACATCAATCTTTGCTCCTTCAGTCATTGTTTCTCTGTAATGTTGGAAATGTCAGCAAGGGGCCAAGAACCTGGATGGCACAATGAATGGGCAGTTGCCACAGAGAAGGGGGGCTGCTCTGGTGTCAGCAGCAGTTTCCTGCTGTTGCTTTCAGCTGTCTATCTTCTTCAATAACATCCAGCGAAGAGCCTGGACCATCTGGATAGTGGCCTCCAAAATGGACTATCAGCATGCAGTGTCCAACCCTGAAAATGAAAACAAGACATCATACAACCTGGGGTGAAAGACAGAGCATAATTTAGCCACGTGGACTAGATCTGGTGGCAAAAACTCCAGCCAACTGGCTCAACAGAGAGAGGTGAACCCTGGCTCAGTTTGGTGAACAGCAGGTTGGCTCTGAGCTCAAGGAGCTGGAACAGAGCAACAGTGGAGGGTGACAGGTACAGAGTCACTGGATCAGCCTGATGTGACCTGATTCTCTTGCTTACCAATGTCATACTACCCTAAAGAGCACAAAAACCTGGGAGGACAAACAGGAGCCTGTGCTGGGAAGATTCCAATGGCATCATCTTGAGGCAAAGGCGAGAAAAGAGCAAATATTGAAAGAATGATAAAGGATAGAGCCCACAGCAGATACTTGCCTACTTGCAGACAGACAATACATGCTGAAAGTATGCGAATGACAATGACCTCGAATGACAGAACAAAGCAAACAGATTCCTCTATTGTTTAACTCTTCACCAGTCACCCAGTCAAATCTCTCCTTTCTTCTGGGTTCTAGGACCTTTCACTTACTTAGGTAGTTTTTTAGTATTCAGCAGTATAAACCCTTCCCTCTCTTAACTTCCTTTACCTGCTTTGAAATTAGCCCATTTCCACATCTTCCAGTTTGGTTTTGATATGTTTTTCGGATCATCGATCTAGTGCATCTCATTGGACTCCACAAATGGCCAGTTAGCTCTCTTTAGAATTGACACCCTAGATTCTAGCCTCAGCTTGGCACGTGGGATTCAGAGTACATTCGTGCTTCCCTTCTCCATTGGACCCAGGTCTGACTGGGCTGTCTTGCCTGCACATGGCATCACCACCTATTATGCCCTCCAGGCATGCCCTGACCCATTGGTGCTCCCCACTAAAGTTGGGTTCAACCGGTTCACGTCCATTGCTGATCTGTATCATTCTCACTGACTTAATGAAGTTTCTGAGAGGCAGACTCTGAAAACAGGATATTTGCAAGGAATAACTAGGAAAAATCAACAGGACAGGACACCAATTGGAAGTGATAGAGGAAGGGGAGGAAGCCAAAACAAGGTGAGCCATCAAGCAGATTAGCACCGTGGGCAACTGTGGTTGGATTTTAGTGGGGGAACTCTGGGAAAGAGTATAGCACATACACCACAGAATTAGCCTTGCCTAAAGGACCTGGAACATTTATCCATCAGCTTCTCATTGACATTGTTTGAGGGCTGCTCCCCAGGCTGCTGATTCTTTAGTGCTTCTTGTTTGCCTCACATGTAGGTTGAAGGGGCTCTCATGGGTGATGATAGTCTTCAAGCAAAGGGTTGCAGAGGCTGACAATGAAAGCTGGTTCACTGCATGGAAATGGTAAGCTAGGGGAAAGGTGGGCACCTGCCTAGACCCAACCATGGATCACACCACCATCTGCCTCTCTTCCTCAGAATGTATCTCTTCTTGTACTCTAGCCATTCACATCTCTATTTCCAGCTCTGATTTTGATTTGAATTCCAGTTGTACACTTATACTACCCAAGTTCAAAGTGAACCATGACATATCATTCATTTGTTCCTCATACATGGTTTGAACCCATCATCTTCCTGATACCGGGCTAAGTGTTGAGGATTCCAAGATGAATGAGGCATAGTTCCTATCTTCAAGGAGTAAACTGTTTAGAGCTTAAAATGATTTCCTCCCCACTTCTGCCTGCCAAAAAAAAATCTACTTCCCAACTTCCTTTAGACATAGTGTCCTCTTTCCTGTAAGACACTCAGGTTCACTACCATGCTTTTATTTTATTTTTAATTTTTAAATTTTTATTTATTTATTTTTGACTGTGTTGGGTCTCCGTTGCTGCACACGGGCTTTCTCTAGTTGCGGTTAGTGGGGGCTACTCTTCATTGCGGTGGCTTCTCTTGTTGCGGAGCATGGGCTCTAGGCATGTGGGGTTCAGTAATTGTGACACATGGGCTCAGTAGTTGTGGCTGAGTCACCACAACTACTTCAGTTGTGGCTGAAATAATAAGTTTAATTTATAAAATGATCTTTGAATTTGATCTCCTTCAAGTTAGCTGCCAATTAAATTTCTGATATATAAGGCAGAAAGTTAATTTTCTTGTCCAGCAGTAACTAATCTCAGGGCCTTCTCACCACTATCTTCAATCTACAAAACTTGAGAAGTCTCACATTTACATGTCCACCTTCTAGAGGTGTGGGTGCAATGCCAAACCATGGTACTGAGTCCCTGCATATGATCTGTCCTTCACATATTCTGATGCCAGGAACAATTGTTTTGCAATTTCTTTGAATGAAATTAGATTTACCATTAACTATCCACAATCTCATTAAGTTACCTGTAGATCAGGAGCATCTAAGAGCAAGGTGCCACTAGGGTTAGAAGGACCTACTGTATAGCACAGGGAATGCTGCTCAATATTCTGTAATAACCTAAATGGGAAAAGAATTTGAAAAAGAATAGATACATGTAAATGTATAATTGAATCACTTTGCTGTACACCTGAAAATAACACCATTGTTAATCGACTATAAAATATAAAATTAAAAAAATAATATCACAGAAAAAAATAGAATAAGGCAATAGTAAAAAAATATTTTCTGAACACTGCATTTATATTCACAGTGAATGGAGATAAAATAAATTCAGCTTTATTTTTTTAAAAAAAGAAGTATGGTCAATGGCCAAGACCTAGAGGGAGACCAACTAACACTTAAAATGAAATCTATAGGTTTAGTCCTCTAGTACTATACACTAGCCTAGACATTAAGATAATTGTGGTCTTGGACACCTCTGCAGAGTTGCTATACTTCTGTGGGGAATTTTACCAAAAGAGTTATAAATTTGACCAGAGTTATATAAAAATTAATATAAATTATTAATTTTTAAACAATTAGATGTGAGGAAACAAATTCCTCTTTTTTTCCTCTATTGCTGAATTATATTTTCATCATCACTCAGTACATTTATTCCAGTGTAATAAATACTCTACAGTAAAGAAACATTGCAACTAGTAGGAAATGTATTTCTCTAATTTTTCTGTAATAAGGATAGGACTAGAAAGAAAGATTTTTATCACAATTTCCACAACATACCATCTCCAAGTTTACCACCCTAATGTCCAAACCTTAATTTTTACTCTTCTTTTCTTCCTCACTAATTTCTTCCCCTTTCTTTAGAATGACTAGACAAAAAGTCTTAGCTGAAAGCTAATATAAAAGAATTTCACTTTCCCATTATCTTCCTTAGGAATACTGTCATTATTTTTTCATTTGATTTAAGTTATGGGTTTTTTTTTCATGTAAACTTTCTGTGCTGTAAAAAAATAAATAAAAGAACTAGCTTGTCACAGACTATCTCTTCCCATAAAATCTCTCATTTCAGTATGCTGTAGCAGAAAAATGGGCAAAATAAATAATTTGAATGAGTAAGGAGACATCTTGTCTACATTTCCAGTGATATAAAAGGAGACCAAAAAGAAGTCTGGACTTGGTTTATGCTCAGACAACCCTTTGCTTTGTAAACATTTTTGGATTGAGAAAAACTTAAGGATTTTGTGGCTTGCTTTTCTCATAAAACATTGAAGATCCCAAGTCAGTTCACCTTGCACCCTCTGTTGGGTTAGAGACTAGATAAACACTAGATAGCTTTTTTTTTTTAAAAACTTATTAATGCCATTATGGTAAAAAACTAAAATTCCAAAATTTCCTTGTTATGAAGAAAAAGCAAGACCTCTTTAATGTTCACCAAGTTAAAAAATCTGACTATCAAAAAATAGTCCATTTTTCTGTTTTTTGAACACATTCTTTCGAGAGGAATTTTTGCCTACATATCAGTTAAGTATCGGTTTCCCATGAAGCAAAAATTCCAAGAAGAATAATTAATGTGTCTTAGAGCAGTCTGACTGGCTATAAATCTTAGCTGGAGGCAGAGTGGAATAGCAGAAAAATAAGAACTTTGGAGCTGTAAGGCTCAATTCAATTTCCAATTACACTACTTAGTAGTTATGTGACCTTGGATAAGTTACTGACACTCTTGGATCCTCCATTTTTCAACAGAAAGAAATTGAACACTAAAATGTACCTCTCTAGATCTTTTTAGTGGTGAAAGATAACATATGTACATTGTTTAATATAATGTGAAAATCTGTTATGGGCTGAATTGTATCCTCCCAAAATTCATATGTTGAAGCCCAAGCCCCCCACAGCCTCAGAATGTGACTGCATCAGAGATAAGCCCTCTAAAGGGGTAACTAAGGTAAAATGAGGTCATATGTGTGAGACCTAAACCAATATGACTGGTGTCCATATAAGCAGAGGAGATTAGGGCACAGATATGGGTGCACAAGAGGAAAGACCACGTGAGGACACGGTGAGAAGGTTGCCATGTGCAAGCAAAGGAGAGAGGTCTCAGAAGAAACCAACCTGACAGACATCTCGATCTTGAGCTACTATCCTCCTGTGAGAAAATAAATTTCTGCCATTGAAGCCACCCAGGCTGTGATATTTGGTTAGAGCAGTCCTAGCAAACTCAGTCATAGTAGTCTCTTGATGAATGAGAGGTGTTGTTGTTGGTTTTTCCATTGAGATGCCAGATGTAAGCATCTAAGCTGGGTAAACAGGACTGGCTCACAGTTGACTGCGGGCAGCCAGCCCTGAAGGAATGAAAGGGCATACAGAGCAAAGTATGAACTCTTAAAATATCCCCAACCAGCATACAGCAGTCCTAGAAATTCCTAGAAATTCAGTGAGGTTAAAGCACTGAAGAGTCCTTTTAGAGACAGCATCACTGTGTGTGTGTGTGTGTGTGTGTGTGTTTTCTCACACAGGTTTCCTCTGCAGAATTGAACAGCCACACGGACCATGAGTTTATAGTCCTATTCTGGCACCTTATTTTTTTATTTTTAAATTTTTTTTCCCGTTGCGGAGCACAGGCTCCGGACGCGCAGGCTCAGCGGCCATGGCTCACGGGCCCAGCCGCTCCGCGGCATGTGGGATCTTCCCGGACCGGGGCATGAACCAGCGTCCCCTGAATCGGCAGGTGGACTCTCAACCACTGCGCCACCAGGGAAGCCCTACAGTCCTATTCTGATGTTGAAGATTAAATGATGTCTCAGCTTGGGCTACCATTAAAACACTCATGAGGAAGAGAAGGATGAGTTTACAGAAGTTTAAGAAAGGAGTGGGGAAGTAAATTGAAAATGTGAAGGCCTATGGAGACTAGCCATAAGGTAGTAGAGAAAAAGTAAATCCTAAATGCAGAAGGAATCATAGACTCAGAAAACTCAAAATATTTCATAAAAAGCCTGTTATCACCGTTCTCCATTTCTTCCCCATATTTATCATACATCCCAATCAGTGCAATTTAAGATTATATCACCCTGGAGAATACTAGATAATGGCTCTCTCTTAATAACTGTTCATGAACTTGAACCATCCCTTGACTTGGCGAAAGCTAAAATGAAATAAATGAAGGAAAATACGATGAGGAAAAACTTAAAGCAAGTAAATCAAATGAATCCTACTAAAAGCAGACAACTTTTATTTGACTGCAAGTCCTCACTGCTGCCCATCAGTCAGTTTGGTTGGGTTCTTAAGAAATGGTTAAATCTGAAATTTTAAACTGGAAGAAAACTCAGAGATATCAATTTCCTCATTTTCAAAATATGGGGTTTTTCTGCCTAAATCTCATGTCCATTCCAGCCATGTTATTTCTGTGATTTTGTCACACAGTAACTTTCTTTAAATTTTTCTGCTTATCAGATGTTGGTGAAGATTGCAATGGCCAAATGAAAATAAAATTAAGTGATATGAAACTCATAATTATAAATTATCAAAAGGACACAGTGCTATATCAGATCATTTTCCAAATCATGAATTCAATGTGCTCCATTTGAATTTCATTTTTCATAAATCCAACCCAAAATTTAGGTGTGAAGTCATTTCTTGGACAATGACTTCTTTCAAGTTTAGTTCACCAAATCTGAGTTTCATTTAAAATGAACCTTTGTTGCCCATTTTATGACAGTTCCAACATATTCACCAACACCACTTTCTTCATCTGGTACAGACTGTGGAACCAAGGATGCCATGAGACAAACAGCTGTGATCCTCCTGACAGAAAAAGCTTCCAGTCCAGTAAAATATTTAAGATGTTATTCTGTAAACTGGTGATAAAAATAAATTCTCAGCCATAGCACAGACATGATTGCAAAATGCCTGTAATGAAATATGTCTCAAACACAATAGCTCGCTTAAATGTTTTTTTAAATGCTTCAGATCTTAGAGTTAGCAAAATGAAAACAACAAAACAAATACATGAACCCACAAAAGTCAATGAGGAGTAAACCGACAGTTTTCCTTGGGTTTTGTTGGAAATGAGGATAGGAGAGTTCGTGACCTTAAATTATTGCTTAAGATGACTGCCTAGCACCAAAGATGATGATCCATTTCAATCAAGCTTAGTTTGCAAGTTTCTTGAGAGCAATTGCCATTTCTTCTTCATCTTTGTCTCTTCAATGGCATCTCGCATAATACATAACAGACATTTATATACATTAGTTGAGTCCCTGAGATAAAGAGTTCCTCTTGTGAACTGGGACAGGTTAGAAGCATTAAAAATTTACCTAGCTAGGGCTTCCCTGGTGGTGCAGTGGTTGAGAGTCCGCCTGCCGATGCAGGGGACACGGGTTCGTGCCCCGGTCTGGGAAGATCCCACATGCCGTGGAGCGGCTGGGCCCGTGAGCCATGGCCGCTGAGCCTGCATGTCTGGAGCCTGTGCTCGGCAATGGGAGAGGCCACAACGGTGAGAGGCCCGCGTACCGAAAAAAAAAAAATTTACTTAGCTAGAGCTAATTTATAAAGGATAATTTTCTTGAGGAGCTCTTGCCTTATACTGGCTTGGAATGGAAACACCAGTAGAATAGAATGAATGAAAAGTGGACCTGACAAAAAAGATCAATGTAATTCAAAAAGCATTAAAATTTAATATTTTGAGCTGTCTTTTTTGATATGAAATATGTTGTGAGGTGTAAAACAGTTTAGGTAAACTACAAGAGTTAAATAAATACAGTTGTGAAACCCATTTGGTTTGTTATTACACATTTGCATATGAGGTTATACAATCATAAGTAATATATCCATGAACAGGGACATAGGAAAGCTTAAGTGAAAGGGGAATTACCTATGTCCTTTTTATGAATGGGTTGCTCAGCCCTGGTGCTAGTTGAATGTGCAGCTTTTAAGGCTACAGTTTACTAGTCCAGTTTACTAGTCCAGTTTACTAGTCCAGTTTACTAGTCCAGTTTTAGGAAGGAGGGATGCAGGGGGAGTCAAGCCTTTCAAAGATACCATAGGCCAGGGGTAGATTGAGTTATGATTGGTTTCTCGCTACTGCAACCTCAGCGTGACATATTAATTTGAAAGATGATATTGTTCCTTATTACCATTCTGCATGAAAGGAAAAGATTCAGCAAAACAGATGAAAATTATTTTCCAGGTCCCCTGGGGTTTTCCAATCTCTGTCATTGAAGGGAAATCTACATATTTTACTCCTCCGAACTGTTTAGTAATCACAACATTCACAACATGCGGGTTATATGCTCTGCTTTCATAACAATGCCCCTGGGTGATTGAAATCGACAGTCTAGTTGAAAAAAAAAACCTTGTCATTTAATCCATCAAACAGAATAAAGGATTCATTTGTTTGAATAATCCAAGTATGACATTTAAATCAGGTACATTATGCACAATTTTCCCTCCCTGCTGAGGGGCACGTGCACTTGGAGGAAAGACGGGTCTTGCTCCTCCCTGATAAGGTCAGAGAAGCTAGGCTAGAATGTAGTGATGCTTAAAGCTCATTGGTTTTGCCTCGGGAGCACAAGGCTGTTACCATGACTACAGAGCTACAGTTGCTACAGCATCCACAGGCTCAACTGATGCCAAGGCTTCTGGGTGGCCCAGCAACAAAAGCTATTACTTTATACTGTTTTCAAGAAGTCTTTGAGTAGTAGCACAATGCCAGAGTAATTCCAGGTAAACATGGTTTCCTATACTTTTCCATGTAGCCATAAGGTTATTCTTCAAAGTGGGAGTAAATGATTAGAAACAAATCCATTTCTTCCAATGAGTCCATTAGGGAAATACACTGAAGGGAGTTGAAAGGAGAAAAATGTGCACAACCAGTATTAAAGTACTGCTTTACTTTCCATTTTCTAAATATAGATTTAAAATTTATGGAGAATTTTAAAATAACCTCACAAATCTATACATCGTTTACATTGGCAAACAACAGCAGTCAACTCACTGTTCAGTAAGAAGGATCAGCAGTGTTGCAAAGTAGGAAAAGAGAGAATCAAAGAATATACCAGAAGGGGCAAAACTCATCCACAGTCTCGCCTCTAGTGTAGCTAGCTGTGTCAATTCTTTGTTTTTTTGTTCCAGCTTTATTGAGGTATGATTGACAAATCATCATTGAATATATTTACGGTGTACAATGTGATGTTTTGATATATGTATACCTTGTGAAATCATGCCTCCAATCAAGCTAATTAACCTTTGTGTGTGAGTGTATGTGTGTGTGGTGAGAACACTTAAGGTCTACTCTCTTAGCAAAATTCAAGTGTACAAAACATTATTATTAACTAGAGTCACCATGCTGTAACGACATCTCCCAAATTTATTAATCTTATAACTGAAAGTTATTTTATTCCTGGACACCTTTCCTGATACTCATACCAGATTGCTTCCCTATGTTTTATACTCCTAGAGTACTCTGTTCTTCTTCATAGAACTTGACATACTTGTAGCAAAAGTCAGTCTTTCGGTCCAGACTCTACAAAGCGCAAGTCTGTTATAGCTCCATCACCCAATGCAATGTCCATAGCAGTGCCCAATGAATACATGTTAACTGGCTTAAAAGAAAATGTGAAGCTTGTTTGGGAAGGGACTAGTTGTTCAGTTTGCATGAAGTACAGGGCTCATGAGGTGAAGTAATGGGAGGTAAGTTTGGGGTTATGTTTTCTAGATTTTTCCAAGTAAGACTAAGGCATTTACATATGACTCAGTAGACAAGGGTAGTCAGTGTAGACTCTGAACTGAGGTGTGACAAGGTCAATGTGGAGCATATTCCCACTGCTTCCTGTTTGGAACTGAGGGCAGCACGGCCCAGCATGCCTTGCTCCACTGTCTTGTCTCTATTACAATGTCAGCTCTCCAGAGTCACGGCCATTGGAGCTTATAAACACAGACTTGCTTATAACATTTCAGATCCAGTGTTTCTCCATAATGTGATTTATGAATTTAGTCAATGTTACCTGATAACACAGAGTTTTGAAATTTTGGGTTCTTCCAATGCCACCACGGTTTTACTGCCAACTTGCTCTGGAGCAAGAAAGACCAATTGAAAAATAACTCCAGGAAATGCCCTAAAAAATATGCAGCCCCATTTGGGCACAGGTCTGATTTTGCATGGGGAACAAAGGCAGAGCTAAATCAATAGCAATATCATTTTTTCCTGTTCTCTACTTAAAGAAAAAAAAATCAGCATCATCTTACAAAAGTCAGCTGATCTGAGCAGAATCAGATGACAACATAAATGAGATATGAAAGCAGACAGAGGAAGGCTATACTTCTCAGTTTGTGGCCAATTTCCCCCTTTTTCTTCCTTGAAGCAAATAGTTTATTGGCAATTGTCTGGCCTCGAAACATATCCTTATAGAATCTCGTCCCCTGTGGGACTGAGTCAGTGATCGTCCACTCCGTCCTCAACAAGCACAGCCCCTGACACTTCTTTTCTGGGCATTGTCTGGTCTTCATTGTCTGTTAAGGACCTGGTTCTCTGCCATAAGCACTCAATAAGCAATAAGTAATGAGAACAATTGATACTATTTTAGGGAGTTTTGTGAAACAAGATAAAATACATACTAAATGTTACCTAAATGTGCCAGGAAGACTACAATCTAATTTAGGGTAACCACGGGGCATTTTAGTTAAGGTGCGAGCTTTGGAATCTGAACAGAAATCCTGGCTCTGTCACCTAGTTGTGTGACCTTAGGCAAGCTATTACTGAATGATTTACTCAATGTTATGACATAGAAGCACTGACTATGTGCCATCTACTTCACCCTGAAGTAAGTCCCATTATTATCCCCATTTTTCATACGGGAAACTGAGGGAGAGAACTTGCCCAAGTTCTTAGATCCAGTAAGTGGTGTAGTGAGGATTCTAACTCCAGCAGTCTGGTTTCTAGACCTTGCTCTCTGCTATAGTCTCTAAGCCTTAGTTTCTTCTCTAAAACAGTTAAAATGATACCTACCTTAAAAGACTGTTAAATTTAAGTAAGAAAATATATGTAAAATTATCAGCACATAGTAGCTTCTCATTAAATGCTGGCTATTATAATTAATAATTCATGAGATTTATGCCTTTAAAGATTATTAACTGCATACTCAATGACCAGTTATCCATGTGAGTATTACATTTTTTTTTCTTTTCTGAGTTATTCGTGGTATAATCTTAGTCTTACATTGGATTTCTTCTTGTAATGAGTATAAGTCTGGAGCATGCCCCCTCCCTTGTTTTTTTTTTTTTTTTTTTTTTTCAGTACGCGGGCCTCTCACTGCTGTGGCCTCTCCCGCTGCGGAGCACAGGCTCCGGACGCGCAGGCTCAGCGGCCATGGCTCACGGGCCCAGCCGCTCCGCGGCATGTGGAATCCTCCCGGACTGGGGCACGAACCCGTGTCCCCTGCATCAGCAGGCGGACCCCCAACCACTGCGCCACCAGGGAAGCCCCCCCTCCCTTGTTTGATAATGTTTAGGGAGTATTTGGCATTGGTACAGTGCAGTGTTATCCAAGGTACCAAGACTCAGCAGTGAATATTTACTTTTTTAACTATATCTTGAAGGTCCTTAAAGCAATGCTATATAGCTACGCTTGACAAGGAAATAGACATCAATGAAAAAGAGATTTTTTTAAATCAACAGTTTTGGAGTATTCTGAAATATGCAAAACTAAGCACGTTTCTTTTCCAACTACATACTTTTAAGCTCCATTTAACAGCTTTTTTATTGTTGTGTAGAACATGGAGTCTTTTAAACTCCTATCTGGAACTTCCAGTTCTTGTTGATTATAATTATTCTACCATTAACTGATTGAAGATCACTGAAGAAGGTAGAAAAAAAAATACATCAATTAGTTTGTGTGCTCCCCAACCCCCCACCATTCAGAATCTCTTAACATGCTACCCATCTGCCCCGGGTGCTGATTTTACTCGTCTTTGTTCATTTTCTCCTTCTGAAAAAGGGCTGGTGTAGTTTGGATGTCAGCCTGCCTGTTTGTATTCTACCACAGGTTTATGCCACTCATTTATACTCATTGCTGTTTTTTTTTTTTTTTTTTTTTTTGCAGTACGCGGGCCTCTCACTGTTGTGGCCCCTCCCGTTGCGGAGCACAGGCTCCGGACGCGCAGGCTCAGCGGCCATGGCTCACCGGCCCAGCCGCTCCGCGGCATGTGGGATCCTCCCGGACCGGGGCACGAACCCTTGTCCCCTGCACTGGCAGGCGGACTCTCAACCACTGCGCCACCAAGAAAGCCTTCATTACTGGTTTTATATCCTTCCTTTCACTTTTAAAAAATGTAAATCATTTCTTTATTCAAATAGATATATTTAAAGCCCATAGGTGAAAGACTCTGGGCTAAGTACTAGAGATATGAGTATCAAACATAGAGGAACACGAACATTTAAAGAATACTGGGGAAAAGAGGACTACAAGTAGGAAAACCAGAGGGCTGGGAGGAAATCCAGATACAGTATGTATCCATGATACATTACAGTATCATTAAAGTCAAAGGAAAAGGTGGTTATTGGCTTAGGACACAAGGTTCAATTTTGATCTGAGGATCAGCAGAGTTTATTTTTATTGCAAATATTTGCTGTTTCTGGGCAGGGGGTAGGGCTGAATATTGGGGCTTGGTTCAGCCAGAGGGTCACTGAGGGAGAAAAAAAAGCTAACAAGTCTTTTAGAAGTTGCTCACAGTTACTATGACAACACTGGAAAAATGAAAGGTCTCAAACATATGGCTGGTTACCTACACAAGATATTTATTTAATTTTGAACTGCTTGGGAGGCTAAAGTCCAAAGCCGCTGGAAAACAGACTGAAATCTTACGCAAACTCATGAAACTGACCTCTGTGAGAGGATGCTTGAACTAAGTCACCTGCAGAATTTCAAGGCAAAAGAGTCAAAGACCACCAGGCTGTCAATGGACGTCCTGGAGGCCAGTACCCTAGGAATACTGATGAACTAGTACACTGAAGCTGACCAAAACTGTGACCCAGCCCTGACCCAGCTTAATCCCCAATTGGATTATGGTGATGTATGATCTACTTTCTCTGCCTACCAAAGGAAAGGTTAAACTCCATCTGTGGCAAGAGAATATCAACTAGCAACTATAGTTCTTTTGTACTCAATAAATTTAAAATACTTGACATGAGATAAGGCCAAACCATTTGGTTAATAACAAATAGAAAAAAAAATAGACAATGGGAACCTACCCAAAGGTGATTCAGAACTTGAGGTTAGCAGACATGACCTTGAAAATAACTATGATTAATATGTTTAAAAATAACAGAGAAAAAGATGAAGAAAATATATGAAAAGATGAAAGATTTCACAGAATTAAAATCTGTGAGAGAGAACCAAATGCACATTCTAGAACTAAAAAATACAAGATCTTAAATTAAGAATTTAGTGAATGCATTTGATAGTAGGTGGGATACTCTGGAAGACTGCTAAGCTGGATAATAGATAAATAGAAAATATGCAATGAAATACACAGAGAGAAAAAATATGAAGAAGAAAAATGAACAAAAATGTAATAATCATGTGGAACATGCTGATAAAATTCTAATTTTTTTTAAATTTTTAAAAAATTCTAAATTCTTTTTTCTTTCTTTCTTTTTTTTTTATATTGGATTCCTTTTATTTGCAATGTACAAAGCTGACACCATGCTTATTACTGAGGAGGTGAAGGTAACAATAGTTCAGATTCCACACTGCACACATCTGAATGGCATTTGGAATAAACAGGGGCTTCTGAGAAATTGGGACAAGGGATTTTCCTTTTTGTTCCTGGAGTCAAAAGCAAAATTCGCACCTCCTTACCCGTCCTCCCCTCTCCCCCCCGGCCCGGGAGAAAGAGCTGCGGTTCTCATTTCCCTTTATGGGTCTGACCACATTTGGTGCATCCTCTGCTCTACTCTGAACCAGGCCAAGTCTGCTGCCTGTGGCTGGGGAGGGAGCCGGCAAGGAGGAGGTGACTTGTCTACGACCATATGAAGTTCCTGAGCACCTCTCAGCTGCTGGTCTTCCAGCGTCCCTAAGAAATCTGGTGCCCAGTCGTGCTCACTCTCGAAGGGGTCAGAGCTCACCCCGGGACACTGGCTGGCACCTCAGTCCAGCTCTGCTGCCTGCCTAGACACAGTGGGTCTCTGGGAAGAGGTGAGAGCTTGCCCTGTGCAGGCTTGAGCCATCCATAAAGTTGAGCCAGAGAAATTTTTTTCACGTGGAGACACTGGGTTCTAGTTTAAACCAAATGATGTGCGGTGACCTCTGGACGTAATGAAATGACTCCTTTAGCTCTCACGAAGAGCTTTCTGATCAAGAGAGTGAGGAAAGCTAGCATTCTAAGAAAGTGGTGGCCCAGCAGGTCTTTCTGAGGTAGCCATGAAGAGTCACACAAACTGTAGCACCGAAATGGGACAGCAGATCTCAGCAGGGTGGGCTCACCCATGGGGCCTGAGGGTGGAGGTGACCAGTGTCTAGTAGTCCAGCCCAAACGAGACTCCAATATACACCTTGACAGATGGGCAAAAGGGCTTGGCCTTCCTTCTTCAGATTGTTCAGGTTTGTGAGGTGACCGTTGTGCAGGGCCGGGGAGGGCAAGGGGCAGAGTGGCAGGTGCCACCCTACATGCTTTTCATACACACCTGGCAGTGGCTGACCCGGGTGTGGAGCTGCCCGGCTTTCAGCATCTCAGATACAGCCTCCTCCCCAAACTGCTCCCTCTCTTCCACTGTATAAATGTTATACAATTATCCAATTGTATAATTGGATTTAAAAAAGGAATAGATATAGACTAAAGGAGAAGAAATTTTTGAATGGATAATGGTAGAGAATTTCTCATAACGAATGGAAAACCTCAAACCAGAGACTCAAGAAGCTTAGAGAACCCCAGGTAGCAAAGATTCTAAAATTCATACCAGGCACATCATAGTCAAACTGGCTGAAAATCAGAGACCCGGAGAAAATCTTAAAGGTGACAGAAAAAAAAAGACACTTAACCTTCAGCTGACTTCCCATCAGAAGTGATAATAAGACAGAAGACTGTTGAATGACATATTTAAAGTGCTAAAAGAAAATAACTGCCGAGTTTGATTTCTGTACCCAAAGAAAACATCCTGGTAGTGACTTCCGAGTTATTCTGTCATCAACAGACTGTCTAAGCAAACAAAAACAATAAGAGAAGTTCTCTAGGCAGAGGGAAAATGAGCCTAGATGAAAACAGTGGGAAGTGGCAAGAAAGAACGTGAGAAAGAGTAAATATATATGTAAATATGTAGGTAAATATCAATGAAATTGATCATATAAAACAATACAGATCTTTTTTGACTTAAAATGAGGTTATTTTCCTATAAACCCATCATAAGTTGAAAATATGGTAACTCAAAAGTACACTTATTACACCTACTGAACATCACAGCTTATCCTAGCCTACCTTAAACATGCTTAGAACACTTTCATTAGCCTATAGTTGGGCAAAGTCTTCTAACACAAAGCCCATTTGATATGAAAGTGTTGAATATCCCATGGAATTCATTGAATACTGTACTGAAAGTGAAAAACAGAATGGTTGTACATATATTCGTTCTTTCCCCTCGTGGTTGCATGGCAGACCAGGAGCTGAGGCTCGCTGCCCAGCATCGCAAGATTATCATACAGCATGTTGCTAGCCCAGGAAAAGATCAAAATTTAGAATCTGAAGTATGGTTTCTACTGAATGCATATGGCTTTTGGACCATTGTAAAGTCAAAAAATCATAAGTGGAACCACTGTAAGTCAGGGGTAGTCTGTATTATAATATGTCATGGAGTTAAAATATCTATTGCACTAAAATGCATGAAAATAATAATGCAAAAGGCAAAAAGATGGTAAGTAGATTTAAAGTATTCTATGGTTGTAGCCTTGTGAGGAAAGTGGTAAAAGTAGTACTTTGTATTATTGTCAGGAGTACATGAGTCAACTCTGAATTGATGTTTCCTAAAGCCCAGGTAATAACTGATGATACCTAGTGTTAACTTCCTTGATATTACAAATCCATTACCTCATCACCACTTTCTTGCAAGGATTCTTCCACTTCCATATCCTCAATAAATTTTCCTTGACCAAAATCAGGACCAGAGTAGACCTTAATCTCATTATTTCCTCTACCTTTGAGGATTTAACTTTCAGCAAGTCAAGAATTTGTTGGTTCAAACAAGGTTGCCAACTTGTGTCTAGACATGCACGCATCATCTTCTTAATAGTTTGTCTCTGTAATGTGCACCATTTATATCTTTTTTCTGGCCAGCCACTTTGCAGCTATGTCCTTTTATTCTTACCTTGATGTGCTGTGTTTCCTCTCCACTTTGCAGATCTAAGGAGCAAGCATATTTTACTTATGTCTATTCTTTCTCTCTTTCAATTCAATCTGCTTCTTTTGAACAAGGAATAAGTACCTTTTCCAGGACATGTTATCATCCCAGTCTATCAGGTCAATGAGTAGTTATGAGCCTCTGTTTATATTTATTTGTTGATATTTATATTTTATTTTATGTATTATCTATACTTTGTTTATGGACCAATCATCTTGTTCTTATCCATCTTTCCATATGTTTTCTCCTATAGATTTCAATCTGTTTCTTTCTCCTAGTTGTAATGTAGGTAAAATACGGACTCTGGGGCTAGACTGCCTTGCTTCAAAAATCTCAGCTCCAGTAACTACTGGGCAAATGTAGATGTTTTTCTTAAACTTTCTTAACATCTCTGATAAGAACCATCATCTATAAAGGGACCATGAGGATAATAGTAGTATTCACCATTACTTGGGATTTGGGGGGTTTTGTTGGAATTAGTATAAATGGGGCTCAAACATTTGTGCTGGACAAACTCAATAAGTGCTAGCTATTATTCTCATGGTTCCTTATTTGTTATTTCTTCTTTTTCACGTACTAGTTTATGGTTTTATGCAATGATTTTTCTTTATTCCCTTCACACTTAAGTTTAGGAGTATTTCCAATCTTTGGCTGATTTTAACAACAACAAAAAATCTTTCTTGTATTGGTCTAAACATTCCTTTCTTCACACATGCCTTCCACTGGTTGCTCTAGTTTTGCCCATCAAGACTTCAGAAGACAGAGCTGTTTCATTTTTCACATCAGTCCTTCTGAAGACAACCGTTTTATCCCCTGTGAGTGGTCTCATATGTAAACTAAATGTTTTCATTTCACCTCTCCATTTCTCCAAGAAACATTCCACCTCTGTTCTGTCATTTTCTTTGCTAGCAGGAAAGGTGAATTGTATCTTCCATGCTGATCACCTCGGGACAATACTTACTGCCCAAATGCACATACTGTATTTCACAGTTGAATGCAAAAGACGTCCAATGTCCTTGTGTTCTGGATTTTAGAAATTGCCATTTTCTTAGATTAAGAGGTTCTCACCCCTGAGGTATACAAGTAGCCTAGCCCCGAAAAGCTAAAAATTAAACTACATATTGCCTGTATTTCAGTAGGTGATGGGAAGAATAATAGAAGGTCTGAAGCTGTGATTTGCGCTGGCTAGCCAAGGATTTGCCTACACCCTACCAGGTAGTATAGTCAGCAGGAGTAGGGTCTGTAAAGGAAAGACAGGGGTGAAGAAGGGGTAAGCTGGAAAGGAGGATATAGTGGGGACCAAACAAGGAGAAAGAAACTGGAATGAGGCCAAGCACAGGAGACAAGTGCTATCTTCTCATATCAGCCAGGATCTAGCCTCAGTACACACAGCTACACTGAAATCACAATGTGAGTGACTGATTCATTTAGTGAACACTTCAAAAACTATGATTTAAATATGAGGGGTTTAGTTTGGTAAATTGAAAAGATTCTAACAAAACACTTCTACCTCTCAATGTTTAATATGTCTGGAGGGTTTTGATACTTTTTTATGTTCCTCACCAACACAGTTTCTCAGAAGAGCCCTTGGATGTTAAGGAGGTCTTCCTATGTGACTCTTGAGAATATTCCTTTTGCTTTTCTTTCTTTTTTTCTTTCTGAGAAACAGAAAGTTACATACTTTCTCTGGAATAAACGAATCAGAATGGCGAAGGGTTCTTGTTTTCAGTTCACAACTTCAACCCCCAGGGAAAGCAGACACCTCCAAGACTCTATCCTCCACTGTACAAAGCCAGTCCATTTAGCCAACACTCAGCTATTTCCTTCTTGTCCTGGGCAGTAAGATACTCCTTCAGTTTAATCAAAGTTACTGTGCTTAGAGGCAAACTAAGTCTTGTTTTGATGCACAAGGTAAGACTGACTTAACCAATTTTCCTCTGTCAACTCACCAACTTTTAGCTGCAAAATTAGATAACTTCTAAACCATTATTATATAAAGCAAAAGTATTTCTACACACACACGCACACGCACACACATACACACAATATCATTTTGTAAGCTAGGAAAGAGCTAAATGTTCTTTAATATCCACCTGTGGTGGGGATTCAAGGAGACGCTTATTCATATTCTTTATTTAAAATGTTGTTTGAATGTGCAGTTAGTTGGGGAGAGGGCACAGAGTAGTCATCCGATTCTCAGAGAGGTATTTGAAACTATTAGACAGGATGAGCCAGGAATGCTGCAGTAACGGATGAAACCTGGGATATCAGGGAGTTAGCATACCAATGTTTATTTCTCGCTCTTGAGAAATGCAGTTTGATTAAGCGGAGGGGAGGGGTAGAGGGCTCTGTTTCTCACACAGTCACTCTGGGATCCAGGCTAATAGAAACTTCACCATCTTATAGCTGCATGAATAGATCATGGCCTTCTTGGTTACTATGGCAGGGAAAAGATAGCATGGAGATCTTATTCCTGCTCTTCTGTGTTCCTTCCCAGAAGTGACACATGTCACTTCCACTTATTTTAGTCCATTGGCAACAGCCACTTATATGGTCCCACCTAACTATAACAGGGCTGGGGAGTGTAATTTTTGTACATCTATAAAGAAAGGAGAACTAGACACTGATTTTGCAAGAGAAGTTTCTACTATGGACCCTAAAGACACCTGGATTATACTAGAGGCTTATCAAATAGTTTCATCAAAAATTAATGCCTTCATTTAGTAGCTGAGACTCTGAAGGACAAGAGGCAATGCTACCTACATATGACTGATATATAAACATGTAATGGATCTGGAACTTAATTGTGGAGCTTTTGGAGTTTTGTTTTCTAGTAATATTTGTACCTGAGAACTGAGAAACATTTAAGTGCAGGGCAGGAAGCATTATTAATGATGTCTTTGGTAACATAATTCCATTTAGGAAGACATAAATGCTTTCAACAATTTACAGCATTTTAGTATTAAAAAATTCGAATCTTTTCAGACATAAAAGTGTTAAATTATTTGAATCTTTGAGTCACAGTAGAAATAGATTGCTGGCATGTGGAGCTGTTTCAAAATTACACTTGTATCATTTTGGAATTAAAGCAGAGTTGAGTGCAGGAGGAGAAGGGATTTTCAGGTCCACACATCAGGGCATTTAGCTTAGTTTTGCCAGGTTCTTTCTTCACACAAGCACCAGAGTTACCTGTCTCACCAGGTCCCTGAACTGCTCAAAACCTTCCAGCTCCCCATCAAGTTCAGTGTAAACTCCCTGGCATGCATTGCAGAGTGCTAGATCACTGAGCCGTGCCTACTTCTTCCATTTAAAGCTCTACCATCACCTGTCTCTTACTCCATTCTTTTGGAATCCCAAACTTCTTCACACAGGCTGTGATCTGTTGGCTTTGGGTATTTTATATGTATTCACTATGGAGGAAAATAATTAACAGAAGTAATAGAGTATTCTGATTACAATCCTGTTGTCAAAATAAACTTTAACTGAAATATGTTTCCTTATTTTAAGTAGAAGGAAGGAAGCAAAGGAGGGAGGAAGCAAGGAGGAAAAAGAGAAAGGGAGAAAGGCAAATTCAGGCTTGAATTTTCACAGATACATTTGGATTTCACATTCCATTTTTTAAAAGCAGGAATGTAGACTTATTAGATACAATAGGCAAAGCTCTGGGTCTTTTGTAAGTTTTTTAAAGTTTCAAATGTTAAACATTATAATAGTAACAAATGAAATCCAAAAGTATATTAACAATAATATAGTAATATTATTATGTATAGTAACATTATACTAATAATATAATTAGTAACAATTTAATAATCCTCCCTCGACTACCTCCATTTCCATTTCTTTAGGAAATCAGTAAAAATATCTGCTATTCTGTTATTCTCCACCTGTTTCCACGTTCATGTTACCAAAATATGCAAATGTATCAATAAGGACTTTATTTTTACAAGTGACGGAAAACCCAATCCCAAATTTCTTTTCTTTTTTTTTTTTTTTGGTTAGTTGGATGGAGTCAATTTGCTAGAAACATTTGTTTAAATATAGTAAATTATCCTTTTCCAGTCCCCTTGGCATTTTCCTTTTCATATATTAAGTTTCATTTATATACTTGGATCTGTTTCTGGAGTATTTTAGTCTATTCCACTCATACTTTTCTTGTACTGATGCCATACTATTTTGATCGCAGTAGTTTTGTGGTAAGTACAAATAAATGTATAGTAAGGCAGTTTCCCCTAATTATTCTTTCTAAAAAATTTCTGAGCTGTTTTTGGACATTCTTCTATATGAATTTAAAATTAATTTTGTCATTAAATCCCTCCAAATACACACACACACACACACACACACAAACCCAATAGCCTTAAGAGTTTAGCTGTTTCTAGTGTAGTTATATCTTACTGTTTTTAAACTGCATCTCTCTGATGACTAATTATGTTGAACATCTTTTCATGTGCTTATTGGCCATTAATATATATTCTTTTCTGAAGTTTTAGTTCCAGTTTTGTAAATTTTTTATTGGGTTGTTTGTCTTCTTATAGAGTTGTAAGAATTCTGTGTATTCTGAATGCAGTTCATCTCTCAAATATATGTATAATGAATTGCGGCTTGCAATTTCATTTTCTTAATGGTGTTTTGGAAGAGCAGTACTTTTAAGTTGTAATGCAATCCAACTTGTCACTTTTTCTTTTATGATGAATCATTTTTGTGTTTTGTCTAATATTTTTTTGTTGACCTAGGATTACAAAATTTTCCTCCTGTTTATTTTCTAGAAGTTTTATAGCTTTAGTTTGTATTTTAGGCTATGATTCTCTTTGAATTATTTTTGTGTATTATGTGAGGTAAATTCTGGGGTAACAAATTTCTGTCTGGCTTTGTGCCTGAGCCCCAGTTTGAAAATTTGCCTAGTATTGTCAGGCCCTCTAGAACTGGCACCCACCTTACTTTGGTCCATACATTCACATCCCTCTCCCACCTGGGAAGCAGATTTCTAGAGATGAATTCCTCCCCAGCCCCATTCTTCTCACATATTTCCTGGGGCTGATTGTTCATCTCCAGAAGGTGCCTGCTGCTTGATTCCTCTGTGCACACTCTATCTCCTTCCTCTCGGCAGACCCTGACGCTGCACGTTACAAGTTTCTGCTGCTAATTGCAATATCGCACAAGCTCTATTATCCATTGTCCTTTTCTCCAGCCGCGCTAAATATCCCCAAAACACCTCCACATGGTCTTTCCATCTAAAGCCTTCTCTGCCTCAGACTAGACATGCAATTCCAAGTGTGGCATCTTTCATTCTATGCCCTTTTGGTAATTTAAATACAACCATGGCCAGCCATGGCCAGAGTTGTAACACTAGTTCTTTATGCATGTATATGATTGCCACTTCTCCTGGGAGGCAGTATCTTACCTATTTCTATATATCTCTGATCTCCCCTGTTTTCGTTAATTTTATGTAACAACTTGACTGGATCACAAGGTGCCCTGATATTTGGCTAAACATCACTTCAAGGTGTGTCTGTGAGGGTGTTTCTGGATGAGATGAGCATTTAAATCCATAAATTGAGTAAAGCAGATTGCCCTCCCGATGTGGGTAGGCATTATCCAATCTCTTGAGGGTCTGCATAGAACAGAAAGGGGAAGGAAGGGATACTTCTCTCTCTCTCTCTTTCTCTCTCTCTGCTTGACTATTTGAGCTGGGACACTGGTCTTCTCTTGCCTTTGGACTAAAACTTACACTAACATCAGCACTCTTGGTTCAAAAGCAAGAATGTACTCCCACAATTATAACACATTCATGCATGCGTTGCCCCAGGAGCTATTTCTATTCTTCCTATTGCTTCCCTCTTTCTCTACTGCCCCAAAACAATGGAAAAACAAACATTTTGGGAAAAAATATGAATTTGCAAATAAACCTAAGTTTTATAGAGAATTTTTTTAAGACATCAAATGTTTGACAGAGTCCTCCTGCAATAAACATGAATGGTATAAAGAATAAAGTCTGTGAGACTTTATTGCATGTCCAAATTGAGGTAAATATGCAGTTGCTCACAGGCCGATTTGGTTTGAGTACCATCTATTTTCTTTAAGATAGTAGTTTTATGGGCCTGTGCTGAGACTGTCTGGTCAATTCAGAAATTTAAGAGCAGCTCAGACTTTGCTCTTTTTGACCAGGGCAAGACAACCTGCAATTCTTTGTTCTCAAAGGGCAGTACATTGCATTGTGTTCGTTACCCCAAAGCTGGCTTGCAGAGGTTATCAAGAAATACATTTTGCAAGAAAATTTCCAAGCCCTTCAACTATATAAATTACCTAGACACTTGCTCTCTACTTAGGAAAAGTACATATTTCCCCTCACAAATCAGATTGCCTTTTTCTTTTTCGATGCATTTGTTTATGTTTATTTGTTTAATTTTGGAATAGGTATCAAATTTATATAGGTCAAAAAATTTAGAATATCCATAGAATGAAATAACAGTCTTCAATCTCAGTCTTCCATCCTCCTAGTTCCCCACCACTCCCACCAATGATGAAATAGGCAAGGGCTATTGTTAGTTTCTTGCATGTCCTTCTGGAGGCTTTGTATGCATAAACAAATGAATGTGAATTTCTTTTAAAGAAAAAAGGGAGCTGGACTAAGGCGGACCACCAGTGCCTATTAGCCCAGAGCTTTCTCTGTTTTAGCACTGAAAGTGCTATGTCTTGGGAAACTTCTTAGCCCTTGGCAAACCAGGATGGTTGACTACTCCAGACCTTTTACACATTATCTGGCCCCAATATATTTTAGAGATGTGTTCATATCAGTAGCAAGATCTTCCTTATTCTTCCTCATTCTTTTCATGGCTGCATAATTTTGTGAATGCACCAGTATATATTTTAGTACCCCCCTGTTGATGGATCCTTGAGTTTTTGTTGTTGTTTTTGGTAATCTTTTACTATAATGAGTTGTGATGGAATACTGCAATGAGTAAGCCTGCTCATAAATGTACAAATGTATTCTCAGAAGTAGAACTGCCAGGTAAAAGGGAATATGCATTTGTGATTTTGATAGATATTACCAAATTACCATCTACAAGTGTTGTGCCACAGAAGTGCATGAGAATGCATCTTTCCCTACAGTCTTGCCAAGAAATACCATTCCTCTTATCAAGTTAGCAAAAATTTACAAGTTTGACATACCTATAGAGTTTGAATCTTCATTTCTTCTTTTCAAATAGGTGAGGTTGAGCTTTTGTTGACAGAGAACATTTTGTGATTTCTTTTTCTGAGAACTCTTTATATCTTCTACCCATCTTTATTTTCTATTGAGTTTTTTCCTTATGGAAAATATATTATACAGGGGACTTCACTGGTGGTCCAGTGGTTAAGACTCCATGCTTCCACAGTAGGGGGCACAGGTTCAATCCCGGGTCAGGGAACTTAGATCCTGCATGCTGCACAGCGAGGTCAAAAAAAGAAAAAAAGAAAGAAAGAAAATATATTACATGTATTAAGACATATTACAGGTATTAAGACAATATACCCTTCTTGTTGTGAGATTCAAATCATAAAGGAAAGTTTGACTATATAAAAGTTTTAACTGCATTAAAAGAATAATCAAAGTCAAAACATAAATGAGAAAAAGAAAACACAAACTTTTCTTTAGGACATATAGGCTTTGAATCATAGAAAGGCTATCCTTACTTCAAAATTATAAAGAAACTTTCTCATTTTTAAATTTAGTATTCTATGGCTTTTTAAAAAAAAATTACATCTCTGATTTTGGCATTATTCTCATGAATGGTGGGGATATAGTCCTAACAATTATTTTTCTCGTGTGTCTACCTAGTTGTCTCAGCACCATTTATTGAATCATCTGTCTTTTCCTTACTGATTTGAAATATTTCCTAATTATATACGAAATGTCTAGACCTGTTTGGGTTTTTTCTTGAAGTAATTTTCTGTTCCATTGTCCTACCTATCTATTTATGCACTGATATTGTATGATTTTAATTATCGAGGCTCTATAATATACTCTTATATTTGGTAAGGCTATTCTCATCATTACTGTTTTGTTTTCACAGAGTTTTAATGGCTATTATTGGATCTTTATTTTTTATAAAAACCTTAAACACACATAGATACATTTAAAAAATTGTTAGTGTACTTATTAAGATTTTACTACATTTATACCTTAACATAGGGAGAACTGACATGTTTATGATGCTGAATCATTTTATCTTTAATTTATGCAATTTTAAGTCTTTTGGGATGAATTTGCCTCTCACTGTTGTGGCCTCTCCCGTTGCGGCGGAACACAGGCTCCGGACACGCAGGCTCAGCGGCCATGGCTCACGGGCCCAGCCGCTCCGCGGCATGTGGGATCTTCCCAGACCGGGGCACAAACCCGTGTCCCCTGCATCGGTAGGCAGACTCTCAACCACTGCGCCACCAGGGAAGCCCTTGGGATGAATTTTTAAAGCTCTCTTTATATGCGTCTTGCACATAAATTTTAAGCTCATTTCTAAGAATTTTACCTTGATTCTACTATAATTATTCTAATCTATTTTTAGTATTACATGTAAATATTATAATGTATTAATTATTCTATTATAATGATAAAATCAAGGTAAAATTATAATTTGTTTAGTGTAATTATTTTATTATTAAAATAATTTAAAATATACTAAAATATATTTAATATATAAATTTATAATGCTATATATATCTTTCAATTGGTTATTGAAAGTGTGTGAAAACAATTGATTTTGTACTCCCAAAACTTATGCAAAATCTTATTACCTAGATAGTTTTTAATTTTTTTATAATTTTGGGTTTTCTAGGTATATAATAATACCAACTGCAATAGGGATACATTCATTTTCCCCTTTCCAAATTTTGTGCCTCTGATTTCTTTCTGTTGCATAATTGCTTTGGCTCTTTACCTACAATAAGATGTTAAATAATAATAGCAGTAGTGGAACTCTTTGTCTTGTTCCTGAATTTAGTATTTTCTCATTAATAATCATGCCGGGGTTGACATAGAGTAGTTTGTTATATAAACTATTCACCTATCCTTATTTTATTGTTTCTTTCTTATGTCTCAATAATCTTGTTGAATGTTGTCACATGCTTTTTTAGTTTGCTTGGAAATGATCACATCATTTGTATCCTGAAATATAATAATATATTACACCAATTAATTTCCTAACATGGAGACATTATGACATAACTGGGATTAAACTGTACTTGATCATAATGTATTATTCCTCTAAATTGCTGTGAAATTTTTATTGTCATAGTTGCTAATATTTTATTTAGAATTTTTGTTTTGTTTTCCCTGTATTATTATTGTATTATTAATATTACACATAGTAGCCTAGGTATCAATAAAAAATTTTGGAAAATTTCTTTTTTATTCAATGTTTTGAGTCATTTAATAGCATGGTAATTCTTCAGGATTTGGTACAAACTCCCCAGGCCTGGTAGCTGTGAAGTTGTTTCTTTGAAAAAATTCTCTATTCTTTTCCTACATAAAATTGACTTTTAAGATTGTGTATTTCATCCTGGATGAATTTTAAGTTATATTTTTTCTAGAAAATTATTTTTTTAATCCAAATATTCAGTTTATTTGTATGAAATTGCACAAAGGCTTTCTTATGATTCTTTAAATTCCCTTTGTTATTTTTTATTTGGTAGTTATACTTTTTTCTCTTTTTCCCTAATGATTATTTTATTGAGTTTCTCAAAGAACCAGTGTTTGGGTATATTTTTTAGTTCTACTCTTTTATTACTCTCTAAATTTCTGCCTTCATTTTTAAAGTCCTTTATACTTTTTTACAATGTACTTTATTGTGCTTTTTTCAGCATACTAGTCACAAGTTAATAAGTTCTTTTTAAAATTTCTTCTTTTATTGACTTAAGTGTTTAAGACTCTGTATTTTTCTCTTGGTATCAATTTTCTTGCTTTCTGTAAATTTGATTGTTCTCTAAAAATTCTGTAATTTTAATGTGTGCTTCCTCTCTTACCAATGACTGATGAGATAAAGATTTTATGTTTCCAGTTTGAAGACCATTTTTGCAAGAGGTTTAAACGGGCACCTTACACCTCGGGAAACACAAATAGTCAATGTAAATATGAAAAGTCATAAGGGTATTGTGAATTAACACAAGGAAATGCCATCATATATCTATCAGTATGACTAGTATTAAAATAAAATGATTGAAACAACCATGGTTATGGAGCAGTGCAAACTCTCAGGTGTGATTGGTGGAAGTATAATCTGGTGCAATCATATTAGAAAGGAGTTTGACAATATCTACTAACATTAAACATACACATACCCAATGACCTGGCAGTTCCACTTGTAGTTATACACACCAGAAATAGGCACCAGCCATGGATGAGAATATTCATAGGTCTTATTAATATTACACATAGTAGTCCAAAATAAAATGCAACAAAAATGTCCACCACAATGAAATGAATAAACTATTCATTGAATAGTATACAGCACTAGAAATGAATGAACTACAGCTATATATTAAACATAGATAAATCTCACAAACATAACATTGTCCAAAAGAAGCTGTATGATTCCAATTATGCAAGCTTCAGTAACAGTGAGTATTAAACTATTGTGTTTAAGGATTATTCTAAGATGGTAAAAGCAAGGAAGTGATTGCCATATAAGTTGGGATATTAGTTATATTTAAGAAGAACAAGAAGGTTGCAGTTAGGAACAAACATGCAGAGAGCATCTGAAATGCCAGCAATGTTCTATTTGTTGATGAGGCTTACGGGTCCATGAGTGGTTTTTTTTTATAATAATTGTTCTATGCATTTTTGGTATATGTGTTTTATTTCAAGATAAATACCTTTAACAAACACTTATGGAATACCCAATGTTCCAAACACTTTGCTAGTATCTGCATAGCTAGATATGAAGGCACAGTCCTCGTGCTAGAAAAGTCTATGATCTGCTGGGAGGCCAGTGTGAAAAGAGACAATGTGGTGAGGGTTATGAAGGAGGAGTTGGATGCTGTGTGAGTACTGGTTTCTTATAGTTAATTCACTACCAAAGGAACTTGGGAGGATTATATGGAAAAGATGTCTTTGAGCTGGACTGTGAACATTGAGGAGTTTATGTTATTTTTCCTGATTATGTATCAACAAAAAAGCCTGAAGAATCATACAAACATAAAATGGAAGATAAAAATCACCTACCATCTCACCTCTCAGAGGTTGTCATTAAAGAAAAAAGCTGGTATATTTTCTTCCAATCTTTTTTCCATGCATTTGTCCATCAGTCATTGTCTGACCAACAATATTCTTTGATAATAGAGATTCAGCAATGAAAAAAAACAGGTAAATGAGTGTATATTATATTGTATGTATTAAGGGGGGCATGAAGAACTACAGACAATAAATATTTAAACAAAAGGACCAAGAAAAGTTTTGATACTAACAAGTGGAGAAAAAGATGAAATGAAGTGCTGGCTCCCGGAGGGGGAGGTAGGGGGTGAAGGTTTGCCTTCACCAGCAGGCTCAGGAAGTCATTCTGAATCAGGAGTGTTTGCAGTGAGATCTGAATGATAAGGAGGAAGCCCTGAGAAGATCTTGGAGAATAGTATCTAAGTAGAAAGCACAGCAGGTACAAAGTCCCTGAAAAAAAGATGTGAAAGCTGATGTTTCACTTAACACATGCCATGAATATTTCCTATCATGAGTAATTCTCCTTAAAAACATCACTTTTCTTGTGGTCTCATGGGATTTCATCATATGACTGCACCATCATTTATTTGTTCTTAATCCTCGGAAATTTGAACTGTTTCTAAATGTCTACTATCATAAATATCACTCTACGGGACAGTCTAGGTCATAAATCTGTATGCAATCCTTGTTTATTCCTTTGCAATAATTCACAGTAGCAGGAGCAAAAATTTACATTCTGAAGGTTTTTCCATCTAGCAACTTGTCCTGCAGCAAATATGTTAGACCTTGTTAGAAATGGTGAGTAAAAGCATCTGTTTTACTGCAAATTCACCAATATTGGGTTACCATTACTAACGACAGCAACAGCAGCACCAAAATATTCACCTACTTGAAAGGCAAAGAAATTGTTCACATTATTATTTAATACTTGCCCATTTTTCCATCAGAATGTTTTTGTCCAATTACAAAAACTCTGTGTTTATTATATATATGGAATATATGGAAATATTTTTTCCCAAAATTAAATGGCATATAATTTTTAGGATGTTAATTTTATATAACTAAATTACATTTAATTAACTAATATTTTCCTTTGTGGCTTACTATTTTTTGCATGTTTTTGATTAGTCACACATTCCCATCCCTAAATGAAATGAATATGTATCTATACTTTTAATATTTTTAACACTTTATTTCTAATCCATGCAAAATTTAGTTTGGTATATGGAATGAACTACATATCTGCCATCACTATTTACTCAGGCTTATTTTCCAAACAATTTATTGAGTCACTTTTCATTTTTCTGATTTGAGGTGCCACTTCAGAGAATATATGCAATATTTTTCATATAGATTCTGGGGTCTCTTTCTGGGCATTCAAGGTTAGTTCATTGATATGTTTATCTATCACCAGATCATCACTGTTTTAGTTTCAGTGCTTTTGTAATACAGTTTAATATCTGGAAGTGCAGGACGCTCCTTATAGCTATTACTTCTCAAAATTGTTTTGAGGAAACAAATATGTTCATAACTGCTGGTGGAAATCTGAGTTGGCATGTCCTCAGTAGAGGGAAATCTGGCATTAGCTATCAAAATCACAAATGCCCATTCACTGGGTTGGACCCAGATTCTGTGGAGCTGAAGCATATATTGTGGGATTCCTCTTTAAGGAAAACACATATACACACACACACACACTATTGCTAATACAAATGAAGTGTGATAGTGAATGCTTATTTAGAATGAGAAAAGAAAAACATAGCAATTTATCCATTTTCTAAAGCTCATAAATACCACAAACATCACAAAATCCAGAAAAAAATCACATGATATTTTTAAGAATTAGCTGTCAGATACATTCTATTACTTTTTTTTCTTTCTGCAATATTTTTCTATAGCAAGAATAGATTTTTCAATATTGCCTATAGAGAAAAGAAAGATAATTCAGTCTCTTCTAGCATGACTGATCATAAGTTGTTGTTATTATTGTTTCATCTTCACAACATTTCGTAGGTAATGTGATATGAATGTCAAATTTGGGAAAGTCTCTCCAGGATGAGCAGTAAGATTTCAGGGCTGTTTTCTTTATATTAGACTCTTCTTAGATACTCTAATTGATGATAACCATTAGCCAGTTTCTTGTCAATGCCCACGTTTTAGTGGGATATTATGAGTTTTATATTGTCTTCACCACAAACAGTATTTCATGGGCTTCCCTGGTGGCGCAGTGGTTGAGAGTCCTCCTGCTGATGCAGGGGACACGATCTTTCGGGAAGATCCCTCATGCCGCGGAGCGGCTGGGCCCGTGAGCCATGGCCGCTGGGCCTGCGCGTCCAGAGCCTGTGCTCCACAACGGGAGAGACCACAACAGTGAGAGGCCCACGTACCGCAAAAAAACCCAAAAAACAAAACAGTATTTCATGGCAAATCAGCAACCCCCCAAAATAAACAAACACAATGAATGATTACTTTATGATTGCATACTCTGCATTATTGAGTATATTCCTCACAGGAAAACATTTCCAATTTGTCTTGGCATTGCATCTAGACATGGTGTCTTACTTTTTTTTTAATTTAATTTTTTTATACAGCAGGTTCTTATTAGTCATCAATTTTATACACATCAGTGTATACATGTCAATCCCAATCGCCCAATTCATCACACACACCCCAACCCCCCACCGCTTTCCCCCCTTGGTGTCCACACGTTTGTTCTCTACATCTGTGTCTCAATTTCTGCCCTGCAAACCAGTTCATCTGTACCATTTTTCTAGGTTCCACATATACTTGTTAATATACGATATTTGTTTTTCTCTGTGACTTACTTCACTCTGTATGACAGCCTCTAGATCCATCCATGTCTCAACAAATGACCCAATTTCGTTCCTTTTTATGGCTGAGTAATATTTCATTGTATATATGTGCCACATCTTCTTTATCCATTCGTCTGTCGATAGGTATTTAGGTTGCTTCCATGACCTGGCTATTGTAAATAGTGCTGCAATGAACATTGGGGTGCATGTGTCTTTTTGAATTATGGTTTTCTCTGGGTATACGCCCAGTAGTGGGATTGCTGGATCATACGGTAATTCTATTTTTAGTTTTTTAAGGAACTCCCATACTTTTCTCCATAGTGGCTGTATCAATTTAAATTCCCACCAACAGTGCGAGAGGGTTCCCTTTTCTCCACACCCTCTACAGCACTTGTTGTTTGTAGATTTTCTTACGGTGCACATTCTAACTGGTGTGAGGTGATACCTCATTGTAGTTTTGATTTGCATTTCTCTAATAATTAGTGATATTGAGGAGCTTTTCATGTGCTTCTTGGCCATCTGTATGTCTTCTTTGGAGAAATGTCTGTTCAGGTCTTCTGCCCATTTTTGGATTGGGTTGTTTGTTTTTTAATATTGAGCTGCATGAATTGTTTATATATTTTGGAGACTAATCCTTTGTCCATTGATTCATTTGCAAATACTTTCTCCCATTCTGAGGGTTGTCTTTTCATCTTGTTTATGGTTTCCTTCACTGTGCAAATGCTTTGAAGTTTCATTAGGTCCCATTTGTTTATTTTTGTTTTTATTTCCATTACTCTAGGAGGTGGAGTTTTATAGTGTCTAAAAGAGTTTTATAGTGTCTGGTCTTACATTTAGGTCTCGAATCCATTTTGAGTTTATTTTTGTGTATGGTATTAAGGAGTGTTCTAATTTCATTCTTTTACATGTAGCTGTCCAGTTTTCCCAGCACCACTTATTGAAGAGGCTGTCTTTTCTCCATTGTATATCCTTGCCTCCTTTGTCATAGATTTGTTGACCATAGGTGCGTGGGTTTAAGTCTGGGCTTTCTATCTTGTTCCATTGATCTATGTTTCTGTTTTTGTGCCAGTACCATATTGCCTTGATTACTATAGCTTTGTAGTATAGTCTGAAGTCAGGGAGTCTGCTTCCTCCAGCTCTGTTTTTTTCCCTCAATACTGCTTTGGCTATTTAGGGTCTTTTATGTCTCCATATAAATTTTAAGATTTTTTTGTTCTACTTCTGTAAAAAATGCCCTTGGTAATTTGATAGTGATTGCATTGAATCTGTAGATTGCTTTGGGTAGTATAGTCATTTTCACAGTATTGATTCTTCTAATCCAAGAACATGGTATATCTCTCCATCTGTTGGTTTCATCTTTAATTTATTTCATCAGTGTCTTAGAGTTTTCTGCATACAGGTCTTTTGTCTCCCTAGGTAGGTTTATTCCTAGGTATTTTATTTTTTTTGTTGCAATGGTAAATGGGAGTGTTTCCATAATTTCTCTTTCAGATTTTTCATCATTAGTGTATAGGAATGCAAGAGATTTCTGGGCATTAATTTTGTATCCTGCAACTTTACCAAATTCATTGATTAGCTCTAGTAGTTTTCTGGTGGCACTTTTAGGATTCTCTATGTATAGTATCATGTCATCTGCAAACAGTGACAGTTTTACTTCTTCTTTTCCGATTTGTATTCCTTTTATTTATTTTTCTTCTCTGATTGCTGTGGCTAGGAGTTCCAAAATTATGTTGAATAATATTGGTGGGAGTGGACATCCTTGTCTTATTCCTGATCTTAGAGGAAATGGTTTCAGT
Organism: Aethalodelphis obliquidens; assembly: GCF_003676395.1. Classification (NCBI taxonomy): domain Eukaryota; kingdom Metazoa; phylum Chordata; class Mammalia; order Artiodactyla; family Delphinidae; genus Aethalodelphis; species Aethalodelphis obliquidens. Next base: position 3,215,530 of record NW_020838024.1, on the reverse strand, counting down.
TTTTCAGCACTGAGAATGATATTTGTCATATATGGCCTTTATTATGTTGAGGTAGGTTCCCTCTATGCCCACTTTCTGGAGAGTTTTTATCATAAATCGGTGTTGAATTTTGTCAAAAGCTTTTTCAGCATCTATTGAGATTATCATATGGTTTTTATTCTTTAATTTGTTAATATGGTGTATCGCATTGTTTGATTTGCATATATTGAAGAATCCTTGCATCCCTGGGATAAATCCCACTTGATTATGGTGTATGATCCTTTTAATGTGTTGTTGGATTCTGTTTGCTAGTATTTTGTTGAGGATTTTTGCATCTATATTCATCAGTGATATTGGTTTGTAATTTTCTTTTTTTGTAGTACCTATTGTGTCATTTAAAGCTTCTGTTTACTTATTTATTTTTATTTTGGATAGTCTGTCTATTGATGTAAGTGAGGTGTTAAAGTCCCCCACTATTATTGTGTTATTGTTGATTTCCTCTTTTATAGCTGTTAGTAGTTGCCTTATGTATTGAGGTGATCCTTTGTTGGGTGCATATATATTTATAATTGTTATATCTTCTTCTTGGATTGATCCCTTGATCATTATGTAGTGTCTTTCCTTGTCTCTTGTAACATTCTTTATTTTAAAGTCTATTTTATCTGATATGAGTATTGCTACTCCAGCTTTCTTTTGATTTCCATTTGCATGGAATATCTTTTTCCATTCCCTCACTTTCAGTCTGCATGTGTCCCTAGGTCTAAAGTGGGTCTCTTATAGACAGCATATATATGGGTCTTGTTTTTGTATCTATCCAGCAAATCTGTGTCTTTTGGTTGGAGCATTTAGTCCATTCACGTTTAAGGTAATTATTGATATGTATATTCCTATGACCATTTTCTTAATGGTTTTGGGTTTGTTTTTGTAGGTCCTTTTCTTCTCTTGTGTTTCCCACTTAGAGAAGTTCCTTTAGCATTTGTTGTAGAGCTGGTTTGGTGCTGCTGAATTCTCTTAGCTTTTGCTTGTCTGTAAAGCTTTTGATTTCTCCATCGAATCTGAATGAAATCTTTGCCAGGTAGAGTAATCTTTGTTGTAGGTTCTTCCCTTTCATCACTTTAAGTCTATCATGCCACTCCCTTCTGGCTTGTAGAGTTTCTGCTGAGAAATCAGCTGTTAACCTTATGGGAGTTCCCTTGTATGTTATTTGTCATTTTTCCCTGGATGCTTTCAATAATTTTTCTTTGTCTTTAATTTTTGCCAGTTTGATTACTATGTGTCTCGGCGTGTTTCTCCTTAGGTTTATCCTGTATGGGACACTCTGTGCTTCCTGGATTTGGGTGGGTACTTACTTTACCATGTTAGGGAAGTTTTCAACTATAATCTCTTCAAATATTTTCTCAGGTCCTTTCTCTCTCTCTTCTCCTTCTGAGACCCCTATAATGTGAATGTTGTTGTGTTTCATGTTGTCCCAGAAGTCTCTTAGGCTGTCTTCATTCTTTTCATTCTTTTTTCTTTATTCTGTTCTGCAGCAGTGAATTCCACCATTCTGTCTTCCAGGTCACTTATCCGTTCTTCTGCCTCAGTTATTCTGCTATTGATTCCTTCTAGTGTAGTTTTCATTTCAGGTATTGTATTGTTCATCTCTGTTTGTTTGTTCTTTAATTCTTCTAGGTCTTTGTTAAACATTTCTTGCATCTTCTAGATCTTTGCCTCTATTCTTTTTCTGAGGTCCTGGATCATCTTCACTATCATTATTCTGAATTCTTTTTCTGGAAGGTTTCCTACCTCCACTTCATTTAGTTGTTTTTCTGGGATTTTATCTTTTTCCTTCATCTGGTACATAGCCCTCTGCCTTTTCATCTTGTCTATCTTTCTGTGAATGTGGTTTTTGTTCCACAGGCTGCAGCCTTGTCATTCCCATTTTGTCTTACTTTTAAACTCTGTACTATTTAGATATTTCTCATAATCAGCCTATGAATTTTAGAAACATAAATGACAACTTTTGTATTTTGAAAGAAGAGTTTACTTATATACACTTATAGTTACAGTAGAAACCCTTAGTGTTACCTCTATTCTACTTCTCTTTGTTTTTTGTTTGTTTGCTTCCCTGTGTTTAGTGTGGCAATATGGATGGAAAATAACTAGTATTTCATTCCCTTGTGGTTGCCCTTAATTTTGCCAAATACAAAGTTAAACTAAACGTATATTTCTGTAATTTTCAATCTACAGTAACTTTTCCTTTTTCATTTATAAGTGATAAGAAGTTTAGCATGGATTTCTCTTGCTCTGTTTTCTCTACCCTTCTTTATTTCCCAGTATTACTTATTTAATCTGGAGCTGTGAGTCTGCTTACACTCAGTATTTTATTTTTCATCATAAAATCTTCTTTAAGAATCAGTTTGGTTGCTTGCATACAGTGCCTAACCAGCCTGCAGTGCACCCTGTCAGTGGCGCTGCCATCCCCTGGCTGTAACCATCACACTGTGCTTCCACTGACCCCCAATTCCCATGCCACACTCTATGTCCCCAAAGCCACCCAAGGAGCTCTGCCTAGTATCTAGGCTGGAAATGTGTCTGAATAACACACTCCTCCAGTTCGCAACCAATAAATGTCCCAGCTCTCTTGCCCCTTGGGTTCCGTAACTCTTGGGCATTCAAGTTGCAGCGTTTGTCAAAATTTCCCTGTGGGATTAAACTTCACTCTTATAGTAACTGGCTTGATGACTCACCTTGTACTGGTTACTTTCCTTTTCTCATTCCTCTACACGTTTCTCAGCATCCCAAATAAAATACTTGCTCTCAAATCCACGCCTCAGGGTTTACTTCTGGGGGCATTCCATCTAAACACAGATTTTGAATATTTATACTTAACTCTATATTTTTAATGTCTTTCAGTGTTCACTGGTAGACTATAAATAAAACAATTTTTCACATTCTTGATACCCTTGATTTTGATTAATTTCTTAGCCAGCTAGAGCACATTTTAAATAGTTACCCTTGCCACCCAACCCCAAAGAATGTACGAAGGGCATATTTTTTCGTTACTTGAGGGTGTTTGAATGGATTTCTCTTGCCTTGGTAGACAACAATTTAACCAGGGATAGGTACCCCCACATTTCCCCACAAATATCCATTAACCATGTTCTGGAATGATCTTCCATCTTTTAGTGTTGATGGTTATCTAAGTTCAGGATGATTTTTATTCCTTTGCAGCAGTTTTAAACAAAATTATTTTTGTATCTAGCTAAGTATAGGATTTTTCTTTACTCTTAAAAACATTTCCAGTATACACTTAAATATGAATCTACTCCCATTCGTGTTATATAGAACTGTGTGTGGCCATTGTTTTTCTTCTTTAATCTTAAACATATTTTTTACAAGGATGATTAAGTTCATGGAACCTTCTGCTCTGCGCCTCAATGCTTTCCCACCCCACCCCCCGCCCCCTGTGACGTTCTGCAGTTCTTTGGTGGGGGTGGAGGGTATCTTTACCTCTATTTTAATAAGAATTTGGGAGGAGGTCTTTCAGGACTGACTGATCTGCCACAGGGCTGGCTTCCTGGTGTGTGACCTCGAGGTCCCACTGGGCCCTGCTCTGAGAAGGGACTGACATAGGGGTCAAGGCTGAGCATGGAAATTCTGAACAATTTTATCTTTGAATTTGTGTTTGTTAAGTAAAGGCAGATGGGTCAATGGCACATGCGCCAGAGGTCCTGCCTCTTACAGCTTTCCCAGCGCATCACGTGATTTCCGGCCGACCACTTCCACGCCCCTCCCAGAGATCACTGTTGCCCCTGCCCCGGTGGAATCCTGGGCTCCAGGTTGGGGGTGGGGTAGGCGCAGGAGCTTTGCGTGTTGTGTCACAGTATGGGCCCTGGGCGCCCGTGGGGGTCTGTAATCAGCCCACGATAGTCCTGTGCCTGAGAAAGCCAGTTAACAGCAGATAAAAAAGCACCATACAGGTGTAGACAGAGAACTGCAGGAGAAAGTCAAATACCTCTTGTCCTGCTTTTCTGAATGAGGAGACCCATTTTCATTTTGCACTGGGTCCTGCAAATTATGCCCCCGGCTGGGTAGGGCCATCGCAGAGACTGTCCTCCTCAATACTAACTTGATTCCTACAGAGAATGGTCCCTGAATCATAACTATTAACTGCACTGTCTTGCGATGCCTCACTCTGTATCATAGTTTGCTCTACATTTGACCGGTCTGCTTCTTCTAGTACCTTTTTCCATTGTCCTTCACATGAGATTGTGTGAATTAAGTACATTTCTTCCTTTTCTGTTCTTTCTTCCATCCTTTCTCACATGTCCATACGCAAAAAGCACTCATTAATCAAAGAGGAAAGGGAGAAATAAAGGGATGAGTGAAGGCACAAAGAAGCAGGCAGCGTCTTTGTCACTGGTATTGTTTTGGGCATGTTATTTATTGGTTTTCAGTGTTTATGGTAGCTTTTTCCGGTAAGGCCAGGAAACTTTTATTTGGTATGTCTTCAAAAAGTGTCTTGGATAAGAAATTTACTTGCTAGACAGTGGACTATTTCTGCAAAAAAGGATTCATCTATTCAGATTTTGATTAAAGCCTTTATGACAGTGTTCACAGACTTTTTGATAAACACTTTAAGGCAATTGGTTGCTAGTCACTTCTGTCGCTTTAAATTGGTGATCATCATAGTCCATAACTATGCAAAGTGTTTTGTATTCCCAAACCAGACGTGTTTGTTCTTTTCTTGATAAAAGATTCTGTTTGTATAGTGTCTCTAGAATTTTTTAGTTTTGCTGTAAAGATATGCAGCCATATTTAATAGACACATAGCCTTACTGCATATTGATATTCGGGAAATGGTCAGGTAATTCTTCCAATGTAAACCAGGGTACACAAATTCAAGCACTGGCAGGGTAACGTTTCTAAGATTGTTTTCAATTTTATTCCCAAATCATGTGAATTTCTCCGTGGCTAAATAATCTAAAACTTATTTTTCTATTATAAAGTAAAAAGCAACTTGGTTCATTTAGCTGAGTGGATGTGCTCATGATCTGTTAGCACTATGACCCAGCTTTCATTTGATGCCATTTTTATCTGCAGCTTCAAATGGGCCAGCCATTTGAAATTAAGCTACTCTCACTCCTTCCATAATTGCTGAAGCAGTATAACACACTATTATCAGAGAAGCTCTCGTACTAAGTGGATTTTGATGTATGTGTGTATTTTCTATGGAAGAGGGCAGAGAGATGACCAGGGAAGTGATCTAAGTACCTACATTTATTCGGACTGAATTTGATAGTACTTTTGTGGCTTATTTCAATCTTTTCTCCGCTGGAATTTTCCAGTGCCACAGAACTACCACATATATAGCATAGTGGCTGTCACTGGAGAGGATCTCTTTGTGGTTTGAAGGATCTCGTTAAGACAGATTTAAAATGTATTTATATTTATTAAACATTCCTTTAAGCATTACAATTTATTATATTTAAAAATAATTACCCAATCACCCAGTAATATCATCAGCAATTTATACCTCAGTCAACACAGCAAAAGCAGTAGCTCAAAGATGGGGAAATACAAACACCAGCCAAGGAACCTGAATTAGCCTACAATTCATGGTCTTAGGCTGCAAACTATTAGTTGCAATATTATTCTTCTAGGAAAAATTCCAAGAAAGTTTTGAATGAAAACATGATTAAATGCCTTTGTATTCGGATCCATAGCTAAATGTTGTTACATTTTATCTAACTACATTTTAAAAGTCAAAACCTCTTTGGGTGCTTACCTCTATGCTTTATTTATCCTTGCCTCCCTAATGACTAGCAGAATGTTTGGAACTAATGTATATTTGAATAATATAACATGATTTAAAAAGTACTTTGAGATAAATTAGCTTCATCCTCACAAAGCCATATAAGTAGATTCCTGTGATATTATACAATCATCATTTTACAGATGAGGAAACTGAACATCAGAGAAGTTATTTGCCCAAGACCACACATAGTAAGAGGGTGATGAGACTTGACCAATTCAAATCTTCTCATTTCTAGCCACCAGCTTTTCTTTTTTTTCTTTCTCTTTTAGAGGTGAGGGGAGATAAAAAGCAATTCCCAACTGAAATTAAAATCAATTTGAATCAAGTGATCAAAGACAACATTTCTTTTACATAATATGAACAAATTTGGGACTAATGCCAAATCAAAGATTTGGTTGAAGACTATCCAGTAATTTATGATTAACACAGTAATTTTCCCTGAAATAAGCTTTAAAGTTAAAACAGACTTTACTGAGGTATAACAAATATACAAAAAATATACAAATATACAAAAAATATACAAATCATATACATACAGCTCAATAAAATATTCACATTTGTGTGACCAGCACCTGCCTCAAGAAATAAAACATTGCCAGCATCCCAGAAGGTTCTTCATGCCCTTCCAGTCATGCCCATTGGGCTTTTCTACTGCTTCTCAGTAGGAACACATTCTACCACATGCTCCATGGAATAGTGGAGGCTCACGTCTCCAGATGGGATGGTTACTCTCTTTGGATTGGTGAACAACAGATCATGAGAACTAATTCCATGTGGTCTGACCATAATCTCAGAGCCATTTTTTTATTCCTCTTTTCCTTCACCCTCCATACTCAATCAGTTACCAAATCCAATTAATTCTCCTTTCTAAATATCTTTGACAATTATACCCTTCTTACCACGATCATTGGTCCATCCTAACTCAGCCTTTGTTATATTTCCCTGGGATGAGGTTAATAGTCTCCTTACCCATCTCTGCCTCTAGAGTCTTGCCCATCCTTGTCTTTCATTCAGTATCTACTACTTGTCAAATAGGACACTAGGTAACAGAGAATCACAGGTGAATAAGAAACATCTCTGACCCTTCATAAGATTTCACTGTCTAGCAGGGAAGACAGTGAACACAGAAATAGATCATTTTAACCCAATGTTGTAAGTGCAATGACAGAAATACACATAATGTGCCATCAGAAGGCAGAGGGTATCTTAAAATTGCTACCAGGTTTTCTTTCCAAATCACAGATTTGATCTTAAAATCCTTCCATTGTTACCACTTGTTTACAGCAGAGGTTGTAATCACAAATGCCAATGGAAGTCCAGCAGGTATAAATCTTTCTGAAGTGGGCAGGTATTGTACAACAGTGAGTGGTGGAGGGTTAGGAAATTGTGGTGGGCTGGTGAGAACAGGCTAGACTATGGCAACAGAAGCTACTCAGCTCTAACCATTTGTGGTCAAGTGAGGTCGAATGTGGTCAAATCATCTGTTTTAAATTTTTCATTGTTGCTATTTTTTTCCCAAGTGAAGCTGTAAGTCTAGAATTTTATGTTAGTTCTCCAAATTTTTAAGAAGTTTTAAATTTTGTAATTCAAATTATAAACAAAACACAATAAAACAACAACATAAAAACCCCTAATACACACAAAAATACTATGAGAGCCAACTAAAACACCTCAGCAGGCCTCTAGTTTGTGACTTTTGGCCTATGAGAAAGTCAAAACTTTTTAGGAAGACATCCAAGACTGTGCATAATCTGGACCCAATCTACTTTTCCATTTCAACTTGTAGGTCACCCCACACAAAGCACAGTGTGGTTTCTGGAACACACCTGCCATGCTCATGTCAAATGTCTTTGGTCTCTGTCTACAATGCCCTTCTGCCTTCCCTCATCAACCTGGTGAAATTCCACTCCCCTTCCAATCTACATGTCAAGGGAGTATGTAAGGCTCCCTTGCATACTCAAGCTGTAACTCACTTCTTCCTTCTTTTCTCTTCTGGAACATTTAATTCCCACTACCAGTAGAATACTTGTATCTGGTTCAAAATTCCACCAGTTCTGAGTTTTTTCCCTTGGTTTTAAATTCTCTCTTTATTTCTTCACCCAAAGATCTTATTTTCCTTCCCTTAAAGCTTAGTTATATATATATTTAAAGGTCTGTGATATTTTATGCAGTATTCAAAATTGAGTGGCATGAAGTTTAGCTGTGTCACCTCAAGTCCGCTCTATGGCTAGAATCTATTTTTTCCCACGTATTGATATTCTAGAACACCCTGTTAATGGTTGTATTAGTTTCCTATTGCTGCCATAACAAATTATCTCAAGATTCATGGCCTAATACAAATTTATTATTTTTCAGATTAGAAGTCTCTCATTGGTCTTAATGGACTACATAAAGGTGTCAGTAAGGCGGCATTCCCTTCTGGAGGCTCTAGGGGAGCCTGTTCACAGCTGCCAGAGGCCACCCGAAGTCATGGTTTCTGGAGTCATGGTTTGCTTTCTCTGTGTTTGGAGCCAGCAACAGTGGGTTGAGCAGTTCTCACCTGGCAAAATTCTAACTTCCTTTTTGGCATCCCTCTTCTGCCTTAAGGACCCCTGTGATTACGTTGAGCCCATACGAATAATCCAGGATAATCTCTCTATTTTAAGGTCAGTTGATTAGCACCTCTAATTCCATCTGCATCTTTAATTCCTCTTTGCCATATAACTTAATGTATTCATAGATTTTGAGGATTATGACATGGACAACTTTGAGGGGCCATTATTATGCCCACCACATCATCTTCTAATGGCAATTTATTCTAACATCATGGAAAGTATATTGAACAAAGAAAAGCAACTCTCAACCTCCTATCTTTATAAAACTCAAATCAATAAGGTAGTGAAAAATGGTTTCTTTTCCCAACTGACCTTTGCTGGACGTTACAGACTAGGTGTATGTAGAAAAGACCATCAGTCCATGCAGGTATCTATGAGATCAAATATATGTTGGTTCAAAAGAACAACTGACATGATCATAACTAATTTTAAAACTTTATTCATTTCCCACTTTTAATGGTAACCAAAGACATTTATTCTGCAAACCTATGAATAGAAAAGCTCAATCAAAAACCAGACATTTCTGTTGAATACATGCTTGTAGTATTAATCTACAATGAAATTTGACATATAAGCCATTTTTTTTATGTTTTAAGGAAATGTCACTAACCTTATTGATGATTAGATTTTTCACATGGTCTATCCTTATGTCAATAATGCCCTTTGCCAAAGTCTCCAGACTGTTACATACCTATGTTATAATAACTTGCTTGTGTCTGAATGGAGTTTCTACATCCTTTTCCAGCATCTCTGAGGCTATCCTCAATCATAAGTAGCAGACAGCATATAGTCCTTTCCATGCTGTATATTTTATGGCTTCAGTGGACAAGGTAATTTTAGCCATTACTGAAAAAAATTGAGGCAAAAGTTACACGAAGACTAGCCAAATCATAACACTAAGACAATAACTTTGGCTCCAGTGGCTGCCATTGTCCAAAACAAAAGGCAAAGGTTAGGTCAGCTACTTTGAGCCAATGGAGATGGAAAGCGTCATACTAAAGTTTCTACCTTGCACGTACATTTTTCTTTCTTCTTATAGAAGGAACCAAAATAAGTTACATGGGTCCTGCAGAAATCAGATGATGTCTGGGCCATAAGGCAATCAGCTGTCGTTGGCTGCTATAATTGAAAAGAAGGATGCAGAATGTTAGGGAACAATCTTCTAACTGATGGTGCATTTTAAAGGTCCATCCTGACCTCATTGGAACATGCCATTTTGATGCCAGCCTAATGAAAACAAATAAAATGCTGCAATTCTTCTCCATGTGGGCAGCTGTAGACCTAATAAACACCTAGGTTTAGAAGAAATCAGAAAACTTGTATCAGAAGCTTTGCTTGACCTTGGTTATTGAGGTCATGTGTGGCTTTGGCATCATCATTTAAATGTTCCAAACAAATGAGAATATGGGCAGACTCAGAAGTCTCATGCAGAGTTTAAACTCATCCTACTCACAAGATTTATGTTTTTGTTTTTTTAAGTTAAAAACCACAAACTCTTTAATAGAGCTCATCTTTTTAAAGCAACTACAGAATGTCTTATTTGACATGAGCTCCAGAGAGAGGAAAAGAAAGAAAGGAAAAAGGAATCAAAATCAAATCAAAGTATTATTAAGAAAAAACTCTCAAATTGTTGCAATAAGCAGGTGATTTCAGTACATATTAACCAAGTGTAAATATTGTGTTAAAGTCATATCAGCTCTTACTTACTGGCTGTCCAAGGCAGCCCTGAGGCCAATGTGGTAGAGGCTTCCCAAGCGTGAGTTTGCATGTTTGTGTTTGCATCTCTTTTTTGCCCATGAAGTTTAGAGAGTTAGGAATAAGTGGCACTGAATAGACTGTGATATGTTCTCTTAACTTTTAAGAACACTGTTCATTTCTGTTTTGACATTTTTCTCAGCCTTTCCTAGAAAAATAAGAGCGTTCTCCCTCCCCCATCCCACATCCTTCCCCTCTCCCTACTCTCTCCCTCTCGTTTGCTACACTTTCCCCTATAACTTTCCTCCTTCCACATTCCCTGTCAACATGAAAATCTAATTTCCCAATTGCTCCATTCATACCCTTTTACACATGTACTGCTTCCATGAGTTCTTTTTTTCTTAAACAAGAATACAAGTGACTTTCAAAAAATTAGAGGACTTGAAGGGTCCTTCAGAGACCATTTGGTGAAGTCTATGCTTGTGCCTGAGGCCATGCTATGCACATCCTACTGCGGTCAGATGAAGAGCTATTCTGTTTTGAACAACCTGCAGAGAAGGAAATTTTATCTTACACTTATTGATGCTAGCTGCTTATCAAATCCATGTTCCTTTGTTCTTTTTGGGCAAGAATATATTTCTCACTTTCACTTGCAGTTAGGTATATCCCTGTGACTGACCTTTAGCCGGGGAACATGGGTAGAAATCAGTACCACTCACAGGCCTAGACCATGTAAACTTGTCATAAGGGCACCTCCATACTCCTCCTCTTCCTTCTGGTGAGGGTAGAGATGAGCCCCAGGATGACCCTGGAATCAGCCTGTTGGTGGTGACAGAGCTTCCGTCATCCTGCATCTCTGAGTGATTGTGTGGAAGACTCTCAACCAACTTTTGTTCACCCCCCCACTAGTAAACATGAGTAAGAAATGCATTTCTAAGTGTCCATCAACAGATGAATGGATAAAGAAGATATGGTATATATATACAGTGGACTATTACTCAGCCATAAAAAAGAACAAAATTTTGCCACTTGCAGCAACATGGATGGACTTGGAGGGCATACAAAGTGAAATAAGTCAGACAGAGAAAGACAAATACTGTTTGATATCACTTATATGTGGAATCTAAAAAATACAACAAACTAGTGAATAAAACAAAAAGAAACAGACTCACAGATACAGAGAAGCAGCTAGTAGTTGCCAGTGGAGGGGGGGAGGGGCAATATAGGGGTCGGGGAGTGGGAGGCACAGACTATTGAGTGTAAGATAGGCTCAGGGATGTATTGTACAACATGGGGATATAGAGCCAATATTTTGTAATAACTGTAAATGGAAAGTAACCTTTAAAACTGTAAAATAATTTTAAAGTTTTTAAAAAATACATATCTATTGTTTTCAGGCCATTATACATTTCTGGCTTTATTTGCCGTAGGAACTAGCATTATCCTAAATAATACAATAGTATCTTAAAAGTAAAACTGTCATCCTGTGAAGCATGTGTATAATTTCATTCCACTGACCCAAGCTTATGAAACCAATGCTGTCTCTTTGATGTCCTGGATACTTCTGCTGATAGTTTAAAAGGCTTTGTGACCCTCTTTCTTACTGTCCTAACTTCACTTTTATGTTACGTATGTGTTTTAACGTCTGTACAGAATCCACTCTTTTCTTATTGAATTCCCTATCATTATTTATTTCAAAGCCACCACCACTATTTCCTTTTAAGAGTTTTTCAGTGGCATTTGAATTTATTATACATAATTAAATTATCTCTTTTCTCATTTGTATGTTAGGGTTGGGTAGAAGTGTGAAGAGTAACTTTTTTTCATGTGGAATCACAAGTGTATATGCTAAGTGACTTGAGATAGAAAAAATTGCCCACTTTCTTACTTGGCCAAGATATTACAGCCAACATTTGATTATATACAATATCTTGTTTTAAAAATTACAATGTTATATATCTTTTTTCCAGTTGCAGAGTACTTCTAGGCTGCCTTCTTCCACTCTCTGTGAGCAAGGGTGCCTTAAGAATATGTCATTAGTTTTATTTTTTTATCATAAAAGTAAGATATTAAAAGGCTTGATATAAAGATTCAAACAACATAGAACTCAGTAAAGCATAAATGAAATTTTACTTTCTCTCCTGAGGCTGAGTTGATGTGAAGTCCAACACCTCTTGTTCAAATAATATGAACTGCTAGAAAACGTGTAACAGAGATATTGAAATAAGACATGGTGAACAGTGATAATGCTGGACGGAAAACAAAGCGTCGACATTCTTCAAGGTCTACTTTAAAGAAAATCTGATTATTGGCCTGAGATTGGAGGTTTGCCCTCGGGTGTGAGAGACACCAAATAGCTTGGGAGGCTATTGCACAAGAGAGATATAAGAGGAAAACTAGGAAGGAGAAGGGGTCTTTATTTGGGGGAAAGAGTATTTGTGAACAGACACAAGACTGGAGTATGGATGACTCTAGTATCTGCAGGAAGGGGACTTGAAACCTGGCTTCGTGGTTGCAGAGCAGTAAGGAAGCACCATGTGAAGGCCAGGAAGAACAGTGATAAAGACTGCAGGATTGCCTCCTGACCTGTGGTTGCCAAGGGGGGAGGGGGTGGGGGAGGGATGGATTGGGGGTTTGGGATTAGCAGATGTAAACTATTATATGTAGGATGGATAAAAACAAGGTCTTACTGTATAGCACAGGGAATTATATTCAATATCATGTAATAAGCCAAAATGGAAAAGGATATGAAAAAGAATATGTATATATATATGTGTGTATAACTGAATCACTTTGCTGTGCAGCAGGAATTAACACAACACTGTAAATCAACTGTACTTCAATTAAATAAAAAAAAGGACTGCCTCCTGAAGTTCCTGATTAAAGAGGAGGGAGATATATCCCACTTGAGTCTGCAGGCCCAGAATTAGGGTGCACAAGTACATAAATATGATGGCCACATTCTTATTGGGGTCTCTCCATCATGGGGCAAAGAGACGCATGTATCAGAGGAACGCAGGTGCAAGGCAATCAATCAGCTGGGGATCCACTGGAAAATGGAACCCAGTCTCAGAGTCCAGCAGTACCCTGGGGGCGGCTATTTGGGATTGTATCTTGTCACTAGGGCCTGTTGGACCTCACTCTCCTAAGATCTGGACCAAGGCCTGGGTCAGTAGTGATGATCGACAGAAATGGGACAGTATGTTCATGACCACAAGTGTGGGAGTTCCCATAAAAGACACACTGTAGCGCAGAAGAGTAAGTCAGCTTGCAGTGGGACAGTCCTCTTCCAATAGCAACAGCAGAATGTGAGAGTCAGGGGTGAGCCATGATCCTTCTTCCCTCCGCCTTCCCCTGTCCTACCACACTGCCACACATACACACTACAGTGCAGTGGAGCCACACCTTCAGCCTCAAAGGGAAGGGGTAAATGTTCAACAGCTGGTTCTCTGGGAGGCGGTGGGTGGGTGGGGACTGTGATTTGGAGTGTTTGATGATTGCCATAGTGTAAATACTCTGATCATGGCCAATTTCAAGCTCCAACAGATGTCAGTGCACTCGGAGCTGGGAAGAGATGTGCACGATAGACTATTGTGAGCCAGTGAGAGCTTCGAGTGTAATGTGAGATTAAAATTCTACAGTGGAAAATATTCAGAATTAGCCCAAATGAGATTGTTCTATTAATTGAAAAGTGATGGCATCAGATCAAGGAGTTGCCAAGGTTCTTGATAGACACCCGGTGGGAAAGAGGACTCGCTAGGACACAGTTGGTGACAGTTACTGAACAAATAAAAACAGTTTCATGTTTATAACTGAAGGAGCAGGGATTTTTAATTAAGCCAGTCTTAGAATTCTTGGGTACATAGCCAAGCAGTAAACGAAGAGGGAGAATTCCTCAAACAAACAGGGATCTCAAAGGAAGCATAGCTAGTGGGAGCGAAATCTAAAATAATTGACTAGTGGTTGGAACACAGCCTTAATGGCTGCTGCTAGAGTTCAGTCCCTTGTGGGTGGCATTAGGGGAAGGGTCCAGACACAAATCCTTTGCATGTGGGAGCTATCAAGTCTGAAATCAGCCATTTCTGACTCTCTGAATGGCTGCTCTGTTACTAGAAAAGGGCAATAGAAAAATGCCTCTCACCCCAGCCCTGGGGAGAGGTCAAGAAATCTGCCATCAGCTGGGAGGCTTTGGAACAAAAAGAGCAACCCATGAAAAATAATTGGTAAGCTTAGGCTTTTCACATAAAGTTAATATAAAACTAGTGCGCCCCTGGAAGCTAGGTGAGGTAAAGCAAAAGCAAAAAACACAAACAAGCAAAAAAAACCCAGAGTGATTATAGAGAGAAATGTCCACCAAATGCAAGCCACCCTTGGGGTTGATCTCATAGACGTAACAAACCATTCAAGGAAATAAGTTGCTCTGAAGAATAAATAGCAAATGAAAACAATGGGAGCATTTGCACCTCAAGAACTAAAAACTTTAAACCTTCTAAAAGAGGCTTCGAATAAGAAAAATTGAAATGTTTTGATAAGATGAAAGGAGGAATAGAATAGACAAGAAGAAAATATAGGAAAGGAAAGGTTTTATAAAGAATTAAATAGAAATTCCGGAAACAAAATTATAGTCACCAAAATTTTAAAAAAAGCTCAATGAGCATGTTAAATAGTAGATTAGACACAGACCATTATGCAATTGCATAGATTTGAGAAAATTATTCAGAATGCAGCATAAAAAGTAATAAATGGAAAATATGAAAAGTCCAGGAGCCAAGCAGTCTAGAAGGAGAAGATCTAATAAGCAGAAGTTCTGGAGGGTAAACATGGAAAGAGGAGAGGCTGGCTGATGAACAGAGAATGAACAAATAATTTCCAGGGGTAGGTGGAGTTGTGCCTAAATGCTTGATCCCCTCCTCTTCTCTTTTCACTTCTCTCTCTCCTTTGGTGGCTGCATTAATTCCCATGGCTAGAAATACTGTCTATACAGTGGTGCCTCAAATAGTTTTTTCCTCGATCCAGACCTCACTTTTGAACTCCAGACTCATACATCCACTAGATTACATACATTTATATATTTTCATATGCATCTAAAAATGAGCTTCATGAAACCTGAAAGTTTTGTCTTCTCTAAATCAATGTTTTCCACATCAGTAAATTACCAGCTCCATTCACCCAGATGCTATAGCGAGGTACGTAGGAATCATTTTCTAATCCTTCCTCTCTTTTTCCCCAGATCCAACCCTTAACCAAGTCCTGTTGGTTGAACTATCGAAAAATCTCTGATACCTTGGTCATTGCTTCTCACCTGATCATTTGCAATAGTTTCCTGATTAATCTCCCCATTTTTACTTTGATGCCCTCCAACCGATGAACCAATATAGCAGCCAAGCACGATCTTTTAAAAACACCAATTAGATCATATCATTCTGAAGTTTAAAATTCTCCAGTTGCCTCTAGCTCTTTGAAAAATCCGAACTTCTTTACATGGTCGTGGCAGACAGAATAATGTAACCCTCCATCCCCCCGCCATTACAAAGATGTCCAAATTCCAATCCCTGGACCTGTGACTATGAGAGGCTACAGGCAAAGGGAAATTGAAGTTGCAAATGGAATTAAGGTTGCAAATCACCTGACCTTAAAATGGGGAGATTAGCCTGGATTATTCAAGTGTACCCAATCTAATCACAAGCATCCTTAAAAGTGGAAGAGGGAAGCAAGAGAGAGTGAGTCATAATGATGAGAAGTGAGAAAGTCTCAACAAGCCAACCGTTGCTGGCTTTGCAGGTGGAAGGGGGTCATGAAGCAAAGGATGCAGGCAGAACAGGCATTCTCTAGAGACTTTAGGAAGGAACACAGCCCTGCCAATACTTTGATTTTAGCTCATTCAGTGGGGACCCATATTGGAGCTCTGACCTCCAGAACTGTGAGATAGTAACTTTGTGTAGCTTAAGCCACTAAGTGTATGGTAATTTGTTCCCACAGCAATAGGAAATGATACAAGGGCTTATAGGAACCTACATGATTGGCCACTGCCTCCTTCTTCTAGGTCATCTTGGCCCCTTCCCCCCTCACTCTGCTCTGGCCACTCTATCTTTCTTTATGGCCAGCCTCAGAGCCTACCCTCCTCCCTTTCACCTGCTTGGAGAGCACTTTACCTGATGTCTTAGTTCATGTTCTTGAGAAGCAAACCCTGAGATGAGTTCTTGAGTTCCAGACACTTATTTGGGAAATTGTCCCGGGAAACACAGATAGGGGATACACAGATAGGGGATTCGGAGATAAGGCAAATAAGGACAAATTGTCAACAGGGGCACATAGATGAGCAGGCCCCTGCTGTGACGGCTGGAGCTCACTCTCACCAGGAACGCTGCAAAACACCTTAGAACGTGCATGTAAGAATAAGAGGGAAGAGATACGGGAACATATGTATATATATAACGGATTCATTTTGTTGTAAAGCAGAAACTAACACACCATTGTAAAGCAATTATACTCCAATAAAGATGTTAAAAAAAAAAAAAAAAAGAATTACCCCACCCGGAGGCAAGAAAGCTGGGGTATTTACATATCAACTCCCATCAGATATTACTTGAGTCCTATTCCTGAGGGGGAAGGTGTTCATTTCCCAGCACTTTTGCCTGCTGCACTGGGACACAGTGGACTCTGGCTACCTGTGAAAGCCTCAGGGAAAGAGATACATGTGCTGGCAGCTGGGAGTCAGTCCCCTGGCACTGGAATTATGTGTGAAGGGATAGGAACAGGGCACTAGCGCATCCGCTACATGTGGCTGTGTTGTTTATCCTTAAGGCTTTGATGGAAATGTACATTTCTCAGAGAAATCTTTCCTCCTGATTCTCTCTTATAAATAGGGCCTCATGTGCTCTTCTAACCTCTTATTTTCTTTCATATCATTTCAGTTTTTTCTTTCATAACACAAATCAGAATTTTAACTACATTTTTTCCCCTGGTTGAATGGGTATCTCCTCCCTCTACCATGTAAGCTCTATGAAGCTAAGGTGCAAACTTGCTTGGGATGTTCGTGTATATTCAGCACATAGTAGACACTTAATAAACATTTGTTGAAGGAATACATAGAGAGTAAATTAATGAATGGAACTGGTGTATAAATAGCTTACTAAGTGCTGCCTGGTACATAACAAACTTTGATAAATTTTAGCTGTTTTGTTACATTTGCAACTTTGTTAAATCTGAGGTGATCTTTTTACTCTATAAGCTACTAGCCTCAAAGTAATCACTGGAGTTTCTACTCCCCCTACCTTAAATATGTACTGCCTTGACTCCCACCAAATTTGTAATGTTCACTACAAGAGGAGTAGAAGTGGGGGAACCATTCATGATAACTTGGAGGTTATTCAGTTCACACACAGAGGTGGAGAAATGGGCATACACTCAACTAGAAGTGGGAGGTGTATGTCTGATGGAAAAATTCCCTGAATGATTTTGATTGTGCCTTCTCCTTGCTACATTGATGTGAAATGAACAAAACCGGTCTCACAATTTTGTGATTACTTTCAAGTAATTATTGACTTTATTTTTAAAATAATTACCTCTTCTAAATGGGAACCACTTGCCATTACCTTTCCACTTCTGAATTCTTTTTTTGCATCACTTGAGCATCTGGCCATGCAAAAACATTGACCTTTCTTGTCCCTTAAAGCGGCTTGTTAAACATTGTGAACCAACGTGTTAAAATGTCTGTTCATTACAAGTCTCTTTTACTCACAGAATTGTTCAAGTGATGGTATTTAAGTATTTGTTCTACACATACTTGGAATGGCAGAACACTAAATAACAATAATATCTAAAAACGTTACAGAAATGAAGATCCATTCTGTATTTTAATTCTATATGAAACAGGTGTGTATGTGTGTGTGTGTGTTTGAAATCAGAATCAACTGAATGGATTTTTCAAACTATCCTTCACAGGGGAAGCACTGTCATAGTAAGTCTCTGCTAACTACGGGAATATATTTTGTTTCAGGCATGCGGGGGAAGGACAAAAAGCTGAGAACTACCGTATCCCATTATATCAAGATTAGTATTTTCAGCTCAGTGTTGCAGCTGGCTTCTGTGATGTGATCGATAGAGAACAAAAAGCTGTGCCAATCTTGACCTTAAACATATAGTCTTAGTGAAGAAATAACAAAGCCATGAATAACACAACCCATTTAGACAGACTGCCTTGACATTTTCAAGAGACAGGGTGACTATACCTGCCAGTTTGTTTTTTGTCCCCTGTATTCCTAGTGGTGTACTTAGGGCTAATTTTTTAATAGTTAGAAACAATGACATAAGAAATAGTAAGCTACTCTTCCTCCCGGAACCTAGGGCAAACCAGAGGTCATGGATGTTTTATGTAATTAATCGTTACTGTTAAAGGGGATCCTAGATTCCTCTCAGTCCCTTTAAATATAAAAATATTATAAGCTGCAGCAAGAACCTTAGCTATTGAAACCTCCCAATACTGTAATTATTGATCAATACTTGACTTTAATCAAGGAAAAGGAAGGTAGACCTCTGTCTTTGACAAAATGATATATGGATCTAGATTAAAACGAAGACCCTACAGGAAAACTAAGAAATATTTTGTTCTCTGAGGTGATGAAAATGGGCTGGGAAATGTTTGTGAAAGTTAGGTGGTGAACTGGAGAGCGAGGAATGTAGGGTGTATGTAACTGGACACCAGTTTTTCTAAAATAGATGTGGAGACCTTTACAGAGAAATCTTTTAATGGAGTGATTCAAAATGTATTGATGCCTACTGCCCATTAAGGGGGTACTTTTTATTGGGACTGCTCATCACTCAACATTGTGGAGAAGAGCAAGTGAGATTCACGCCCATGGAGAAAGCCAAACTGAGCTGTTGGAGGAAAGGATAGGACAATCAGGTATCAGACTCCACAACAATGTTTTGAGGAATATGGTTCACACACAGGAGGGATGGAAGGAATCAAAGATTCCCAGCTCCCAAACAGATGAGAAGAAGTAAAGAGTTTTGCTGAAAACTCTTTCCATCCAGTGCACCTAGAGGCATATATTATTTCATTTAAAATGTTTTATTTTGCACATATTTATTGGGTACCTATCGTACATCAGGTACCACCATTCTAGGAACTGTGGTTTCTGCAGAAAACAAGACAAAAATTTCTTGCCCACCTGGAGTTTTCATTTTTGAGAAGAAAATCATTCAACACATAAAGAAGTAATCAGATCATAATAAGAACAATGAACAATATAAAGCAGGGTGCAAATAGATTGACCAGGGTGGGTTAAGGGACTATTAAAGAAAGGTTGAAGAAAAGCTTCTCTAAAAATGTAATATTGGAAGTGTCCAGAATGATGAGAACCAACCAGCCCTGCAACAACCTGGAAAGGCATTCCACATAGAAGACTAGCAAACACTCCAAAGAGTGCTCCATTCATGAATCATTTATTCATTTGTGAAACAACTGTCTGAATGCCAGGTGGCGTGAACTCATTGGAGAGAAAGAGAAGCATGATCCTGACATGCATGGATCATGATCTGGTAGAATTCTGTGAGAGTTTGCAAGATCTGATCCAAACACAGCCTAGGCACACTTGGTTAGACACAAAAGTCTAATGCTGGAAGGTACACACACCTTACCTTTATGAACAGAGAAATGCCCCTTGTTCCCAGGTAAAGAGATCTCAGGAAATAATCTTAAATTTTTGGCGCTAGACACTCTTAGAATTTTCCTCCAGTCTGAATTGTGTTAAGAGCTACTTTCACCACCTTTTCCCTGCTTGCTAGCAATTGGAGGGGCAAATGTTAGACTCATACATATGTAAGCTCATTAATACATTCATATCTATAAATCATTTTGAGTGAACGCCTTTCTGCTGTGTAGAAACACCAGCTGTGATTCAAACAAAGAAACTACTAGATTTCTCAGTGTTAGAGCCTGTAGCTTCTAGTATCCCAACCCCACCAGCTTCTGAAATCACCTTCCCTGAATGTTTCCCTGAGTTTGGACACTGTACCCTCTGATAGTGTCTAAACTCAGCAAGGAGGATGCTGACAGGCTGAAGCCACCAGAAGCTGGGGCCATCTCTGAAGACAAGTATAACATTATTACTGTAATTAATATAATTTTGGTTATCAACAATAGATCTCCTCTGCTTCAAGGCACAGAGGGACGAGAATGCTATTTCTTTTTTAGAAAACTCCCTGGAAGGAGAGTAAACCCATGTGGTCTAGGGTGGCTGATAAAATGCCTAGAGTGGGTAAAATGATAACAAAGAGTTAGAAAAGCCGAATGTATTTGAAGAAGTCCCCGAGGAGAGAAGGATACAGCAGATGAGGTTGTTGATTTTTAAAGTCTATTCCCTTTGGAATAGACTGGAGCCTTTTGGGCAGAGGTGGCAGGGAGGCATACAAGGGTTGGGTATGGTGTCCCAGGTTTGAGTTGAAATGGAAAATCCTTTCTCATAGTCTCCCTTCCTGAAAGAGTTGCAGTGTTTCGGTGATGTTTCCCAGTCTTCGTAGGAATATTAGGCAGTACTTACCTTGCCTTTGGCCCCTGCTTATTTTAAGCTTAGTATGTCCCTTGAAACCATTGCCAAGGCTGGTAAGTTAATGACAGTCACTGCACCTAGGCCCTGCTTTCCACCAGCTCTGCTACCTGCTGCTCTCTGCCCTATGCCTCTTTCCACCTGTAGCTTTTAGGTTGCTACTCAGGAATAGGAGAGAGAGACAGAGAGACAGAGACAGAGAGTGAGACAGAGAAGCACAAGGAGGAAGTGTTCTCACTTACCTCTACTTTTGCTTGCTCAGCGTTCTTTTAAATATGGTTCCCATGGATTGCCTTGAGATAGATGCAGAAGTAAATTGTTTGGGAGCTAAGTCTCCCCCTTTGACTCTTATCTCTTTACTTGGAACTTCCCTCTTTGTGAGCAGTTGCAGAGTAGCTGATAGACGTGTGTTTAGGCTGAAGGGAGATGGTGATGTAGTACAAAGGGCCATGTGCAAGAAGTTTCCAGACTGGGTTTCTCCTCACAGCTCTGCCATGTAGCCCACAAGTCAGTTTTGTTCTATCAAATGGTTCAATAAGCATCTAGCACTTGTGATGCACTAGGAACCAAGCCTCAGTTTCCTCATCTGGGTAATCAAAGAGTTTCATAATATGATCTTTATGGTCTCAATCATGTTATATGTCTATGAAAAAAATAATCAGATATGAACTAGAAGAAATAAAGACTCAAACTCATCATTTCTGAGTCTAGGGAACTGTGTAAGTCATGTGTTATCTAGATGTATGTACATAAATCATGATTCAAGAAATACTAGGAAAGAATGATTCCTTGGGTGAGATCAAGGATCACCAGGATGACAGGATAATGTTTCATACCTTAGTATAAGACCGGTTGTGGCATTGGTACTCGACTAGCAAATAGGAAAGCTTAGCACCTGTTAAAGAAAGGAAATTTCTTGTTATTGATTGCCTACTCCAAACTGGAGAGACTTGTAAGTACATACACTGAGGTGTCAGTCACTAGATAAGGCTAATCTGTACACCCAGAGATGCCTTTAGCTGATACTTTTGACATTACAGAATGTTCTTTCTTATGGGAATAATCAGCAATAGGAACATACCTTTCTTCTTCTGTTGTTGCAATAGCAAAAGAAGCTGAAGGAAAAGGAGAGGGGAAACCCAACTCGGTGAATCAAATAAAAGAGAAACTTTTTTCTGCTAAGGTTGACAGGAAAGAAAGCTGTCATTTAAGATTAACCTAGCAGGTATAGATTTAAATTCCCTAGGAATATGCTGTTGAGCCCTTCTCTGCTCTCTTGTTGAAAGAAAAAAATTTCTAGCAATGCTTCTGGGCTTCTTTTAGACTCGACCCTGACACCTACTATTATGTGCTATTGGGTTAACTTATCTTCGGACCTTTGTTTCCTCTTTATCTTGAAAGATAAAGGAGGTTGGTCTCAATCAGTGATTCTCAATTTGTTACTATTGCATTTTTAGCTTTGTTAAAATTAAACTTGTAAAGCAGGATGCTAATAGAATTCAACTGTTGGGATCTCATTAAAGAATAAATGAGATGACAAAGTTCTTACACTTGGCACATAGAAATTGCTTGATGACGTTCTTAAGGTGACTAGGTTCTGCTTGCTTCTCCCCAGTGCCCTCAGCAGCATCATCTCACATTTCCTCTCACATTTGAAATGAATGTTTTGAGTGCCCATCTGAAGTTCAGTGAGAAATCCAGTTCCCATCTACAAAATATCTTTGTGAGGTGGTGGCCAGGGGAGAGGCAGAAGCAGCACTTTGACACTCCAGGCATTTCTCAACTTTTCTGATTCTGTTGGATTCTCCATCTCTGTTCTGCATCTTTGTTTCTGTCACTGCTGCCCTCTGAGCTTGTGAACTTACATGTAGTTGTCCAGTTTTCCCAGCATCACTTATTGAAGAGGGTGTCTTTTCTCCATTGTATACTCTTGCATCCTTTATCAAAGATAAGGTGACCATATGTGCATGGGTTTATCTCTGGGCTTTCTATCCTGTTCCAATGATCTATATTTCTGTTTTTGTGCCAGTACCATACTGTCTTGATTACTGTAGCTTTGTAGTATAGTCTGAAGTCCAGGAGCCTGATTCCTCCAGCTCCATTTTTCTTTCTCAAAATTGCTTTAGGGCTTCCCTGGTGGCGCAGTGGTTGAGAGTCTGCCTGCCGATGCAGAGGACATGGGTTTGAGCCCTGGTCTGGGAAGATCCCACATGCCGTGGAGCAGCTAGGCCCATGAGCCACAACTACTGAGTCTGCACGTCTGGGGCTTGTGCTCTGCAACAAGAGAGGCCGCGACAGTGAGAGGCCCGCACACCACGATGAAGAGTGGCCCCCACTTGCCACAACTGGAGAAAGCCCTCGCACAGAAACGAAGACCCAACACAAGCAAAAATAAATAAATTAATTAATTTAAAAAAATTGCTTTAGCTATTCGGGGTCTTTTGTGTTTCCATACAAATTGTGAAATTTTTTTGTTCTAGTTCTGTGAAAAATGCCATTGGTAGTTTGATAGGGATTGCATTGAATCTGTAGATTGCTTTGGGTAGTATTGTCATTTTCACAATGTTGATTTTTCCAATCCGAGAACATGGTATATCTCTCCATCTGTTTGTATCATCTTTAATTTCTTTCATCAGTGTGTTACAGTTTTCTGCATACAGGTCTTTTTTCTCCTTAGGTATGTTTATTCCTAGGTATTTTATTCCTTTTGTTGCAATGGTAAATGGGAGTGTTTCCTTAATTATTCATTTCTTTTCTTTCTTTTTTTTTTTTTTTTTGCCTGATTTTACTAAGGACTTTAAAATACCAGAAGTTACAATCGTTTTCTCTCATCTAGGACAACTTTCTTGTCCTCCAGACTGGGTTAGGCATTCCACTTACATGTGCTCAGAGCATTCTGCTTTAATATAGCAGAGCATTTACTGCACATCTTTGTAAACTACCCATTTCCCTGGCTTCCTCACTACATTTTGAACTTTCTGAGGCAGGATGTGTTTCTCAACCACTATTGGATCTTTAGAACCTAGAACATTTCCTGGTACACAGTAAGGCTCTATAAATGTTTGTCAAATTATTGCATAAATAAAGGAAGGAAAGGAAAAGCCTCCATTTGTTCTCCATTAAACTGCTCACTGCTAAGCTGCTGTTAAAAATAGGACATGTAGGAAGTTTGACTGTCATTGCATCCACTCACCTCCCAGGAGTTCCATGTTGATTTGTTAATATGAAGAGCTAGAGACCTTTGAGACCAACATTTCACATAACTCACCTTTAATGTGGGTGAGTTTCCTTGCTGTGAATATATGACTGCAGCCCTGTGGCTGAGATAAAATGGATATAGCATTAATATAAGGCCAATGAGTCCCTCACATCGGCACCAATTCACAGAGGCAGTTTCTT
Source organism: Aethalodelphis obliquidens (assembly GCF_003676395.1). NCBI lineage: Eukaryota > Metazoa > Chordata > Mammalia > Artiodactyla > Delphinidae > Aethalodelphis > Aethalodelphis obliquidens. The sequence continues at coordinate 3,191,513 of NW_020838024.1, read as the reverse complement.
GCTGTAATTGAGACACAGAACATTTAGAGTCACACCTACAGGCTCTACCATATATTATAATAGATGCATGACCTTGGGCAAATGGCAGTCCTTTTGAGCCACAGCTTCTGCATCTGCAAAATGAGATAAAAATAGTTGCCTTATAGTGCTGTTGTAATAAGGAGTTAGTATTTATGACGAGGTTAAAACACAATCTTGCACATAATAAGTGCTCATTAATGTTAGCCAGGCATGAAAGCAGGTTTACATTTCTCTGAAAAAGTATTCACTTTGCAATCACTAAATATCAAAGGGAATGTTTTCTGGAATTTGTCCTTTATTTACATCTGTATAATTGTGAATATAACTGCAAATCTCTGTAGCCCAGCTGTAGTTTCTTGAAAGGAAATATAACTGCAAAGTTCTGTATGCTGCTAAAGGTGGCAAAGAAGGAAGAGTGTTTTTCCTTAGGGATCATAGTAACTTCAGTCAATATCTGGTGACTCCATTTGAATCAACCATATGATTCCATTGAGAAGAGAGGTGGCTTAAAACTTCCGACTTGGTGTTTTTGTTGACAGCTTGCTCTCTCCGCTGCCCCCTACAGGTCAGATAATCTAATTTCTGACGGGTCATTCTCTGACCTGTATTTCCTTCTATTTACATAATTCATTTTGGATTAAGCCAAGCAGCATGGCAAGAACTAAATAAGGAGTATTAGATTTACTGGATTCTAGTTATCTTTAGCATGACTTCCCTAAAATACTTTACTTTTTATTATCCAGTAAAAGATTGAAACTCCTCTAGATTCCCCTAGATTCTCTGAATTCATACTGTTTAAAATTATCTAACAGTCCTGAGAAATATTACATGTATCTAGACTCAAAGTCAGGCTAAAAATCATAGAGGAAAAGTTATATTTGCTAAAATATGTAATAAAAAAATTGAGAATAAACTGCCTATGTGTCCTCAACAAAGAAAAAAAATTTTTCACTGGTAAAAAGTTAAGCTTTCATGTTTTCAGTTACTGTATTTTGGGAAAAATAATTGTTGGTTATTTTGTCACATTTCCTGTTGATTTCAAATGTGCTTTTATCTAATTTTTTAAGCAAAAATCTCTCAATTACCATAACTGTACCAGCAATACTGAGGAGCCCACAATGCCGAACTGTCCTGTGGAATATTTTTCAGAGCAGAAAATTTCAATGACCACAATTCTGGTGCCAATCTTAGGGTCCTTATATTACTAACTGTCTCTCTGAAGAAATCTTTGGAAAGGAGAAATATATTCTTAAAAACATCAACTTCTTGGGGATTCACAACAAATGTAGCTGTCACTCATTTGATGTGTGTGGGCACATGTGTTTATTTCTTATTTAAATTGGCTGAGTTTTCCCTGAAGCAGATTTTATTGATTCCTCCAACACACATACCAAGAGCTAAGTAAGGAAGTTTTTGGATGACTTGTACCCTCTAACTTTTAGTTCCTTGGACTGCTAGATGTTGGACAGTTTTCTTTTTATATGCTATAAAACCCCAGAATTTTACTTTTCTTAGTATTATGTGCTATCTTTTTCAATTACATTGAAATATTATCCTTCTCTGATCTCTGCTATGATTAATAGGATCATGGGCCCATTTGTCTGTTGTTAGTTTTTAGCTTTAGAAAATGCACTGCTGCCCCATGTTCTCTTTATACTTTTTTTCAGTGGACCATGAAACTTGTAAGATGTGGAAATGCATTGACTCATACAACAAGTCAATAATAGCATATGAAAGATTTGCAGCTAGAGAGAAGCATACACATTTCTGCAAATCTGAGGTCTCGGTTATGTGTCTTGTCTCCTAAAAATTGGAAATCATTTTAGCTACTGTAACTGTGCTGCTAAACCTATGAAGAGGCAGGTTGTCATGAAGTTCAGGATTGATATTTTTCAAAAGGATTTTAATATTCAAAATTGAAATAATGGTCAAAATTATTTCTAGGACGTTAATGCCATATTGGTAATCTATCTAATATAGTACTGGGATCTGGACGTTTGTAGGGAGAACTACAAAAGCTTTATCTTTTGAATAGCGGTAGAACTATTGCAAACAATACAATTAGTTTCTAAAATAGTGAGGTATTAGCTTTCTTTGTTGCTGTAACAAACTGCCACAAACTTATTGGCTTGAAACAACTTTATTCTTACCTTTCTGTAGGTTAGAAATCTGACACTGGTCTCTCTGGGCTAAAATCAAGGTGTCAACAGGGCGATTACTTTCCAGAGGCTCTAGAGGAAAATCCATTCCCTTGCCTTTTCCAGCTTCTACCCCCATTTCTTGGCTCACAGCCTACTTTCACCATCTTGAAAGCCAGAGAAATATTGGATCTCTCTGACCATCCCTCCATAGTCACATCTCCCTCTGACCACAGCCGGGAAAGCTTCTTTGCTTTTACCAACCCATGAGATTAGATTTGGCCCACCTGGAATCTTGGATAATCCCAATGTCCATCTCACTTCCCACCTCAATGGAACCATCTCAATCTCCTTAACTTAATCATATCTACAAAGTCCTTTTTGCCATGTAAGGTAACACATTCAAAGGATCCAGGGATTAAGACATGGACATCTTCGGAGCCGTTATTCTGCCTGTCACAGGTACTATTTTCAACACTAAGAAAAGTTGACACACAAGGTATACTCACTGTATCTCTAATAGTAAATACCCGATTATTTCTGTAGACTTTCCCCAAACCTGCAACGCCAGAGCTTTCTTTCCACTGAAATATAGAAGAGCAGAACTGCATATTAAAATTACTTCTTTTCAGATTAAGGAATTTGAAATTAAAATAACTCTGATTGGGGTGTGTGTGTGTGTGTGTGTTTTCTGAGAGGCTTTTTTTTTTTTTTTTTTTTTTTTGTGGTACGTGGGCCTCTCACTGCTGTGGCCTCTCCCATTGTGGAGCACAGGCTCCGGACGCGCAGGCTCAGCGGCCATGGCTCACGGGCCCAGCCACTCCGCAGCACGTGGGGTCTTCCCGGACCGGGGCACGAACCCGTGTCCCCTGCATCAACAGGCGGACTCTCAACCACTGTGCCACCAGGGAAACCCTCTAAGAGGCTATTTTAACCTCTTCTTTCGAAAAATATCTTTCCCTGTGAGTGTATTCTTCATTAGACGGGTCTGATTCAAATTATCATAGGCTAAATGGTGGTATCTGATCTGCTTTTCTCCTGACTCCAAATTTCCCACCATGACTATCATCCCATTTGTCTTTAGTACAGAAAACTGCAGGTTGTGCAGATATAAATGCATTATGATGACTCTAATAAATGACCTGGCACTTAGTGTGAGAAAACAGATTTCCATATTTAGGAATGATGGCTGATTGAATGCTTCCTATGTAACCATTAGGCTTAGTTACTTTCCAACAGGTATATAGGATTTGGTTCTCCATTCTCAGCACTCCCTCCATTTCTGTCATCCCCAAACAGAGAGAGCTGCCATGAAAATCCAAAGAAGAAAGAATACTTGCTTCTTCTTAAGATCAGCTAAGCTGACCTCCAAGAAATGTCAAATCATGCACCTCACCTTGGCTGCCATAAGTCTCACCTTTGCACAAACCTTGTTTGTAAGCAATCTTCACAACAGATTTATAAGTAGGCATTATTTCCTCATTTTACAGATGAAGTGCATGGAGTTCAGAGTGTCTGAGTGAGGTATCTAAGACCTTAGAGCATTAGAATTTACTGGCATTCAGGAACAAATTACAAGACATGCTAAAAGGCAAGAAAAAAGAAACACATCCTGAAGAGACAAAACAGTCATCAGAATCAACCTCAGATATGACAGAGATTTTGGAATTATGAGCTAATAAACTTAAAATATCTTTGATGAAGACGTGAAGGGCTTTAGTGGAAAAAGTAGACAACATGCAAGAACAAGTGAGTAATGTAAGCAGAGAGATATACACTCTAAGAAAGAATCAAAGAAAGTGCTAGAAAGCAAAAATATAGTAACAGAAAGGAAGAATATCTTTTATGGACTCATCAGTATACTTGCCAATGGCCATGGGGAAAAAAAAATCAGTGAGTTTGAAGATAGTTCAGTAGAAACCTCCCAAGGTGAAATGCAAAGGAAAAATTATATAACAAAACAGAATAAAAACATAACAAACATGTTACAAATAGAACATCCAAGAACTGTAGGACAATTTCTAAAGGTATAACATGTACATAATTGGAATAGCAGAAGGAGGAGAAAGAAGGAATGGAGGAGAGGAAATATTTGAAATCATAATGGCCCAGAACTTTTAAAAATGAATAACATACCACCAACCACAAATCCAGGAAGCTCAGATAATACTAAACAGAATAAATACAACATAAAGCAAGTAGAGAATGAGTGAAAGTTTTCAAGTGTTGAAAGGGAAAACATCCATCAAGTCTGAATTCTATATCTAGCAAAATTATCCTTCAGAAGTAAAGAAATGAAGACTTTCTGAGACAAACAAAACAGGGGATTCATCACCAGTGAACCTGTCTGACAAGAAACGTTAAAAGACATTCTTCAGGCAGAAGGAAAATGATATACGTCAGAAACTTAGATCAACCTAAGCAAAGGAAGAGCATCAGTAATAAATGAAGGTAAAATAAAATCTTAATTTTTGAATTTTTAATGAATCTAAAAGATATGTTTGTTTAAATCAATAAGAGTAACAATGCATTGGGTGACTAAAGCATATGGAGAAGTGAAATGAATGATAACAATGTCACAATGGACAGGAGAGAGGAATTAGGAATAATACACACATGTTGGAATAAAATCCAAAATGCCAACAATACCAATTGCTGGTGAAGATATGGAACAACGGGAACTTCATTGATTGTTGGTGGGAATGCAAAAGGGTAAAGCCTTTTTGGAAGACAGCTTGCCAGTTTCTTACAAAGCTAAATGTAGTCTTAACATACAATCCAGCTACTACCGTCTTAGGTATTTACTCAACTGACTTGAAAATTTAAGTATATTCAAAAATCTGCATTTTCAACTGACTTGAAAATTTAAGTATATTCAAAAATCTGCATGTGAATGTTTATTTATGAACTTTAAATGCATATTGATAAATGAAATAAGACAGTCGTAAAAGATTACATATTCTATGATTCCATTTATATGACAATCTGGAAAGTTAAAACTATGGAGATGATAAACTGCTCAGTGGTTGCCAGGGTTTAGGTGTGAGGAGGTTACTAGCTCAGGGGATTTTCTAAGACAGTGAAACTATTCTGTATGATACTTAGTGAGGGATACACGACGCTATGCATTTGTCAAACCCAGGGAGTAAACCTTAAATGATGCAAAGAAAGAAAACTTTAGGGGGTTAGAGGATCCGAGGATGGAATGTAAAATATGACTAAATAAATCTAACATATTATGATTGTATGAAAAAAACCTCATTGAAGAAGGTGGGGGGAAAAGGTGCTGATCTATGTGACTTTAGAAATGAGTGGAGTATGTATCAATACGACAAAAGGCAAAAGAAACTATACATAAGCACTGTACTCCAGCTGATAAAGTTGTATCCCATGGGAGTATGGATTTACAATTCTGAAACCGCAGTCCATATAAATTAGAATATAGATGGCAGATTTTCAGAGGCAGGTTTCTCACTGTTGGAGTGGGAGGTTATAGATAGGGGGCAGGAAAATAGAATGACTCATGTGGCAATGGATTAGAGCTGGAGGCATCAGTATAAACTCATGCTTAGCTTAATAAAGATACAGACAACCATATAGAATTATTTATGGATATGTGTGTATACATGGGTTAGTATACAAACAAACATTTCCTTGCTCTATCAGCTGAGAAGGCCTAGAAGCAATAATACCCTAGTAGCAATGAGCATACCTAGCACCCAGAACTTAGTTTCTAATACTATCACCAATAAAAGGAACCAGGTCTCCTTGAACAAATTGCTGATTCTAGAACTGGGGCAGGAAATATACAGGATGATCCTTGAACATCTCGTAGTGCCAGAAAGTAAGGGAGTATGAAACAAACAAAACAAACAAAAACCAAAATAACACAAAATGAGCAAACTGAAAGAGCTCCCAGTGACCAAAGCTGGAACAATTTGAGCAATAAAATAAAATAATACTGAATTATAATCCAAAGTATAAAATAAATATCCGTGAGTCCATTCTTATATAAATGATTGAATAAACAAATAAATAAATAAGGAAGAACAGACAAATCTCCCATGCAGAAGAATTCCAAATAATTTATTTATGCAGTTACTTGACCCTGAAGGAGGTAAAACACTGGAGCATAACTCTTCACTCCTTAAGTATGTGGTAGACAAAGGAACTTCCTTTGAAAAAAACACAGTATGGAAAAGGAACAAAAGAGTAACTCTATGGTGGAAAAATTTAACAACCACCACTTGAGCCAGGTGATCATGGTCAACATCAATAATAATGTCAAGTAGATAGTATGTAGTCTCGATATGATGTGATGAGAATGATATCTAACCTCTGTGCTCTTTCTCACCAAACTTCATAATCCCAATCTGATGATGAGAAAGTATCAGACAAATCTCAATAGAGAGCCATTCTACAAAACAGCTGGCCAGGACTCCTTAAAACTTTCAAGGTTATCAAAGTCAAAAAAAGGTTAGACAACTATCACAGCCAAGAGGAGGTATGTAGTCATGGTGACCAAGTGTAATGTGTTATCCTGGATGGGTTCCTGGAACAGACAAGGACATTAGGTAAAACTGAGGAAAATTGAATAAAATGTGAACTTTAGTTAATAATAGTGTATTAATATCAGTTCATTAATTGTGACAAATATACCATATTAGTGTAAGATATTACTAATTGGGGAAATTGGGTGGGGGTATATGGGCACTCCTGGGCTTCTTTTAATAATTCTCTGTAAATATAAAACTATTCTAAAATGAAGCAGGGTTTAAAAAATTTTAAGCCTACAATGAAATACCTACTACTAGGAATCCCTTCTAGAATGGTTAAAATTTAAAAAAAAATTCTGACAATAATGAAGTTCTAGTGAAGATACAGATGAACTGGAACACTCATCTAACTGCCGATGGAAATGCAGAATGTTACAGCCACTCTGGAAATCAGTCTGGCAGTTTCTTATAAAGGAAAGCACACATTTACCACAGGACCTAGCAATCTCACCCTGAACTATTTACACTAGAGAAATGAAAACTTATTTTCCTATGAAAACCTGTGCACTACTGTTGGAGGGAATGTAAATTGCTAGAGCCACTGTAGAGAACAGTATGGAGGTTCCTTAAAAAACTAAAAATAGAACTACCATACGACCCAGCAATCCCACTACTGGACATATACCCTGAGAAAACCATAATTCAAAAAGAGTCATGTACCACAATGTTCATTGCAGCTCTATTTACAATAGCCAGGACATGGAAGCAACCTAAGTGTCCATCGACAGATGAATGGATAAAGAAGATGTGGCACATATATACAACAGAATATTACTCAGCCATAAAAAAAAAAGAAACTGAGTTATTTGTAGTGAGGTGGGTGGACCTAGAGTCTGTCATACAGAGTGAAGTAAGTCAGAAAGAGAAAAACAAATACCGTATGCTAACACATATATATAGAATCTAAAAAAAAAAAAAAAAATGGCTCTGAAGAACCTAGGGGCAGGACAGGAATAAAGACGCAGACTTCGAGAATGGACTTGGACTTGAGGACAAGGGGAGGGGGAAGGGTAAACTGGGACGAAGTGAGAGAGTGGCATGGACTTATATACACTACCAAATGTAAAATAGATAGCTAGTGGGAAGCAGCTGCACAGCACAGGGAGATCAGCTCGGTGCTTTGTGACCACCTAGAGGTGTGGGATAGGGAGGGTGGGAGGGAGATGCAAGAGGGAGGGGATATGGGGATATATATATATACATATAGCTGATTCACTTTGTTATACAGCAGAAACTAACACAACATTGTAAAGCAGTTATACTACAATGAAGATGTTAAAAAACAACAACAACAACAAAAACCTGTGCACTAAAATTTATAGCAGCTCTATTTATAATAACCCCCAAACTGGAAACCCAATAACCTTCAAGAAATAAATAAATAAAGTGTGGTATAGCCATACAATGGAATGGGACTCAGCAATAAAAAATTAATAAGCTATTGATCCACCCAATAACTAAAATAAATTTCAAAGGCCTCGTGTCCCTGAAAGCTGTCTCCAAAGGTGATGTGCTCTGTAATTCAATTTAGGTGACATTCTAGAAAAGACAAAATGATAGCGATGAGGAACAAAATTGTGGTTACTAGGAGGTTAAGGGTTAGTGAGGGTATGACCATAATAATAGGATATCAAGTGAGAATTTTAGGGTGATGCAACTGTTGTGTTCTGCTTGTGATGGCATTTACACAAATCCATACATTTGTGTATTAAAATACATAAAATACAGGTGTTAAGATATATCAAAATAGCCTGTTACTGTGTATTAATTTAAAAATAAAATAAAAAATGAAAGCAGCAGAGTTTAGAGTTAATCCAGGACTACTAAAAAAATAACAACACACCAGACTCTATACCACATTTCTTATACCCTTTTTGCTCACTCTAACCTCATTAAAAACTTCTTTTCCTTATTACCGCGGTTTACAATATATCTAGGTCAAGGTTGAAAAATATTAGAACTTTTATTCCTGCCCTCAGATATTTTGTGAATATTTCATTCATAATCAAGTTATAAAAATTCTCTTTAGATTTCAAAGTATTTACCAATTTTCCTTTCCCTTTTGTCATTCCCATGTTCCCAAATTGCTTCAAAATCTAACTAGGAAAATATAAATTTCTCTCTACACTTTTTAAACCAACATAGTCTATAGGGAAGAAAGTACATTAAAAGTAATAGAGGCAGGGCTATTACATTTTAAAAATTAAACAGCATGATTTAAATTCCTTGAAATGTGAATTACTACCAATTTACGCCTTCAATTTATCTTTATAAATGTGAAAGGGTAGGAAAAGTCAAAGAAAAGTACTAGCTGGTTAAGGAGGCAATGTAGCATAGTGGAGAGATCAGGGTTTCTCAACCTCAGCACTACTGGTATTTGGGGACGATAATTGTTGTGAGTGGCTGTCCTGTGCATTGCAGGACGTTGAGCAGCTTCCCTGGTGTCTACCCAACAGATTCCAGTGGCATCTCCCACACACCTGTGACAACCAAACATATCTCCAGACAATACCAAAGTCCCCTGGGGCGCAAAATCCCCCCAGGTTGAGAACCACACAGATGAAACAAGGGACTTGTAGGCCAAAGGTGAGGATTCAGTCCAACTTCCGCCATTAGTAGCTGAGCACTTCTGAAGAAATCACATAGCTTCTTTGACCTTTGGTTTCACACAGCACTGAAATAGGCTGAGCCTATTTCTATGAAATTCAAATAAGATAATATATGAAAGATGAATTGTAAATGGTATTATGATTATTAATGAGTGACACAGATATAAACCCTGGATTGGAACTGAGACGTAAAGAGATGAAGCTCTATAAAAAGTATGACTAATATAAAGCAGTATTTTTTTTTAATTGGAGTATTATTGCTTTACAATGTTGTGTTAGTTTCTGCTGTACAGTGAAGTGAATCAGCTATATGTATATGTATATCCCCTCCCTCTTGGACCTCTCTCTCACCCCACCCCCATCCCACCCATCTAGGTCATCACAGAGCACGGAGCTGAGCTCCCTGTGCTTTATATCAGGTTCCCACTATCTATTTTACTCATGGTAGTGTATAAATGTCAATCTAAATCTTCCAATTCTTCCCACCCCCCTTACCCCCCGCCGTGTTTACACATCTGTTCTCTATGTCTGGTCTCTATTCCCGCCCTGCAAATAAGTTCATCTGTACCAGTTTTCTAGATTCCACATGTATACGTTAATATATGGTATTTGTTGTTCTCTTTCTGACTTATTTCACTCTGTATGACAGACTCTGGGTCCATCCACATCTCTACAAATGACCCAATTTCTTTTTTTTTAAACTTTTTTTAAATTGAAGAATAGTTGATTTACAATGTTGTGTTAGTTTCTGGTATACAGCAAAGTGGTTCAGTTTTATATATATGTATGTGTGTGTATATATATATTATATATATATAATATATATTCTTTTTAAGATTCTTTTCCATTACATTTTATTACAAGATATTAAATATAGTTTCCTGTGCTATACAGTCGGACCTTGTTTATCTATTTTATATATAGTAGTTTGTATTGGCTAATCCCAAACTCTCAATTTCTCCCTCCCTCCTCACCCCTTTCCCCTTTGGTAACCATAAGTTGTTTTCTATGTCTGAGTCTGTTTCTGTTTTGTAAATAAGTTCATTTGCACTATTTTTTAGATTCCACATGTAAGTGATATCATATGATATTTGTCTTTCTCTGTCTGACTTACTTCACTTAGTATGATAATCTCTAGGTCCACACATGTTTAAAGCAGTAATTCTTAACTGGGGGTAATTTGGCTACCCAGGGGACATTCGGCAATGTCTGAAGGCATATTTAGCTGTTAGAATTTGGGGAGGGGAGCTACTGGCATCTAGTGTGTAAAGACCAGGGATGTGGATGCTCCTACGTATCCTCCAAAGCATAGGGCAGCTCCCTTGACAGCAAAGAATTATCCAGCCCCAAATATCAATACTAATGAGGTTGGGAAATCCTGATTATAAAGACTGTTTAGGACTCTGAGGGATATTTTTCCTAGAGTGACTCTATCAGGCAGGGTTCTAGCAGGAAGCAAAAGGCTCACTCAGCTGGGATCTTAGAAGTGCATGAATAAAGAGACGACTTCCAGAGCTATGTGTAACTTGAGGAGACGGGCAAGCAATACGGAGGCTCCCAAGGTTTGTCAGTAGAAGAAAGCTGTGACTCCCCAGGCATGAAGAATCCAGGATGTAGAGATAGTATTTCTAGAGCCTCATGAGAGCTGGAGCTTTGGAAGGGAGGTGACTTGACAGGAGCTGTGGTCACAGATTCTGCCAGAACTTGGTACTGAAGCCGGGAGAGAGCAAGAGGAGAACTACTCCAATCTCTCTTTCTTCCCTCAGATCTCCCACCAAACCCAATGGGAAGCCAGGGGACAAAGATGCCCAGGAACTGCAGGCTTTGAGGTTGATGCCTCCCAGGGCACAGAGCAACACAGAGAAGCACTAAGACTCTACTTGTAGTAGATCTGCAGGGATGGGGATTGGGTGGAGGAATGGCAAACATAGAATAGCCTGAAGTCAGTCTTTCTTTTCTTTTAAATTGAAGTATGATTGATTTACAATGTTGTGTTAATTACTGCTGTACAGCAAAGTGATTCAGTTATACATATATATACATTCTTTTTTAATATTCTTTTCCATTATGGTTTATCATAGGATATTGAATATAGTTCCCGGTGCTATACAGTAGGACCTGTTGTTTATCAATTCTATATATAAAAGCTTACGTCTGCTAACCCCGACCTCCCAGTCCATCCCTCCCCCAATGCCCTCCCCTTGGCAACCACCAGTCTGTTCTCTAGTATGGAGATTCTGTTTCTATTTCATAGATAGGTTCATTTGTGTCATATTTTAGATTCCACATATAAGTGATATCACATGGTATTCGTCTTTCTCTTTCTGAGAGTCACCTTTCTTATTTTTCCTGTAGCATGCTTCTTAGATATCTATAGCTGGTGAAAGGCATAGCAAAGAAAATTAGAATCCACAGTGCCAATATCTGGGTGAGAAGGAAAATACTATTTCCCAGGGTATTCAACTCATCTTCCAAGCCCTTGTCATACTCAGCAATTTTAAGTAGAACCCAAACTGACTTTCTAAGTTCTATATTTCACAAAGAACTCATGCCTCATGGTCAGCTACTGCTGATTTTGAGGCAGGAATCAGGAGTGAGGTGGATATATTTCTATTGATAAGGTTGTCAGATGAACTGAGATGTAGCCAAGAAGTCAATGTTCCAACCCAGTTGCACTCTTCACTAGCTGTGTGCCCTGGTGAAATTCTCAGATTTTCCATTTGCAAAAAGGAGCAACTGCATAGAACTAATAGGTGAGCTGCCTGGGACAGGAGAGATCCTCCAGTATCATGTGAACAATATGAGGCCCTGAGGGGGGAAGAGAAACCATTGTTCGCTCCAACTGGAAAATTCCAGCAACTGTGGCAAGAGCAGATCAAACCAACCCCAAACCCAAAGCAAAAATGTTAGCTGCCGAGACTCTCAGGGGGTCAAAAAGATGAATCACATAACTTGCCCAACGAGATTATTAAAATTTGATTTTGTCTTTGAATAAATATTACTGAATACCAACCACAGCCAGGGGTTATGCCAGGTAGCTGAGCACTCAAAGATATCACAGACAAACTCTTTTTCTTGAGGACGTTCTCAGCCATATGAAAGAGTTATTTGTTGTCTTCATACATGCTATCAAAAGTGTTTATGTATTGACATATATACACTACCAAATGTAAAATAGGTAGCTAGTGGGAAGCAGCTGCATCGCACAGGGAGATCAGCTCGGTGCTCTGTGACTGACTAGAGGGGTGGGATAGGGAGGGTGGGAGGGAGATGAAAGAGGGAGGAGATATGGGGATGTATGTGTACCTATAGCTGATTCACTTTGTTATATAGCAGAAACTAACCCACCATTGTAAAGCAATTATACTCCAATAAAGATGTTTAAAAGAAGTGTTTATGTTTTATTTGTATGTTTAATCAATTTAACTATTGAAAAGCTGGCATTCAACAACCATCTGTCCAGGACCCCTCCTAACCAACATTCTTACCCTAAGAGACTAACCTTTCCCTTGGGGATTATGGCACTGTGCTGCGAGGGTCTAAGCATGTGTTTCTGGGATATTCTCTTCTGTCTTCTCTGGCTACCCTCCATACGCTCTCTTCTCAAAAGATGTTTTAAAAGTTCTCTAGATGTGCATAATGTCCCTCTGGTGTCACTTCTCTTCACGTGATCCTGATGGTACTCTGGTTCTTTCCGTGTACTCTGAAAGTCTTTCTTGCCAGTAACTGCCCCTATTATCAACTTCCCATGTTCCAAGTAATGGCTACATTCTTCTGCAAACCCTTGAATGTATTCTCCAAGTTTATGCCTCTTTCAGTAATGGACTATTCAAATCCCAAAAGAAGTGTCCTTTTGCAGTATCTTCTCTTCGATTTTTCACAGCCTATCCCCCATGCCTCTCATATGGCCAATTGTACCTGCAGCCCTGGCCTGGTCCAGCTTATGTTCCATGGATTGCAACTTTGCTACGTAGCACATGAGATAAAGGTCAAGGGATTTGAAGAGAACTGGAAATGGGTCTGCCTTCTGAATCTTGGGCTCTGACTGAACCCTTTTCCTGCTGCTCTCTTCAGCCATTTTCAGTGCAATGCTGTTAAATATTTACCACCTCACTGGTCCTTTCACCTCTGAATTACCCAATGATGTAGCTAGGAATTTAAGGCTCTCAATCAAAAATGTTTGGAACCCATTATGTTTATTTCTAGAGTTCTTCCAATTCAGGTGCCATTTAAATGGCATTCAAACCACAGAGAGTGAGGAAAGCAGAGGCACCAGCAGGATGTTTCTGGTTCCTCTAATCACTAGGACCAAGTTACTAAAGCAGAGTTGAAACAATGCTTCATTACCCCCATTTTTGTCATTGGTTACCCTTTAAGATCTAGACTCCAGCATTTTGAAAAAGGTCTGCAAGAGTCTCAGCCAGAAGCACATTTTTGATGAACTAGGTTATGGAGAACAATACATTACATATTTGTATTCATTTTCTGTGGTTGCATAAACTATTACCCCCATACTTAGTATCTTAAAACAATAAACATGTATTATCTCACAGTTCCTGAGTCAGGAATTAGGGAGCAGCTTTGCTGAGTGGATCTGGTTTAGGGTCTCTCCTGAGTTTGTGGTCAAGATGTCAGATGGCACTGCCATACCCTGAAGGTGACTGGGACTGGAGGATCCACATCCAAGGTGGCTCACTTCCATGTCTGTCAAGTTAATGCTGGTTGTTGGCAGGAGACCTCAGTTCTTCCCTACATGGACCTCTCCAGAAGGTTGCTGTCCCTGGCTTTCCCAGAGTGATCCAAGAGAGCAAGGCAGATGTTGCAATGTCTTTAATGACCTAGCTTTAGAAGTCTCACACTGTCATTTCCACACTATTCGTGAATACCAGGTGGTGAAGTTCATTGGAGGCCATCTTGGATGGCATCTGGGAGCTCATTTACCATGTCTAATGGCATTAAAGGTTTTCAATAAAATATACACATGATTTAATCAATACATATTTTGATAATGAAAATCATCCTGGAATACCTAAGTATAACTTCTAAAGAATTGAATTTTCATTACCAACTTCCAAGGCTGGTGAGGCTACACCAAAGTCTAACCAAACTCCACATGATCCTGCAATTTCCTTTTTCTCACGTAGGTGACAGAGTTTCTAGAAGAGCTATTCCTCAGTCACATAACCTTGAAATTGTGACACGTGCCTGTGGGTCAGTCTTAAATTTACGTCTCTAACATCTTTGAAGATTAAGAACATTTTCCTCCTTCAGAGAAATCTCAACTGATACTATGAACAATTATATGTCAAAAAATTTGACAACCTAGAAGAAATGGACAACTTTCTAGAAACATAGGGCCCACCAAAGTTGAATCAATTAGAAATAGATAATTTGAACAGACCCATCACTAGAAGTGAAATAGAATCTGTAAATACAAAACAAAACAAAAAAACTTCCTACAAACAAAAGTCCAGGACCAGATGGCTTCACAGGCAAATTCTACCAAACATACAAAGAAGAACTTATACTGATTCTTCTCAAACTCTTCCAACATACTGACAAGGAGGGAACACTTCCAAAGACATTCTATGAAGCTACCATCATCCTGATACTAAAACCAGACAAAGACACCACCAAAAAAGAAAATCACAGGCCAATATCTTTGGTGAATATAGATGCAAAAATTCTCAACAAAATATTAGCAAACCAAATCCAACAACACATAAAAAAGATCATATACCATGACCAAGAGTGTTTCATCCCAGGTTCACAAGAATGGTTCAACATACGCAAATCAACCAATGTAAAATACCACATTGACAAAAGAAAAGTAAAAAACCACATGATCATCTCAGTAGATTCAGAAAAAGCATTTGACAAAATTCAACATCCATTCATGATAAAAACTCTTACCAAAGTGGGAATAGAGGGAACATATCTCAACATAATAAAAGCCATTTATGACAAACCCACAGCTAATGTAATACTCAATGGTGAAAAGATGAAAGTCTTCCCACTAAAATCTGGAACAAGACAAGGATGCCCACTCATACCACTTCTCTTTAACATAGCATTGGAAGTCCTAGCCACAGCAATCAGACAAGAAAAAGAAATAAAGGTATCCAAATCAGAAGGGAAGAGGTAAAATTGTCACTATATGCAGATGACATGATACTATATATAGAAAACCCTAAGGACTCTACACAAAAACTACTAGGTCTAATAAGTGAATTCAGTGAAGTAGCAGGATACAAGATTAACATTCAGAAATCAGTTGCATTCCTTTACACTAACAATGAAATATCAGAAAGGGAATGTAAAAAAACAATACCTTTTAAAATTGCACCAATAAAAGAAAAAAACCTAGAAATAAACCTGACCAATGAGGTGAAAGACTTATATGCCGAGAACTATAAAACATTAATAAAGGAAATAAAAGAGGATTCAAAGAAATGGAAAGATATCCCATGTTCTTGGATTGGAAGAATTAACATTGTCAAAATGGCAATACTACTCAAAGCAATCCACATATTTAATGCAATCCCTATCAAATTACCAATGACATTTTTCACAGAACTAGAACAAATACAAAAATTTATATGGAACCATAAAAGACCTAGAATTGCTCGAGTAATCCTGAGGGAAATAAACAAAGCAGGAGGCATAACTCTTCCAGACTTCAGACAATAATACAAAGCTACAGTAATCAAAACAGTGTGGTATTGGTACAAAAACAGGCATATGGGTCAATAGAACAGAATAGAGAGCCCAGAAATAAACCCACACACCTACGGTCAATTCATCTTCAACAAAGGAAGCTAGAATATAAAATGGGAAAAAGACAGTCTCTTCAGTAAGTGGTGCTGGGAAAGTTGGTCAGCCGCACATAAATCAATGAAGTTAGAACACACCCTCACACGATGCACAAAAATAAACTCAAAATGGCTTAGGACTTAAGCATAAGACATGACACCATAAAACTCCTAGAAGAGAACATAAGCAAAACATTCTCTGACATAAATCATACAAATGTTTTCTTTGGTCAGTCTCCCAAGGCAATAGAAATAAAAACAAAAATAAACAAATGGGACCTAGTCAAACTTACAAGCTTTTGCACAGCAAAGGAACCCATAAACAAAACGAAAAGACAACCTACAGAATGGGAGAAATATTTGCAAATGATGCAACAGACAAGGACTTAATCTCCAAAATATACAAACAACTCAACAATGACAGCAAAAAAAACCAAATAACCCAATCAAAACAATGGCAGAAAACCTTAATAGACATTTCTCCAAAGAAGACATACAGATGGCCAGTAGGCACATGAAAAGATGATCAAAATCAGTAATTGTTAGACAAATGCAAATCAAAACTACAATGAGTTACCACCACACACTGGTCAGAATGGCCATCATTAAAAAGTCTATAAATAACAAATGCTGGAGAGGATGTGGAGAAAAGGGAACCCTCCTACACTGTTGGTGGGAATGTCAGTTGGTACAGCCACTATGGAAAACAGTATGGAGGTTCCTCAGAAAACTAAAAATATAATTACCATATGATCCAGCAATTCCACTCCTGGGAATATACCTGGACAAAACTATAATTCAAAAAGACACATGCACCCCTATGTTCATAGCAGCACTGTTCACAACAGCCAAAAAATGGAAACAACCTAAATGTCCATCAACAGATGAATGGATAAAGAAGATGTGGAATGGAATACTACTCACCCATTAAAAAGAACAAAATAGTGCCATTTGCAGCAACATGGATGTAACTAGAGATTATCATACTAAGTGAAGTAAGTTGGAAAGAGAAAGACAAATATCATATGATATCACTTATATGTGGAATCCAAAATATGACACAAATGAACCTATCTACAAAACAGAAACAGACTCATAGACATAGAGGACAGACTTGTGGTTGCCAAGGGGGAGGGGGGCAGGGAGGGGGTTGGACTGGAAGTTTGGGGTTGGTAGATGCAAGCTATTACATTTAGAATGGATAAACAACAAGATTCTAATGTATAGCACAGGGAATTCTATTGAATATCCTGTGATAAACCACAATGGAAAAGAATATAAAAAAAGAATGTCTATGTGTGTATAACTGAGTCACTTTGCTGTACAGCAGAGACTGGCCCAACATTGTAAATCAACTATACTTCAATTGAAAAAAAGGGTGCGCTTTCCTCTTTCAAAAAGCATCATAAATATTGATACAGATTGGCTATTCTTAGGAAGCAGCTTAAACAGCAGCTGTGATTCTGTTCTTGTTTTTTAAATTTGTTGACATTAGCTTGCTTACATGATCCAGAACCCACAACCTGCATATCCAATTGCACATCTGTACCTATGTTATCACATTTCAATCTGTATGTGGTCTTCCCAACAATTAGATGGAGTTTATATTTTATCAAAATTCTGTATTCATTTTAGTTTTAGAATGGTATTCTAGGTAAACATGGGATTTCTAAGGCCATAACATTCCAGGTATAATTGGTTTTCAAAGGACCTTTCCCACGTTCTACTAGAGTGTCACACCCAGAGGCTTTCAGCATATGTGGCTCAGGTGCAGCCTTTGGCAGGAATAAGCCAAATGGGAAAGACTATACTTTGTAGTTACAGATTTAGATTCTGGTTGAGATTCAGCTTCTTTAACTCAAAGTCATCCTGACACCTTGTTGTCAGGTGTGAACAAGGTGGCAGGTCTGCTACTGTGTTTCCCAGATACCCTGACTCTTCCACATCACTAGAACCTAAGTTTTCAATCTTTCTATGACACACTGCTCTCACAAAGTGTTTAGTAATTCAGCCGCCACAAAACATTCAGTGTCCTGAAGTTGAGCCACACTATTTTCATTTACCGCCTAAACGATCATGACACTACTTTGGCAAAACACCTCTTTGAACTCTGTCTCTAAGAGTTTTGACTCCAGAGTGTAGTGCATACAACTTCTTAGGAGACTCAATGGAAAGGTCTGATCTTGGAATCTAAATGAAGTAGCACTTATAATCTGAAGGGCTTTCTTTCCCTGTTATAAACTGGCACGATGACAACACCAACAAGGCCAAATGGACATCACAGTAAGAAACAAAGCCAAAGGTTTAGAAGTACAGAGAAAGCCTCTTAACTGCCAGGATGAGGTCGTTTGTCGTGGTGCAAGTCTAAAAGGTTAGTCCAGATCTTCCAAAAAAAGAGGGTCATACTCAGAAAACCGAGAGTCACATGAAAAGGAATTCACCATAGCATCCACTTCAACACAATATAAATGAACTAAACATCATCTTCCAGAGGAAATCACCTAATGAATTCCATCTGCCTATATTTAATTGGGGTTGTTTAAGGATTCTAAAAAAAAAAAAATTCTAAATACTGGTGAGTTTTCCTTTCCTTGGAGAAATATAATCAAAGTTATTACTCAGTGGAAATTATAATTATTACTACTTATTAAACAAACAGTAATTTTGGCAAGAAAGCTTGAGAACAACATATTATGAGAGAAAAACATAAAAGGAAACAATAACCCAGAGCCAAGCAAATCAATTATTAGCAAATACATCAATGAGAAGTGCTTAAAATCTATGGACTTTTGATCAAATGTTGTTATATTTTAATAAGAAACAAACTAGTATGTGGTATGTCGTACGTCATACATCATTTGACATGTACTGATGCGTTCTTCAGGGAAGCATTGTCAGAATTTTGTAAAATTGAAGCTCTTTAGCTGTATTTCAGAGGTTTTTTAAATAAATACGGAATTACTAAGATGATGTGTTTTTATAAACTGAATACACTAGGTAAATGCAGTGCGGCAGTTTACTAAAGTAATAGAAAGCCATACAGGAAAAAAATGGATTGGCCTAATCATATTAGGGTTTTCTCTGAGGATTTTGTAATCAGATGAAATCTGTTCCACTGAAGGCTTAATCAAATGAAAACTTGGAGTGTAGCAAAAATTCACATACTGATTAAGGGCAGGAGAGTAGTGGAAGATACTTGTCTGATTTGTCAAAATGCATAGATTATGGAGTAGTTTTTAAGACAATCTGTGTGGTGAAAGACAGCATATTGTCTTACAGAAAGACAATCAGGAGCAAGAAGATTTGCAATTTAGTCCTGGTTTCATCGTGTAATAGCTTGTGACCTTGGTCAAGTCACATGCTTTCGACCTGAATTTTTGTTCTGTAGAGCTGACATAAAAATCATTCTTTTATCCATCTCACAGGTCTGATGTGATGATCCACATACATGGAAGTATTTTGTAAACTCTTAAATGCTGAATAAAAGTATTTTTATTGTATTCAAGTATATGCAGTAGCAACTTAAGCTTATAAAGAGTTGCCTGATACTGATCTTCAGGGAATTTACTTTAATGAATACTTGACTAAGATTTAAATTAATGCAACAACTTAGCATATACAATTACTGCTTCTCGAGGTTGTTTCTCTTGAGTAAGCCATTTCCTCCATGGTTTTTAATTCATTCTAATGAATATGACCATCTCTTTTTACATTAAAAGTACAAAGAAAAATCGCAGTCCAGCAGCTTTCCCTGCAGTTGTTTCAATCCATTTAAGAAGTGGAAGCTTACTTTGTGCTAAATTCTGTAGGAGTGAATCTGGTTTGTCTTTCATTCAGAGAGTTTTCACCAATAGGGACATATGTGATGATTGCACATAACTAAGTATAATACAAAGCAGATGAAAAAAAAATTTCTAAGAATGGCCCAAAGTACTGCTGATGCTCTAAGGAGAGACTTTGTTTCTAGAGAGAGATTTAGAAAAGCTTTAGAGAGGTGAAATTTCACCTGATAGATCTGGTTAAACAGCATATTCTAGGCAATCAGACTTAGAGCATAGAGGTGAAAAGTAGTCTAATTTGGTAAGAAGATACATTGCCTGGGGAAGTAGAGGGGAACTGTGGCTGGAAAGATTGTCTGAGGCTGCATCAGGAAGGATTTTGAAAGCAAAAAACAGGCAGAACATAAAGCCAGTAAGAACAGAAGAGAGACCCTTCCTTTCCTCTTAGGAGATTGTGTCTTATTATTATTTTTCTTATAACAAAAAGCAGTACATGTATGTACAGGGGGAAATCTTCACAAAACAATACAAACAGGCAGAAGAAGAAAATAAACATTTAAATCTCACAATGACTCTGTTGTGTTCTAATCCACATTTTACAAACTGAGAAACTCAGCTTAGAGAGAATAAATATTGTCCAGGTTCATTGATATGGACTGAATTGTGTCCCCCTCTCCCCCAAATTCATATGATGAAGCTCTAACCCTCAATGTGATAATGTTTGGAGGTGGGGCCTTTGGAAGGTAGTTAGGTTCAGATGAGCTAATGTTGTGTATGTAGCGGGGTGGCCTAGTCTGATGAGATTAGTGTCTTTATACCAGAATGTCTTTATACTCTGGTGTCTATACACCAGAGCTCTCTCTCTGTCTCTCTGTCTCTCTCTGGGAGCTCTTACAGAGAGGACACCATGTGAGCACATAGCAAAAGGTAGCATCTACAAGCCAGGAAGGGAGGTCTCACCAGAAACCAATCATGCTGGCACCCTGATCTTGGACTTTTAGCCACCAAAACCGTGAGAAAATAAATGTCTATTATTTGAGAAACACAGTCTATTTTGATTATGGCAGCCCAAGCTGTGTAATACACTCACGTAGCTGGATTAAAACTCAGGTTAACACTCAAGATGAACACTTTTAACCTCAAGATTAAATAAAAATAATGCAACCTACCTCAGAAGTTAAGGCAAATAATAATAATAATAACAGCTAAACAATTTTCTAAATACTTTACATGTATTAACTCATTAAACCCTTACAGTGAAGTTATGAGGTTTGTTCTATTATTATTCCTTTTTAAAAAAATGAGGTATAACTGACATACAACATTGTATTAGTTTCAGGTGTACAACATAATGATTCAATATTTGTATATGTTGAGAACTGATCACTACAATAAGTCTAGTTAACATCTGTAACTATATATAGTTACAGAATTTTTTTTCTTGTGATGAGAACTTTTAAGACTTATCTTCTTAGCAACTTTCAAATATGCAATAGCTTTATTAACTATAGTCGTGCTGTACATTACATCCCCACGACTTATTTATTTTATAACTGGAAGTTTATACCTTTTAATGCCACTTACTCATTTAGCCCCCCCTCACCCCTGCCTTGGGCAACCACCAATATGTTCTCTGTATCTATTCTTTTGTTGCTGTTTTAGATTTCACATATATACGAGATCACATAGTATTTGTCTTTCTCTGCCTGACTTACTTCACTTAGCCTAATGTCCTCAAGCCCCATTCATGTTGTCACAAATGATAAGATTTCATTTTTTATGGCAGAATAATATTCTGTTGTGTGTGTGTCGTATATATGTTATATATATATATATATGTATTTGTATATATATATATATATATATATATATATATATATATATATACACACATCATCTTTAACCATTCATCTGTGGATGGACATAGGTTGCTTTCATATTTTGGCTATTGTAAATAATGCTGCAAAGAACACGGGGCTGTATGTATTTTTTGAGTTAGTTTTTTGTTTTCTGTGAATAAATACCCAGAAGTGGAATTGCTGGATCATACTGTAGTTCTATTTTTAATTTTTTAAAGAATCTCCATTCTGTTTTGCATAGTGGCTGCAATCCCAACAACAGTGCATGAAGGTTCCCTTTTCTCCACATCTTTGCCAACATGTTATTCCTTGTCTTTTTGATAATCGACATTCTAACAGATGTGAAGTGATATTTCATTGTGGTTTTGATTTGCATTTCCCTGATGATTAGTTATGTTGAATATCTTTCCATGTGTCCTTTGGCCATGTGTATGTCTTCTTTGGAAAAATGTTTATTCACATCCTTTACCCATTTTTTAGTTGAATTTTTTGTTTTTTGCTATTGAGTTGTATGAGTTCTTTATGTATTTTGGATATTAACCTTTCAACAGATATATGATTTGCAGTTATTTTCTCCCATTCTCTATGGCTGCTTTTTTATTTTGTTGAAGGTCTTTTGATATACAGAAGTTTTTTACTTTGGTGTAGTCCTATTATTTTCCTTTAATACACTAATAAAATGATTTAAAAAGACATTATAACAACAAAATTCAAACCTTAAAATACATAATGGGGAATAAATAATAACTCGAGTTGAGATACCCTTTCGACAATGATAGGTTGGATTCAACTCTAAGTGAAGTTTTTTTGTTTTGTTTTTTGTTCTGTCTATAATTAATTCCTAGGCTGACAGTGTTTCTGGAACAAAATTTTTGTAATCTCATGCTTCAGATACTCATGGTGATAAATTATAATGGCCTTGAAATAGAAGAATCTGGAATGTGATAAGCATATACACATGGGACACAGATATGCAGACTGAATGGCTCTGAGAAATGTTTATCTGTTTAGAGACCTAAATTTGAAGTTTTGGATGAAAATTCACAATAAGATACCCGACTGTCTGGGTATTCTGAGCACATACAGCCATCACACAGCATTAATGATCTGTCTAGAGGATAAATTATCTTAGTCAAATAAAGACCTTATCACAATAGAAAAATTACCATAGAGGAAAGACATACACTTATTCATCAACTTGGAAGGATCATAAAAATTTACAGTGGTTTTTAGATGTAACATTGGATAGTTCAAACTGAATAAATCAAAGATTTACTTAATCAAAGCCACTTCTCCTTTCAAGATTTTCTCCCACTGCCTACAAATTTTGTGAACTCTTTCATTTTTAAATGTTTTCTATATTCTTTTTTATTTTATTTTATTTCACAAAAGCAGCATCTTGATTTCAGAAGAGAAAAATCTCATACCAGCCCATTTCTCCCATTCTACAAAAATTGTTTTTAAAAATTAAACAATAAGAAGGATAATAGTTGTACAAGGTTCAAACCTGATTCATCTTTTGATAATGTGATACTAAGTGCATTAACCAAACAGTGTAAGCACCTAAGAATCAATTCTCCATTCAGTGTTATCCACCAATAAGGTAGATTTCTCACATATATAAAATATATTTAACAAATGCATGTATTCTTATAGCAAGATCAGTTTAATCATAGAATAAAAGTTCTGCAATACTAAATATTCAGAGCTCTTTTATAACACTGTACATTAAAAAATAAATATTTGTATCACATAGTTACTTTGCATAAGTCGAAGATTTTAATTTCATTAAATGCCTGCTGCAGAGTCAGGAATTAATATCAGGAATTTCGAACCAGCCCTAATTCTGACTTTTACCTGCTGTATAATCTCAGGCAAGTAATTTTTAATCTTTGGCCCCATATCAATATGAAAGGGTCGCCAATAATCTCTAAGGGCTTTTCTAACATGGTATTTCAGGCTGTGGTTAGCCATTTCACTTTGGTAGGCCAACACAATAAACAGACTCTAAGTAAATCTGATTTCTTTAGATTATTCTTTCTGCACAAATAACTGCATCCTGCATGCTTACATAACAAGAAGGCCCAAGAGGCTGATAAAAATTATAACTGTAGAAAATGTACTGAAAGTCTTTATCCCCAGAGGCTTCCTGAATACTGTCAATTACATCCCAAATACAGTTTTGGTTCAGTAAAATCTCTACATGTATTGTATCACAACATATTTTTCCTCTTAATTTTTAAACACATATATGACTGATAGGATTGTTAATCTATGTGTTTTTCATTTATTTGCCCTTAGCTCATATTATTTGCCCTCATTTATTTGCCCTTCCATTTATTTGCCCTTAGCTCATATTATTGTGTAATTCATAAAAATGTCAAAGCTCTTTCAATGTGTAAAAGCTGCTTTCACCAACTTGTCTTTCAGAAACAGAAGGAAGGATTTTGCAAGAATAAAGTCAAATCTTTCTTCCAACTCCTGCACACCTGAAAAGGGATCAAGTACTGTGGGAGATAAAACTTACCAAAATCTGTTTTCTCTTTTCCTTAACACAAGCGATTGTCAGAGGTCAAAAAGGCTGCTCTTTCATGTACAGTTTTACCAGGGGCTGTCATAACCAATGGAAGAACTTCTTTTGTATCTTAATATTGCAGTGGAACTGATAAAAAGAAAAAGCCTTATTTAAAGAAATATTTTTAAGCCATACTCATTATGAAATAAACTAAAAAACAGCCCTAGAGATAAAAATAAATCCAAAGAGAGAAGTTTATTTAAAGTGTAATTATTTTATAAAACAGAGTTCAGTATTATGAAAATTCAATATGTTATATTACTAAATTAATACAGTTGAAGGTTAGCAAAATTCTGGATGGACATGACCAAGGACATAGGGAGAGACAGTGATGAAACTTTGTACACAGAACTGCGTGCAATACTGTCAGGACAGAATGGAAAAATGTGATGTTGACAGACATTTTTAGTGAAATGTCAAGGGTATGTTGAGTAATGACGTGTGTGCCTTTTGTAAATTCACCTTCATATCTCATTGAACTAGGCCGGCTTTCCTCCTTTATGGTGTACTCTTCCCAACAAAGTGATCCTTCCTCCAGTTCATTTCAGCCAGTACTTTCTGAGCAGCCAATATAAGCTCAACATTTGCTGAGACCTATTATTATCAATTATTACCAGGCCTTCTGTTAGTTCCAGAGACACAAAGAATACAAGAGACCCAGTTTCTGTCCTTGAGGACTTACAATCTAATGGGGGAATGTGCAGTATAGAGTCAAGTCTACTACATCCTCAAAATATCAAATATGAGCCTCCTTGGGGTCAATTTCCAGCAGCATCTCCAAGGGACATCCTGTGCAGAATGGGATCCTCAAAGCTTATATGTCAATTCAAAGCCCTTGAATTGACTATCACTTGTTATGGACTTGTCTTCTAATAATTGATTCATTTTCTGTATCCCTTTTGTTGGGTTCTACTTTCTTTAAGTTTGATACTTATTTATAAACCAATATCTTAGGTATAGAGGTTTCCTTGTCCCAAGATTACCTTGATTTCTGAAACTTTGGCTCTCATTCAGGACTTTCCTCAGTTTAAATATCAGAATCATTAAGGTAACATCTTCTGGGGACTTCATTCATGTGTTCAAAAACCTTAGTATGCGCAAAATTAGCGGAGGATTCTGGAGATCGGCGTCTTTGATCTATCCCAGAAAACTGCTTTCCTAGGCTTATGCCAAAGCTTTGGAAATTTTAACAAACATTTTAGGAATTTCTGATGTTCACAGTCCAAAGACCACACTTTGAGGAACCTTATATTATAGAATGCTCCCTCCCAGTATGACAAATATGTTTCAGCCTGAAAAAGTTAGACGTTTTGTTGCTGTTTCTTTATTGTCATAAAATACATTCGTAAAGTCAACTGTAGCTTTGCCAGGCAGTGTCTTAACATCTAACACTCCTTCAGAAATGTGGGAATGAACTCTGATCCAGCCCATAGTTCTTTGAAATAGAATTAAGAATTAAATTTTTAAATTAAGATTCACCTTTTGTTTACCAGGCAGCTTTTTCTTCTAACAATATTGCTGAGCTTCACGTACAAAAACAAAATTCTATTAACCTCTGAGTAGAACCATAAACAGAAATAATAATAGCTTTCTGCAGAGAAATGAAGAGAGAATGAAAAAGCACCTTTTGGGGGCTTTCCTGGTGGTGCAGTGGTTGAGCGTCCGCCTGCCAATGCAGGGGACACAGGTTCGTGCCCTGGTCCGGGAAGATCCCACATGCCGCGGAGTGGCTGGGCCCGTGAGCCATGGCCGCTGAGCCTGCGCGTCTGGAGCCTGTGCTCCGCAACGGGAGAGGCCACGACAGTGAGAGGCCCGTGTACCTCAAAAAAAAAAAAAAAAATCTCCTTTTGGAGGCTGGAATAACAAGGGCATTAACCAATATATTTTCCTGTATGTTTAGACATTAAATCAGTCGGAAAAAAAGCTGGAAACCACAGGTTAAAATAGAAGAGGCTAGAAACCCACAGGGAAATGAAAGTGTCAGAAGTTTTCAACAATGTTAAGTAAACAATAATGGCACAGGAGCCTCTGTAAGAGACTGCAAAGTGGCACTGTGAATGTGGGCATGGATTTCTGTATAGCTATAGTCATAGCTATCTGTGTGGTTCTAGATTTTATGAGCCACTGCATCAGTCCCAGAGGGGAAGCAAAACCTCCATTGCAGAGACCAGGGCTCAACACAGGTCTTTGCAGATGTGCTGGGCACACTTTATTCAAATTTGAATTTAATTTATCTTAAATATGATTTATTAAATATATTCTCTCTAAATTTAAATAAGCACTTCCAAGGGCTGGCTAAGTGTTGCACTGCTGCTACACAGTGTGCTTACACTCTTCTAAGAGCTTTGGACTGTGAACTCCTTTATAGCAGCCTTCTGAGGTAGTATAATTATTATTCCCATTTTACAGATGAGGAAACTGAGGAACAGAAAGATTAGATAAGTCACCTACAGTCATACAGTTAGCATGTGGCAGATGGTGTTTGGAGTTGTGTTTAAACACTTGGTTTAGGATCACTGAATGAGCTCATTCATCTCCTCAACTAGATTCCTGGACTAGATTCCTGGGGGAAAGAGGGTCTGATGAAAACTATGGGTTTTGCTACCCTTCCTATCTCCCCATTCCCCTTTCTTTTTTTGCTTGGTGCCTCTAGTCTTCCTAAGACTTAACTACTTAGTTTGCACTATCCCAGTGGGCAGTGGAAGGGATATTTTGCAAACATTTGGGGTCATGTATGTGATTTGTCTGTTCATGGGCCCTGGGGAGGGTTATGGTACCCAGGACCACAGTGCTTAAGGACTCCTCAGCCTCAGCTCCTAGAACTGGCATCTTCTCAGCAGGAACCACAAAGTCAATTGCCGCAACAATTTCAGGACGTCACAGAGGCTTATGTCACTGCCTGCCACTTACAAGGAGCTTCCTAAATAAGATTCTCCATCCAGAGAACGAGTGAGGTCGTGACACTCCCCTGGCATGGAGGCCATTGGGCTCGGCGGAGAATCTGCATAAATCTTTGCCCCCCCCTCCATTCCTACCATCCTTGTCCATCTCCTCATGTTTCGTGTGAATGACTACGGATCTTCCCGACTGCTTCCACTTCCCCAGCTCCCAACCCACTCTTCAAACAGTAGTCAGAATGGTCTTTTTTGAAACAAATTTGTGTCACTCCATTGACTGACCTCCTTCAGTGACACCACATTGCCCTCACTACTTTTTTTTCTCCTCTCCTTTTATAGGAGGGAGAGGAATCAGCTGGAGATTGGGTTAAAGATGCAGGTTCCTGGTCCCACCCCAGACTTATGAAATCCGTCTGTGGGAGTTGGGCCTATATGTCTGCATTTGAAACATGTTCACCAGGGGCTGCAAGTGCACACATTTCGGGAGAAATACTAACCTATGGGATAAAGTTCCGTTTCCTTAACATGCTATATAAGGTGACTCTATAAAAAGAATGCACATTTCTGGGCACCTCTCCAACCTCATCTCCTGTCTACTGTTGCAGCAAGAATGACAGTTTGGGCTTCCTGAATTCCCACACTGTTTTTCATTTCTTTTGTCTTTCTTGAGGGTTGTTGCCTACAGTAGGGCAGGTTGCGCACTGCACAAATCTAAGGGTTACCATTCACATTACAATCTGAGTGATGGAGGCCCTGCCTTTGTTCATGTTTCCAGTGCCTGGAATGCCCTTTCGCTTCCTCTCTTCCTGACTTAGGTCCAATTATCTTATAAAGAAACAGCTCTGGCATCATCACCTTTCTGGAACCCAGGAACATTTGCATAGCTCTATTATCACATTTATCACATTATATTTCCATGTTCTTTTCCTGCATCTGTATCTTCCAGCAGATATGAGTGATTTGAGGACAGGGTCTTATTTATCCATTTACCCTCACTGTCAAGTACAGTACTAGACCCAAAGTGGACACTCAACTAAGGCTTATAGAATTAATGAATAAAATTGGATGATTAGACCAGCATTCATTCATTCATTCAAAAACACTTGTGTTCCTTAGAAAGCTGACCCTATAGGTTTACATAAAAATGTAATTTTTACAATTTTTTGTAATTTTTGCATTTTTAATGCAATTTAAAAGACATATTATATATTTTAAGTAGATTTCTGTATTTTTAGGATGTTTTAGCAGCAAGTAAGGAAACTAAAAATGGTTGGAAAAACAATGACACTTATTAAGTCTCATAGGAGGATGTCCTAAGGCAGGACCCACTTCAGGTCTAGTCCAGCAGTTTAACAAGGCCATCCTGGATTCAGCTTCCCCTCTGCCATCTGTCCATCCACAGCATCAACTGATTCCCCAGGGAGTGAGAGGATGGCTGACTTGTTCATGTCTGGTGAAGCCACAGCCTCCAGCAAACACATCTTGTAGCCAGATTGGGTCACATGTTCATTCCAACACCAATTGCTGGCAAAGGGGATGAGAAAACCTTATGACTGAACAGGCCGCTTTAAAAACTAAGGTCAGTTCCCCAATTCTCCAAATGCATTTTACTCCTCCGTGGACGAGGATGGATCGGGTATTTGGGAGACACGGCAATGCGTGCAACAAATACCCAGATGGCCCCGCTGTGCTTTGGCGATCAGGCCGCACTGCCCGTGGCAGCGTTTCCTCTAGGAGACCCCAGGAGACACCCTGAGGAGGGCCTTCCTTTAAAACCCAGGCCACATCAGGCATCTCAGCTCTTCCTCTTTTTTTCGTCTTGTTTTCAAGTCAGGGGGAATTAGTTCGGCAAATCCACCTGACAAACAATTCCAAGAATCAGAGATTTATCAGCAAGGCCGAATCACCATCTTCTCACTTGAGGCCTCTCGACACAGGCAAGGTCCCCTGGGTGTGATGAGAGCCGGTCCATGGCTGCCGAGTGAGGGGTGCGCAGAGGAAGCGGGAAAGACGCCTTTGTGATAGCCCAGAGCCGAGTGTCATTGTGGAGGCCATCACCACCTGCTGCGAATAATTTGCTCCCCGATTAGGGGCCGTGAGACGTTCCTGGAATCAGTGTGATGTGAGGATGCCTGCAGCAGGGTGAGTAAAGCCGGCAGGAATTCAGCCGCCGAATGGAAGCACAGAGCAGCGCCAGCTCTGGATTGCAGCCCTCGGCTCTGGTTTCCCCCTTTCTCTTCGAGGATTAAAGCAGGGAAAAGATTCATTGTTAGATGAGAATGCATTTTCCTCGCCCCAGTTTGTCTTCAAAACTCTGCCGTCCGTGTGAATTCAACTTTACGTCAACCCAGCTGACCAAGCTGCAAAGCTCCTTAGTTTATGAGATTAACCACGCCACACGTTTTGGATTTTTGTAGACTTATTTGACTCCTTCGACAGTAATCATTTCCCATAGTTCCCATTCAATTTCTTTTAACTCACAATAAGAGAGAGTGAAAAAAGATGGAATATTGCATACCACTTCCCTATCTTGTCTCTCTTTTCTTCTTGTTATGAGTGTTCAAGAGTTTAAGTACCAAAGAGGAAAGACACCTTAATATAAATAGATAAATGGTATTTTAATGCTTTCCGTGTGCCATGTTCCGTTAGAACTGAGAACTTTTAGGAGCTGATTTTATATATTCATATACAATACATATATGAACTATAATCACATATATATTAAGTGACATATATATATCATTTATTCCTCACAACAACCGTATGATATAAACAGAATTCTTTTTTTTTTTATAATGATGATGACTCTAGTTTTGACAATTAATGTATTATTTATTTATT
Organism: Aethalodelphis obliquidens; assembly: GCF_003676395.1. Classification (NCBI taxonomy): domain Eukaryota; kingdom Metazoa; phylum Chordata; class Mammalia; order Artiodactyla; family Delphinidae; genus Aethalodelphis; species Aethalodelphis obliquidens. Next base: position 3,161,426 of record NW_020838024.1, on the reverse strand, counting down.
TATTTTTGGCTGTGTTGGGTCCTCATTTCTATGCGAGGGCTTTCTCTAGTTGCGGCAAGAGGGGGTCACTCTTCATCACAATGCGCGGGCCTCTCACTATCGCGGCCTCTCTTGTTGCGGAGCGAAGGCTCCAGACGCGCAGGCTCAGTAGTTGTGGCTCACGGGCTCTAGAGCGCAGGCTCAGTAGTTGTGGTGCATGTGCTTAGCTGCTCCGCAGCATGTGGGATCTTCCCAGACCAGGGCTCGAACCCGTTTCCCCTGCATTGGCAGGCAGATTCTCAACCACTGCACCACTAGGGAAGCCCTAAACATAATTCTTACATTTTTAATATCCCTCATTTACTGATGAGGAAACCTGGGACAGAGAGGTGACTTTTCTTGTCCATCCCAGGCTAGAAAGTGACAGAGACGGGAAGCAGCCCCATGGGGCCTGGTCTCTGAGCCCGTGCTCTCAGAACAACATGACACTGTGCCACCGTTTTGGCCTTCAGCAGCCAACTTCTGTCACTTCTCCCAGGAGTGCTGGCTTCATGCGGTTGGCCGCATGACCCCAAATGCTTCCACCCATCCTCCCTCCATCCCTGCATCCCGCCAGCTGCCCAGCAGTTCTTGCTGAGCACCTCCTCTTGTGAGACCATCTGCTAGGCACTGTGGATACAGGTAAACGAGACAGGGCTCTTATGAACCTTGTATTCCCCTGGCCAACCGAATGCCACCCTTCTTTCAATGTGCATTAAGCCTCCTCTTCCCCAAGTGAAACATTCCCAGTTCTCATAACACTCTTCCATCCTTGCTAAGGGCATGCTTGGGTTAAAGTACCGTTTTCTGTACCCTGAAGGCACCCAGAGAATACTCACGGTCCATGGAAAAATTAAATCTGTGATTAGATGAATAGCAAGATCTTCATTCTGAGAATGTCTAGTAGGTATGTCTAAAAATGTTCTATGGCAAAATGCACCAGGTTGAGGAATTCCACACAATCTTTTATCATCTTGATGAGGCAGAGATTTTACACATTCATCACGTGAGTTTTCATTTCCTTTAAAATATATTCCTTATGACAGAATTGAGATATACAGTACAATAAAAATGACGGTGACACATCAGTCCGCAGTCTCACAGCATTAGTTTGACCTTATGTTCATCTCTCCGTGTGTCAGGTAGGATTATTTGACAGGTTATTGCAAAGCACCTGTGGATACCTGGAAACGGGACACGAGAGCCTGAGGAGTCTGATTGTAATATTGCAGAAAATGTTCATGTCCTGAAGTCATTCCTCAAGCCTGTATTATTCTGCCCACGCTTTACCATCTTGGCCTCTTTTCCTGCCACCATCCTGCCTACTCCTTCCCTCCACTATTGTTTCATGCCTCTGTGACCTTGCTCAGCTTCTCCTTGCCTCCAGGCCCAGCCCTTCACCTGGTCAAGTTTGTTTTGTTTTTTTTTTTTTTTTTGCGGTACGCGAGCTGCGCAGGCTCAGCGGCCATGGCTCACGGGCCCAGCCGCTCCGCGGCACGTGGGATCTTCCCGGACCGGGGCAGGAACCCGTGTCCCCTGCATTGGCAGGCGGACTCTCAACCACTGCGCCACCAGGGAAGCCCCACCTGGCCTATTTTTAAGTTATCCTTCCACACTCAGCTCAAGTCTTCACTGACCCGAAGGCTAATCTAGATGCTTCTCTTCTATGGCCCCTTAGCACCCCACGTTCTATTTTAGTGATTCTCTTACTGTCCTGTGGAGCCGCCCCACTATTCAATGAGATTCCTGACACCAAGGACCTCGGACCTCATCCTTTTCATCTCTGCATCTGACAGATGCTCAGCAGATGCTTCTTGATTATGAAAAGGGCCCCTGAGAAGCTCTCTCCCAGAATCAGGCTCACAGCCCTAGAATAGGACAAGCCTGCAGAAATGAGAACCACGGAGATTAAAATTCTCCGTAACTGGGTTCAAGAGAAGCTCTCTTCACATCATCTAAATATCAGTAACACAACTCTTCCCTCTTAGAACCCCTAGTCAGAGATATTGTTTCTGGCATCCATTTCTTCTTCTCCATCACCTTCTAACATGCAAACAGGCACCAGCACTCACTGTTGAAATGTCTGTACGTGGACCTTCAATGTCACACCTAGGACAGGCCCTGTCCCTAGAAATATTCTCCAGGTTTCTAGAACCTCACAACAAACCCGATCACATTACCCAAAGTATGTTTTTTTATTCCTTCTTTTTCTTACACTTTGCACAACTATCCTATCCCTCTAGACTCTGGGTTTTCTTTTTTAATCCTATTTTAAACAACCTTTTAATTTTAGAACAGTTTTAAACTTACAGAAAACTTATGAAGATAATAGAGAGTCCTCATATAGCCCCCCCACACCCCAATTCCCTTATTTTTAATCTCTTACGTTACATGGCATATTTGTCACCATTACATGGTATATTTGTCACAATTAATGGACCAATACTGATACATCATTATTAACTGAAGTCTCTACTTTATTCAGATTTCCTTAGTCTTCTTTTAACGTAATGCCCTTTTCCTGTGACCCGTACAGGACCCCATGCTGCACTTAGTCATCATGCCTCCCTATGCTCCTCTTGGTGGGACATTTTCTCACACTTATGTTTGTGTTGTTTTGTTTTCTTTTTGATGACCTTGAAAGTTTTGAGGAATACTAGTCCGGTATTTTGTAAAATTTGTTGTTTTTTCATGACCGTGGGTCTGGGAGAAGAAGGCCACAGAAGTAAAACGCCACTGTCATCCCATGACATCAAGGGTACATACTATCAACATGACTTCTCACTGATGATGTTAAATTTGGTCACCTGACCGAGGCAGTGTTTGTCAGGTTTCTCTATTGTGAAATGATGCCCCCCTCTCACACAATTCCATCAAGGTAGAAGAAAGTTACTATGTGCAGTGCACACTTAAGGAGTGGAAAGTTATGATCCACGTCTTTGAAGGTGCAGCATTAATATATATATATTTGGAATTCACATTTATGTCAGTATGAACCAATGGATATTTATTTTATGCTTTGGCTTATAATTCAATACTACTTAATTTTGTTTGCTCAAATTTTTCCAGATTTGACCACTGAGAGCTCTTTCTATTGGCTCTTGTGTCCCTTTGACATATCTCCAATATGTTTGGATTTTTTGAGTACTTCCTTACATTCTGACACTAAAAAAAAATATTCTAGGTTCATCTTGCATATTTCTTGCCCTAGGCTCAGCCATTTTTCCAAGGAGCTCTGGTCTGTTTACCCCTTCTTTCCTCCCTTCCTTCCTTCCTTTCCTTCCTTCCTTCCTTCCTTCCTTCCTTTTTTCTTTTCTTCCTTCCTTCCTTCCTTCCGTCCTTCCTTCCTTTCCTTCCTCCCTCCCTGCCTTCCTTCCTTCCTTCCTTCCTCCCTTCCTTCCTTCCTTCCTTTCCTTCCTCCCTTCCTTCCTTCCTTCCTTCATTCATTCCTTCCTTCCTTCCTTCCTTCTTTCCTTTCTTCCTTCCTTCCTTCCTTCCTTCCTTCCTAATAGTATTAGGAACAAAGATGTGGGCACTAGGTGCAATTCTTGTTTTTAATAGTTAAAACTCCTGCAACACATTAATTTACTTTGCAGATTAATTTGTTCTCAACTTTATAAGGGATCTTCGCTTTCTCTGGCCCTAATTCTGCTCAGTTTCATGTAGAACCTAGAAAGTTCAGTGATCCCCACTTGGACAGTAGAATTCTGGCCACACGTATTTTTGGTTGGGATGCTCTTGTTGCAATTCAGACATCAATCAGATTTTGAATACATTTTCTAACATATGAGGATGTCAGGTAATGTGACCAACTCATTAACTTTTCTATGTTCTGGATTTCTGGTCATTCTAAGGTTAGGAAGTTATGTAACCGTCTTGTAATCCAAGGGGGCATTTTTGTGGGATCTTAAACTTCATATCTTCTGAAGCACTAACATCTCTTCTTTCCTCTCTGGACCTGACCCTGGTAATACATTTCACTGTGAATACATAAGCCAGGTACACAGAGACACCAGTTGTATCAATTATACAAAAGAAATCTGTTAGCCTGAGAGGTTTGCAACAACCTGAAAAACAGACGTGAAAGGAAGGCGTAGGCACAGCCTACATTTTAAAGCCACTAACCATTGTTTATCCCAACACACTGTTTCAGAGACACCACTGGTTTAAAGGAGGTTCGAACAATCATTTGGAACATATTTTTTTTCTGTCAGTTTACACAAACTGCAATACGTCATATAAATGCTTTTCTCAAAGTGATTGAAAGCATGATTTACATCAAACCTATAAGTTGCTTTATGATAGAGATGTTCCTGGGTTATTGGTGACGTATTCCTGAGTTCTGAGCATGGGCTGTTTACTCAGCTTGTGCCAACGCTGTCTCAGAGCACTGGTGAGCTCATACGTTCAGGCTAATTTAAATGGAATGAGTGGGGAGGTCATGATCTAAATCCAATCAGCAGGCTGGTGGGAGTTCAGTGACTGTTCTGACACATGGCATTTAGAGCCCAGAGAAAATATAGCAATTTCTGGTCTGGTTTCTGTTATTCTCTAGCCCTGTAAGCACTGGGTAAACACAGCATAACAAACTTGAAGCAAAACAGATCAAATAAATTGTATATGGCTATTACATTGAAAAGCAACTCTGTGGGAGGTCTGTCTAAATACCGAAGGAAGTAAATCACATTCGTGGACCGTCCTGACCTCCCCTTTTAATTCTTGGTGGTGCATTTCTTAAGTATGAAACCCAGTTTAATAGATGACTGTGTTGTTTAATAGAATATAAGCATTTTGTCAAGGCTTGAGAGTTATTTTCAAAGTAAGGAACATTGAATTTTGAAGCCAAGTGAGTTTGTTTCTCTTTTTCTATCTGGTTTTTAGTATGCTCAGGCAGGGGCACTTTGGGATGACTTATAAAAACGGAAGAAATCCATGCCAGCCTTAAGAAGTGTACCATGATGCATCAACACAAATTGGTTTTGGAAGCTGTAAATCCTTGGGAAAAATTATCCTAAGTGAAGCTTCTATAACTATTGACTCATTTTATCCATGGAAGGATTTGCTTCCTAACAAAGGTGTAATGTCGTTAAAAGCCCAGTGGTCTCATAAGTTGATGAAAACAAAGTCATTATGGAAAGCGTCATTCATGAGAGACTCTGTAATGCTGTGGAAGCAATGTTGCCCTTAGATTCAAAAGTTTTGTGTCCCTATTCATCAATGTCTTTGCTCTGTGTCCTTGACTTGTCATTTTACCTCTTTGAACCCATCCAGCTGCTCAGTTAAGTTCAGTCTCAGAGAGTCTTCATGCTCAAGTTTGCAGTCAAGAAACCTTTTTGACGCCATAATTAGAGGCGCTGTTGGGGCCAGGTGGCTCAGCTAATACTCTCCAGACTCAATGGAGAAAATATTATAAACCACATGTCAACATATGAATTTACAAAGAGAAAAATGAATACTGAGGGCACCGGAATACATAGGTTTTCTGGCCAGTGCACTCTCTCTGTACTGACATCTCCAGTGACTCCAAATTATAGTCAGAAAACTGAGCAGTGATTATGGACCCAGAGCCAAGAGTCTTGAGATAGTCTTGAGAATACTTCCTCCTGTTCATGGTGAAACCTGGCAACTCATCTCTACTCAGAGAATGAAAGGCTTCTCTAGTGATCAGATGTTTAGTCTCTCCTAAATCCATATTCTTTCCTCTCTCTCTCTCTCACGATGCTGAGTAACACTCAAGTTTTTTGTGTGTGGTTTTTTTTTTTTAGAGGACAGTAAATCTAAAAAGAGAAAGAGGAAAAAGAGACAGAGATCATAAACTACAAAGCACTGTTCATTGTGTGTCAATTACTCTAGCTAGTATCAGTTTATCTTGGGTTAATTTCATACTCCTGCATGACTCACAGGTTAACTAGAACAGTATTTGTTAAACTTGGCTGCACATTAAAATCACCAGAAAAGCTTTTAGAAATCCTGATGCACAGGTCATGCTTAAGACCAATTAAAGCCCAATATGTAGGGCGTGGGACCCAGGCATAAATCTTGGATTTCTGTAACACCTTACTGAGAGACCCGAATGAACTTTTCGGCCAACCCAATATTTATTAAAGCTCCCAGATAATTCTGTTGTGCAGCCAGCAGTGTGAATCACTGCTCTATAGGCAAAAACCTAATTCAAATATCTTTCTAGGTTAAATGGGAACCGGCTATATGTCCATAAACTTCTAATCATGCAGACCAAATTATTACAATTAATGGACTTTGTGAGGTTTAAATTAGCCTCCATCTTAGCTAGTTCTGTTTTTTCTACCTTATCAACAGTGCCTGTTTTCCTTCAGAGTTTTCTGTCTTTTCATGTTTCAAAGCAAGTTCAAATGTTTCCTTACATTCCTTGAAAGACAGTTTCCCCAAAATATATTTTTCTCTTGAATTACTTAAATGGTCCCCTTAATTACCCCTTCTTTAAAGAATCTTCTAGAAAATCTGAGAAAAATCTATACATGATAGACACTTAATTCATCTTCCTCCTTGTTTCAATACTATGGACATACACATACAGATCTTGTAAGAACTTTCCATGTTACTCATTGAAATGAGATTGAACCCGAAGAATGAGATTGAACCCGATTTCATAGAAATCTTGTAAGGTGCAGATCTTTGGATCCCACCTCAGACTCACAGAATCAGAATCTCTGGGAGCAGGGCCTAGAAATCACGACTCATAAGCATCCCAGTGGTGTTTTCTAACGCGCACTAAAGTTGGAGAACTACTGTCTGTAGGCTTTCTTGCAATGTGCTGCCGTCTTTGTCATAACCTCTCAGAATCCAGGAACAAGGTCTGTTCCTAATAACATTACTTACTAAAGGATTAGCTTTTTCTCAGCTATTTACTATTTTTTAAAGATATTAATTTATCAAGCCCCAAAGTGTATTCCATCCAGGAAGCTTTCACAGAGGGAGATAGATTCACATTGTGTGTTAGTGTATAGAGGGACCAATATTGAAATGATGAATGTTAAGACAGATAAAATAAAATTGGAACACCTGGAAAATCATTCATAGTAAACCGTTAGGGGTTGACTTCATGGGCAGGGGCCAGAAGCAGAAAATAGCCAGTTAAATTTGGATGGAGGACACTGGAAGAGCCTGGGAGTAAATACTTATTCTTATGCCATCATAAAGGAAATGAGGGCAAGCTGGAGAAATCTTCTGTGAATTGTATAATATTGCATATTCTGCAAAGCCATGTTAGAATTAACTAAAGCAGGGGAAAAAGTCCAGAAGCACATAGCTAAGGGCAAAAATGAACCTTCTAAAAAATAAAAACAAGTACACTTTGTTGACCAAGTAAAACAGCACGACTGCTATGGTTTTTAATGGCTTTTAGAATATGTTATTTGTTGTGTATGTAAATGTGTGTTTTAAATCATGCAAATACATTTTGTGGTCTGGGGTTAAAAATAAAGTAGGTAGCCAACTTTAAAATGAAGTGAAGCACATGCTAAAGAGTAAACTGGGGTTACAAAGAAGATGTAAAGCATAACCATGGAAACGGTGATAAAGAAACATGGAAATGTCACATGTGAAAGAAAAATTTGTTAGCAAATAAAATAAAGAACTTTTATGTGCCCGAGACTGAAATAAATTTTCATTGAAACTTCAGATTGTCTTTCACAGTTTTTTGAAAGTTAAGCTTAAAAAAGAAGCAGAATATGGGCAACATGGTTCCAAAAGCTGACATGTAATACAAATAAGTTCCCCAGAAGAAAAGAATAACCTAACAGATAGCCTGTATTTGGAAAGTCCTGAAGCTTGCAAGGCTCATAAGCAAGAAGAAAATTCTAATAATTACTGTGTGCATTTAGTAAGAACAAGATATTTTCACAATTCTAAGAGGTAGTAAATTCGATATTCAGGGACCCTCAGCTGAACATACTGTTAAAATAAATAATGAATCATTAATGAAAACTAACAGCACCTTTATTAAAACAGACAATGAATTATTAATGACAGCTAAATATCTCCAGAAAAAAAGGAAAGACCAACTAATGGGAAGTAGTCTGTTGCATGAAGGAAAGTGATCATTTAGAAAAGTTTATTATTCAAGTGATTTTGGAACAGTCCCAAGTCCAAATGCAACTTTGAACAGTTTGTTTTATGGATCTGAACAAAATAGAAAAGCAGGATAAAAAGGAAGCATGTTCAGACAATAGATGTTAAAAATCAGGATTGAAAAACAAACACACTTTGTAGGTGGGTTTAAAACACAGTACAAAAAACAAAACAAACAAAAAAGACACAGTACAAAGTTGTCACAAGTTTACATGATTCTCTCCTCCAAATATATTAAGGAGAATTTCTTAGTGTTAATGTGGATCAAAGATGTTCAAAATCAACATCAGAAATGCTCAGAATAGGCTGGAAAGACACACAAGACACCAGTAAAGTGTTTTTCCTGGAGAGAAGAACTACAGGGCTGGGGGTGAGAGGCAGGAAGAAAATCTGTTCTCTGTTTCAAATGCCTTCACTGTTGCCACACTTTCTCCAAGCTGCCTGTCCACACGAGCTGAGGTCTCACTGCCCTTCATCTTTTCCTAATTCTGAGAGCAATTTTAGTCCGAAGAATACGGCATTAGTTGCATATTGCTACATAAGAAATCACCTCCAAACTTAGAGGCTTAAAACCATAAGCATTTGTTACCTCACAGTTTCTGAGGGCCGGGTGGAACTGGCTCAGAGAATCTCAGGAAATTGCAGTCAAGATGCTGGTTAGGCTTCAGCTTTCTGAAGGGTGTGGGAAACTTTTCCAAGTTCATTCGTGGGGCTATTGGTTTTGGGCCCCAGGTCCTGGCCGGAGGCTTCAGTTTCCTCCCTGTAAGCCTCTTTATAGAAGAGGCTCCCACATGGTATCTGGCTTCTCTTCTAGGGAGTTATCTAAGAGGTAGAGAGAGTGAAGCACAAACATGGCAGCTTATCTTTTATAACCTAATTTCAGACGTGATGCATTACCACCCCCTCATATCCTATTGGTTACACAGACCGGCCCTGCTACGATGTGGAGCGGGTGAATACTTGGGGGGGTGGGATCACTGGGGTCATCTTGGACATGCCTACCACGAACGCCATTTGACCCTTAGGTCCTGGACCAACCTTCTTCACCACTTGGATTATTAGTTCCTTGAGAGCAGGGCTGAAATCATATGATCCTTTTATTTTTTGCCCCTAAATGACTTAGAAGTTCTGAGAAGCTTTCATTCATTCTCTCTTGGTTCCTTCCAGATCTATATAATCTTAATTTAGGGAGGAAAGCAAAGTCTCTGATCCCATGTGTATTAAACTAAAATAGGATACAGTGATGAGACATGAAAGGGTAATTGAAAGCATAACTCAGATTTTAAAAAATTCAAGGAATACTATAATGGGCAGTTTGACTAAGATACTTCCTTTTTTTTTTTGGATGGCTTTTCTCGTATCTTGGGAAAATCTTCCTTTTGGGCCTCCTGTATATGGATGATTTTCAAGAGCCAGTTTTAGACATCTTGAAAAATCATTATTGTTTGCTAGTGATCTATGCATAGGGTTTCTGGGGGGAATACTGTCCTAGGAACTGAAAACTTTCTCTTGCAAGAACAGCATAACCAGGTCAACTCTGGTTATAACCAAACCCTCACTGAACGCCACTGTCGGCATTGTTTGGAACTCTTTTAAAAGTGAGTCTGACGTCGACTAATTTGTAAATGCATAACTGTCAAAATACTGATCAAATTCTTTTCAGCGAATGAACTGTCTTGGATTTTCCAGGGTCCTAGGGCGTTTGTTTTCATTGTCGGCTCCAACTCCTTCCTGTACCATTATGCAGATTTATTGCAAATGGAAGTCCAAGTTTTCTTAAACCTACAGATTGAAGGAATAAGGAGCGATCATACTCTAGGCGACACTGAAAAACATTAAAAAAAAAATCTGTAACAACAATAAAGGTCAAAACTTCTGTTTAAAAGAAGGGGACGAAGAATACTTATTTACACGAAATGTGTTATTTCGAATACTAAATTGACAGCAAATAAGGAATGACTGACTATACACCCCACATCTTTGGTAGCTTTAAAATCTACCAAACCAACAGTATGCTGACGGAAAGAGCACAACACATGATCCTATTTCTCAGTCCTAAATATCTATTATTGAAAGAGCATATCTGCTCATTATTGAAATGGCCTCTCATTTAAAAAGAAGCACTTTTATCATTTTCAAAGCACTTTAAATTAATTGTCATTTCATCCACTCAAAATTCAGGAAATTAGAGCTAATTGTTTTCTCCTTCATGGGTTTCATGATCCAGAAACCTTTCAAACTACCTTTTCTCTTTAGGCCATGGGGCTGTGCTAATTAATATGACTTGAGATAATTTTCTCTCTTCCTTCCTTCCATGAACTTAAAACCTTTTCCATTTGATTCTTATTCATGTTTCACCTCTGAATAATTTTAAGTACTCACTATAGTTTTTTAGTATAATTCTTTCTTCTCAGACCATTTTTAGAACTTGAAATGAACCAAGGCTAACCCTTTTGTGTTACTGGTGAGCAACATATAAATGATCCTCTAGGGAAATTAAATAAATTACCTGGGGTCACAGTTACCAGGATCCCAAATGTTTCATCTATTATATAGCTTCCAACTGTTAAAATCATGATCCACTGAGTTTATATTTACCCAATAAACCTCTTTCATTCTTTGAACCACCAGGCTCTCTGTTAATTCTAAGATGAATTACTCTGTCAAGAAATAATACTACTATCTAATATTGATTGTGTGATCATTCTGTATCACACAGTACATTACATGCATTATTCATTTAACACTTACAAAAACATTGTGAGATGAGTAATTTTATTATCTCATGCTGCAAGTGAAGAAACTGAGGGAAAGAACAACTAAGTCTCTGGACCAAGCTTACACAGCTTCTAAGAGGTGTATCTGGGAGCTGAGGCTTCAACCCATGTGTCCTCCACCACTATGAGGACAAAGCATGAGCTAGCTTTCGCTTTCCACCAAAAGGAGTAAATACACCCAACGTGGATTGCTTAGGGGCATACATATAGTCTCTATTGTGACATGAGGAGTAGGAGAGGTTTTACAGTATGTCAAAGTTGTTTACCTTAGCTGGGTGATGGAGACTGTGGAGAAAAAAATCTTTCATAGGTCAGAGGCAACATGTTTTTCTCTCATTTAAAAAAAAAAAAAAAAACCAAGGGCTTCCCTGGTGGCACAGTGGTTGAGAATCTGCCTGCTAATGCGGGGGACATGGGTTCGAGCCTTGGTCCGGGAAGATCCCACATGCCACGGAGCACCTAGGCCCGTGAGCCACAACTAACTGAGCCTGCACGTCTGGAGCCTGTGCTCTGAAGCAAGAGAGACAGCAATAGTGAGAGGCCCGTGCACCGCGATGAAGAGTGGCCCTCGCACAGAAATGAAGACCCAACACAGCCAAAAATAAATAAATAAACAAATGTGGGGTTTAAAAAAAAAAAGAATATTATTTAAAACAAAAAACAAGAAAGAGGGGTCAGGATGGAGAGAAGGTAGCAGTATCTGAGATGAGAAAAAATGGCCTTCCTATAGAGTTATTAATGAAAGCACATATTAGGGCTTGGCCCTGGCTCAGGGAGAGAGCATTCCCCTTTCCCTCATGCTAAACATCACCTTGGATTTTTATTGAATGCCTATGAATTTTATAAGGTATGCACGTGCACAATAAGAATGGGAGATTTTTTGGACAACTTATTTATATGTATAGTTTACGACATTAGTGATATACCATCACTTCTGCAGTATAAACATAAATATAAATATACCTGCACACATATATATTTTCTATTCTGTATAAATTCTTCTTTTTCTATACTCTTATGTTAACTTTAATATAAACTCTTGGGAGTAAAGACTTTAACATTAACCAGTGTATTTTGAACTCCTCAAAAAGTGTCAGGCACAAAGTAAGTACTCAATAATTCTTTTTTAAGAATTACTGAATAATTGGGTTCTACCAAGAGGTTGGTTATGATTCTGCCTGACCTGAAGAAGTATTTCTTGGGTCAGCACACCTAAACCAGTGACCAGGGCAACCTCACGAAAGGAACAGCTGGCAATAGTGTTTTAGATTGATAAAGTGCTTTGCTCATTCCTGAAGACATTACCAGCCTTTTGTTTCAGTTGATTTGACAACAATCCTACAAGAATAGTATTAATAAACTCATTGGATAGTTAAAGAAACTAAGGCAAAGAGGGTTTGAGTGATGAGCTTAAATTCATAGAGATGGTAAATTTCAGAATTTGGACAAAAATCAGGGTTTCTAACCCATACTCTTTCCGCAACATGCTGTGGCATGTAATGAAATAATGGAATATTGACCTTCACTGAAACAAGCATGAACAGGAATTCATGGGTCTTTATAGTTATGTTGTCAATAGATTAGAACCAGAAGAATAAAGTACTATGATGAATTTGCTATTTAGAATTAAGCACAGAGAAAAAAGAGGAAAAAAACAAGATTAAACAAAAGAGAAAACAAGATTAAACAAAAGAATACATTTCCAATCCTGCAATGAATGATGGGTGATAAATAAGCTAGTAAAATATGGTGAGAACTCTCAAGATGTAGCACGTAAAAAATATAAAACTAACATGCTAGTGAAAAGTCATGAGCAGCTAAGCTGGTTCCTTAGCAATAGATCCTTTTGTAAATAATTAAAATGTCTCAAGTGTGAAAATATCAGCCCAAGTGTGTGGGGAAGTAAGGGAGAAGGTGGAGACAAAACAAAGAGACTCTTCAGGGAAGATAAACAGGAAAAGATTGGAGTACCAGCTTCTAAATTAAGTACCTCCAAAGAATCTCTCTGTTCTCCCCAAATGAAGTCCCCTCACACTCTGATTTTAAATGAATTCTTATCAATAAGTACTTTTGGAAGTGAGTTCTTCTGACTGTAACTTCCTGAGAGAGGTGGAGCGATGTTGTTAACATGTACTCTACCAGAGATGCACTGAGACCCCAGCAATGAGAGGGGGCTGGAAGCACAAATTTCATTTTTCTTTAGCTCTCCAACCAGGATGAGAAATATTTTCAATTTATATTCATGAAAGACTGTTTCAGATGTGCCATAACATTGGCACATCTTGTTCTATAACATTCGCCATCTACTCTTGCATCCATTCATTCGTTAGTTCCATCTACTCTTGCATCCATTCATTCGTTAGTTCAACAAATACTTGTTGAGTGCCTAATATGTGGCAGGAATTTATGAACACAACAGACAAACCCATGTTTTCATTAAGTGGGTGGAGACAGACAAAATCCATATAGTATATTTTGGTAATATGCTCTAAAGGCCACCTTTTCATACGTATTTCATATGTTACCATCTTTACCATAACCATTGCCATCTGACTCCCTTTAGTGCCTCTCAAACATCAACTTGTGCTCCATCCTCCCCCCCACTATCAAATCTCCAGTTTCCTTCTTCCTCACTCCCATACATAGCCTTTGAATACACAGAGCCTTTGAATATACAACCTTCGAATTCTAGCAGGAAGTTCATTACATATGCCACTCAGTTTAGATTCCCAAGGCTAATATTGATCTGAAATTTGTTATGATAAAAACCAAGTTCATACACTGTGACTCTCACTTCCCTGATTACAATGGACTGATTCAGGGTTAGACACTTGACCCAGGCTGAACTAATTGGGTAGGAATTCCTTACCCAACATTTGCTGAGTGAATGAATTCTTGGTCTATCCCCACTTTGGTCAGTTGGATATGAAAGGAAAAAACTGAACTCACTGGTGAGAATCTACATATGGTGATCTCTAAGAATCTCTAAATACTCCATTTATTTCAACACTGTAATAAGTATCAAAATATTTGACTTATCCAAATTTGCCTCAAAATCCTCCAGTGTTTATTCGGTTGGCCTTACCTTAATGCGTCTGAAATCTCCAAAGACAATTCTATTGTTAAGTCCATGAGGCCACTTTTGAGATCAAGGACAACTTCCTGAGATTAATTTTCCCTCCTGAAATCTTACCCTAGAAACACAGTCTGATTTTTTTACCTGCTTTAATGCTTGCCTGAGCATTAATTAATCTCTTAGGATTCTTACTCCAACTTTACCCCAGAATTTTGGGTACAGGCAAAATTTCCACAGCTCTTGATTTTCTTTCTACCTTGAAAGAAGTACAGCATTTGCAAGCATAAATAAACCTATTAAAGCAATGTTTTGAAGGACTACTGCTTTTAAGATTTTGTTCTTTTTATGAGCATAAGAAGCAAGTCAAAAAATCTATAGGAATACCTAGAGGGGTGTTTTAACTCAAGACACCTTGAAGACACCAAAAATAGAACACTGTATGTTTTTTCTTTTTATGGTAAACTTATGCTGAATAATTACATTCAGCATAGATTCAATATAGTGGTCATTTGATATTAATTTCCACTTCCTTCTCATATAAAAAAAATGGTAAGGACACTTAACCATTAAGAAAATAGTGTCTGATTTTTCTGGTTCAAATTTTTTCTCCAAGTTTCATTGATCTTCTTTTGGGTCCTACACTCCTCTCCACTCCCACCAATCTGCAACAATATGTTGGTCCTTACTTAGAGACTTTATAACGACCTGCAAAACGTTTTTAGGCTTCGTTTATGCACTTGTTCAAAATTATTCTCCTTGGTGTAAAAAGACTACAATTTGGGGTCCATCTTGAGTGTTTTGGCAGATACCAGAAGGGGAGCTATTTCCAAGGAGAGCATCCTTAGCTATTCCCTTGGGGCAGAAATTCAGGGCTGTAATAGAATTTTTCTGAAGCTACCATAGTATAGACTATACAAGTACACAAGTCTTTTGTCTTTTATGAGTTTTCTAATTAATCATTGTGGAGAAATAGCTAAAGAAAAGTGAATTCCCATAGAATAAGAAGGTATAGAACTTCATACATTTTACAAAATTTTTATAGCTGTGGTTTATTACTTTTACTTCTTGTGTGCAGGTAGCTAGGAACTGCCCTTTAACTTCTGCTGCCTAGTTTATTCCTGAGGACAGTTCTCACCAAATATTAATCCTTTGTTCTGACTCCCATTAAGTGGAAGTACACAGCTAATTAGAGAAGGACAATGGATATAAACCAGTTCATATGCGGTTGTTTCAGAATTATTTGCACTTCTGAGGCTTTCCAGAAGGAATAAAATCTATTTCAGTGCCCGCTTCAGACTTTTACTACACTTTCTTAACATGTCTGTGTTTTATGTGACAATGCAGGGAACAGCTTGGAACAATGCTTCTCACAGGCTTTCATCGAAATGCCTTTAAAGTCAGAGGATTATTAACTAATATAGACTCCAATAGAAGTAACACAGATGACATGCTTCACAATATACAGTATATATATTCATCAATTCGAAGAGCTCTCTTTAACATGAAGAGAAGTATGTTTTTAGATTGAGTATCTCTGCAAATGTCCCACAGACCAGCTTGTGCCCTAATCTAACATACAATACATAAAGAACCTGGACCTTATGTAAGATGATCTTGGATTTAATACAATAACACTACCTGTGTGGTCTTGGACAGGCAAAGTGAAATATTTGTGCCAGTCTCCTCATGGAGATTATAATAATATCTTATTCCATTGGGCTTCTGTGAGGATTAAATTAGCAATAATGTAGGGATTGTACTTAACATAGAGCTTGCCATATTTTAGAAACTCAATAAATATTAGGTTATTTTTCCTTCACTTTTTCTCAGAACTTTAGAAACCAGAGGTGAGAACATCACAAAAGAACAAATGACTCTGCTTACACTAATAGGTGCCAGGAAGCAAAAGTATCCAAATGAACTATTTTATTCAGTAGATCCTCTTACCAAAGAGCGATTCAGAATTCAATTATGGAACAAGGATTTGTGACTACCTA
Organism: Aethalodelphis obliquidens; assembly: GCF_003676395.1. NCBI lineage: Eukaryota > Metazoa > Chordata > Mammalia > Artiodactyla > Delphinidae > Aethalodelphis > Aethalodelphis obliquidens. Next base: position 3,145,449 of record NW_020838024.1, on the reverse strand, counting down.
ATTTATTCTCTTCTTTGTTCATTGTCAAATGAAATTGATATCACCCTCCACATTGAACCATCAGGGAATTTGGTTCAGAGTTTTTAGACAAGCTTCTGTTTCCCTGAAGCCACTTTCTGAAGGAAACATCCAAAACATAATGTTTTTACTTTCAAAAGCCAAGATATATATGAGATTCAGCATATTTCAGAGACACCCAAGGAGATACTGGCACAGTAAGTCTAGGGTTAGGTCCCAGAATCTACATTTTTAATTACCCAGGTGAGTCGTACCCAGGTGAGCCCTTGGTCCCATTTTAATAAACAACAATGTACAGCATCTGCTGACCAGGGGAGTTAAGAGAAATGTGACTGATAAAACCTTGGTCATGATTTTTGTTGGAGGATTGTTACCTGGTATGCCTCTCCACAAACCTTTGCCATGAGATAGAAAAGTAGCTTTTAAGATTAAAAACATTCCTCAGATTGTGGTCAGCTTACTTATGTCTTCTTTCCTGGACTGAATGAAGCCAATTTCTGTCCCTAATGTGGGTGAGTTTTATTCAATCAGTTGAAGATCTGAATATAATGAAAAGGTTGAGTAGGAGATAACTCTTCCTGCCTGACTGCTTGAGGTGGAATATTGGGCTTTTCTGGACTTTGGACTCAGGCTGAAGCATTTGTCCTTCTTCAAGCTTTCTGGTTTTCAGACTGGAACTTACACCATCAGCTCACCTGACTCTCAGGCCTTCAGACTTTGACTGGAACTACACATCAGCTCTCGTGGGCCTCCAGTTTGCCAACTGCAGATCTTCTCAGCTTCCATAATCATGTGAGCCAGTTGCTTTTAAATGTCTCTCCCCACCTCATCTCTCTGTCTCTGTCTCATATCTATATCTATGTCTATATCTATGTCTATGTCTATATCTATATCTCTATATATATGTCAAAAGTGGGATATATTCAACATACTGAAAAATAACTACCAGCCAAGAATTATATATATTATATATTATTATATCTGGCATTATTATTATTAATTATTATTATTATTATCTGGAATTATTATATCTGGCAAAACTGTTCTTTACAAATGATGGAGAAATAAAGACTTCCCTAGATAAAAATTGAAGGAGATTATCATCACTAGACCTGCTTTACAAGAATTGCTAAAGGGAGTATTTCAAGTTGAAAGAGAGAGTAGAAAAAAATAATAATAAAAGTCAACAAAATTGAGTTAGTTTTTTAAAAATATAAACAAAATTGACAAACCTTTAACTAGACTAAGAAAAACAGACTCAAATAAATAAAATTAGAAATGAAAGAGGAGACATTACAACTGACACCACAGAAATACAAAGGATCATAAGAGATTACTATGAACAACTATATGCCAACAAATTGGATAACCTAGAAGAAATGGATAAGTTCATAGAAACATACAACTTACCAAGACAGAATTGTGAAGAAATGTTAAAATCTGAACTGATCTCTAACTAATAAGGAGATTGAATCAGCAATCAAAAACCTCCCAACAAAAAAAAGCCCAAGACCAGATGTCTTTATTAAATAATTCTACCAAACATTTAAAGAATAGTTAACAGGGGCTTCCCTGGTGGTGCAGTGGTTGAGAGTCCACCTGCCAATGCAGGGGACACGGGTTCGTTCCCTGGTCCGGGAAGACCCCACATGCTGTGGAGCGGCTGGGCCCGTGAGCCATGGCCACTGAGCCTGCACATCTGGAGCCTGTGCTCTGCAACGGGAGAGGCCACAACAGTGAGAAGCCTGCGTACTGCAAAAACAAACAAACAAACAAACAAATAATAAATAAATAAATAATAATTAACAGAAGTCCTTCTAAAACTCTTCCAAAAATTTAAGATGAGGGTACCCTCCCAAAAATCATTACCAGCATTACTGGGATAGCAAAATCAGGAAAAGGACAATACTACAAGAAAAGAAAACAACAGATCAATAACCTTGATGAATATTGATACAAAAGTCCTCAAAAAAATTCTAACAAAGAGAATCCAACAACACATTGAAAGGATTATATATCATGACCAATTGGAATTTTTTTCCTGGAGTGCAAGAATGGTTCAATATATGAAAATGAATTAATGTAACACACCACAGAACAGAACAAATATCAAAAAGTAAACCATATGATCATCTCAATTTAGGCAGAAAAGCATTTGACCAAATTCAACATCCTTTCATATTAAAAACACTCAATAAACTAGGAAAAGAAGGAAGTTACCTCAACATAATAAAGTGAATATATGAAAAGACAACAGCTAACATCATATTCAAAGTGAAAATCTTAAAACTTTCCCTATAAGTCAAGGCAAGAACTCTCGCCATTTCTGTTTAATGTAGTGTTAAAAATCTTAGCCAAAGCAATTAGGCAAGAAAGAGCAATAAAAGCTATCCAAATCAGAAAGAAAAACTAAAATTGTCTCTGTTCACAGATAACATGATTTTATATAGAGAAACACCTAAAGACTTCACCTAAAAAACTGTTAGACTTAATAAAATTCATTCAAGTTGCAGAATACAAAATCAACACATAAAAATCAGTTATGTTTCTGTACAGTAGTAATGAACAATCCCAAAAAAATTTAGATAATAATTCTATTTACAATAACATCAAAATGAACAAAATATTTAATAATAAACTTAACCAACAAAGCAAAAGACTTGTACACTGCAAACTACAAAATATTGCTGAAAGAAAATTTTTAAAAGACACAAATAAATAAAAAGGCATTCCTTGCTTATGGATTGGAAGAATTAATGTTAAAATATCTGTACTCCCCAAAGCAATTTACTAACGCAATGCAATCCCTATCAAAATACCATGGTACCTTTTGCATAAATAGAAAAAATCCTAAAATTCATATAGAATCTCAAACCCAAATAGCCAAGAAAATTTTGAGAATAAAAAATAAAGTTGGAGGACTTAAATGTCCTGATTTCAAAACATATTACAAAGCTACAGTAATCATAACAGTATGGTACTGGCATAAAGAAAGACATAGAAATCAATAAAATAGAATAGAGAGCCCAGAAATAAACCCACATATAAATGGTCAAATAATCTTTGCCAAGGATGCTAAGACACAATGGGGAAAAATAAACTCTTCGACAAATGATGTTGAGAAAACTGGATATCCACAAGCAAAATAATGACGTTGGAACCTTTCCTTACACCATATACAAACATTAACTCACAGTGGATTAAAGACCTAAACATAAGGCATGAAGCTATAAAACTCCTAGAGAAAACACAAGGGGAAATCTTCATGATATTGGACTTAACAATAATTTCTTGGATATGAAGCCAAAAGCGCAGGCAACAAAAGCAAAAATAGACAAGAGGGACTACATCAAACTTAAAAACTTCTGCACAGTAAAGGAAACAATCAACAGAATGAAAAGACAACCTATGGAATGAGAGAAAATATTTGCAAAGCATATATCTGTGAGGGATTATTATCCATAATATATATTTTAAAAATTCTACAACTCAACAACAAAAACCCAAACAATCCAATTAAAAAATTGGCAGAGGAACTGAATAGATATTCTCCAAAAGAAATATACAAATGGACAACAAGCATATGAAAAGATGTTCAGCATCACTAATTATCAGGGAAGTGCCAATCAAAACCACACTCATGGGCTTCCCTGGTGGCACAGTGGTTGAGAGTCTGCCTGCCGATGCAGGGGACACGGGTTCATGCCCCGGTCTGGGAAGATCCCACATGCCGCGGAGCGGCTGGGCCCGTGAGCCATGGCCTCTGAGCCTGCACATCCGGAGCCTGTGCTTCGCAACGGGAGAAGCCACAAGAGTGAGAGGCCCGCGTACTGCAAAAAAAAAAAAAAAAAAAAAACACTCATTAGGATAGCCATTTTCAAAAAATAAAAATAAAAAGTATTGGCGAACATGTGGAGAAATTGGAACACTTGTACACAGTTGGTGGGAATGTACAATCGTATAACCACTATGGAAAAGGGTATAAGATTGCTCAAAAAATTTAAATTACCATATGCAAATTTATGGGTATATAGCCAAAAGGATTGAAAACAGAATCTCAGGGAGGTATTTACACACTGATGTTCACTTCAGCATTATTCACAATAGCTAAGAGGTGGGAGTGACCTAAATGTTCACCAATCAATGAATGGAATGGGAAAGAAAAGCTCTTGTATATGTTAAATATTCATTTTGAATGCTTTTGGCACATGTAGGCATGTACACATACTTTATACAGTCTCTATCTCTCTCCATTATATGTGCATATATGTATATATATGTATATATATATATATATACACACATAAGTAGAAAAAGAAACAGAGAAAGTATATATATATGTATATATTATGTGTATATATGTATCTATGTGTATATATGTACCTATGTATCTATGTGTATATATGTATCTATGTGTGTATATATATATATATATATATATATATATATATACCTTCTCTGTTTCTTTTTCTATCTATCTATCATCTATCTATTTATCTATCTGCCTACCTATTTTTAAAAATCTTAATGGAGCAAAATTCATAAACTGACTTTGTGGAACTGCTCCCTACTCCAAATAATCTTCTACTAACAGACTGGACATTTGAGTGTAGCAACTCTCTCTGCTTCTCTAGGAAGGCAAATGTCTGCATTACAGGAATCTGTTAACAGACTAATCTTATTGTTAGTAAGAGTGGATCGTTTTGGCATTAGTAATTCAGTCATTCTTGCTTTCAACACTGCTTGTAGAGAAATTGACTTGACTTCTGTCTAAGTGCTGCTGAGTCAGACCTCTTAATGATTTCTTCTTTACTGCATTTACAATGCAGTTCCACGATCATGAAATAATTTCAGCATCTTGAAAGTAGAATCAGTAAATTAAAGATGATCTCACAGAGAACTAAGATTTGCAAGGAGCTATATAATGAGGATACAGACCAGGTTATATACAATCAACAACAAAAAAAACTTTTCTGCAATCTGCTTACTCCTTATTATGATTTGTGTCTAACTGGCCCCCTGTGGCTGTCTGAACACATGACCACAATTTGTTGACACTCCTCGCCCTGGGAAGTGGGGTCTGTGTTTCTTCCCCTTGAAACTGGCTGGGCATGTACCTGATTTGACCAACAAAATACAATGAAAGTGACACTTACAATACTTCTGAGGCTAGGCTATAAAAGAACTTGAAGTTTCTGCCTTGTTCAAAGCGATGTCTCCTCTGAAGTATTGAGCTTAGTTTAAGGGGTCAGACAACCTGAGGTCACCATGCTATGCAAAAGCCTAAGATTCATAAAGAGGTATATGAATGCCCAACTTTTAAGTTGATCATTTAAGATTGAGCCCAACCTTTAAGTCATCTCAACTCACACAGCAGACATGGAGAAGGGGTCAGTTAGTAGCCAACACTCATAGCAATATACTACCTGGTCATTCGTTTGTGTAACATTTGAAAAGGTAAAATATAATCAATTCAATTGGTAAAAAACAAACAAACAAGAGCTTATATTATGTACCAGATATTGTATTGGGTCATTCTTTTTCTCAGAGAAGGACCCCAAATTTGTGAGAACTTCAACCTCACAAAACCTGGATTCACCCTATCCACAAGCCATTGTTGATCAGAGAGTTCACACACATTCTCCCTGGGGCTGAGAACAATTAACAACTGTAATCAAAGTTCAGATAATTGAAGCAGAGAGATGGAAGCCCACCTCCGCTCGTTACAAAGTGAGGAAATTGGCTCTCTGATCTTCGCAAAATCATAAAGTTACTTTAAAATACATTCATTTGTTCACTCATTTATTCATTCCATATGCATACACTGAGCAGCAGCTATAAGCCAGGTATAAGCTGTTTCATCTGAGTTACACCTTTCTCTAGCTGGCTCCTGTTCAGTTTCTAAACTTGGGTGGATGGGGGGACATTGGATTCAGAGCATAAAGAGGGCAGCTACATCTCTACCCCGTGGAGCATCTGGAAGGCAATTAGACTTTAATATGCAAACACTTCACCACCACCAGCCTCACACTTTAACCTGATCAGAGGCATTTCTGGGTGATAGGTAATCTGTGAACTTCTGAGAACTGCACTGTCTTAATTCACTTCTCATACATCTATTTATTAGAAAGTGTCTATTAGAATCGTTGTCCTAAAAGATGGTTTAAAAATAGAAGGATCTTACAAAGCCGGCAAAGGAAACAGAGATAAATGGTGGGGTCTTGAGCATAGAGAAGTGATACTCAATACATTTGGATGTCATGAAAAAGAAGACAAAATGAGAAAAATAAAAATCAGAACATTTGGCTCTATCCATGTGCCTCACTTTAAAATATTTTTTAAAAAATTAATAGTATTTGGATGTATTTAAATGTTGATTGTACATATTACAGCTCTCAACGCAAGGCTCTCCTGGTACTCTATTTTACTCTCAACAGCTTTGAACTACAGAGATGATCAGGAATGAATATTTAAAGTTGACTTGATTAACAAAGTAAGAATGTCAATTTTTACTCTGCTTACAACGTATTGAGATTATAATTACTTTTAACCTTTTCTTATTTGTATTTAAAATGTTTCATACTTATCGTACTTATTCCCACATGTTCCTTTCACTCCCAATTCTGAGAAAAAAATTGAGAAGAAACTTTTTTCCTAAATACTCTACGTTTCTTTGGTTAAAGAGCAGTGAGTGAAACTGTTTGATTATTGTAAAACAAGCAGTTTCAGGGCATATCGAGTGGACCGATACCCAGAAAATGTCATTTAAGCTGTGATCAAGGAAAGAAGATGAGACGATGGATTCCAGTGAACTCAATCACTGTTTGCAGCCTAACTCTGGGCAAGTCAACATACTGATAAGAGGACATGACAATGTCAAGGACTGATGAAATACCCAGAGACATGCAGGGTCATCCATTATCTAATTATGCCATTTTGGAAGTGATTTAAGCAAAAATATTATTCTGAGGTGAAGACAGAATAGGGGAACTAACATTTATTTAGCATCTATTGTGTGCCAGGTATTTTACATATGTTATTTCATTTGATCCTCAAAACAGGTCTTTAAAGTGGGTATTACAACCTCGTTTTATATATAAGGGAACAAACTCTAAGACCAGTAAATAGCCCTTCTAACTGAGCAGAACTAAGTAAGGGGAGGAGCAGTGTTTCAAACCAGATTTTTATTACTACAGAGTTATTGTCTTTATAAAATGTTGCCATTTAAAAAACAAATAGAGATAATATGGGAGTTAAAGATATCTATGAGCACTGTATAAACATTTATAATGTATATTTTTCTCAGTTTTTATTGAAATACTAGAATTCTTCACTATTAAATTTTCACTTTCAAACCTTCAAGTTTGAGACCTTTGATACTGAAGTGAGAGCTTTGAAGATTTGCGCAAAACTTAAATGAAGTCTCTTAATTGAACTTCAGAGGAGGTTGTCTGCGTGAATGGGAAGATAGACAGGTTGATTTTCAGGAAAGATGGGGTGGACTAAAGACTGATGGTTTAATAAACTTGAGGAGCATTGCTGCAAGCAGGTGAGAAGGAAAGCAAACGGAAGGTTGCCTGAAGTAAAAATGGGGTGTGGGGGAGGCATAGATAAACTAATCTAGAGACCTAGACCCAGCCCAGAGGCTGAGTCAACATCAAGTGGAGGTGGGGGGAAGGAAGAAGTAGCTGTAGTCAATGGGACGTGAATATCTACCTTTTCACCTGCCATACAATGTTAACCACCATATTCCTGAGGTTCCTACCAGCGCCCAGTACCCTGCCCCAGATGGGGGAAGCTTAGGGGGTCCCAGGTGCAAATGCAGCAGCATGCTCAAAGGTGGAGCGGCAGCCCACGCCTCCTCTGAGGGGGGCACACATTTTCTGGTCCATGACACTCATCTACACATGAAATCCAGGGAGATGAGAATCATCAGACACCCCAGAGTTCCATCTCCCGACTCCCCCAAAATATCTCTCTCAGACAGAAGGAGGATGACAGAATGACTAAGACACAGATGGCTCTTGTTTTTCTTTACCTACTCTACCTGCATGCCTAGGGAAACGCAGTCTGTATCCTGAATCTTAAGATAGTAACAGAGATTTGCACCCTTCTCCCCAGAAGGAAGGGTTACTTTGGCCACCCCTTGACTTCTCTTGGGGATCCTGAGAGATAGGAGAGTTTGGTGGGCAATAGCCCACCCCCCGCAATATTTTATGACTCCAGTTTTATCTGTGGCAGTTGAGAAGGGCTCCAGAGGACTTGTCTGCTTCTATATGCAGCCTTGCTCCACAAGCCTAGGAGTTTAGTCAGCATTTGGAGCAGATATATATTCTCTGATACCCTCCCCACAAATTAGGATTTGACCAACCAGTGAGTTGGCAGAAAGTTCCAGATAGACATAGGCTAGTGCCGTATTGTTCAGGATTTGGAGAGTAAAGATTTCCCCCAAGCTTAAAGTTAGGGCTGGCAGGAAGAATGCAAAAATGCAAATTACAGACTCCTAGCCCAATGGAGCCTGTCTAATAAAAAATTCATTCATTATTGATTTACCTTAAGGGGATAAAAAATACAATATGCAATAAATCTCCTTTGCCATTCTAGGCTTCAAAAATTTTAAATGGCCACCTGGGGGAAGCTTTAAAAATGAACAATGCCAAAGTAAAGAAGGTTTCCAGATCATTCCATGCTTTCGCTATATGTTGAACTAAGTAACCAAACGTCTTAGGAAGACTCTAAAGGTGTCAGAAATACAGATGAGCCTAATCCAACATTGTTTTAAGTAAAGGCCTCAAATGACTTATATTCCAATGACCAAGGAAAAGAAATTGTCTGCTTTCTCTAAGAACAGTCCAAGCAGGGCCCCCACTAGCCTGCATAATGGCTTTGAGTGAATTAGAAAATGATGGCTTCTCTGGGTGGAGGCTGCCCATGTAGCAGCTGGGGCGGGGAGCAAAAGCTGACCAAAAGCTCCTCATTACCTTGGCCTCAGCATACGCCTGATCAGCTGTATGCAGCAGCTCTGGTTAGGTTAAAATTTAAAAAAAAAACCTATTCTTCAGTGGGGTGAAACCTAGGTTGGGAGTCTCAAGAAACATGTATAATTTGCCCACGAAGAAGTCTCTCTTACTCCCATAGAAGGCTTCATCAGGACCAGCCTTGGACATGTTACTTAAATACTCTCTCATACTGACATTCAAGAATGCTTTTTTAAGAATGTTTTAAAACTAAAATATTGGGCTTCTCTGGTGGCGCAGTGGTTGAGAGTCCGCCTGCCGATGCAGGGGACATGGGTTCGTGCCCCGGTCTGGCAGGATCCCACATGCCGTGGAGCGGCTGGGCCCGTGAGCCATGGCTGCTGAGCCTGCGCGCATCCGGAGTCTGTGCTCCGCAACGGGAGAGGCCACAACGGTGAGAGGCCCGCGTACAGCAAAAAAAAAAAAAAACTAAAATATTTATCCCAGTGCACCCAGGGGAAAAGTAAGGGCTGATGCATAGATTTGTAGGCTCCTGACCAATGATTCACTTACCTCTCAACAAAGACTTCACAAGGTGGAATTTGTATTCACTCAGGTAATTTACTTTGTTTTCAAAGACAAATAGGACTCCTTTGAAGGAGGCTGTCACACAGATTTTATGTTTCAGATGTGTCTCCTTTGTTCATGTGTTTGCAAAACACAGGTGAGGATGTAGCTCTCCCTCCATCTGGAACTTCAAGGAGAACACAAGAAACAGCTGAATGTGCAAAGAGAAAATTGATTTTAAAGGCAAAATGAGTAGGTGTGTAGCTAATGTTTTAATAGTTCTTTGGGGGAATTTTCTGTCCCTACAAATTATATATACTCACTGTAAAACATTCAAACAATTGAATATTTGAGTCCCCTTCACTATTTTCCAAATGCTACAGCTCTCACCAGAGGCAACCATGGTTACTAATTGATTATTTCTAGAGATTTTTCAAAGAAATTATATACACACACATATCTATACATACATGTCTTTAGATATCGTTTTAAACTTTTTTTAAAATATACAGAAGTATGCATGTCATAATTTTACAGCTTAATGAATTGTCACAAATGCAATATAACCACTACCCAAGTCAAGAAGTAGAACATTATCAGCACCTCAGAGGCCCCCTACATATCAATCTACATACACCTTTGTACATAAATGCAACATAAGATATACATTTCCTGCCACTTACTTTTTCCTCTTAAGAATGTTGTTATGCCAAGAACATATATACTTGTTACACTATCATATAATATTCCTTAGTATGGGCTTCATATAAGTTATTTAACATTACCCTATTAATAGACATTTAGTTTATTAAAATGATCTTGTATAACATTTTAAGCTCAGAAGTTTCAACTCTTTGTTTTACCAAAATAAAAGTCACCCTTTTGGATCTTTATTTTACCAAAAATAATTGCTAACATAAGACTGCAATAATCCACATGTTGAAAAAGGCCTTCCAGGGGCCATCCAGATCTTCTGAGTGATCTGTGCAGATATTATTCAGTGAGGGGGCAAGCAGATCGTCTTGACTTCTTGTACCTCCATTTCTCACACAGGGGCAGGTAAGACTTGCCAGGCATGGAGAATAGCTAGTGCTGTAGTCTGAATCCTAGAGCCAGCATTTTCTGGGGAAAAAAAAAAAGACTCTTGGTTTGTCACATTTGCCAATTTCATGAGTTCAATACTCCCTCAAGACTAATCTCAAGGGCTTCCCTGGTGGCGCAGTGGTTGAGAGTCTGCCTGCCGATGCAGGGGACACGGGTTCATGCCCCGGTCCGGGAGGATCCCATGTGCCGCGGAGCGACTGGGCATGTGAGCCATGGCCGCTGAGCCTGCGCGACTGGAGCCTGTGCTCCGCAGCGGGAGAGGCCACAGCAGTGACAGGCCCCGGAACCGCAAAAAAAAAAAAAAAAAAAAAAAGACTAATTTCAAGTGACCAACTTGACCTCACTGAACACAGTGTTGGGAAAAGATGCAGACAATTAGCATTGAATGGCTGCAAGATGGCTCCAACACACTGCCTGGGGTCTGAGGTAAGATAGTACCTACGTGACTGCATGGAAAGTTGTCAAAAGAACCACGAATCAGAGCTAACTTTTAAAAAAGGAGAGTGAAAATTTGAAATAATACCCAAAGGTAAGGATAAGTGAAGAAATGTCATAGGTATTGCTTTGAACAGGATTGAGTGTTCAAGCAGTGCCTTTCTGTTTTAATCAGCCACGTGATACTTGGTACACGAGTGGTTGATCTGTCCACTCAACAGGTAAATGTTAATATTCTATCAATATAATTATCATATGTTATGGTGGAAAGCTGTATATGGTAGAATTTCCCTTCTTCTTGCCTGCAACAGTCAGTATAGAGAAGAAACAACCTACAAAGAAATCAACAAAAATTGAGACAGGACAATTAGATAACAGCATCTCTCAAAAATAACTGCATTTTGTTGAGACCAATTTATTTTGTACCTTTCACATATCATGGGCTGTTCTTGGTATTCAGGGAAACTGTAAACAGGGAACGGAAAGTTAAAGGAAGAGAGCTTTAAAAAGCAAAGCAAGGTTGGAAAGGAGAAGAATGGTCATTATGCATCCTAATGTTCAAAAGTCATTCTAGAGAGAGTCAGAAAGAGAGTGAGGGTGGGTAGAGAGATTTGAAGTCCTTTCTAAGCAAGACACAAAATGAAGCCATGAAAGAAAAGACTGATAAACTTGATCACATGAATAGCATTTGAAATGGCAAATATATACCGTCAACTAAGTATAAATGAACAAACAAACACAAACCCCAGATATTTCACATTGCCAGGGTCAGTCCCTACTGATGGCTCTCAAACTGTGTTAGTTTTCTGTCATTGTCTGTTTTAGTTAGCTAGGGCTGCGATAACAGAATACCACATTTTCTCAAGGTTCTTGAGGCTGGAAGTCCAAGATGAAGGTGTCAGCGAAGTTGATTTCTGCCGAGGCCTTTCTCCTTGCTTTGCAGATGACTGCCTTCTTGCTTGTCCACACATGGCCTTTTCTCTGTGTATGCACGGAATGAGAGAGAGAGATCTCTGTTGTTTCTTCCTCTTATTAGGACACGAGTCCTATAAGATTAGGGTCTCACCCTTATGACCTCAGTTACCTCCTTAAAGATTCTATCTTCAAATACAGCCACCTTGAGAGTTAGGGCTTCAACATACGACATTTGGAGAGACACAATTTAGTGCATGACACTGGCATAACACATTATACAAATTCATCAGTTTAAACCAACACAAATTTATTATCTTGCAGTTCTGTTGGGTCAGAAATCTAGGTTGGGTTTTCTGCTCCAGGTTTCACAAAGATGAAATCATGGTTTCGTTCTCTGGGTTTTTATTGAGAGACTCTGCTTCCCAGCTTATTCGGGTTTTTGGCAGAATCCAGTTCCTTGCAGTTGGAGCTCCCTGTTTCCTTGCTGGCTGTCATTTGAGGACTACCTTAGCATCTAGAGGCCTCTCTCGGGTTTTTACATGTGGGCACCTCTGTCTTACAGCCAGCGACAGTAGTGAGTCAAATTCTTCTCACACTTGAAATCTTTGACTTCTTGTTTTATATTTTAAGGTATCGTGATTAGATTGGACCCACCTGTATAATCCAGGCTAATATCCTGATTTAAGGTCTGCAATCTTAATCACATCTGCAAATTCCCTTTTGCCATGTAATATAACATCTTTACAGCTTCTAGAGATTAGCGCAAAGAAAACTTTGGGGGCCCATTATTCAATTTACCACAGTAGCAACTATATTAGAGCTTCAAATATATCCAAGAGATATTTATGGAAACATTAAACAATAACGGTGACAGAAGATCTTGGTTTATTTGTTCAGGCTTATGAGAATGGTTCTAGCATTTCATCATTCAGCATGGTGCTGGCTCCTGACCTGAGGGGTGTGTGTGTATGGTGCGTATGTGTTGTGTGTCTGACTTCTCTGTTAATACATGTATATTTTAAAGTATCCATTTATCCCTATTTTGCGATTTTTTTCCCTTTATTTTTTTGGGCTGAATTGGGTCTTAGTTGCGGCACACGGGGTCTTCACTGAGGCATGCGGGATCTTTTGTTGTGTCTTGGGCTCCTTTTTAGTTGTGGTGTGAGGGTTTTCTCTTCTCTAGTTGTGGCGCACAGGCTCCAGGGCACGTGGGCTCTGTAGTTTGCAGCACGCAGGCTCTCTCGTTGAGGCGTGCGAGCTCAGTAGTTGTGGCGCACGGGCTTAGCTGTCCCGCGGCATGTAGGATCTTGGCCCCCCACCAGGGATTGAACCCATGTCCCCTACATTGGAAGGTGGATTCTTTACCACTGGACCACCAGGGAAGTCCCTGTACAATTTTTAAAAATCGTTAATGGTTGTTTGAATGTTTGACATTGTCAAATATCTTTGTGGCGTCTACTATAATGCTTATTTTTTTCCTTTGACCTATTAATATGGTACATTAATTATATTATATATATTAATAGTTTTCTTATTATTGAATTATCCTTACATAATGGAGTTGTTTTAATATGTACTTATAATCCATATTATGTGAGATTTTTGCATAATTTTTTGGATACAATTTTCTTTCTTGTCTTGTTAGTTTTCATATCAGGGTTATGATGACCTCATAGGAAGAACTGGGATGATTTCTTTCTCTCTATTCTCTGGAATTGTTTAAATATTACACCAGTTATATGTGTTTTAAGGGTTTAAAAGAACTCATCTGAAAACCACTTGGGCCTAGCACTTTTTTGAGAGAAAGACTCTTCAATAACTTTCTTAATATTTTCCTCTTTTGGGGAATTATTGGATCAGTGCCTCATTAAAATAGAACAAAAATCCAGTCCTTCACCACAGTCAATACACAAACTTTGAATAAACACTGTATATATCAATACTTCAAGTTTTAAATATGACCAGTGGACTTGGTTCTTCCTTGTATTTTCTTTGGGCTGGATTGACAATACTACTACTCACAGAGGGACAAATATGTCTAAACTTTATAACATTCATAGTAGAGAAACTTGTCTCTCAGAAGTATGTTGTTGGGAATGGAATTTCATTGACTTCTTAGTACTAATTTATAACTTTTTCCTAAAATGAAACTATATTTTCAAAATCTATTGACAATTTTTCCTCAGTACTCAGTTCCAACAATTTATTCTTTGAGGTTATACATTTATAATATCTTTTGATGAAAGAAATGAATTAACATCTAATGAATTCCCTAAATGCATCTTCTTTGAACAGAAAATAAAATTCAAATCATCCTATTAAATTTGAAACGTTTTCAATGGTTACTTTATGTAAGTGTGCAATATTCAAATCATCACCTATTTCATGGTTAATTATTGTTAAATTATGGAAAATGTCACAATGGTCTGTAGAAACTATTCTTCCAAGCTTTTAGCTTTCATTTCTGCTCTGTTTGCCATTGAAAAACATGTGGCATTCTTTTCTTGCATGAAAGTATTAAAGTTATTAGAAATACAGAAGAGACTACGGAAGAGTAAGCCTGGATGTCTCTTCTGCATCTTTAAAATGTTAGGACCAAAAACCCTAACAGATTTTTCCGTAGCTCAAATATTCTTAACAGAATTTTCCCCCTTGATAATCCTTGTATGTCAGTATGCAATAACAGTGTTTATAGTCAACTCATATGGTAAATAAAATAAAGAGAGTAATCTCAAAGTGAATGCATTAGCCTTTATGTAATTCATAGTTCTTAATGCTTCAGTCTAATGCTTCCGTCAGCACAATATTTAGGTCCGCTGAAAACGTGATAACTAAGTCACGGTAAGTATGTGGAGCAAGAGGAACTCTCATATCCCGCCAGGGTGGGGCTGTAAACTGGTGCAACCACTTTAGAAGAAGGTTTCATCTTACCTAGTGAAGCTAAAGATATGCATATCCTACGACACAGCAAATTTCTGCTCCTAAGTATATACCCTGGAGAAATACTTCTGTGCATCAGGATACATGATCTGGAAGGTTCAGAGCAGCACTGTGCACAATAATACCACACTGGGAAAGTCCCAAAACAAGGCTCAATTTTAGAATGGCTCTAAGCAATCTGGCATATTCATTCAGTGGCACACAATGAAAAACAAACGAAAACAGCTACACAGAACACTATGCATGAGTTTTATAAATAGCATGTTGAGCAAAGGAATCAAGATACAAATGGGTCTATATATTGTATGAGTCCATTATGCGAAGCTCAAAATAAAAAAAAAAAACGATGATGTTTAGTCCATTATGCAAAGCTCAATAAAAAAACCCGATGATATTTAGGGATATATAGTTAGATGAATAAACTACGGTAAATTAAATAGATAAAGGCAAAGAATGAATGACCCTAAAGGTCAGGAGAGTGTTTTTCTCTGGAGGTTAAAGGAAGTAAAAACAAAAAACAAAAAACTGTATTGGAAGCTTTTCAGCTGTGGACAATATTTTGCTTCTTGCCTTGAGTAGTGATTAGACATGTGTATAGAATTATGTACTATGCTAGTTGTTGATTTTACTGTGCATTATATCTAATATTCACAAATTTAGAAGAGGTTAAAAAAGCTAAGGGGTTCAAAATTTTATGGAGATTTTTAAAAAAATCTCAAGGTAAGAGTGATAGGAAGCCTGATAATTATCTTCGGATATTTTAAAAGATGTCATGCTATAGTGGAAATTTTGGTTTCTTTTCAAACTCCTCTTTTTCTGGGTTCTCAGACCCCCTTTTCTGGAAATTACCCCCTCTACCTCCCCCTCCTAATTTCACTTACACGGTTGATGGTACTCATTTTAGTATAGTGGGACCCACCCACTCTCCCCCTACCCCCCATCTCCCCATCCCTCCCCACACCTCCACCCCACACACGTAGCCACAGTTGATTAGTTGAAGAGAGAATAGCTGACTCAAATTAGGCCACAAGAATCCATTCTCTAGAAATGTCTATTTAGGACCCAATAGCGCAACTAGAACTTATAGTTGAAGTTACAGGGTAAAATGTTTGACTTTATGGAAGCAATATATTGGTATTATTACAACATCACTTTCTCCTCAGGTACTACTAACTGCTTTGTGCAGTCACCCTGGAGGAGTTTAAGTGTGGCTTGAATAACTGAAAGAGATTACAGGCAGAATATAGGAACAGGCTAAACACTTCAATGAAAAACAAACCTGCAAAAGTGCTTAGACACAGAATATAGACACATGACCTTTTCCCCCATGCATCCTATTGCTTACCAATTTTAAGTGCCTCTATTTAAAAGTAGTAGTTTTCTCCTTAAATTTAAAGCATGTCATTCCTCTCCTCAAACCTCTAATCAACAGCTCCAATATAAGATTCATTTTACTCACATTTAGATTTAAGAACAGTTGCAGTTACTATTTTGTCAATATTCACTCTAATCTCTCCAGATTTCACCCTTTCGCTTCAACTGGGTGAACATGTTTGTCATTTTATGTGTTCAAACTCCCAACACTTGTTTCTCTCCTAGTGTACTGTTTTACTATTTCTTTAATAATAAAAATAATTATATGTAAACAGATCTAATGTGCTGACTTTAAACATCAGAATTATATTTTCTACGATGAGGAACCAACATGGTAATGTTGAGTAAACATGAATTATTACTGACAGATTTTCTTTGGTGGATGGGCACAAGAATTCTTCAGGTCAGAACATTGATTAATCCATTGGAAAAAATTGTGTGCTGAAATTTAGATTATTACTGTAATGATAAAAAAGATGTATCCCTATGCTGTACAGATCTTCTTTGACTTTTGATGGAGTTACATAAGTTGATTGTTAAGTCGAGATGCACTTAATACATACCTAACCTATCAAACATCATAACAGCCTAGCCTACCTTAAATGTGTTCAGAACACTTAGATTAGACTACAGTTGGTCAAAATCATCTTACACAAAGCCTATTTTATAATAAAGTGTCAAATATCTAATGTAATGTATTGAGTACTGTACTGAAAGTACAAACAGAGTGGTAGCATGGATACAGAATGGTTTTAACTACATTGGTTGTTGGCCCTTGTGATCATGTGGCTGACTGGGAGCTGTGGGTCACTGCCTCTGTCCAGCATCATGAGAGAATGTCGTACTGCATATCACTAGCCCTGGAAAAGATAAAATTCAAACTACACTTTCTACTGAATGCATATTGTTTTTGCACTATGGTAAAGTCAAAAACTCATAAGTCAAACCATCTAAGTTGGATGCTATCTCTATTGCATTATTCAAAGAAAGAGAAAGAAAAATAATAAGAAATGGAGAAATTGCATTATATATCATCCATTATTTAAAATAATCAAGTAGTTCATTCAACTGTAGGATGGAAATGCAAAGGTCTTTTTTAGCATAGGACTTTTTGTTTGTTTAAGGTGAGAAAGATACTTTCCCCCAATTTGACTTTTATTTACCTATTATCTGACATTTTCACCAGAGAATTTCAATTTGGGACAATAATTTTAATTCTTATATGTTTCCTATCCAGCCTTTATTGTCAAATTTTAAAAAACCTGGAAGTTAAAATAGAACTGAAAATCCATAATGATTAGATTTTCCTTTTCTTCTCAGATGAGCTAAATAATTGTACAGACTGTTAAAAAAAAATCCTTAATTTAAAAATATTTTTAAGTATTCTAGAATTACTGTTCAATATCTGAATTAGGAAATGTTAGTGTGGAAATAGAGGAAGAGAAATATTTGTGTAATTTTGGCATTGAAAGTCCCTGAAGTTCAAGGTATTAGGGCAGCTATGGTAGGTAGCCTCTAATATGGTCCCCACTGATTCCTACCTCTTGATATTCATGCATTATCCATTCCCCTTGAATATAACATATCAACTCATTTCTAGTAAACAGAATATGGCAAAGCTGTGTGATGTTACTTTTAAGATTAGGTTAGAAAAAGGCTGTGGCTTCCATCTTGGGCATGTTTCTCTTGCTCTCCCTTAGATTGCTCACCTGGGAGAACACGGCTGCCATGTTGTGAGGCATCCCGGTGTGGGGGCCACAAGTGAGGGATCGATGCCTACCAATAAGGTATAGGTGAGCTTGGAAGTAGATCCCACCTTCAGATAAGATTATAGTCTTAGCTGATGGTTTGACTGCAACATTATGAAAAACTTTGAGTCAGAGACACTAGGCACAGCTAACCTGTGCCCAGATTGCTGATCCATAGAAACTGTGAGATGATAAATATTTGTTGTTGTAAGCTGCTGAATTTGGGGGTAATTTGTTAATGTAGCAATAGATAGCTAATACAGTTGTACTAACAACATTGAGATTTGCGGAATGAGTATATTTGATAATATTCTAAGCATGATTTCACCTAGAAAAGTAGGGCAACGGGATTGAGGTGGATAGAAAAAATGGCCCCCAAAGATGTCCACATTCTAACCCATAGAAACCGTGAATATGTTACTTTGCTGTGGAAAAGGGGAGCCTGTAGCTGTGATTAAGTTAAGGTTCTCAACACGGGGAGGTTATCCTTGACTATCCAGTTGGATGCAATGTAATTACAAGGGTCATTGTAAAATGGAGGCAAGAGGATCAGAGTCAGAAAAGGAGATGTGACAAAGGAAGGAGAGGTTGGAGTGATGAACTTTAAATGAAGATGAAGGATGAAGGAATGAGTCACAAGTCAGGGAAAGTAGGTGGCTTCTAGAAGCTTGAAAAGGCCCAGGAATTGATCCCTCGCTAGAAGGAAGGCATTTCTGCCAACACCTCGATTTTATCCCAGTGAAACTGATTTTGGACTCTGACCTTCAGAACTGCAAGATAATATATTTGTGTTTTCTTAAGTCACTTTGTGGTAATTTGTAACAGCACCAATAGGAAACTAATACAGGGGCTTTTGGTGAACATCCCACTGCCTTGAGTATAATTCATTCTCTCTGTAAATTGTTGCATTGACATCCACATGTGGAATGCAAACCAAGGGTTAAAGACAATGCATAAAAGGTGATTTCATGTCCAAATTAGTCTTTAGTAAGAGCACTTCCCACCCCCTTCCCCCTTCCACCTCTGGCATCTCAATTTCCCACTAAAAGACCAAAGGGAACACAGAAAAGAAAAAAAAAAAAGCATCATAACAAAAATTAAAACTGATGAAAAAATGAGAGTCTAAACTGTATGAAGGCAAGAACGATTTCTCTTTTTTTTTTTTTTCCCGGTACACGGGCCTCTCACTGTTGTGGCCTCTCCCGTTGCGG
Organism: Aethalodelphis obliquidens; assembly: GCF_003676395.1. Lineage (NCBI taxonomy): Eukaryota > Metazoa > Chordata > Mammalia > Artiodactyla > Delphinidae > Aethalodelphis > Aethalodelphis obliquidens. The sequence goes on along the minus strand of NW_020838024.1, from coordinate 3,126,180 downwards.
AGCACAGGCTCTGGATGCGCAGGCTCAGAGGCCATGGCTCATGGGCCCAGCCACTCCGCGGCATGTGGGATCCTCCCGGACAGGGGCACGAACCCGTGTCCCCTGCATCGGCAGGCGGACTCTCAACCACTGCGCCACCAGAGAAGCCCCCATTTCTGTTTTAATCACCACTGTTATCCCAGCAAACAGCACAGCCGCCGGCATACTGCAGAGACTTGATAAATGTCCACTGAGCATTGTCAAATGTACACTTTAAAAACAGAAATTGTCAGAACTTGCCTGTAATAATAAGGCAGATGGATCAGGGTTGATTAAAAGCTATGTAGTCTTTACCTCATGGCCGGTCCAGTTTCTCTTCTTGAAATGTAGACTACCTGGGAAAAAACAAGTGAGAATCTTTTAACCACTACTACTGTGTGCTCTTTGACTTAGGTCACCAGGGACAGTTTTAACCAGATGACTGGGGTGGGATTGGTTTCTCTTCCACAAAGACTTTGCTTTTTAAGAGACAGAGAGAGGAGTGTGTCTTGCCTCCACCTCTTTATTCTAGATCGATTTGAATGCAGAGACTCCTAATTTAGTGTAGTCTCCGGGTGTAAAAGTTCATACGTTAGAGTTAAGCCGGGAAGTACAGCCAGTAATTTTACAGAGTGTTTCATCTATTTCAATTGTTCTATCAAATAATCATTTGTGAGTAAAGAAGGAGAATAGGACAAAACTGAAAAAAAGTGATTATCAGTCAAAAATCGGTAGTCGTGCTGGGACTTGTCTATATCTTTGCCACCAGATACAAACCTGAGAATGAATTTGATCCCTACAAAACTTGAAAGAGAAAAAAGCAAGAGAAATCCATATTCTTGGTCTGATGGAGAAGAAAACGAACAAACGATTTTCTGAAGACTTAGAAGAAAAGCATATGCACACATATGCATTATGTTCACAAGACTGGTTCTTTTATGCATACAATTTTTTTGTTTCTTTTTTTTTGTTTGTTTGTTTTTGGGGGTTTTGTTTGTTTGTTTGTTTTTGGCCGCGCCGCACAGAGTGCAGGATCTTAGTTCCCCAACCTGGGACGGAACCCGCGCCCACGGGACCGCCAGGGAAGTCCCTATGCATATAGTTTTATGACTAGCTTTTCTCACTAAAATATATCGTGTACATTTTTCTATGTTGTTGAATATTCTTCTAGCCTGTTGTCTTAATAACTTTATCAATTTTCTTTTTTTTTTCTTTTTTTTTTTTGCGGTACGCGGGCCTCTCACTGTTGTGGCCTCTCCCGTTGCGGAGCACAGGCTCCGGACGCGCAGGCTCAGCGGCCATGGCTCACGGGCGCAGCCGCTCCGTGGCATGTGGGATTTTCCCTGACCAGGGCACGAACCCGTGTCCCCTGCATCGGCAAGAGGACTCTCAACCACTGCGCCACCAGGGAAGCCCTATCATTGTTCTTCATAATGCCATACATCTTAATGGATTTATAGGTATTTTTATTTTTTAACATAATATATAGCTCCTTAATTAACATTCTGGTAGCTATATATTTGCACAAATGCATACTCGTTTCTTTGGAATATATTACTTGTAGAGCAATTGCTACATTTCCTTCATTAATACTTTTTTCAATTTCCAGTGAGCTGTGCATCCATATTAAAATAATTTAGATTTTTCTCTTTTTATTGAAGTAGATTTATGTATAATATTATATCTTACAGGTGTACAATGTAGTGATTCATAATTTTTTAAGATGATACTTCATTTATACTTATTATAAAATATTGGCTATATTCTCTGTGTTGTACAATATATCCTTGTAGCTTATTTTATACCTAATAGTTTGTACCTCTTAATTCCCTACCCCTTTATTGCCCCTCTCCCCTTCCCTCTCCCCACTAGTAAACAGTTTATTCTCTATATCTGTGAGGCTGCTTCTTTTTTGTTATATTCACATTTGCTGTATTTTTTTTTAGATTCCACATATAAGTGATACTATACAGTATTTGTCTTCCTCTGTCTGACTTATCTCACTTAGCATAATACCTTCCAAGTCCATCCATGTTGTTGCAAATGGCAGAAAAAAAAATCAGATTTAAAAAGAAAAAACATTAGTTTTAGTGTTTTATGCTCTTCCCTTAAAAACACTTTATTTTTAAGCCTAATTTCATCCTTATTGGATATATGTCTTCAGCTTATTGAAGAACGGTAAATAAATGGCTGGCATACATTATGAGTCAGAGTGTGAGTTTTAGCTGCCTTTATACAAAATATTCAGCTTGGCCTGGGACAACATGGTTGGTCACATTTCCCTAATTGCCCTAGACTTCTCTTGCATATGATTCTGCGGCAGAAGAATCTTGGCCCAATCTGAATTTTGACTAGCTATGGGCTATCATTCCCTGACCCAAAGGAAGTACTTAATATGTTTGCTTAATCCCAGCCTTGTGAAGTGAGGCCATTGGTAGTTGAGACAAATCTTAAAGGATATGCTAAATATTCATGTTTCTAAATCTCCCAGGTTACTGCTTGTCAAAGTATGATCACAGACCAGCAGCTGCAGCAGTAGCTAGGAACTCATTAGAAACATAAATTCAAGGGTCTTACCCCAGACCTACTGAATCTGGAGGCGGGGGCCAGCGATCTGTGTTTTTACAGGTCCTCCAGGAGATTCTGATGTGTAACTTCTGCCTTAAGCAATAACTTCTTCTTAAGTTCAATAGTCCGAAAGAAATATATCTGAACAGCACTAATTTAATTTATTATACAAAGGCCTCCAATGAACTACAGTTCAAAATAGGGAATGAGAAATTATTTATTGAAACACTTTTCTGCATCTTTAAAATTTCTATTACACTATTCAGACCCCATGTGAAGGTGCTTTTTTAAGTGAAAAATGCAATATAAAAGGATGTATTTTTTATGGCAATAACCAATGTCTTTTAAAAAAATATCAGTGTGCGTGTGTGTGTGTGTGTGTGTGTGTGTGTGTACTGAAACACTAAATTCCTCCTTTGTCAGTGATAGTGTAGGATTGGTTTCCCTTAGTTCTTCTGCTGAGGCTTTTAATCCCATACCACTCCCATCCCCTTTAAGGATCAAGGACCTGTCTTTTGTCCTGGGCTGTTGCTCTCATGGGGCAAGTCTCCAGCAGTACAGGTGAGGTCCTTCTGCTGGATAGACTGTAGAAGACATGCAGGCAGCCATAGGGATGGAAGGCCCTCGCCCAAAGGGTTTTGAAGACAGTGGATGTGACGCCTTTGCTCAGGAGCAGAGGGAAGTGGCCAGGCTTCATCTCCCTTAGACCCCTGACCTCCTCTAATTCATGATGCCCATCCCCCAGACAAAGGCCATGGTGGAATCGCCCAGAGATGGGGCGCAATTCTCTTTGTAATCACTTCTGTGGCAAAAATTCTCCTGCAAGGCTTCCCTTTTGATTTTCGGAAGCCCAGCGTGGGAATTAAAACGATAACTGCAAACAATTTTGTTTTCTCTTTACATTTATGCTGTAACAACCCTTGTTCCTCTCAAAGCCATGGGCTGGAACATGTCTCAGACTGACAAGGAAAAGACAGGAAAGAACAGCATAAAAGAAAACTCTCTGAGATTAATATCTCAAGAAGTCTTCCCACTACACTCAGGAAACCAAACAAAAAAATAAATCTGCAAACTCATGCTGTTCATTTTTGTGCCTCAGTGGCAAGATTTTGTTTTGAATCAGTGGTTTCATTTCAACTAGGCCATCTGGAGCCACCTCTTCCTATTCCCTTCTGTTCTTTTTTTTTTTTTTTTTCTCCCTGCTGTTCTTAAAGGTTCTTGGGTTGTTTCACTCCAGTGTAAATGTGTCTGCTCTTGTAACCCAACCCAGATTCCTCTGGGAAGCAGAAATAGTATAAATAATGAAAGATGCAATGAAAATCTGGTCTCAGGGCGTGATGTCCTGAGGCAAAACTTTACCACTTCTTTAAATGTGAATGGTTTTATTTATTTAGTGGAGTGTTAAGCTTTGGAATCAGATTTCTTGAGATCTTCTCAGTCCAACTACTTTTCATTTGTGTGACAATTTTTTCCTCATCAATAAAACAGCAAGAGTAATAATATCCCCCCAATTAGGTAGTTGTTAACTTAGATAAACTATATGTAAAGTGTTTGCCATCTTGCCTGGAACTTAAATGTTAAATGAATGTTGACTGTTGCCAGTATTGTTATTATTGTCATTGTTAGTTATTGACAAGTTTGCTCAAAAAAGTATTTAAAAGAGCTTCAAAGATACGTGCAGTTCATAACAGGTCATAATTAGAAGGAAATGAATAAGATTAAGAATATGGAGTTATGATAGTCTAGACTGATCACTGCTTTGTTATTCTGATTGTATCTTTAATAATCTTTGTCATTGGAATTATAATCAATCTTCAGATAATTTTAACATTTTTGAGTTGTTAAGGGGATTACTTTTTGCTTTCTCATTTCCACTAATAGTCTAAATCAAGATTTCTCCAAATGTTTGGAAATAAATAGGCATTATTACATACATTCTAAAACACACACATGCACATGTGCACACACACACACACACACACACACACACACACGCTATAAATATTACTATGTCCAGGGCACTGGAAGTCACAAGGAGCAAAAGAATAGTATCTCTCTAAAGAACAGCCCATGGCACTCTTCTAGAGAGAAGGTACTTCCTTTTTTTTTTTTTTTTTTTTTGTGGTATGCGGGCCTCTCACTGCTGCGGCCCCTCCCGCCGCGGAGCACAGGCTCCGGACGCGCAGGCCCAGCGGCCATGGCTCACGGGACCAGCCGCTCCGCGGCATGTGGGATCTTCCGGACCGGGGCACGAGTCCTCGCCCCCTGCATCGGTAGGCGGACTCTCAACCACTGCGCCACCAGGAAAGCCCCCAAGAGACGGTACTTATACTAACCTGTACATTGATTTATTTAAACGACCAGAAAGCACCATATAAATGAAGCTACTGGAGGGATTTTAAGAAATCCAGGTTCCTGAGACTAGGACAAACCTACTGAATCAGACCCTCCCAAGATGGGAGTTGTTTCAAGGTTTTTCACAACATGGCCTCTTCTGTTAGAATGAATAATAATGTTGACTATAATGAAAGGTATGCTGATGCTCACAGCCAGAGGCATTTTATAATTCAATTATAGGGAAGCAGTAAGGATCCCATTAGAATTTGGTGTCAGAGAAATGGTTGTGGTAGACTGGAAAAAACAAGGAAATTGATAAGAACTGATAAAGATAAGACCAGGAAAAAGAATAGGATTGCTGAAGCATTCCTTCTTGTATCAGCAAAGAGGAACTACAGTTTCACATATAGATCCTGTTCTCCAGGAAAACTTTGCTATTCACACATAATTTCAGGGGAAAAAACTGGACTTCATTTTGAATGCAACCATTTTGCATGTAAAATTGATAAGGAGCTATATTTAGCTGATTCAGTCATTCCGATATCTACTTTGTGGTGCTGGAGAATTTTTCCCCCAAAATTGACCTCATTGTTATTCACCTAAAACTTCACCCACGGCTTCCTCCCCAAAATCAAATTTACAGTTCACGTGAAATAGATTTGGACCCCTGTCTTTCTCTCAAATTTTTCTTCAACTCTGAATTAAAAATAAAGGAAATGACAGGAAGTCATTTTCACCAGAATGAAAGCACCACACACTTCTGCCTGCTGACAAAAACATTCTTCATCCCATGTGGCTTCATAAACTGCTGTCTTAAAGAAGAGAGAGTTCTACAGGACCTTTCTCTTCCGTGATAGTATTTTTTAAATCATTTAAAAATAAAAAAACATAATGACTATGGGCACTAAAAACGGCTGCTTAGACTAGTAATCATATCCATTTTATTCTATTTATTTTAAAATTATGGCTTCTCCCTTAGTCATCTTTTAAGCAATTAATGTCTACAAGTTTAAAAGCACTTCTGCTATTTGCTTTGTGCCTTTTCTTGGAAATCGGTTCTGTATTTGTATTGCTATGAGGCAAACGATTTAGACTGAAGTTCCCATTTGTTTGTATTCAGTATTTCATTTCGTGGCATCTCTTGCTCCTAATGTATTGATTCCATTACTTTATAAAGGTTATTTTGATGTCTTTTTCTTAAAGTACTCAGCTGGTCTCTCCCTTTTTCTGAGGTTCAAGAGGAAGTAATTTTAAATGTCAAAGAGCATAATTGACAATAATATTGGGCATTTCACAGAGTTCTGCTTTTTTACCACTACTCTTAATAATTTTATCAATAGATACTGAAAGCTTGCTCGCTGCAAATCACATGCTAAATGTTTTAAATGAATTATCTCATTTATTCCTCCTCACAACCCTTTTATGGAGCGGGTAATATTGGCCACATTTTACAGATAAGAGCAGGGAGGTATACAGAAATGTTAAATCATCTACTCAAAGTCACGCAGGTTAATAGATGCAGAGCAGGGACTTGAACCCAAGTCTAGATGACTCTAGAGCTGACCTTATACTGCCTTTCATGTTTACTATCATTGTGCAGTATTTTTAGTTTTGTAAGCTCTGCATTTGTAATAGTCTCTGTGTTTGTAAATATGTCCCCCAGAGACATCAGGTCCTAATCCCTGGAACCTGTAAATGTGACCTTATTTGGAAAAGGGGTCTTTGCAGGTGTAATTAAGTAAAGGATTTCAAGATAAGGAGATTAACCTAGATTATCCAAAAGGTCCCTACATGCAATCACATGCATCCTTATAAAAGAGAGGCAGAGGGGATTAGAAACAGATGGAAGAGGAGAAGAAAATGTGGAAATGATGGCACGTACTGGAGTGATATGGCCACAAGTCGAAGAATACCAGCATCCATAGGAAACTAATAAATATTCAAGAAACCATGTAGTACTTCTCTGATAGTTCTGTCAACAGAAGAGAGAAGGTACCTTGGTGATGATGACCTTATCTGTTAAATAGTCTGATATTTTTTTCAAGTTGACTCCATATTTCCATATTTCCTTGCATTATTTTAAAACAAAAAAAAGGTACACACACTGAGTAGTGAAAATGTTTAACTCTGGAGAGCAGATTTGAAGAAGAACATTAAAACAAGTGTTTTTGTCATTAATTCTTAACTCTTTTTATCCCTTTTTAACTCCTATCTAAAGCACACTTGATCAGTATATGCCTGGAACTTGTTCTATTTTATGTTCTTAGAGCTGCTGTTTCTTTCTTGGCCATGTTCTGATGATGCGGGGTGGTCCAGTGTCTGAGAAGCAGCCCAGCTTGGCATTCGCCTCAGAGTTCCTTGCAGCTGTGGTGACGGGTAATTTACTACAGGGTGTCATATTGGCAGCCTCTTTAATAGCTTCCTGATGAAAAAATCCATTTCCTGAAAGTTTACCTTCCTGCTCTCTTGAATTCTTGCGGGAGAAACTAGGGAAAGAAAAGCAGCAGAATAGCCTGATGTTACTGATCATCTCTTCCCTTTTTCCTCCTCTCACTTGCCAACCTCATCATGAACTTTTTTACTTCCTTATATGAAAAAAAATTCTGCATCCATTGGTTATTTCTTTTAGTTTGTTTTCATATTCAGATTACCATAAGAAATAACTCGTACTTACAAAAATCTTGGGTGATGTCACAAACCATCTTCTAAAAGAGTTTTAAAAATTGTTTTAATATTTAGATAGAACATTTACTATTTAAATAGAATTTATTCTATTTAAATGGAAATCGATATTTAATATTCAAATAGGAAAATTAATATGTTTAAAGGCAAAGCATAATAATGATTTTGTGACTATTTGCATTTTTTTTTTTTTTTGCGGTACACGGGCCTCTCACTGTTGTGGCCTCTCCCGTTGCGGAGCACAGGCTCTGGACGCGCAGGCTCAGTGACCGTGGCTCACGGGCCCAGCCGCTCCGCAGCATGTGGGATCTTCCCAGACTGGGGCACGAACCCGTGTCCCCTGCACCGGCAGGTGGACTCTGAACCACTGCGCCACCAGGGAAGCCCACTATTTGCGTATTTTTTTTCTGACTTTTGTCTTCTTGTTCTTACTCTTATCCTATTTATCTCCAAATTTCTACCCTAAGTTTTCTCCTCTGCATAGGAAAGGATAAAGTAGCTTCTTAATATTATAGCTCTTTTTAATCCATTCATAAGTATAAATGAACTGAAGCTATCAATTGTTATGGGTTGAATTGTGTCCCCTTCCCAAAAATATTTTGGAATCCTAATCTCTAGTTCCTCACAATGTGTCTCATTTGAAGATAGGGTCTGTAGAGGGGTAATCAAGTTTAAGAAGATATGTCATTAAAGTGGGCTCTAATCCCATATGACTGGTGCCCTTATTAAAAGAGAAATTTGGCCACAGAGACAGACACACACTAAGGAATGACAATATGAAGACACACAGGAAGAAGTTGGCCATGTGATTGAAATGGTGTGTCTACAAGCCCCGGAATGCCACAGGTTATCAGCAAGCACCAGAAGCTGGAGGAAGCAAGGAAGGATTCTCCCCTAGAGCCTTCCGACGGAGCACAGCCCTGTCAGCACCTTGATTTTGGATTTCTGGCCTCCATAACTGTGAGACAAGAAATTACTGTTGTTTTGAACCACCCAGTTTTTGGGTAGGAAACTAATATATTAATACATTTTTTAAAACCAACAACTAAAGATAGAAGTATAATAAATTCTAACTATTTGGGTTTTTAAGAATGACAATCTATATCAAATGTCACCATCCCAAGGAGACAGAAGTGTGAGTCAGAGAAGTTGAGAAAGAGCAATTGAGGAAACCAATTACTTCAATCCAGCATGGCTGCCCATCTCTCAAGATATATTGCAATTCATCACTCTGTTTAAAAAGAGTTCTGTAATCTCAGAATTTTGCCTTTTTGAGGAGTCTCAGAGATCATCTTGTAATTTTTGCAGGCATCCCTTGTGACTCAGCTAAGTTTCACCACAGTGGTGGAGCCTTCCTTATCTTTGAGAGAATTGACCCCTCCACCTTTTCTGACCTTACAAAATTCCATTTATCTCAGCTCCTCTCACACTGTATTTACAATTATTTGTTTCTGTTTCTTTCTCTTCCACTCATATATTGGTTTCTAAAGGCTACATATTGGCACAGAGTAGCTATTCTGCACATATTTTTGGAAGAACAGAATTAACTGTAGTCTGTGGAGGTCAGCTGACTCACACAAGGTCACTGTGATCGTCTCCATTTGCTGCTGTAACAAATTACCACAAATATAGTGGCTTAGATCAGCACAAATTTATTGTCTTACAGTTCTAGAGGTTAGAAATCCAAAATTGGCCCTAATGGGCTCAAATCAAGGTATCAGCAGGGATGTTTTCTTCTGGAAGATCTGAGGGAGAATTTGTTCTTTTGCCTTGTGCAGCTTCTAGTGACAGTCTGTCTTCTTTGGCTGGTTTCCACATACTCCAGCGTCAAAGCCAGAAGTGTAGCATTTTCCAATCTCTCTCTCTCTCTTTCTCTGACCTCTGTCCTCCCCTGACTCTGACCTTCCTGCATTCCTCTTTAAGGGTCTTTGTGATTACATTGGGCTCACCTCGATAGTCCAGAATAGTCTCCTCATCGTAAGATCTTTAACCTAATCATGTCTACAAGCTCTTTTACCATGTGAGGTAACATATTCACAGGTTCCAGGGATTACGACATAAACATTTTTAGGGGGACAATTATTTGTCTACAATAGTCACACAACCCCTTCCGGACTTTCCTTTGGTTTTGCCTGCCACCTGCAATAAGTACTCTGATGACAACTGCATAGGCATCTTTGGCCCAGGTTTATCCTCATGGATCTTCAGGCTTCCATAGGAAAATGTTTGTTGTCTATTTCTTCTTAAATGCCCCACAGATACCATAAACTCAGGGTATCCCAAATTGAACTTATCACCTCTGCTTGTCATTTCCACCTCTTATTGGATATTGGCTCATCAGTGGACACAGCAGTCACCAGCTAGAAAACTTGGGATGTTACTTGTTTCCTCTTTTTCACTTAACCCCACTCTAATCAATCATCATGTTTTGCTCATTCCACTTCTGACCTATGCCTCAAATCTTTCTCTCCCTAATTACTCCTTACATCATGTCCTGAGTCAGTCTCTCATCAGTTCAAACCTTGACAATAAAATGTCTGCCGTGTCAGCGTGACTCTCATCTCCCCTTAAATCCATTCTCCTATCTGCAACAGAGGACTTATTCAGTAGCTATATCTGACTAGTTTAAAAGCTTTAATGGCTTCTCATCAACTACAGAATCACACACCAGCTCTCTGGCTTGGCACTCAAAGCCTTCCATGATCTGACTCCTGTCTACCTCTCCAAGCTCATTTCCCTTCACCCTTCACCTCAAGGTGGAACCAACTCCATGGTGCAATTTTTGCTCCAGGTTTTCCCATAGGACAGACTGAAGCCCTTCACCAACTGAGAACACATTCTTGCTCCGCTGTTTTCTACACCCTATTCTGCTTCCCTCATTCCTCTTCTCCAGAGACCACACTGTCAGTAAATACCTTTTATAAGCATCCACTTCTCAGGCTCTTCTTCAGGCAACTCAGCCTCAGATACAATCTTTATATTTCATTCATCCCAGAATCCCCCCTCCCTCACCTCCTCTTGACTTCCCCTCCTGCCTCATCAGCTTCAATGGCATCATATAGCCATGTCTAGACCAACCACTGATAAGGAAAATAGCACTACTGATAGCCTGTGTACCTGAGATGGAATGATTTGCAGGAATCAACCATTCAAGCCATTGCAAATATCAATGGATCTGCTCAGCTGTGTAGGAGGATTTTATTCTTCCCATGGCTTACTTGGTATGCGGCACTGGTAAGTCAATTTCTGTGCTGATTCTCCCACCCTGAGTCTGAAATTGCAGGGAACTGTGATGAGGACACAGTAACTTATTTGACTGAAAAAGCTCTTGGTAATCTTAGAGAAACAGTATTTTTCCAGCTTGTCTAACTTTTAGGCAATTCCAATGCCCTAAGTCTCTAAAATAATTTTTAAAATTTTAATGGGAGAACGTTACTTCTTTGGGAGATGACTCTACCAAAGAATAATACCACATTTCATGATTTCCACTGCACAATGACATAGAGTTGACAAAGAAAGCTTCATTTCTTTGCATAGCACAACTCTGCTAGGAAATGCTGTGAGAATTAACAACAAGTCTTGTCCTGAAATCAAAAGGTCAGGACAAAACATAAAAATCAAAGCAGCTCAGTCTATTATGAACAAAACTCATGTGAAATAAGTTTTTCCAGACATCTATGATATCATCAGGAACAATAAAAATTATCTGCTTCTTCAGTTTGTGGAGCAAATGGGGTGAAAATGGGGTAGTTTCTTCCCTAATGTTCTCTGAATTATCACTCCCCATTTTCCAAGCTCTCCCCTTGGGGTATAGCTCTATACTTTCTGGTTCTCCTTTCATTGTAAGAAAACAGTGAAAAGGAAAAAGAAATGAGTTGACAGCCAGGAAGACAGAATAGTTATTATCTGATAAAACAAAATATACAACCTTTACTCCTTTTTGCTTTCAATTTTGCAGCTCTTAAGATGGAGTTTGGGGGGTTTTATTTTGTGTTACCACTTCCTCAGGAGTAAACATGAAGATAAATGTGAGTGTTTGAAAAGTAAAACAAATGTCTTACAAGGAAGGAGCAGTTAAATCAAAATACTGGCTGGTGTGCCATTACTTTAGAGAGTGGAAAAGAAACTATAAAATTTAGGGTCCTTGACAGCGGTAACTTAATAGAGATACTTTTCTAACATAGGAGGCCTCACAATGAAGTGAAAAACAGAATGTCTTGTGGGAGACTAGAAATTTGATTCTCTCTCCTGCCTTACTATTTGTTCATTGTGTGACCTTTCGCAAGTCACTTAACCTCTCTAGCTTGAAATTTCTTACTTTAAAATTGTAGGAGAGCAGAATATGCCACCCCCCAAAGATGCTATTTTGGCATATTGATTATTTTGAATTAGTTGCTTAAGAAACAGTTGGTGCAAGAAGAACACTCTGACCCTCCTTTGTCCCCCTGAAAACAGGAAGTGACTCTGCCATGTGAAAGGTACCCGCCCTGTACCAGGCTTACTTATCACCAGAAATAGGGAATTTAGGGCCAAGAAGCCTGAATAACAAAACTGGTTACTTCCTAACAAATCTAATACCTCAAGCCCAAACTTGTATGTCCTGTCAATTTTTCACAAATTTATTGTTTCTTTGTTTAAAAGGTATAAAAGCTGCCTGCTTCGGTCACTTCTGTGAGTCGAATATTTTTTTATAATGCTCCCAATACATAGAGAATTAAATTTGTTTTTCTCCTGTTAATCAGTCTTATGCCAACTTAATCACAGGCATACCTCATTCTATTGTACTTTGCTTTATTGCTTTTTACAAATATTGGTTTGTTTTTACAAACTGAAAGTTTATGGCAACCCTATATCCAGCAAGTCTATTGACACTATTTTTCCAACAGCATTTGCTGACTTTGTATCTCTGTGTCAGATTTTGGTAATTCTCATAATATCTCATACTTTTTAATTATTGTTATAACTGTCATGGTGGTCTGTGACCAATGATCTTTGATGTTAATATTGTAATTGTTTTGGGGTGTCCATGAACTGCACCCATACAAGCTGGCAAACTTAATAAGCATTGTGTGTATTCTGACTGTTTCACTGACCAGCCGTTTCCCCATCTCTCTCTCTCTCTCCTCAGGCCTCTCTAGCCCCTGAGACACAGCAATATTGAAATTAGGCCAATTAATAATCCATAATGGCCTCTAAGTGTTCAAGTAAAAGGAAGAGTTGCATATCTCTCACTTTAAATCAAAAGCTAGAAATGATTAAGCATACTGAGAAAAGCATGTTGAAAGCTGAGGTAGGCCCAAAGCTAGGTTTCTTGCCCCAAGTAATTAGCAAAATTGCGAATTCAAAGGAAAAGTTATTGAGGAAAATTAAAAGCACTACTCCGATGAACACATAACTGATAAGAAAGTGAAACAGTCTTATTGATGATATGGAGAAAGTTTGAGTGGTCTGGAGAGAAGATCAAATGAGCCACAATATCCCATAAACAAGCCTACTCCAGAGCAAAGCCCTAACTCTTTTCAATTCTGTGAAGGCTGAGAGAGATGAGGAGGCTACAGAAGAAAAGTTTGAAGATAGCAGAGGTTGGTTCACGAGGTTGAAGGAAAGAAGCCATCTCTATAACATAAAAGTACAAGGTGAATCTGCAAGTGCTGAAGTAGAAGCTGCAACAAGTTGTCCAGAAGATCCAGCTAAAATTATTAACGAAGGTGGCTACGCTAAACAACAGATTTTCAATGTAGGCAAAACAGGCTTATATCCGAAGAAGATGCCATCTGGAACTTTCACAGCTAGAGAGGAGGAAACCAACTTCAAATGACAGGCTGACTCTCTTGTTAGGGGCTAATGCAGCTGGTCACTTTAAGTTGAAGCCAGTGCTTACTTACCATTCTGAAAATCCTAAGGCCCTTAAGAATTATGCTAAATCTACTATGCCTGTGTTCTATAAATGGAACAACAAAGCCTGGATGACAGTACAATTGTTCAACATAGTTCACTGAATATTTTAAGGCCACCACTGAGACCTACTGCTCAGAGAAAAAGATTCCTTTCAAAATGTTACTGCTCATTGACAATGCACCTGGTCATATAAGAGCTCTGATGGAGATGTACAACAAGATTCAGGTTGTTTTCATGCCTGTTAACACAATATTCATTCTGCAGCCCACGGATCAAGGAGTCCTTTCTACTTTCAAGTCTTATTATTCAAGAAATACATTTCATAAGGCTATAGCTGCCATAGATAGTGATTTATCTGATGGATCTGGGCAAAGTCAATTGAAAACCTTCTGGAAAGGATTCACCATTCTAGATGCCATTAAGAACATTCATGATTCATGGGAAGAGGTCAAAATATCAACATTAACAGGAGTTTGGAATAATTTGATTCCAACCCTCACAGATGACTTTGAGTGGTTAAAGACTTCAGTGGAGGAAATAAGTACAGATGTGGTGGAAATAGCAAGACAACTAGAATTTGAAGTTCTGAAGATGGGAATGAATTGCTGCAATCTCATGATAAAGCTTTAACGGATGAGGAGTTGCTTGTTACAGATGAATGAAGAAAGTGGTTTCATGAGATGGAATCTACCCCTGGTGAAGATGCTGTGAAGATTGTTGAAATGGCAACAAGGATTTAGAATACTATGTAAGCGTAGTTGATAAAGCAGCAACAAGGTTTAAGAAGACTGACTCCAATTTTGACAGAAGTTCTGCTGTGGATAAAATGCTGTCAAACAGCATCGCATGCTCCAGAAAAATCATTCATGGAAGGGTCAATTGTTGCAGTAAACTTCATTGTTGTTTTATGTTAAGAAATTGTCATGGCCACCTCAATCTTCAGCAACCCACAGACTGATCAGTCAGCAGCCATCAACAACAAGGCAAGACCCTCCACCTGCAAAAAGATTACAACTCGTAGAAGGTTGATGACTGTTAGCATTTTTTAGCAATAAAGCATTTTTCAATTAAGCTATATATGTTGGTTTTTCAGACATCACATCATTGCACACTTAATAGACTACAGTGTGGTGTAAACACAACTTTATATGTATTGGAAAACCAAAAATTTTGTGTGACTCACTTTATTCCAATATTTGCTTTATTGAGGTGGTCTTGATCAAAACCTGCATATCTCCGAGGTTTGCAGGTATTGGGCCAGCCAAAGAACCTAGAAGGAAAGAATAAAAACATTTTCCACCCCTAGAAAATATTGAGATAATAACAGTAATGCTGTTAATTATAACAATGATGACATTTGCTGAGCACATGACAAGCACTGTGTGAAATGTTACACACATATCTCATATTCTTTTCTCAAAAAGCTATGATAGACAATTATAGGAAAAAATCTGTAAAAAATGCAAACACATGGAAGCTAAACAATACACTACTCAATAACCAAGAGATCACTGAAGAAATCAAAGAGGAAATCAAAAAATACCTAGAAAAGAATAACAATGAAAACACGACAACCCAAAACCAATGGGATGCAGCAAAAGCAGTTCTAAGAGGGAAGTTTATAGCAATACAGCCCTACATCAAGAAACAAGAAACATCTCAAATAAACAACCTAACTTTACACCTAAAGCAATTAGAGAAAGAAGAACAAAAAAAAAAAAAGAATCCCTAAGTTAGCAGAAGGAAAGAAATCATAAAATCAGACTAGAAATAAATGAAAAAGAAATGATGGAAACAATAGCAAAGATCAATAAAACTAAAAGCTGGTTATTTGAGAAGATAAACAAAATTGATAAACTACTAGCCAGACTCATAAAGAAAAAAAGGGAGAAGACTCAAATCAATAGAACTAAAAATGAAAAAAGGAGAAGTAACAACTGACATTGCAGAAATACAAAGGATCATGAGAGATTACTACAAGCAAGTATTTGCCAATAAAATGGACAATCTGGAAGAAATGGACAAATTCTTAGAAAAGCACAACCTTCTGAGACTGAACCAGGAAGAAATAGAAAATATAAGCTGACTAATCACAAGCACTGAAATAGAGATTGTGATTAAAAATCTTCCAACAAACAAAAGCCCAGGACCACATGGCTTCACAGGTGAATTCTATCAAATATTTAGAGAAGAGCTAACACCCATCATTCTCAGATTCCTCCAAAATAGAGGGAGGAACACTCCCAAACTCATTCTACAAGGCCACTATCACCCTGATACCAAAACCAGACAAAGATGTCACAAGGAAAGAAAACTACAGGCCAATATCACTGATGAATAAAGATGCAAAAATCCTCAACAAAATACTAACAAACAGAATCCAACAGCACATTAAAAGGATCATACACCATGAACAAGTGGAGTTTATCCCAGGAATGCAAGGATTCTTCAATATACGCAAATCAATCAATGTGATGCACCATATTAAAAGATTGAAGGAGAAAAACCATATGATCATCTCAATAGATGCAGAAAAAGCTTTTGACAAAATTCAACACCGATTTGTGATTAAAAGCCCTCCAGAAAGTAGTATAGAGGGAAGTTACCTCAACATAATAAAGGCCATATATGAGAAAACCACAGCCAGCATTGTTCCCAATTGTGAAAAACTGAAGCCATTTCGTCTAAGATCAGGAACAAGACAAGGTTGTCCATTCTCACCACTATTATTCAACATAGTTTTGGACGTTTTAGCCACAGCAATCAGAGAAAACAAAGAAATAAAAGGAATCCAAGTCAGAAAAGAAGTAAAGCTGTCACTGTTTGCAGATGACACAATACTATACATAGAGAACCCTAAAGACGCTACCAGAAAACTCCTAGAGCTAATCAATGAATTTGGTAAAGTAGCAGGATACTACTACTACTACTACTACTACTAATGCACAGAAATCTCTTGCATTCATATACACTAATGATGAAAAATCTGAAAGAAAAATTAAGGAAACACTCCCATTTACCATTGCAACAAAAAGAATAGAGTGCCTAGGAATAAACCTACCTAAGGATGCAAAAGACCTGTATGCAGAAAAGTATAAGACACTGATGAAAGAAATTAAAGATGATACAAACAGATGGAGAGATATACCATGTTCTTGGATTGGAAGAATCAACACTGTGAAAATGACTATACTACCCAGAGCAAGCTACAGATTCAATGCAATCCCTATCAAACTACAAATGACATTTTTCACAGAACTAGAACAAAAAATTTCACAATTTGTATGGAAACACAAAAACCCCCGAATAGCCAAAGCAAACTTGAGAAAGGAAAATAGAGCTGGGGGAATGAGGATCCCTGACTTCAGACTATACTACAAAGCTACAGTAATCAAGACAGTAAGGTATGGCACAAAAGCAGGAATATAGATCAATGGAACAGGATAGAAAGCCCAGAGATAAACCCACACACATATGGTCACCTTATCTTTGATAAAGGAGGCAAAAATATACAATGGAGAAAAGACACCCTCTTCAATAAGTGGTGCTGGGAAAACTGGACCCAATATAAAAGAATGAAATTAGAATACTCGCTAACACCATACACAAAAATAAACTCAAAATGGATTAAAGACCGAAATGTAAGGCCATACACTATAAAATTCTTAGAGGAAAACATAGGTAGAACTCTCTATAACATAAATCACAGCAAGATTTTTTTGACCCAACTCCTAGGGAAATGGAAACAAAAATAAACAAATGTGACCTAATTAAAGTTAAAAGCTTTTGCACAGCAAAGGAAACCATAAAGAAGATGAAAAGACAACCCGCAGAATGGGAGAAAATATACGCAAATGAAGCAACTGACAAAGGATTAATCTCCAAAATTTACAAGCAGCTCATGCAGCTGAATATCAAAAAAACAAACAACCCAGTCTAAAAATGGGCAGAAGACCTAAAGAGACATTTCTCCAAAGAGGATATACAGATTGCCAACAAACACATGAAAGGATGCTCAAAATATGTAGCATTTAATTTGGCACCACTACTTCATCGGATGCCAAAGAAGTCTGAGTTGGAGACACACACAACATAAAATATAATGTTTAGAGATTATCATTTGTATTACAGATATCAAGGAACCAAAATGAATTTATACAATTGAATTGCTTCTGCATTTTATTAGATTGCTTCTTGCATTTCTTTTTATTTTTGATTTATGGGTAGTCATATTCAAAAACAAGTGAGTTAGCATCTAAACTTAAGATAACCCTAAATGGAAAGATTTTTTTTTAACCTGTTCAACACCCCTGTCACCTATACTTTGAGTTCATTTTGCAACTCTAGATCTGAGTCACTGATATGAAGATGGTACCTTAATTGAGTAAATCTTTTTTTCCCCCTTTTTTCAAAAGTGATGAAATTCCCAGTAATTAGTAATTATAGCACATTGCTATAAATTATGTTTCTGGGAGTCCCTTTGCCTTCTACCTAGTTCAAGGCCCTACAGGGCAATGCCTTTATTTTTAACCTTCCCCTGTGAGATACAGTCCCATTATTCCCCGGGCCACTCCTGGGCAATGCAGCAGCATTGTTCATGAGAAGATCAACACTCCTCCCAAAACAGCAGAGTTACAGTGAGCACTTATTAGTTGTTCCCGCACAGTATAAATCCAGAATATCTGTCCAGGTGGGAAAAGAGGTTCAGAAGTAAGCCTCTCTCCCTTAATAGGAGATGTCTGATCCTCTCAGTCATAATGAGGATGTGTCTAAATTCCTGCCAAAATCGCCCTGTTCTCTTGTTAGATTTCTAAATAAAGAGCTGATGCCATGAGTCTAAAAATTCCATCTATGGAACAATTTCATGGGTCCCACACATTCATGTGTGAGTCATTTCCTGCTAAAAGTTTTATTTCCTGTGCTTTTCATCATAATTAAACCTGTGTTTATGTTTGAGATGCTACAAATTCTCAGCTGTCAATATTGAGTATAAAAATGAAGCAGCGTGATTAGCAAATGACATTACTATTTTCTGAAACAAAACTTCACATATAGGAGCATAATTTCAGCTCATCATCCACTTAGGAGGTATATACAGTTACGGAGGGCTCCGAATATATTCCTACAAAATGCACAGAAGAGTAGCTTTACATCATATAAGTGAGCTGACTTGCTCTTGGGTACCTATTATTCCATAATAGTTGAATAAACTTTAATCTGATCATCTGAGGTGATTCAGTCTCTTATAGTTTAAAGCCTTCTTTTTCAAGTAAATATTTAGTTAAAATCCTTATGAAGTTCATTCAAAGTTCAGACCCCTTATGAAGACTATTGTTGCCTGTCTCAAGAAGTGACCACCCTGCCTATTTCATGAGATGGCATCTGAGTATAGAGAGAAACGTCTATTGTCTGCTCCAGAGAAGGTGTCTCTTTTCTGCTGTCTCTAGCTGGCCCTTGGGTGCTGGACTCTGTCCCTGCTAGAGATGCTGCTCAAGTCTCTTTGGCTAATGCTCTGCTCTCAGCACAGACAAGAACTGTGATTGCAATTGCTTCTGGGAAACACAGCCATCTCCCCCTACTGCCTGGGCTTCCCTCCTTCCTCCCTTGAACCTCAGAGACTTGGCTGCACTAGACCTTGGCCTCTCCACTCCATAGCCTTACTATATTCCCTCCCTTGTGCCGTTCCAACCACCCTGCCTTAATTCTGAGTCATTTTCTACATCCTCTCTTTCCTCCTTCTTACTGCCCCACAGAGGTCCCACAAAGAACTTTTTGGATCTGCTCCACGCCTCACAGGAACTAAGGGGAAGGCGGCTGGGGCTGCCTCAAGTCCTCCCATGCCTCAACACGACACATCACTATGACTTCACTGCAGCTGTGCCCCATCGGCACTGGGCTTTTACTGACAACCTGGCACTCACCGGGGACTGGATAATAGGAGTGTTGGTGGACCAGCAGGGTGAAAGCTGGATTGAATTAGACTCAAGAAACCTCGGAAGAAGCGGACACAGTGAGTTTAGGAAGGAGCCTCCTTCCCCTTGCTTCCTGACTCCAGAAGAAGGCCTTCTCTAGGATCACATTCCTGGCCTCTCTCTGCCTCTTCACTTCTCCCCAGGAAACGAGGAGCTGACCTGATGCTGAATTGCAAAGAGAGAACAGAGATGAGGTGTCATATTCCCTCCACCCTCACTCTGGATCTTCCGACCTGCAGAGCACACTCATTCTGCTCTGCTTTCTTGAGACAAAGGGGGCTGCCCTTGCAGGAGAGGCTTATGCCTGTCCCACCTAATGACTGGGCTGTCAGCCTGTCTAATTAGGTAGAGAAATATTAACCAACCTATGGACTAGAAGACCTAAGCTATGATTTCCCATATTCTTTTTGTCATCAATATCAATTTCTCTAGATCCTCTGTTTCTCTCTCAATTTGGATCTCACCTGGAGCAGGAAACAAGGCCTTATTTACTAGTTGTTTCAAACGCCTGTAGAGACAGCATTCTCAATAACTTTTGCTATAAAGGCAGCAAATCAATATGGCAGTGGAATGAAGGGTAATGTAGGGTCAAGACAGGTGTTTTTTTGTTTGTTTGGTTTTTTAAATGGGAGCTAAGACAGTGTATTTGTATGTAATAGGATGATCCAATAGTAAGGAACAAATAATAGAAGATGCAGGGGAGAGGATAATTGCAGGAACCAAGTCCTTCACTAGATGAAAGTAATGCGTGGACTCCAAGGCACTGGAAGAGTGATTGCCCTTAGATGAGAGACACTAATCACCTATGGAAACACAAAGGAAAGCAGAATACGGGTTCAGATATAATCCACGGTGTCGGAGGACAGGGAAATTCTCTTCTGATTGCTTCCTTTTTCTCAGTGGGATGAAAAAGCAAGGTCATCTGCTATTACGATATGGGCCAAACTATAAATATTCGTATAGTTTTGTTGATTCTATCTAGCAGTAATTCAGCTTCACCCAGTGTCCATGTGATTTCTTTAACTTTCAACTAAACCTGAAGTTTCTTACCACTGTATGGATTCTGGTCTTTCTGGTTTTATTTTTAATTCTCTTATTGTGTGTTTACTTTTATTTTCAACAACTTTGAATTCTTTTCAGACGTAGAATAAGTAAATAATTAAACAGGTGGAGAATGAGTAAGCAGGTAAACAAAATAAATGCGTACTAGTTGTAAAGTATTATAGCTGCTCTTCACCATGAGAAAATTTGTATTAAAATATAAAATAAGGAGGAAATTCTGCATTCCATCGTATTTCCCTAAGTGGAATTTTGAGAGCGGCATACTCTTGTTCGCATATCTTTCTAGCAACACTGAGCTTGCCTCAGAAGGTCTGCTTAAAATATTGTAATACTTCTTCAATACACACTTTGGAATGATAAACTTTTTACTTCTCATTTTGATGAGGAGAGACTCAGATAGGGGGTAGCCAAGAAGCTTGCCCTGTGTTTTAATATATAAAACAGGAAAAATTAATTTTGAAACAAATCAAAAACATAGGTCAAAGTTATGAGTCTGAACCCTCTTTGTCCTTCATCCCATTGTGATCTTATATGCTCGTATAAAAGTTAATGTAGTAAAAAGTAATGGATTAATAACCGTGACAAAACTGAACATTAAGTAATACTTAGTTGTAAAGTCAAAAGTATTAAGGGATAAGTGAAAACAGACAAATCTGTGGACACTGAGACATCACATCCCATTAGGAAGGCCAGCCACCTAATGTTTACATGATCAGTATAATTAATCATTTATCATAAAAATTACTCATTTATTAAATATTTTTTAAAACTTTCTTTTAAAAACGTATTATTTGATTTTACCATTGTATCAGTATTTTAATCAAAGAAACTATGTCTGAAGTTTAAGGAGTCACAGACGGGCTTCCCTGGTGGCGCAGTGGTTGAGAGTCCTCCTGCTGATACAGGGGACACGGGTTCGTGCCCCGGTCCAGAAAGATCCCACATGCCGCAGAGCAGCTGGGCCCATGAGCCATGGCCACTGAGCCTGCGCGTCCGGAGCCTGTGCTCCACAACGGGAGAGGCCACAACAGTGAGAGGCCTGCGTACCGCCAAAAAAAAAAAAAAAAGGAGTCACAGACATCAATTCCTCTAACAAAGCTAATTTTCACAGCTATTCCATAGAGATTTTATTAACTTCATTAACTGGATGATGATGAGGATCAATATATATACCAGTTCCTGCTTCACAAAATTAGGTGGAAGAAAAACTTTCCTCACGTGAATAAAGCTGAGAGAGCTTCTCTTTTTCTATTTTCTTCTTGTCACTCTGCTGAGACTATGGGAAGGTACAGGTGATAATGACTGGAGTTGCTAATACAACTGAGCCACTTTTCCCAGTTGGCATGGCCGCTGTGAGTGACTATATGGTCTAGCTCATGGCCTTTGACTTCCAGTTTCTATGTGCTCAGATAACAGAAGTTGGTATGGCCCTGAATCTTGCTCTCACTCTGGTCCTCTCTACTTTCTTGCTTACATGAGGTAGGATGGATAAGTTATCCTAATGGGCTAGTCATTGTGTTTCCTCTTTGCTCATTTTGAACATCACTTGGACCCTAGGGAGCTTGCATTACTTTAGGATTGAAAGCAGACCTAGGGACTTGGAAAAGAGAGAGCTGCTTGGTCCTTAAGCCCAAGCTGCATTTTCCAGCTTTATGGGGGATTCTTATATTATGGTATCAGGCAGTAGTCTAGTTCACAGTAAAGTGATGATTTCATTTCCCATTTGTCATTGTCCCACTGAGTATATAAATCCCAGTGGACCCTCCCAGAGAGAAGAGGGCATCGGACCCCACAGTAGAAATTAGCTACTTCTAGATCTTCTGGCCTTTTATAACATCCTGAAATCCCCTCACCCCTCAGCTTTAAAAGAGATACAGATCTACTGCCAATATCCAGGATTCCTATGCCTTATTTGAATATGCCAAAACATGGCCCAGGTGGGTACCGAAAGAAGAAAGGATTTTAGATGGCAAGCCTCTAGTATATTCTACATTTAGAGAGTGGAGATGGATTAGCTGGCCTGCAGGGGCAGGAAAGATAAGTATGGACTCTGGTTTAAAATGGCATAAAATGATTGAGGTCTTTACTTCTAACATTTCATATAGTTATAGTTTAAGTCAAGAAGACCAAGCTGTGGCCTGAAACTAACCTGTCACTTAAGCAAACAACCTTTAATTTCAAATTCCTTTTTATATGCATTAGAAATCAACACCAACACAATTTAGTAGTTGAAAACAGTTGGCCTGTTTTCACAAACATAAATGTGAAAGTTCTTGGTAAAAATAGTTTTGCTCTAGAACAGATTATGGAACAATGTCCTATTTAGAAAAGCCTTCTGCATAAGTAGCCAACAGTGTTTTTATGCTCTCATTCACCAGTTTTTGCTTACCTCTTAGATAATCCTCTTTTGAGCCTGTACTTAGCCTTTTCATGGATCCAGGTACCCAAAGCTATTACCTTCATTCTACAGTCCAATCCTAGCAACAGCAATAATATTCTCTAAGTTTATTTTTGGCATCATTTAACTCAATCAGTTTATTAAGTTTTGACAAAATGAAATTAGGTAAATACATTTTAGCAACCTGAGATCAAGTTATTCATGACCAGAAAAAGCTATGGTTAATATTAGTGGTAAAAAAATAGTCAGTACTATGTGAGACATGGAGCAGGGAAAGGAAAGCATAGTCTCTGCATATGGGGATTGTGGGCATTTGTTGGTGTTTTCTTCTATTGCTGTAAAAGAAATTACTTCAAAATTTAGCATCTTAAAACAACCATTGGATTTTGCCACTAATTTTGTGGTCCAGAATTCAGGAAGAGCTCAGAAGGTTTTTATGGCCTCACATGCTGTTACAGTCATATGTTGGCTGGGGCTCTGGGCATCTAAATACTTGACTGCAACAAACGTCAACATGACTCACTCACAGGGCTCTCAGCTGGGCTGTCACCCAGAGCAATGTAACAAGGCCTCTTTGTATACCCTGGGTTTCTTGCAGTGTGGAAACTGAGCTTCAAGAGGGGAGACCCAACGTGAAATATCTAGACAGCCTAGATTCCAAGAGGTAGGGCAGGAGCTGCACGGTTTCTTTGGATCTAGCCCTGGACTGCACAAGTGTCACTTTCCCTGAATTCTGTTGGTTGTAAGGTCACCCCAGCTGCAAAGAGAGGGGCATTAGACCTCACCTTTTGAAAGGAGGAATATCAAAGAATTTATGACATCTTAATCTGCCAAGTATTGCTCAGTTAGCTACCTAAAATCCAGCTTCTAGAATGGTCACAGGAACCCCTCTCAGAAAAGATACACCAACTGTGGAAGAACTTGTTTCAGAGATTTTTACCTCTCTACTCCTTATAGGTTGAGTAGAGTAATTATTTCCACTGGGATCATAGGAAGAAAATAATCCTATTTTTCCCTGTTATTCTGTTTACAGGTGTATACATAGTGAAATTCTTGGAAAGATTGAAAAGATTGTTTTATTAGCATTGATTTCCAGGAGAAAATTTTCCATCTGCTCTTTTAAACCAGGGGTATTATTTTCCACCAGATGTGTTCAGTGTAAGTGGTCAAATAGTGTCACGTTATATTTCTGAATTGTTTTAGTCGAAATATTCATATTTTTTAAAAGCATAGTTTTGACAGAACCCATCTTCACTAGAAAGAAGTCCTGGCAGCAGAAAATGTCATCCATAAATTGTGATGTAGTAATTGCTTATGTACAGGAACTTATGTTTTTGTGTGATATAGAAAGAAGAAATCTTATCACTTGAAAAATATATCTAGTTTTGACAGGTATACTTAAACAGTTGTCTGTGATTTGTTTTTCCACCTTTGAATTTTCCAGGGAAACTTCAGCTTTGTCTTGATTTGTTTGGTTTGAAATCATGCAGCCACACTTGTCCCCAGTCAGTCAAAGGAAAAAAAAAGTTTGTTTCAAGCTGGGCAGAAAAGTACTATAATAGTTGTTTTTACCTTTAAGGTCAGGTTTAAATAGGGTTCAACAAGTACAAAACAACAAAAAGTGGAGGAAGATTGAAAGAGCTTATTCTCATCACTCTTGGCCCAGTGATTCTCAAATGTTAACGTGCATGTGAATCTTTTGGAAAACTTAACCCATGGATTCTCAATCTGTGGGTCTAAAATGGGGGCTGAAGATTTTGCATTTTCAAAAACTCCCTGGAGACAGCCATGCCACTGGTTAACAGACCACATCTGGAGCATCAAAGGGGTGCATTGACGTAGCAATAATTAGATTTGACTGGGAGGGAGACATTGGGAAAGAGAACTGGCAGAGACTCACTCCCTGTTTAGATGGACTGCCAAGAGTCACACATTTTAATGTATTTAAAAATCTTAAACTTTTTGATTTTTAAAAAGCCAGTTAATCTTTATTAATGGTAAAATATATGGAAATACATATGGAAATACAGGCAGGTTTTATGAGTTTTCATGAAACAAATTAGGTAAAATATAAAGCATTGCATGCACTCATAATTGCAGTTAAAGGCATGATAAAAAATAATTCAACCCATTAGTAGAGCTGAGGAAGAAAATCCATTTTCCCAAGAAGAAAAACAAAGCGGATAACAATGGCTTTGATTAATATGGAAAATAACAGTATTTAAAATGCTAATATTACTTATAATGGATTTTGGTAAATTTTTGAACCAATGATAATAGTTTTATAGACATAGAAATAAGGATTTTATCCTTATATGTCCTTCCCTTAAAATATGTATTCTACAAAGATGAGATATGAAATAAAGCATAGTGAGAGAAACAAAACTAACAAACACAAAACACCCCAAAAGCTATTGTTAACTTTTTGGTATCTCTCTCCAGACTTTTTTTAAAAAAAATCAACATATAGTTTTTTAAAAATTCAAAAAAGTTTTTTTACTGATAGGTTAGATGATTCTTTTTTTGCTTAGTACCTCGTTAGCATTCCATGTTAAATATGTTTGTACATTTTTAGTAGCTTTATAATGCTCTATCATGTAGTTATTTTACAATTTATTCAATAATCCCTGTATAAGTTGCTTCTATTTTTCACTATTTTGTAACACCACAATTAACATTTTAAATGCTCGTTTTGGCCCTCGCTGTCCATTTTTTCTTAGGAAAAACTTTTGTGATTGGTATAACTAGTTCAAATGGTGTGTATGTTTCTAGTGTCTTTGCGTACATCATTTCAGAAAGACAAAGACAAATTGTTTTCCTGAAATGTACAAAATTTTGCTCCCTCCAGCTCACTTACTGTCTTAACCTCGGCCAATTTGCCATTTGATAAATGAGACTTCTCGTGCTAGCAAAGTTGCATGATAAAGCCACGCTCATACACAGTTAATGGAAGAGTAAATCAGAACAATATTCCTGGAAAACAATTTTTAGCTGAGTGTTAAGAGTCTTGAGAATGTCCACACCCTTTGACCTATTTCTGAGAATTTATCCTAAAGCAACAACTCAAAATGTGGAGACATAATTGTACATGCAAACGTTTATACATTTATTTTTTTAATAGCAGAATCTTGTAAACATACTTCTCTAAAAGAAATAAACTATGTAAATTATGTCATATGTATTAAAATTATTAAGCAAGGATTAAAATAATGTTTACAAAGAGTATGAAGTATGCATACAAAAATGCTGGGTAGAAGGGAACATACCCAGATCATTACAGAATGGCTGCCTGTGAATGGTGAGGTTCATGTTGCCCAACTCAAGAAAGTGCCATTTACATAGAATCAATATAAGTGTCACCCCCTGGAGTTGTACAGTGAAATAACTAACACTGGTGCAACTCTTGAACTTTTTATTCTCTTTGACTAGCGGGCACAAGTCCCCTTCTGGCTAATGTGAAGGGATACCCAAAGGGAATTTTCATGAGGAAGACACAAAAAGACTAACAGCCAAACAAGAAGATGCTTACTGGATGTCCAAAGTTAAAGAGCGAAACATCAGTGCCAGAGGTGTTCTGCCAGATATTGGGAAACAAAATATAGAATCAGAGAAACAGCACTCTAATGTGGGATGGCTTCACTACTTATTAATACTAAGAATAATTAACACTATAAAATAATGGAACTAGTGTGATACTTCAGACCACATATTCAGCTCAATCTCTATTTAAGACTGTATTTCATCTGACTGTAGAAAACCTAGTCTGATCAATTCAGGGTATATAGATTTTGCTTCCATTATTTCTTGTATGAACTCAGTGAAATCAGGGCTTCCTCCTTTAATCCCACTGCTCCTCTTCTCCCCAGAAGACTCCTAAACTGTAGCTCATGCGCTGTCCTACCATCACTAGGAGAGGGGTTTCTGGTGCCTAGTCATCAGCGTCTGTCCCATCTGGTTTCCTCCACTGAGTCTCAATGTATTTGCTGTAATAGCTCCTTCTCTCTCTGCTCTGCAGAAACCAGCCTATGAAGAACTGTGTTCTCCTCAACCTTGGGAGACCACTCCCAAACTGCAGCTCACTCTCAGCCACCTCCTCCCAACACACAGAAGCTGGAGAGAAATTTTTTCATTCTTCTGCTCTTTTTTGGGTTGTGTATATTGTAGGTGGGACGAGGTTATGGGGAGAGAGCCTCAGCCCTCTCTGTCTGAACATTTTATGTTACCATTTCTCCTCTATGGCTGCTTCAGCATGCTTGGGTGTGAGGGAACAGGGAGGAGTGGAAGGGGCTACCCGAGAAGTTTGGAATTTTTTTTTCTCCACAAAAGAAGTGAGATATTCTTAGATCACAGATTCCCAAACGCCTGCAAAGGTTTTATCATTTACCTCACTCACAACAGGGACTGAGCCTCAGGCAAGAGATAGAGGGGCAGGGTATAGGGACTCTCCTGTTTGTGTTCGCTTATTCATCCCCCTTTTACCCCCAAGCTAGTAAGGTCTTTATCTAGTCTGTGGTGGCAAGACCATCGGGCATCTCTCTCTCTCTCTCTCTCTCTCTCTCTCTCTCTCTCTCTCTCTCTATATATATATATATATATATATATCAGGCCCTTGCAAGTCAAAAGCCTTGACTTTGAACTACTGTTACTGAACCGAACTCGGGTCTGCTTGCCCCCCACTCAGCCAAGCCTATCTACTGACACTGGGTTATGGTGAAGGAAGGTACAGTGTTTATTGTAGGGCGTCAAGCAAGGAGAATGGGCAGCTCATGCTCAAAAGACCTGAAATCCCTGATGACTTTCAGAAAAGGGTCTTTAAAGGCAACACTTGGGGTGAGGGTTGCAGCTGGTGGACTTTCTTCTGATTGGTTGGTGGTGAGGTAAGAGGTAATAGGGTGATGTTCCAGGAATCTTAATCATCAAACCTCTGGTTCCAGTCTGGGGTCTATGTGCTAGTGGTCAGCGTGTAATCACCATCCTCCACATGGGTGAGGGGTCTTAGTTTCTGCAGAACAACTCAAAGATATATGGCAGATTGTAGTGCATATCCCTTGAGGAACTAGGACTCTGTTTTATTGCTGAACTATTGTTTAAGCTATCATTCCTTTTCTTGCTTGATTGCTTTTCCTTTGTTTCTGCATTCCCTCACTTCCCTAATTAATAACTGCTTAGTCTGCTCTTTGGAAGTCAGGGAAGACCTAGGAGACTAATGCCTTTTTCTACAAACATGAAATGTGGGGCACAAAGGTGCTTTGTACCAGGAGGGTCCCACAGGGCCCTTTCAGTTTTAATCCCCACTTTTCTTTAACACTCTTCAATCCTGAGGGGAATGGGGGTAAGACAAGAAAGGGAATAAAGTTTTGGATAGAGAGGTTAATCATAAACTCATCAGAGGAACTTAGTTTTAGGAGGACTTATTTCACTACTACTGGACCTGAAGACAAGAGTTTGATTCCTTAGGTCTCCCTGCATGTGTGGGGATCTTCTCTTCAATGATTCTCACTGTTGTCCGGGAGAATCCTGTTTTACACGCCCAGGTAAAATTCAACACTGTCAGCCAGTCCCAAAACAGTGGCTGCCATAGAATAGGCACCCAACAATTATTTGTTGAATAAATGAATGAATACCCCTTAGGCAAGGAGGTAAGTGAAAAGACAACCAAGGAATAGAAAGGAATGGGAAAGAAGACTTATAATGTTCTCCTTGAAAATCTTTTTCAAAGCTTCCTTCAGAAACGAAACTGACTTTGTCCTCAGGTGTTACGAATTCATTATTAAACTCTCTAGAAAAGTTTGCTCCTGAAATAATCAGGGGCGTGCCCATAACCTGCATAATCCTTGTATTTCTTTTTTTTTTTTCCGGTACGTGGGCCTCTCACTGTTGCGGCCTCTCCCGTTGTGGAGCACAGGCTCCGGACGCGCAGGCTCAGCGGCCATGGCTCACGGACCCAGCCGCTCCGCGGCATGTGAGATCTTCCCAGACCGGGGCACGAACCCGTGTCCCCTGCATCAGCAGGTGGACTCTCAACCACTGCGCCACCAGGGAAGCCCAATCCTTGTATTTCTTATGCTTTGTTCCAGAGGCTGCTTAAAAATTTATACATACAAAACACTTCACGAGCACTCAGCAGAGATGTCACTTTCAAAGTACAAGTATTCAATTCAAGTTCCTCTCCCAACGAAAGCAAATATACCTATTTAACTTTTCCCTACTGTTCTTTTTTTTTAAAAAAGATTGTTTTTTTTTTTGATGTGGACCATTTTTAAAGTCTTTATTGAATTTGTTACAATATTGCTCCTGTTTTATGTTTAGGTTTTTTGGCCACAAGGCATGTGGGAATCCTAGCTCCCCGACCAGGGATTGAACCTGCACCTCCTGCATTAGAAGGCAAAGTCTTAACCACTGGACTGTCAGGGAAGTCCCTCCCTATTGTTCTTAAAGAGGAACAGAAGGAAGACAAGCCACTCCCTAGTACATAGCATCAGCATTCTT
The DNA here is from genome assembly GCF_003676395.1 of Aethalodelphis obliquidens. Classification (NCBI taxonomy): domain Eukaryota; kingdom Metazoa; phylum Chordata; class Mammalia; order Artiodactyla; family Delphinidae; genus Aethalodelphis; species Aethalodelphis obliquidens. The sequence continues at coordinate 3,096,756 of NW_020838024.1, read as the reverse complement.
TTATATAATACCACCGAGAAGAAATCAGCTTGGAACTTTTGGAAGGCTGTGTTCCTCTACTTTGCTTCTAGAAGAAGCCTTCCGATTATAATCATTATCTGTACATTTACTGAATTCCTACTACGGGAAGTGTGCATACTAGAAAGTTCATCTTTCTCCAAACGTTTAATCCTGCCATTCTGGAGTTATATCATAAGCTTAAAGATGGTGACTTGATCCTGTATTGGGGTGGAAAAGACAATAGGCACTTTGTGTTCAGAGAATAATTCCTCCTACCTCAACTATCTAAAGCTTCATAGAAACAAAGGGATTTCCGTTGCAACTCTGAAGTTTAGCTATTGTGATGCATTTAATTATAGGAAATTAAATTGTGTCTGACCTTAAAATATTAAGCCCAGTATTCACTTCTGAATATACAATGGTTAAAAGTCTTTGTTGTTTAAAAAATATATATATATAAAACCGTACATGCCAAACTGTGAGTTATACATTTAATATATATTAGCAAGGCCCAATTTTTGAACAAGATTAGTTAAATAAATAGTACATTTAATTAAAATTTAATTATTATAAAATACTTAACAAGGGTGTTTTCAAAAGCATTTGGACTTCTTAATGAGATTAGAACAGATTAATATAAATGCCAGGGTAAATCAAAGTTCACTTTTTTCAAATTTAATTAAATTTCCCCTGGAAAGAAAAATGTGGCATGACTTAAAAAAAAAAAAAGTCTCTGCCTTCTTTGGATCTCAGAATATTTCAAATACATTTTTTCAGTGCATTGGGACAGCATTTGGAAATGATCTAGTAACGGAAAATTGTGTGATGTGCGTGATTTGAACACACTGCCATCAAGCGGTGGTGGTAATTTTTTATAACTAGAGGAGTAGATGCTTGGGTTCAGAGGGTGGTGCCTCTGGCCCTGAGGAAGTCAGCTAGCAGGGGCAAAGCCTCCTTCGGCCCTTCACACGACGCTCAGTCTCCGTGAAACTGTTCTCATGAGAGGGTGTTTGGCCCAAACCCAAGCCCTGCCCCCTCATTTAAAGCCTCTCTGGCTCCTTGAGCTTTGACGACTTGCTGTGGGGTCTGTCTATGCCCACTCATTCTAACCCCAAAGGCTGCTGTCTGTTTTTCCTACTTAGCAACTCACTCCGATCTGCTCCTCCATGTTGTGTTTGCTTCACAGCCCCGGCCCTTGTTTTTTCCCGGCGTCTAACCTGGGCAGCTCTGGTTATACTCATTTGCTAATTCAACATGTATATGGCACACACTGTGGGCCAGGCACTGTGCTAAGCACTTATCAAGTCGTCACAAATATTAATCACTTTTTCATCATGGCAACCGCATAGCAGAGTCGCTATTGTTATCAACCCCATTTTATAGAGGAAGAAACTAAGTAACTTGAAAGACTAGGATTCAACCCAGCCAGGCTGATTCCAGAATCTCTGCTCTGAACCTTTACAGCCTCCACTACCATTCCCATCCAGAATTGGAGGACAGGGCAACATGTTCTGAACTGTAAACTGTAAACAATGTACACAGATGCCACACATACAACAACCCAGACATTTAAAACACTCAGATTCATGGAGCATTAAGCAAATAGTATATTTTAAGATAAACAGTAACAGTCCCTTATAAAGCATTAAAAATCTAGAGTCCAGTTTGATCCCTTTCGCACTTATCCTTAACTCTTCTTTCATTTTATTCATCCCAGACTAATCTCATACATGATTTTGAATTAAAGAGCTTATTTGTTAGTCACATTGAGTCTAAACAATTATGGAGGTTGGGAGAAATTTTCCAAGGGCTTTATCCTCCTTTTGGGGGTTAGCTCAGCATCTAAGTGCCTCTTATCCTTTTCTCTGGATTTTAGGTTCATTTATTTTCTATTTTTCTTCTTTGCTATAGAAGGAACTACTTGAAGCTGTGGTTCTCAAATTTTTGATCTCAGGAGCTCTTTACATTCTTTAACATTATAAAGAAATTTTGTTCATGTGGATTAGTATCTATCAATATTTATCACCTTTGAAATTAAAATGGAGAATTATTCACTTACTATATATGTTAGTTATTAACATATACATCAAAATAAATTAAATATATAATAAATGTATATAATTCTTAGTTTAATTTCAATATAATTATTATTTATATAATAAATATATAAATACTACATTAAAATTATGTATAGTACATTAATATATATTATAATAATAAACCCTTGACATATTAACATAAATAACGTATCTTTATGAAAAACATACGTTCAAAGCCAGAAATACTTTGTGGGAAGAATGGCATTGTTTTGCATTCTTGTAAATATCTTTAACTTTTGGTTTAACAGAAGACAGCTAGATTCTCACATCTGCTTCCATATTTAAGTTGCTGTGACATTACATGCCATATAGTTCTGGAAAACTCCATTGTACACTCATGGGAGAATGAGAATGAAAGAGGTAAATAATGTTTTAGTATTATTAGGAAAATAATTTTGACTTTACAGACCCCTTGGAAGGGTCTCTGACAATACACTGAGAACCACTGGTTTAGAGAGAACAGATAGGAGAGAGGGGAGAAAAAGTAGGTCCACTGGTATCCTGTTCCCAGCTGTCATTCATCTTTTTACAATGTGGCAAAAGGGAAGGAGCAAGACAGAGTGAAGGAAGACTTTTCTACATTATGGGCAAAAACGCACTGTGAATTTTTTCTCTAACTTTGAAAAAGAAAGATTCTTATTTTATTCTCATTGTAAGAAAAATGAAAGAGCCTGCCTGCCTATTTTTTCAGACCAGAATCTCGAGTAATTGAACACAATACTGATTTAACAAGACAATTGTCAGCCACTTTGCCCTAGGAACACTTAGCAGCAACTTGGAACTTCTATAAAGCCCCTTGGAAGAGAGTTATACATTTTACTGAAAATATTGTAAAGAGAGGAAAGGTTTTGGGTCTTAGTGCTGAGAATTTAGTTATGAACTCATTGTGACCACACTCGAAGGAAATAATAGTAGCTAGAGAGTCATCTTTACTGTAAATGTTACACTACTACCATTACCACCACCATCACTGCTACTACTAACCATAATAATAGTGTTGTGCACTGTGTAGATATAACTCACTGTTTCACTTTCCAGGCTCCCAAGCAGGCACTAGCGGTCCGTTTGACAATGGTCTCTATATGCTGAATTTTCTATCAGGCCAAGTGTTGCCTCCCCAAGAGCCCTGGAAAAGTAGAATCCCAGAAGAGCTGGGTGTGACTCTTCCTCCAGCTTCTTCATTTTACATTAATTAAGTATTAATCAAGGTCCAGAAGAGCAAAGTGAATCACCCAAGTGACACAATATCTAGTCATTTAAATAAAAAGAACTAGAAAACAGATCTCCAGACCCTAAGTAGATAAAATATGTTTCCGTTACCTCTTTACAATTAAATAACGATAATAATAACTCACAGTCACCGAGACCTTACTATAGGCATGCACATCTCTAATTTGATCAGCTCCATTTTTAAAAATAATTTCCATTCTAACACATTATTTCTTTTCTTTTTAAAAAAACATTTCTAATTTCCAGTTTCTTGAGAAAGGCCTAGACACATTGATTTCCAAATTTTTTATTTTCTAATATCTATATTTAAGGAAGTAAATTTTCTAGTAAATATTGTTTTAGTTACATTACACAATTTTTTATATGTAGTCCTTCAAGTGCTTCTCAGTTCCAAATATTTTGTAATTTGTGTTGTGATTTTGTCCCTGATGCACTGATTATATAGAAGTGTGTGCATGTGTGTGTGGGTGTGTGTACGTGTACACCTCTGGTTAATTTTCAAGTACATATTGTGTGGGGAAAGGGTTTATCTTGTTTGGATTTTTGTTTATTTTTTATCACCCAAAGTCCACAGTTTACATTAGGGTTCATTTTTTTGTGTTGTACATTGTATGAGTTTTGATAAATACATAATGTCATGTATCCACCATTACAGTATCAGAGTATTTTCACTGCCTCCAAAGTCCTCTGTGCTCCACTTATTCATCCTTCCTTCCCCCTAAACCCCTGACAACTACTGATCTTTATACTGTCTCCATAGTTTTGCCTTTTCCAGAATGTATTATTGTTGGATCATATCATGTTTTACTGCCTTTCATTTGTTTTTATGTTAGTTTTGTTTGTTTCTTTCAGTTCTAGCACCACACAGGTTGTATAAATGAAAATCTGACACATAGTATTGTCTTAAAGCTTTGGGAGTTTTTTGGTTGTTGTTGTTGTTGTTTTTTTGTTTGACTTTGCCCGCATCTCCAGCTGTCTGAAAGATTAAAAAACACACAAAAACATGTAAGCTTTCTCAGCATTTCTCTGAGGTGGTGGTTGGAATCTTCTAGCCCATGAGGGAGCACTTGAGGCTACTGGCTTTATGTCAGTGGCTCAGATTCAGTTCTTCCACTTTGCAGAAGCTTTAGAACCCTAAATTTGGTTAAACCAACTTACCTCTGGGTGCTAAACTGTCAATAGATTTACAGATTTGGAGAGGAATGCATGGTCAGATGGTACATTCACTGAGAAACAGTGAGAAGTTACAAGGATTCATGTTATATAAAGGAATTCGGTCACTTGGCATACCTTTCCTGTTGTTGATAATAATTACATGATTGATGTTTTTGGCAAAAGGAAATCACCATATCAAATTTTCCATCTTTGGTCTTCTCCCTCATTAGCTATTTCCGTAATATGAGTAAGGCGTCAAGAAAAATGCCAAGTCAACATCAAATTGTAACTGGGTGAATTTTTAAACAACTAACAGCTTTTTCTCCATTGGGGTTCTTGACTTTTACCTCTCTTGCCACATCTTTCACTCTTGTATTTGTGGCTATAATGGAGAAGGAGATATATTACATCATTCATCTTTGAGTTTCTCTGCCCATTCCTTGTCAGAAGGTTCTTTTGGTTCACTTTCTGCCTCACACCCCATGCAGTCATTCATGGTAGTTCAAAGTGGATATCAATTCTGGGAGTCCTAATATTGGGTTGATCAAAAAATTCGTTTGGGTTTTTCCATAACATCATAAAGAAAAACCTGAAAGAATTTTTGGCCAACCCAGTATTATATTTTAATCAGAATTTGTTTGATTTTTCCCTTACGTAGCATCTTTTGACCCCAGATTTCACCCTAAAGATCAGACTTAATCTTATGTACATTTCACAAGGAATAAAAGTTTGTCTGTCCTTCCCTTTATCAGTCCCCACTTCCATTTCCAGGATTACTATCTCTTTCATGACACTCAGCTCATCTACAACTTCCTGCATCCCATTTTCTGCTAATCTTTTTTAAGAAATTAACATAAAACTATGGTGTAAGTGGAATAAGGTATAAGATGTGATCCCTTAAGTTGCCAATGGTCTTCGGGTTAACAGAGGGCTCCTGATTTCTAAAAACTTTAAATACTCAAAGAAAAGCAGCTTTTAGAATTATATGATAGACATTGGGCTTATATTTTAACAGGCTTCTTATGTAATGTTAGTCTATTCTGTGCTTCCAAATACTCATGAATTTTCAACCTGTACTAGAAATAAGCACAGTAATTTCTTCTCTTTCCATTTTTTATGCAAGGTTTTATACACACACACATATAAATATATATGTATATGTATACACATATCAAAGAATATGGTATGGAAATTGCTAGTAGCTAGCATGAAGAGACAAAGATAGAATCCATTCTTTGGATATGACTTCCTGATACAGCATATTTTCATGTTCTACTGACAATTTATTTAAATTCATATGCAGTAGACTTATCCTCATGAACATTTTGTCAGAATAAAAATTCCACCTTGACTAACGAAATAATGTTACTTTCAAAGCAATGGAACTTAATATAATTATTGGTCTTCACATCATCACAATTTTAGCATACATTACAATCATTAATTTCCTGATGCTGTTAAAATCCTGCCTTGTCTTTGGAGACACCCTAAGTATCTTTAATAGGAATTATTTGGCAAGCCAGCAGGAATTTAATATAAGCAGAGATCCATCTGGTAGATATATCAAATTATTAATAGTACTTGGACACTGAGTTCCACTTTTCAAAAACTAATTAAGCATAAAAAATCAATTCCTTAACAAATATTGATGTGTTTTCATTATAACTTCATCACAGTTGCCTTCCTCACATCTGAGTGGTTTGGAATAAATAAAATTTTTGAAGACCTGTTATTAACTTGGTGAAATACCGTAGATGATAACTAAGTAAGAACACTGAAGTTAACCTCATGCTTCATTTAAATGTCTGGATCTATTTTGCATGCCTCTAGCCAGTCTCCTCAAACTTTTAGAGGATTTGACAGTTTAATCACATGCTTAGATCAGATATGTAAGAATATGTATGGAAATTGCTAGTAGCCAGAGCAACTACAGGCCTTACTTTGGATTGGACTTCCTGATGCAATTCAAAATAGCATGATTTAAAGCATCCAGTTTAGTAGTACAAGAATTCAGCTGTCTCCAAGGTGGCACATAATCTGAAGGCAAACTGTTTTCTCCTTGGGGATTTGACTTATTAAAGGCAATTGTCTCCTACGATGTGGAATTTTGTGGAATGCTCAGGTAAAGTTTGTGGCTCTGGTGTCTATTGATCCTATAGAAGACCTTCAAATTCTATGAAAGTTTGTAATCTTCATGTAGGCCTTAAGAATATTCCCCCCAACATTTAACCCTCTATTTATTCTTTTGAAGGACATAGAAAGATAGATAATACTCAAAAAAAAAGAAACTGGCTAAGGCTGAAAAAAGTACCCACAGATACTTTGCCTTTAACATGTACACACACACACACACATACACATACACACACACACACATAAACCTCCCAGCTCTCCAGCATTCCAATGTGGCAAGGTTGCAAATACCATGGAGACTGAGGATCCAGATTCAAGTGGTACCTAGGTATCAGGTTCTGGGACAGAGTTTGGCAACAATAGGTCCAATCTAAAAAGACATTCACAAGTCTATTATAACATACTGTGGGTTTTTCATAAAGTCTATTCAGTTTAAAGTACTGTTCTTCATTCTCAAATTTTCTGATCCTTCTTTTGGTGTAAAATATTCTTTCCTATGTGAAATGATGGCCAGAGAAGATATGGTGCTTGTTTTTATGTTTTTACTTGGAAAAAAAAAAAAAAAAAGAAAATTGTCAACCTGACATTGGCTTTCAACTTTGCTTTTGAAATATTACCAGCTGGTAAAATCCAAGAGTCTGGAAATCATTATCACACTTGGAGCATGGAGCACACATCCTTCCTTCATTCTTGCTAAAGGAAAGGGAATTATTATTTTGGTTTTATAAACCATTCCAAAGAACTTTTTTTGTTATTGCTCTGTCCATTCAGAGAAGTTCCCTTCACAAAAAAACAAAAACAAACAAACAAAAAAAACAAGCTAAAAAGTAAATAAATAATCAAGAGGGAATGTAACTATAGTATGGTTATATCTTATTTCATGAAGTACATATATGTTTGAATTGCTGCCAAGATATCATATTTCTTTCCCTCTAATTCCATATTTCCTATAAAATTAGTATTGTGATTTCCTTTGACCTAAAAATATCACATAATTCAATAAACTTTCTTCTAGTAATCTAGGGAAATGATTATGAAATGGTAATTTTTGATAACATATTTGAAAGGTACTAATAAAAAATGTGAACAGATGAAGTTTGAAAAATCAATGAGAGCTTAACTGTGTAGAACCTAATGCATCGTGATGAAAATACAGATTCATAGTGAGAAGAAAAATTAAAAGTAACTTCCTCCATGTGATTTTTGAAGTCATCAGAGAGTCAACCTAATCTATACTACCTCTATTTCTAGTTGTACTACCATGTAGTTAATCAGCCTTCAATGGCTCTTTCCTTTCAAAATAGGTGGTGAATGTATACTGTGAGGTATATTATTTTATAAACATCGATTATGTTAATTTGATTGATATTATGTTTTTTCAGGTTTTCTATATCTTTAAAGAATATTTTATTTACTTTATTGATTAAGAGTAAATTTTCAAAGTCTCAAATATAATTTCATATACTTTTCATTTTAATTTTATATAATTTTAATTTTCCTTTAGTTCTGCCAGTTTTTGCTTCTATTATTAGTTGTGTGACAAATAGGATTATTATATATATATATTTAATTTTTATTGGACTATAGTTGATATATAATGTTTTGTTAGTTTCAGGTATACAGCAAAGTGAATCAGTTATACATATATCCACTCTTTTTTAGATTCTTTTCTCATATAGGTCATTACAGAATATTGAGTAGAGTTCCCTGTGCTATACAGTAGGTTCTTATTAGTTAGCTATTTTATATATAGTAGTGTGTATATGTCAATCCCAATCTCTCAATTTATCCTCCCCCTTTTCCCCCGTTAGCCATAAGTTTGTTTTCTACCTCTGTGACTCTATTTCTGTTTTGTAAGTAAGTTCATTTGTAGCATTTTTTTTAGATTCTACATATAAGTGATATCATATGATATCTGTCTTTCTCTGTCTGACTTACTTCACTCAGTATGACAATCTCTAGGTCCATACATATTGCTGTAAATGGCACTATTTCATTCTTTTTTATGACTGAGTAATATTTCATTGTATATATTTACAACAACTTTATCCACTCCTCTGCCGATGGACATTTAGGTTGCTTCCATATCTTGGCTATTGTAAATAGTGCTGCAATGAACAGTGGGTTGAATGTATCCTTTCGAATTATGGTTTTCTCCGGATATAGGCCCAGGAGTGGGATTACTGGGTCACATGGCAGTTCTATATTTAGTTTTTTAAGAAACCTCCATACTGTTTTTCATAATGGTTGTATATATTCCCAGCAACAGTGTAGGAGGGTTCCCTTTTCTCCACACCCTCTCCAGCATTTATTGTTTGTAGATTTTTTTGATGATGGCCATTCTGACCAGAGAGAGGTGATACCTCATTGTAGTTTTGATTTGCATTTCTCTAATAATTAGTGATGTTGAGCATCTTTTCATGTGCTTTTTGGCCATCTGTATGTCTACTTTGGAGAAATGTCTATTTAGATCTTCCGCCCATTTTTCAATTGGGTTGTTTATTTTTTTGACATTGAGCTGCATGAGCTGTTTATGTATTTTGGAGATTAATCCCTTGTCAGTCGCTTCATTTGCAAATATTTTCTCCCAATCTGTGGGTTGTCGTTTCATTTTGTTTATGGTTTCTTTTGCTGTGCAAAAGCTTTTAAGTCTGATTAGGTCCTGTTTGTTTATTTCTGTTTTTATTTTAGTTACTCTAGGAGGTGGATTACAAAAAATATTGCTGTGGTATATGTCAGAGAGTGTTATGTCTATGTTTTCCTCTAAGAATTTTATAGTATCTGGCCTCACATTTAGGTATTTGGGATTATTATATATATATATTTGATTAATTAACTTTTAAAATCTTATGAAGTGTATCTCTTTAACTTTAGCAATACTCCTGTCTTGAAGTCTACTTTGTCAGAAATTGATTCCACTTTAGCTTTCTCAGGAACGATGTTAACATAATAAAGTGTTTCTCCACAATTTTACTTTTAACTTATATGTATCTCTATATTTAAAGTGCATTCCTTTTAAACAATATACATTTGGGTCTTGTTTTTTTAAAAAATCAAATTTGATGATCTATGAAATTTAATTGTTTAATTCATGTACAATGGAATTATTGATGCATTAGGGTTTAAGTCTATTATATTTCTACTTACTTTATAATTGTCCCATTTTTTCTTATTCCTTTTTCCCTCTTTTCCTACAAGCTGTTGACTTAAGTATTTGCTTAGTTTTCCTAAATTTTCTCTACCAGCTTTTTAGCTATATCATTAAAAAATTTAGTGGGTTGCTTTAGGGATTAAATATGTAACCAGAATTTATTAATGTACACCTTAATTTATATTACACAGTACCTTAAATTATTGTTAAGAACTTTACAATAATGTAGTTCTACTTACTCCCCTCTCTTTCACTGTGCCATATTGGTGGCATATATATTTACTTCTATATATGTTATAAACACCAAAATACATTGTTATTGTACATGCATTCGTTGATTGCCTTTAAAAAATAGTAGACAAGAAAAAAGTCTTTCATATTTATTAACCAATACATTCCCCATTTCCAGTGTTCTTCCTTCCTTCATGTAGATATGAGTTTCCATGAGGTACCATTTTCCTTAAGCCTGAAGAATTTACTTTAACATCCTTACAGTGCAGGTCTGCTTGTATCAAATTTCCTCAGCTTTTTTATCTGAAAATGTCTTCATTTTGCATTCATTGTTGAGGGATTATTTTTGCTGGATATGGAATTATGGGTTGAAGGTTTTTTCTTTCACTACTTTAAGGATAGTCTATTGTCTCCTGGTTTGCATTTCTTTAATCCCATCAGTTGTCATTTTTCTCATTGCTTTCCTCTAGTGTATGTAATATTTTTTTTCTTCTCTATGTACTTTAAGGTTTTCTCTTATTCTTTATCTTTATGCAATTTGACAATCTGACATTTGACAATAAGCCTTTGTGTAATTTTCTTTGTGTTTTTTCTATTTGTGAAATTATATGTATATTATAATTGTATATGTATATACATTTTTAATCAACTTCAGAAAATGGCCATTGTGTGTTCAAAGATTTTTTTCTGCACCAAAATCTCTTTTCTCTTCATTTGAATCTTCAGTCACACATATTAGAATTTTTGATATTTTTCCATAGGTCACTGGAGCTCTGTTTATTTTTTTTTTCAGACTTTTTACTCTTTGTGCTTAGTTTGGATAGTTTCTGGTGTCTTACTTCAAGTTCATTTATATTTTCATCTAAAGTCTCCAATCTACTGTTGGAGATCCAATACATTTCACATTTTAGAAAAAAGATTTTTCAGATGTAGAACTTCCATCTATTTTTAAAAAACTAATTTCCATTGCACTGCTTGGCTTCTGTATCTGTTCATATATTACATCCATATTTTCATTTACATCCTTAAAATATTTATATTTTGTACAGTTGTTTATTGTTTTTGCTAATTCCAACATCTGTGTCATTTCTGAGTCTGTTTCTTTTGATTTTTTTTTTCTGATTATGGGTCATATTTTTCTGCTTCTTGACTGTTTGCTTGATATCAAAGATGCTACATTGTTGAAACTCTAAAATTTGTTGTCTTCCTGTAAAGATTAAGGTTTTTTTTCCTCTGGTTGGCAGTTAATTTATTGGATAATCAACTTTATATTACTAGAATGTCTTTTTAGGCTTTGTTAACTCTTATGTTATGGTTAAAGTATCCCTACAATGAAAGACGTCTTTTCTTTCTGGGTTCTCACCCTAATTTTCAGAGTCTTTAGTGAGGTTTCTTCACTTTGGCAAGTTGAAACTCCAGTCACTTCTAGAAGTGTGAAACTTCCAGAATGTCCAATCAGCTCCCAATCCCCCTGTGTATGGGAAGGCTTGTTTTTGACCAGCTCCAAGGAGACACTGAGCTAATTTCTAGAGCTACTTCTGTACATAGCTTCTTCTACTCCATTATTCTATCCCATAAATTCCAGCTGCTTCTTCAGCCTGAAACTCCAATCTCTGTTTCCTCCACCTAGTGAGACATTTTCTCTCTGTTTAGTGTCCATTTCTTCAAGTTACAGTCAGGAAATATCCCCCAGGAAGAAATCTGGGGAGACTGTGTACTATATGTCCACTGCCTGAAAACTTGCTTTATATATTTTTCTAGTTTTATAATTGATTACAGTGGATGGGAAACATGATACTCTTAATTCCATCATGGTCATAACCAGAAGCAGAACATGGGAAGAAGCAATTCTTATGTTCACATGTCCCTTTGTGATCATCATTGTCCTAAGTACAGAGGAATGGGACCTAGCCTGTGAACACAGAACAAAAACAAATTATACAACATAAATATAGGTGCTAAAATGAGTGGTACATGTTAAACATCCTGTTGGCATACACAGATTCACAATATTTACTGAGTGAGCATTTTGACAGTTGTAGGTTTGGGTTTGTGAAAATTTTTCTAGGTTCTGTATATCTGAAAATGAAAAGCAATACATGTATTCAGGTATCCGAGATTCTACTGGTACATTTTAGCCCACTGGAATTGAGAGAAAAAGGTTACCAATTAGGGCTGTCAATAATAATTTCAAGAAAGAAATCTGACTTGAATGAAAGAGTAGGCTTTGGTGCAATTGGTCAGGAAGAAGAGTCAGGAATTGGTATAGTATATTGTTATTCATGATGGAATGTGTGGAATTAGAGATTCTGGAGTGTCTGGAAAGGCTGGCATGTACTTTTAACAGGAGGTGGGGAACCACAGCAGTTTTGTAATGTATAAGGAAGGAATAGCATGATGAAGGAAGATTAGACTGCCAGAAGTTTTCAGAAATAACAGGATAAGTCTTTATCTGCATATGGAAAATTGGAATCATAATAAAAAAAGATCCCATCAAGAGTAGAAGTATAGGGACTTCCCTGGTGGTGCAGTCGTTAAGAATTTGCCTGCCAATGCAGGGGACACCGGTTTAATCCTTGGTCCAAGAAGATCCCACATGCCACGGAGCAACCAAGCCCGTGTGCCACAACTACTGATCCTGCACTCTAGAGCCTGCAAACCATAACTACTGAGCCCATGTGCCACAACTACTGAAGCCTGCATGCCCTAGAGCCTGTGCACCACAACTACTGAAGCTTGTGCACCTAGAGCCCATGCTCCGCAACAAGAAAAGCCACTGCAATGAGAGCCCGCAACGAAGCGTAGCCCCTGCTCGCCGCAACTAGAGGAAGTCCACACACAGCAGTGAAGACCCAACACAGCCAAAAATAAATAAATAAATGTATTTTTTAAAAAAGAGTAGAAGCATATAGGATAATGACTTTCAAGAATTACTCAATTAATCAAAACTGTAATTCTCTGGAAATTATTCATTTACAGAGAAACTACAGTGGAGTTAGTTGTCAAACTTGGTACATGTAGAGATCCAGTTTGCTCTAAAGCATATTCCATGAGAGAGATAAGGATGTGGGCCTATGTGCACAAGTGCAATGTTGCAATAAGAATAATTTGATCAGATTCAGCAAAACTAAGAGGGTTTACTGGCAATGGTTATTTTATTTCTGGGGAAGGAAAAAGTAAGAAATGAATTCATGGCTCTAAATTTAAGATACTAAAGGTGTTTTGGTTTCTCTGAAAACTTCAATATGGGAAAATAAGAAATTAAAGCAAGAATTCTGACAAATGAACTTTGGCTTATCTCAGTCATAGAACATATGACTCACTTTTTCTCATATGGTACCAAGTTACTTGTCTTATTTTGCTTTGTTTTTAACTTGATATCGTTTCAAATCTGATTGCTCTCTAAGATTGAAAATTTAAGTGTTTGCCCGAGAAAGCACAACCCATATATAAGACAAATCATGTGGCCTGGAAAATATGACACATAAAAGAAAAGGTCATATCTGCTTCAATAGAAAAGACCTCAAGAATTTTGAAACAGAATTAAATTCTCACAGCATTATAGTTATTTGCCACAAATAATATGAACCTAAATCAATACTTGTTTGAAAATGTGTTGAGGAAGACATTAGAAGATTGCAAAACTGAGTTGTTGGCCAAGTTATGTGTAGTTGGTAAGAGTTAGGTGTCTTGGATGAAAGTTGAAAGGAAAGCACTAATTCTGAGCTTTCAGAATTGAGAAGGGATTGGGATGATGGAGAGAATAGGAGGTTTTGTGAAGGTGGTAACTGATGAGCTGGACCCTGAAGGACGGGTAGAATTGGCTGAGATAGGAAGCTGCCTTTTTTGCAAAGAGAGGACGTAGAGATGGGAAAAGTGGGATATAGTAAAGAAATGTGAGCAAGTTGTGCAAAGGGAATTTGTGGCTTACAGTTAAGTTTGGATTGAAGCTAGGTTGTAAAGAACCTCCAATGGGGTCTTTTTCCTCCAGGACAGTGGCTCCAAAAATGTTTCCATCCCCACCTTACCTTCACCCTCCCTACATGAAATGCCCTCTGATATTTTCTGTTCCATTGTATTCTTCACTGTTTCATTTTTAAAGAATTCTGACATGATCCACTATAGGAATTACATATTCTTTTAAGAGGTCAAAACCCACAGTCAGTAAATGCTGCTCTCGTGAAATTCATGAAAGTGTCTGAGTTGAAGAGTAGAGAAGGAATATGAACTGGACTGGTTGCAGAGAGTGACTAGAGGGGAAGAGACAGGGAAATCTGGCTTTGCTGCTAATTGTGGGCACTAGGGGAAACATTTGTTGAATTAATGAATATAAAGTGAGCAAGGACATTGCAAAACATGTCGAGGAGAGGGAATGAGAGAATGATCTAAGGTGATGAGAGAGAAATGAAGAAATGCATGCAAGACATATGTAGAGGACCAAATAAGATTTTCTAAAAATCCGTCTATGTATATATACTTATGTATGTATAAATATTGAATTAGTAATAAATAAAATCAAAGCAGATTTATGAAATAAATGTCTCAAAAACTTATTGAAATATTATAAGCAAATCTAAACTACTCAAAACTAAGCCAACCAGCAGTGTAATGGAAAAATTCATATAGCCTCAGGAGAAAAGGGAAGAAATGTTTAGCATCTACCATGAGTCAGACATTAATATGTGCAATTTCTCATTTAATCCTCATAAATCTGTCAAACAAATATTGATGTCCTTGTTCTGCAGACAAGGAACTGAGCATCAGAAGTTAAGTAGTTTTTCCAAAGTCAAAAAACTAGTTAGATCAAAAGCAAACATCTAGAGCCAGGTGTGTCTGATTCCAAAGCTTGGGCTTTATTGATAGTGTAAAATTCTATTTATGAAAAAATGTTGCAATTATTTTTTAAAAGAATAAGGTATATTTCATTTTGGTACACAGCAGGACTTTTCAAGCCAACTTGTGGTCTCAAAATAACTCTTTGTAATCCATCCTGGACTATTTACAAAGAATAAATAAGGATTTATAAATAAATGACAGGTAATGTTTTAAAAAATAAATTTTTAATTTAGTTTTAAAATTGCTGTGATAGTTACGATTAAATGCAAGATCCAGATACACTAAAAATGTAATTAAAAAAACAATAAGGATGCCATCTCAAGAACAGATGGGAAACTGTCCATTTCTTTAATCATCTCCTCTCCTAGCTGATTCCACATGGGGAAACAAACAAGTCACATATCATATTAATGCAAAACTCCAACATGAGCAGTGCTAGAAACCTTGCCCCGAGCTGGGATTTCAATGGAAAGACAAAAGATTTAATGGTAAACTTGGAATAATAACTAAACTAGCAATTTCAAGAAAAAACACACAGTAAAATGCATGTATTTCAGTAATAGCTCAAATTTTTCATTAATATTTTAATGTCAGATCACTTTCAAGTGGGATGCTTTAGGAACTGAAAAAAATTATCATGCTCTTTTTGTGAAATGAAAGACTTTGCCTTAATTTTGTAGTGTTTGTTCTTCATTTCTCTAAATTCTGTATAAAAACTTCTTTTCCAAAATACCACATTGGCAGACTGGGAGCTGGGTTCCAAAGACAAACACTACAAATAACTCTTTGAAACAAACAACAACCAAACAGCTCCTACAGATGGGCACAGAAATATTTTGCTCTGACATGGGAATAATAGCACATAGCTATGGATGGTTTATGAGCTCAGGCATTCTCTTCTGGTGCAGCTGTGGAATTCGATGCACCCTCATCTACATCCTTCCCCAAAAGTAATTTTCTCAGCAATCTAGAAAACATTGGTTTCTATCTCCCAGGCTTTATAGACTGAAAGTAAAGCTTGGAACTTCTTAATAAATGTGTAACACTAGTCTTCGGTTTAAATATACTACTGGGATGACAAGCAGCAGGAGTGTCTTGGAGGTCATTTCCAGGCAGGTATTCATCCCTTAGAAGCATTTTCAGGGATGACTTATTTCCAATGGATAAAGGTTTATTAGATATATTCCCCCAAGCTATAGAGGCTGTTTTCCGAATTTGGATAACTCTAATGTGAGACATATCAAATGCATCAGGCTCCAATTCTGTTGGCAATAAATCTCCCTCAGAATTCCCATTGTATTTAGTTATGCCTGCTGTGTTGGATGTGAGGAAACTCATGGGATAGGAGATTTCAAAGTTAAGTAAAGCCAACAGTGAAATAGTACTAAACTTTTATCCAATCAGGACACATGGATCAATTTCAGATTAATCCTAAAAGACATTTCTTCTATTAGGACATTACTGTTATTATTCTTACAGTTTAAAAGAATCATAATTTGATGTATCCAAGCTTTTAGGGGGGAAATTCCTTATATTTGTGACATACATATATATACTATTATATATGTATATAATTTTTCCCATTATTCTATCTAAACTTGTAGAAATTATTAAAGGAAAATTTTTCTTACCATTGTTAAAGACCATAAGGAAGACTTTATTCAAGGGACTACTGCAGTGAGGTTTTGCAGTAGGGGATAGAGTTTGGGCTCAATTCTGAATACAACAAGGAAAAGTGGGGATTTACAGCCAAGGAGTAGGGTTGTGTCTATGGGTGGAAAACTACTAAGAGGAAACAGCAGGGCTAAAGGCTAAACTTACTTGACAGGATTCTTGCTGAAGACAGGCCAGAATGATCAGCTATCAAGGGTGAGGAATGAGGTATTAGATCAGATATGGGTGGAGGATTTTCACTAAACTGATCCAGCAGGATTTTTGCTAAAACTTGACAAAGGGGCCAAGGACAGAGTTCAGTGTGGGACCTCAGAGGGAAGAGGGCTCTGAGGAGGCTGACTCGGGTTTGGGCAAAGTGAGAGTCTTTCTCAAAATACAATTTAAAATATTACCTGGAAGGCAAAACTGACCAGAAAAGAAGCTCATTAAACATTCACCTCTCAAAACAATATAAAGATGTGAATTACCCTAAATGTTAGTTCTGTCACCACCACCGACAAAACTTGAATGCTTCCTGCGGGTCAGGACCTATACCAGCTCTGGGATTAAAAGGTGAATAAGACCTATTCTGTCCCTGTCTGCGTAGCCCATACACTGTAGCAATTAAAACTGGCCATTAGAGTAGGACCTTCCATAGGTTTCTTTAAGAGACAAACAGGAAGAAAAGAATTCCCTTTCAATCAAGACTCTTTCTTTCCTTTCTGCTTGTCCAAGAACCCCTTGCTCAGTCCACTAGCTTCCCTGCTTCGCCCCTCCGCACCCCACTTCTGCTAACAGCGCTCTTGAAGGTCCGCACCGCCGTCTCCCGGCCTTCGAAGCCCACTGCGCTTGCGCACATCCAGGTCTTACTCGCCAGCAGGGGGCAAGTCACGATTTTCTGTCCTCCTCGGCTGGGCTCTGGCGCCCTTCTTCTCCCAGCCTTCTCCCTTAGCCCTGGCCTGGAGACGCTTCCTTAGCAACGGGTCGCCCTTGGCAACAGGAGGACGCGGGCGGGCTGACTGGGTTTCCCGCGCGTTCCTGGCACCTGCCTGCGGTGGGAGGCGCAGGCCGAGCCATGTCGGAGATCCTGTGCCAGTGGCTCAACCAGGAGTTGAAGGTGTCCCAGACCGTGAGTGAGTGTCACAGCCTGGGGAGAGCGGGCCGGGGGCGAGGGGGCCGCGGAGCCTGGAGCGCGGCGCGCTGATGGAAGGTGGCGACGGGGCAGGGGCTAGCTGCCCGCTCCGGCTCACCTCAGCCGCTGCAGGGCTTCTCCCGCCTCCGCTCTGCCGCTCAGAGGTATCCATCATCACGGTGGTCCCAATCCCGCAGGTTCTGACCTACCGTGGTGCTCAGCCATCAGAGGCTTCAGGGAGGGCTCCCTTGCTCCTTTGGAGAGAAGAATTTTCTAGACTCTATCGTCTGGCCCTGACATTGCTCCTTTCACACTCAAGCGTGGTGTAGTACTAAGCCAACGAAGTATGAAGCCTGAAAGCCAGCTACCGCGCTACTAAATGTGTGCCCCGGGACAAGTTACAATACCTTCTCCTTCTTCCAGTGTGTTTCCTCCAGTATAAAACAGATCCAGTCATACTTGCCATACCTAACTGCCTCGCAGGAGAGGAGGGTGTGTGAAATGAGTTAATGCAGAATATGTTAACTTTTACAAATTTCAGCAGTCTTAGCTCAAATGTACACATTAGCTGCTTCTGACCACTTTTCACTCTTCCCAAAGCTGACCTTCTTCACTAACCTGATTTTCCCCGAGCCATGAAGTTGCTGCCCCAAGTTTCTAAATCTCATAACCACAGAGGCAGTTTTACATGTTGGCACCTTCTGTGACAACCAAAATTCCAGAATAGCACTACCCCCCCCCCATTCAACTTCTTTCTGTTGTCTCTTAAGCAGTTCATTTTCCAGCTGGTAATGTTTTTGCTCAAAGCAAGACGTTTTCAGACCGAATCATTTCAGTCTGTTTTTCCCAGAAGCATCCTTGCATAATGCCAACTTGCTACCAGAGGGGCAATAGTGCCAACTCAACCTTAAGTCTTAAGTCATCCACAGAATTTGCTAGATCAGTCGTGTCTCTGCAGCCACACAGTATTTGTTATCAGCGTTTAAGATCTTTAACTTTTGGAGCTTCTCCAGTTGCCTTTCTTGAGGCATAAAACCCGGATTTTTTCTTTGCCAAACCACCACCGGCACATGCCCTGGGAATCGCAGTAACCTTTTTCCCCAGGATTCTATGATCATCCCATGTGTCTCTGACTGTTCCTCACCTAAAATACGATGCTGATCTCAGGGTGGCGTTTAGCATTTTTCTTTTCATATTTCTTTCTCACCATAGGAGCCAACATGTAATAACATGCCCTTAAGATATACTCTTCCGAAGAAAAGCAGTTATAAATTGCTGAGTTTAATTTGGTTTATTTACTTGATTAATAAAAACTGCACCCTTTGCTCAAGTCCCTAAGACTCTGTTGTATATTGAAACACTTCTGAGAAAAGTAAATAAAATTCATAAGAAATATAGAAAAACAGTAGTATGCCATTCTAATTGTAATCAGTTTGGGAATTTTGGTTTTGAGAGGAGGAGGAAGAATTACTTCATTCCGTGAATATTAAAAGACTGGAGGCTTTTTAAGTAAGAATTTAAATAACATAAACTATAAATGGAAAATTCCCAGTGTTTGCTTTCCAGAGGCATAACGCCAGAAGCTGTTAGCAGAGACAGCTGCAATATTCTGCATCCCATTCACTAGCAATACATATTCATTTTTTGACCTGAGTTGCTAAGAGGAGCCTAAAAAGAGAGAGACAATCCCCTAAGTAACCAAATTCCATATTGTAAAAGGCTTTTCTGACTATAGGGCACACATTCAACTGTGTTTGGAAACAAACAAGATAGGATTTGTGCACCTAAGAAGCACACTGCCAGTTGATTTCTGTCATTAGATAAGCCATCCTATGGTGTACAATGGAAGGCTTAGAATGGTTCAGAGGAACTCTCATGGAAGGACTGTTAAGTGGGTACAACCTCTGGGGAAAGTAATTGGGCAATTGCTGGATAAGGATCCTGTTAAGAGCAAGGATTTGGAGGCCAGACTGTTTAGGTTGAAATCACTTATTCACACTTCCTAGCTAGTGACCTTGGGCAATTTATTTACCTAAATTTTATGATATTCAAAATAGGGGTAATAATAATACTGCATTGAGTTGTGTCAAGACTAAATGAGATAATAAATGTAAAACATTTAGAATAGTCCCTGAGACATAGTAATGCCAAATCTTACTTTACAGAAACTATCATACAAAAATAAAATCACCAATATGTAAGGACATTTGAACAAGGATGTTTATTGCTACATGGATGGTAGGGGCAAAAAGAAAAAAAATGGAAACAGTTTGAATACCCTTCAGTAGCAGAATACTTGGGTAGATGATGCTATGGATTGCTATGCAGTTGTTAGAACAAATGAGTTAGTTGCTATAACTTTTGACCTAAAGAATACTCAAGTAGGGCTTCCCTGGTGGCGCAGTGGTTGGGAGTCCGCCTGCCGATGCCGGGGACACGGGTTCGTGCCCCGGTCCACGAGGATCCCACATGCCGCGGAGCGGCTGGGCCCGTGAGCCATGGCCGCTGAGCCTGCGCGTCCGGAGCCTGTGCTCCGCAGCGGGAGAGGCCACAACGGTGAGAGGCCCGTGTACCGCAAAAAAAAAAAAAAAGAATGCTCAAGTAAAACACAAAATTTATAGCTTATTGTAACCAGTATAATTTCATTGTTGCATGAGGATGTGTGAGAGAAAAGTGTGGAGAGGCATATACTGGGCTGTTGACATACACAGGACTCTTCACTTTGTGGTTTGTGTAAGCATAGAAGCGTGGAAGGACATAAACCAGTGTATTGGTATTGGTTACCCTGGGAAAGAAGATTGCTGGCTTTTCTTTTTGTACATCTGTGTTATTTGGCTTTTTGCTTAAATATAAAATTAAAGAAGTAGATCAAACATCACATGATAAAATAGGAGAAAAAGAGGTTTAACATTTTGGTTGAAATATAGTATCTTGAAGTATTGGAGGGTTGCATAAGAGTTATTTTCTCTAATAAAGTTTATAAATGGAAGAAGAAGAAGAATAAAAGTTATCCTTCTTGAACACTTAGGTACTTACACCAGACGCTGTGCTAAGCCTTTTACATGGGTTTTCTTTTTTAATCCTTAAAAAAGCTCTAAGAGGCATTGTCCCAGTTGTACAGATGAGTAAAAGAGGCTGAGGGAGCTTGGTAATTTGTTCAGGGTCACCCATCTAGTAGGTACTAGAACTAGAATTTGAAGCTAGATCTTTGACTAGTGCTCTTAGGCACTGTATTATATATTAGAGTGTATGCTTAAGGAATATATTTTTAAAAAAATTTACCCTCCCAAGTGTATTCATTTAATGAGGATTATTGTTCATTTTGAAATCACAAGCAGTACAGAAATTCAACCCCCCAGGCATGTTGTAACTTCACAGGGCATAACCTAATTCCTAGATGCTTAAATGGCAAAGGTGGGTTTATTGATGTTTTTAAAAAGTGGTTCAGTCCATATGTTGCTTGCTCGGACAGAGAAAACAGAATGAGAATGCCAAGTGAATGCATTGCTGTCATTGGAGAGGTAGCTAAAGCCGATTGATTTCTGGATTATTCTGAAAGGTAGAAGTCAATTTGGATAAAGCACCTCATGTTGAATTTTGTATTGTCTTCACTACCCTGAATATCAGCAGTAAGAAAATGAATTTCAATGATCCTCAGTTGAGAATAGTCTCCCTCCACTTAATGAGGTTTCTGGGAGTCACCAGAGGCTTGATTAGTGTCAACACCTGACACTACATCTATGACAACATGTATGTTACTAAAGCTAAGGATCTCCAGTGAGTTAAGTTTAACAAAACCATTTGTCCTGGAAAATAATGCTTAGACGTATATGTTAATGAAATGTCTTAAAATACAAAAAGTCGTTCAACACAAAATCACATCTGAAATTCAAGCAATTATTTTTATAACAAAAATAAGCAATATAGAATAATGTTACTAAGAGATCTGCTGTAAAATTCTTTACAAACTCTCAGTTATTTTCAAGAATAAGCATTGCCTCTGTTTTACAAAAGGCCTGTGAATACACTGTAAGAGGAAACTGGCATCAGAATGTCATAACTAAACATTCTCCACAAATGAGTAGAAGCATTTGAATTCCATGTACTGAACAGATCAGATTCTTTGTAAAAATGGATGCATAAGACAGTCCATATGAGTTTGGATTTTGGATGGAGCTATATTGAAAATTGTAAATACCTTATTATGCATATTTTTATTGTTTCAATAGTCTTAAACCTTGTTATCAATAGTAACAAGGAACCAATAAGGAGAAAACTGAGTTAAGAAAGTTTAGTATCCCTAAGTCTTGATTTTGTAGTAGCCAAATTATAAATAATGATCTCTAGTCGCAATTTTATACCCTGAGAAGTAATAATAATTGCTATATATTTGGGAGGGTATCTAATGAGATTGCAAATGGAAAATATCTACCACGGTGCCTATCATCTATACTAGAGCTAGATACTCAAATATTATTTCAACCACTTTTCTGCCTCTCACTTTAGAAGTATGTCTATTATAGTGTCTGTCACATAATAGGCACTTAGTAAATAATTGTTTATTACATGAGAATGTATGAGTGAGACAAAAGTAGGGCAAGGTATTGTTTTTGACTGAACCTTATGGATTTGCTCATCTCAAAAAGGTCACCCTGGGTGCTTTGATCCTCACCTTTGTGATTTCAGAAGCTCTGCTTTCTTACTTAAAGCAACTTCTTAGGAATTGTCACATGCTAACAGAAATTACATTCTGCTGATTTTATCAGCTACAGTACCAATTCATCATGTGGAAAAGGACAGCAGAATAATGTATACTGGCAATGGAAAGTAATGCATGTCTTGGTGGGCTGGTACACTCAGGAGGAGACCAAATTTATAGATCAGATTGCTCCTTGACAGTTAGAAATTAGACATTACCAAAAGAATCCTCAAATCAAGCTAATACTTGATGTGTTTTACTTTTCTGCTCTAGAGATATTTTATCTAGATATCAGTGAGTGGTTAGATTCGATTAGATTAAGTTAGATTAGATTAAAGTCAGATTCCCTCCTTCTCTTCCCCCAGTGCTTGGGGAAATCATACTGTTCAATGATACTTTCCAGTGTTACTACTACTACAAAAGCTTCTAAAATTATGATATTTGTGTATTTTTCTTCCATTGCAGCATATCTCTATTCTGAATAAGTTTAATACATTTCAAGATTATCATTTACATGATGCGTATAAAATTTAAATAGATAAATTATTGTGAGTTTTAAGGGATGGCCTATATTCCTTGTTAATTGGGTTTATAAGTGGGTTTCCATAGGTGGCTAAGTCTTTCCTTTTGTATTAAATCTCAGTAGTTTTTGTTTTAGAGAGTGATATTTTCTACTGATATCCCAAATTTTAGGGACATCCTTAATTTGGACCCCCTTGTGCACTGACTAACTAACCCCTTGTGCACTAACTATACTTAATCTGGGTTCCCTTGTACACTAACTAAAGGTCTTATGTCCACAGTTTTTCAAAAGTACCAAATTTTATTTTAAGAAAAAAATAGAGATATCAAAAAATCCTATTGAATATTTATTTATATACCATATTTTATAATGTATTGTAGTGACCTTTTATTAGCCTGTGACGTATCATAGAGACATAAAATTTTAGATCTGGAAAAGAATCTTAGACATCATTTAATTCTTCTTTGGCACATGAGGAAATCAGATCAGATATGTGTAGAGATTTGTTTAGGGTTATACAACTAGGTAGTGGAAAGTTAGTAGCAGATTCTGAGTATGCTGACTTTTAGTTCATTCCCCTTTCCCCCAGGTATTATTAAACCACACATTTTCTCATACTTTAGCCTTTCAGGGTCATTAGGAAATACATGGTTTGTCATGTAATGTAACAAATTATTTGATATTTCCTGGTTGGTTCAGCAGCATTTTCCTTGATTGAAATTTGGCCTCTGTTGACTAGAAATTGAGACAGCAAATCTAATAACGGAAGACTTGTATAAATCAATGTCAAAATTTTAAGATATGAAGTTCCAAGAATGCCACCCAAAATTTTAACCATTAAAGAAGGTTATATAATATAGCAATTGAGATTTTGTTTCAGATAGTAAATCTTGAGAATTATGATGAAGTCTTCAAAGGAGAAAATTATAAAAATTGATCATCCTATTCTGGTACCGGAAGAAAAGAAATTGTCAAGGTGCTCCAGCCAAAGAGCACAGGATACACCTGTAGTTGAACAAAATTGAGTTTACTGACTTGTTGCAACACATACCGTGAGGAACTGTGGGGCTTCTCTAGAAGAGGATGTTAGAAAGGGCTTATAGCATTTGGGTTTGTGTTAGGTGTTTTTTGGGGAAGGCTCAAGGAAGCAGCGCTTTGCTCTGAATTGGAACCTGTAAAGGGAGCATAGACAACTCTATGATTGGATATCTTAACAAAACTTATCTAGGAAGTGGGGAGAGCAAAGCAAGGAAAAAGAAAAAGCAGGAACCACTCGTATCAGTCAGAATAGGGGGATGATATTTGATCATTTTTTGTGTTTTGGCCAATACTGTTTCGGGCTGAGTTCAGACATGATTACAGAGAGATTTTGTTTCTGTCTGAATCCATCAGGGTCACTGAGTAGCCTTGTCTGGTGTTGGTGTGATGTGAAATTGATTATGTTCGGCAGAAGGCAGAGGTCTAGCTGTGAGTGCTGGGCAAACTCCTAGCAACACCAGGGCCTAATTGGGCCAGGCCAGTACCCAGCCACCAGCAGCTGCTTTTCTCTCTCAAATGAAAGTAAATTTGCTTGGCTTTTTTT
Source organism: Aethalodelphis obliquidens (assembly GCF_003676395.1). Taxonomy (NCBI): domain Eukaryota; kingdom Metazoa; phylum Chordata; class Mammalia; order Artiodactyla; family Delphinidae; genus Aethalodelphis; species Aethalodelphis obliquidens. Next base: position 3,072,332 of record NW_020838024.1, on the reverse strand, counting down.
TTTTTTACATCTTTATTGGAGTATAATTGCTTTACAATGGTGTGTTAGTTTCTGCTTTATAACAAAGTGAATCAGTTATACATATACATATGTTCCCATATCTCTTCCCTCTTGCATCTCCCTCCCTCCCACCCTCCCTATCCCACCCCTCCAGGCGGTCACAAAGCACCGAGCTGATATCCCTGTGCTATGCGGCTGCTTCCCACTAGCTATCTATTTTATATTTAGTTGTGTATATATGTCCATACCTCTCTCTCGCTTTGTCACAGCTCACCCTTCCCCCTCCCCATATCCTCAAGTCCATTCTCTAGTAGGTCTGTGTCTTTATTCCTGTCTTACCCCTAGGTTCTTCATGACATTTTTTTTCCTTAAATTCCATATATATGTGTTAGCATACGGTATTTGTCTTTCTCTTTCTGACTTACTTCACTCTGTATGACAGACTCTAGGTCTATCCACCTCATTACAAATAGCTCAATTTCATTTCATTTTATGGCGAGTAATATTCCATTGTATATATGTGTCACCTCTTCTTTATCCATTCATCTGATGATGGGCACTTAGGTTGTTTCCATCTCCGGGCTATTGTAAATAGAGCTGCAATGAACATTTTGGTACATGACTCTTTTTGAATTATGGTTTTCTCAGGGTATATGCCCAGTAGTGGGATTGCTGGGTCATATGGTAGCTCTATGTGTAGTTTTTTAAGGAACCTCCATACTGTTCTCCATAGTGGCTGTTAAAATGTGGTTGTAAAGCAATTATACTCCAATAAAGATGTAAAAAAAAAAAAAAAACCTAGGCTAGGTCTTTGATCTTCTAGTGAAGGAGGAGCAAAGGACACTTAGCATAGAATGTGTAGGTCTATAGCCCCTTGTCTACAATCTGCAAATCCCCAAATCTCTTTAGTCATTTGGTGGCAAAACTTGACCAGAAATGCTGTGAGGCTACGTTTTGTCTTTATTTCTCCCACTCAAATGGTTTGCTGTAAAAATCAACTATGTCTGATTACATGTGCTTCCCCAGACTGGCGAGAGTGTTATAGCTTACCTGGCCCCAAGAGTAGGCCTGTATCTGAATTTAAGGATAGGGTCAACTATTTGTTCTCTGAGTACTGAGTTACCTTTAAATAAAGATGTTTGTACTGTAGTCATTGAGGATCTATTACTGAGCTTAACAATTGTGTAATTGATATAACCTGTTGTCTTAGATTAGGAGGCAGTAATAATAACAATAAAATGATCACTGAGCACTTACTATATGCCAGAAATTATGCTATGCACTTTACATGGAATTATCTCATTTAATTCTCAAACCAACTCTCAGGAGGTAGAACCCATCATTCTCTCTCTTTTAAAGACAGGACACTGAGGCTGTGTAACTATCCAAGGTCTTAGGGCTTATAAATGGTGAAAGAGTCAAACTAGAGAATATTTCTCCAGAGCCTGTGCTCTCCTCATTACCATTTGGAATGTAGAAGGCTTATCTTCTTTTGTGCTTTGTCCAGCTGGCTCAGGTGGAGAAACACATAGACCATTTTGCCCTCTGTCCCAGCCTAAGGTAGACAAAGGCCCACATCAAAGATTTCAGCAAATGAAAATGATGGGTATCAGATCTGAGGCTTGGAAGACTGGAGGCATGGCTGAGTGGCTGCTGAACAACGTTTCCCAGATGTAGATCATTTTAGAGCTCAGGGTGAAGAACGTCACTGGGCTCCCATGGTTCATGTATTTCTCATATTCTGCATTGCTCCTTATCCTAGAGTCAACCCACCTCTTCTTCCCTGTAGGTAATTCCAGTTGTGAGTGCAAATTAACTTATAGAGGTGGCCGTCATGAAGTTAGTCATGGTATTTCAGAACATGTACTGGGAAGGAAAATTTGATAAACCAAAGGGAAAAATATAATCTTTCCTTTGAGTTTTCTTTTCTCCTTACTGTTTCCCTCCCCTCGCCTCTCTCCATTTCTCTTTCTCTCTCTGGCTTCTTATCTTCCTTTCCATACTTTTTAATCTACATATTCCTGGTTATCTGCTCTTTCTTCATCTGATTTCTTGCATGTATTCTTCTTTTTCCTCCTCTTTCATTTTTTCTATGTGTTTTCTCTCTGTTACTTTTGCTATAGCTCTTCACTCATTATTCTCTTCTGTGTTCCTGGGGTGTAAAAAAAAAAAAAATCGGAGAGTGTCTAATACACACAGAGCTGCAGACACATGCTTTCATACTTATTTATAGTAAACTACTTGACAGTGAAATAATGTGTTTACTGTTCTTCTTTGACCTTTATATCCAAAATGCCCCTATTTTAACCATATCAGAATTGCCTGATTAATAAGTCCTGCCACTTCAAAGGAAGTGAATTATGATTTTATTTTTCTAGTGACTCTTTGTAGCAAAGAGTTTGCTACAGACCATTTGCCTGATAAATTGAGAGTGATGGACTAGGATACAGTTATTGCCCAGTTATTCACAGGCTAGATTTCAGGTCTTCAGTCAACAGGAACAATAGGCAAAGGGCAAAATCCAGTGAGAGTGGAGGAACGAGACCACCCAAAGGCGACATAGCAGTAGCCCCTGAATACAAAATAATAGTCTTTAGATCTTTAGTAGGAATCCATAGTCTGACGATGACTGTTTGTCCAATGGCACTTCAGAAAGCTAAGAATAGGGACGGGCTATAGAAGAGAAAAAGGAAAGAAGCAGAAAGGAGAAAGCAACAGCCAGAAGAGGTGCAGTGCACAGCCAGAGCAGCCCAAATGGCACAGTGAGGACAGTGGTGGCAGCCGAAAACCAGGGAACAGCGTTGGAGGCCAGCAGTGGTGAGTCTCTAAGGAAAGGAGAAATCTGCAGTGACTCAGCAGGAGGAGCTGGCACACCTCTGCCTTTTGGGGGCAGAAGGAGCTATTTGGATTTCAGTTGCTTCCAAGACTACTGCTGCATGATGCCAGAAGGCACTCACTAGATTTTAGTGCTAGATAGCTTAGGGGCTCACCCCAAGAAAACAGAATCAGTGAGAATAGTCGACATCTTTTTAAACTACTTTATAATTATATTGATTTAACCTAAGAATTGGGGTATTATTGAGTATAAAATACTTAGAGAACAGATATTAGGAAAGCCTTGGGCAAAATTGTGGGCTGGTGTCAAATATGCAAGAGTTTTATGATAATGTGAAGTCTTCCGAGTAAGAACTCTGTACAGTGGCCTTTATGGAGCAACTCAACTCACCTCCCTGCAACCACGCACCAAGCATCAGTTCTACAAATCATGAAGAAATTAGTTTTTCTTCATTTTCAGATGGCCACCTTATTACTAGTCAAATAGATAAAAGAGGATAATTCAGTATGAATGAGTTTGCGATACTATGATAATGTATAATATTTTATAGATATTTAGTATTGCTATTGCCTAAAGGACTCTGATAGAAATACACTGAAGATTTTTGGATGATTTTGAAGTCATTTGAGAGATGATGGCTTTGTCTTATGACAATATAATTTATTTTATGTATCGATTTTGTATATCATTCTTGAATACTGTGTAACCCTATACCCTTCACTTCATAAGAAAAATACAAGGGACCCCAAACTAAGGACATTTTTAAAGAAAGCAAATTCTGTTTAACACTTAATTCCTTTTTCTGTGCTCATCATTACGTGCGTACTATGTGGCAGGCATGGTATCAAGGAATTCTCATATATTGCCTTTAATCTTTAAAATAGCTCTCCGAGATAGATATAGATATGATGAGGGGATAGAAACTCAGGAAGCTTAAGCTTAAGCAGCTTGGAAGAGGTTGCACAGCTAGTAAAAGGCAGAGCCAAGATTCCTGCATAGATATCTCTGGCTCCAAAGTCTGTCTTCCTCTGGGCTGTCTCCATCATTGCACAGAACACCAACTAGACTGGAGTAAACCCTGGAGCCAACAAGGAAAAGCTTGATTATGTTCAGCAGGCTTTATTTAAGAAGGTGCAGATGATTTCTGTAAAATTTCCATTGCAAAATGGTTAAAATTAAGTTTTGAGGTTTAGAGAAGTTAGATTGTACCTTACCTGGCCAGAATATGAAATCATCATCCACAGGTTTTACTGATAACTAAGGTATTAGAGTATAATTTTATAAAATATGTTGAGGGTTTGTTTTTAGATCTAAGGTTATATGTTTTATTGGTTGTGTTTTGTTTGGTTTGATCAAAAGTTGTCTTTTCCTTCAAAATGTCATATGTTATCAACTACTGATCTACATTTATTCAGGGGTCTTTATAAGATGTCTACTGTTAAACTTCAATATTTTCATTTGGTTATTACAAGATGTTTTTAGAAGTATTTTCATGGCATTTTGAGTTCAAGTTAAATTATGAAGTTTTACTCTATGTGTACATAATGAAAATATATAAACTCTATGTACAACATTATATTTACTTTTTTAATCTCTACGTTCTAAAATTCAGGTCCCAAGTCATTTGCAAAGGCATTTTCCAATGGCTATCTAATTGGAGAAGTTTTGCACAAGTTTGCACTTCAGGATGATTTTGCAGAATTTTCAGAAAGCAGGTTGGTGAGATTATTCCTTACTTTAAAAAAGGTCAATTCCTTTGGCATTTGGATGGTTTTAGCCCAAACTTAACATTAAAGAATCATTTACCACAAGATTCCCCTAAACCAGCCAAGCATCCATTGGTATGGAAATTGCTGCTTCCTCACGTATACATACTTCATAGTCCCAGGAGTATAATGGAGAGAAAGTTATAAGGTTGCAGCAAGCCCTCATCTCTAGATGGGCCCCATTTTAATATCTTCTGTATTCCTGCAGTCCTGTGTTTTATCAAATTGCTGAAGCTTTTGCCCATCGTTTCTCCAAAAGTTCTTTCTGCCCATTTCTTTCTCTTCTCCTTCTGGGACTCCCACTATGTGTATGTTGGTATACTTGACAGTATCCCACAGGTTTCTGAGGCTTTGTTGATTTTTAAAAATAAACTTCTTATTTTGAACAGTTTTAGATTTACAGAAAAATTGCAAAGATAGTACAGAGAGTTCCCATATTGTTCATATCCAGTTCCCCCTACTGCTACCATCTTATATTCGTATGGTACCTTTTGTACCAAAGATTTGTTGTAATTTTTATCTAATGTCTTTTTTGTTCCAGTATCTCACCAGGATACCACATTATATTTTATAGCCACGTCTCTTAGATTCTTCTTGGCTGAGATACTTTCTCAGACTTTCCTTGTTTTTGATAATCTTTACAGTTTAGAAAAATTAATAACTGGTCAGGTATTTTGTACATTGCTCCTCAGCTGGAATTTGTCTGATATTTTTTCTCATGATTAGAATGAGTTTATGTGTTTTGAAATTCTGTTCATTTTTCTTCATTCTTTTTCCTTTCTGTTTCTCCTATAAATAATTTCAGTTGATCTATCTATGAGTGTACCAATTCTTTCTTCTGACAACTCAAATCTCCTGTTGAGCTATTCTAGTGAATTTTTACATTTCAGTTATTGTACTTTTCAACCTTAGAATTCCACTTGGTTCTTATTTTTATAATTTCGATTTCCTTATTGATATTCTATTTTTGTTGAGATGTTGTTCTCATACTTTCTTTTTTAATGGTTAAAAAATGAATTGTTTTAGTTGTTTTAACATTTATAATAGCTGACTTAAGGTCTTTGTCTAATAAGTTCAGCATCTGGGCTTCCTCAGAGAGTTTCTATTGAGCTTTGTCCCCCCTATATATGGACCATACTTTCCTTTTTCTCTGTGTGTCTCATAATTGTTGAAAATAGACATTTAAAATAATACGAGTTAGCTCAGATTATCCCACCTTCCCATGGTTTGTGGTTGTTGCTGCTGCTGCTTGTTTGTTTAATGACTCTCTTGGACTAATTTTGGAAAGTCTGTATTCCTTGTTGTGTACAGCAGCTGAAGACGCTGCTTGGTTAGCTTAGTGAATAGAGCAAATGAACAGAGCTCAGCAAATGAACAGAGATATTTTAAAATATCTTAAACTGATAAATCTTTCCTGACTGAGAGACTGTGAGTCTGTTGAGGTGTCTCCAATGCTTTCACAGTTTACAACCCTGCCTTAGCCTTTACTTCCTGCTTGTACAGGACCTCAAGATCAGCCAGAGGTGAGAGATTTGGGCCTCCTTCTGTCTTTCCTGCTTATCCAAACATTCCTACACATGCATATGCCCCTCTAGATCTCCAGGAATATGTCAGAGCTTTTCAAAGCGCCCAATGGATATTTTATTCTTATATCTTCCTTTTAAATTTTTGAGTAGACTCTTATTTGCTCCAGTGGTATCACTGCCTTAGGTAGCTGTGATCTTAAACAATTGCCACTGATTATTTTTCACTAATACCCTGGGAATAAGTCTTCTTTCAGTGATTGAGCTCTAAAAAATATCAAGTAATGACAATGTCCTGAGGATAGGACTTTTTGAGAAGGTTGAAACCTGTTTGTCCTCTCTGATGGCTGCTAGGCTGCTGGTTTTTACAGCTCCTATTGTTGTAAGGCTACTGTAGAGCTGGGGAGAAGGGAATGTGAATAGTGCAAGTTAAAACGATCAAAAGCTCTCTGTTTTAACTAAGATTAAGTTTTTTTCTTAAATAAATGTTTCTTAGATTGTTACAAGCCTTTGGATAATTTCTGGAGTTATGAAAAAGTTGATTTTCATAATTTTTGTCAGTTTTATTATTGCCTTTATGGAGGAATGGATTTTTGGAGGTCCTTGCTCTACCATTCCTGACATCCTGCTCCATCTCCATGTTTTAACCTGATATTTCCCACTCAAGTATTTCTTAGTTTTTGGTTGCTTGGAATAGTAGGCTTCCATTGAGCAGTACCTATGTTGCAAGACTTTAAGGCAAAAGAATCTGGTACCTCCATTCTAGAGGTGAGTCATTCTTTCACAATCCAGATTATGCTAGTTGTACAGGTAATAATAGTATAATACAAGAGGAGCCATGGATTGGAAATACATTTTCATGCCAAATAAGCCTCTGTTGCTAATCCCAGACAATTTCTTAAGCTTATAGGGTACTGGGTAACATTCTAATACATACCCTACACCCCATGTCTCACATCTCTTCCTCAAGGGCAAGGGATACACGGTCCTTCACAGCTTAGCCCCGACTGCCTCCTCTGCCTGAGCTCCTAGCCCTGTGCCCACTCTGCTTCTACCTTAATTTCCTCCCCTCCAATGGAAGCCAGGATCAGCCTCTAAGGTATGAGATTTCCAGGGTAGCTAAGTCAGTGTCTATGCCCTTCTTTTCTCCTTTTGCTTTCTCACAAGTTCTCATATGACCAGATTGATTTGTGATGGTCTGCATGTAACCAGGTTTCCAATCCTTTTTTGTTGTTGTTGCTTATTATCCCTTTATGAAAGTTATAAAGTTATCTTGTACATTACTTATTATAACACTGGTCACTTTGTTGTCAGTTTCTTTTTTTGTGTCTCTTTCACGTTGCACATTGTACATTCAAGTGCCTTAAAGTTATGGGTATGAGTTATTTTTCTGTGCATCCCCAGGGCCATCACAGGCCTGGCACATGTTTAGCTTTCAGTAAATGTTTTTTGAATTAATGAATGGCTGCATATCCTGATAAATCCTGCATTTAGACACCTTGTTTGAACTTCTCCGTAGGCAGATAGAGCTCTACACCCACATTTTTAAGTGTGGTTTCCCCATCAGCTTAAGAAACTTTAGATATTCCAGTTTCTGTTTCTCAAGGCCTGTCTTACAAAATGCTTCCCTGTGTGACCCTCATCCACCTTTCCAGCCGCATTTTCCACTGGTCTGGAGCCCTAACATAAACTGCTTTGGTTCACAAACATGTCATGTGCTTTTGTTATGCCTTGAAATTTTGCATATTAACATTCATCCTTCACTTCCACCATGAGAAACTTTTATTCATCCTTAAGATCCAGCTAAAAATCCACCCCTTCTCTAAACTGTGTTTGGTCCCCTAGCAGATTTAATTTTCTTTTCCTCTTTGTTTTTTTCTCTTTGTTTTAATAACACTTTGGATGTCCCTTTTTTTTTATTACATTAAGGTATAATTATTTATTTATATGTCAGTTCTTATAAGAGTTACTGCCACGTGAAGGAGCCCAAATACTGTTTGATAATGAATATATGAATGTTTACTCCTTAACTAGATTGCAAAGTTGCTCAAAGTTGCATAGTATGTTTATTCTCTGTGCTCCAGGCATTGTCCCTGGACCATAGCAGGCACACAATAATGTTTCTCTATTAAATATATGAATGATTTCAGAAAGCATATCTGGTTCGGTACAGAAAACTTAAAGAACCGTACTGATCAGATCATGCGTGCAGTATTTCACATGTACTAAGTTGGTTCTTGTTAGCCAGGCCATGGAAGGCCTTTGTGTGAAATGGAGATAGGGACCCCATATGGATGGAGGTAACTGTGAAGACACAGGTCTTAGTGAACAGAAAGACCTCTGTGCAAAGAAAAAGAAGCCCCTTTTTGGATAAAACAACCTCATGCCAGGTATTGCCCCACCCCTGCACAGGAGTGTGCCCTGAGTATTACCATGTGTAGCAGTCCTGCCTTTCACTCACTGAAAAGGACTCACTTTCTGTTCCACTGAGTCATTACCGTTCTTAACATGGGGAGAGGGACCTACTTGTCCTGACAACCAAATACTATCCATCTTTAGTTCCTGGAACAACCCACATTTTTTCCAGGGCACATGGTATTTTAAAGAAGGTAAGAATTAGTAAATCTGTGGATATGACCTTTGTAATAGTGTATTTAGTGGGGAAAAGGACCCTTCTTTGTAAAGCCTGTGTTTTAGACAGCTAGCTAGTGCCAGAGCTCATGATTTGGGGATTTTTGTGTAATATTTTCTAGGGTCTTTAGTCTAAAATGTTAACAGTAAACTAAATCTATGTTGCTAATAATTAGAAGTTATTTGCTTTGGGAATTACTTAATCCTAAGAATAACTCATCTAACTCTGAAAGAATTCTGTTTGCGGATATCTTTAGTCCATCTCAGAGGGTGAAAAATGAGCAGATTAGTTAAAAGAATAAAAAGTAAAGGAACATGGATATCCCTTGGGAGGGCAGCTTCTAATTACTTTGTGAGATGTATTCCATCACCAAGTGGCAAGGAGGAGAGGAGATTGATCATCCCTTGGCAAATAAGGACTGCAAGTAGAGAGGGAGAAGACTTTTCCCAGAATACATTCCTTATCCCCTCGGGTGTCATCATTTACATCATATGCTATGTCTTCAGAGCAAAGATGTCCCAGTGGATTCTCTGGGTTCAAAACCAACTGTTGATTATCATGTTATACTGATTGAGCATATACTGTAACAAGAGTGGACTCCACCAATTTACACACCAGTTATATTCCCAAAATTTTGGTTGGAAATTTAGAGTATATATTAAAAGCTTCCAGAGGGAAATACTATTACACCTGGACACTTTGGCCAGACCGTAAAAGCCATTTTAAAGCCTACTGTGTCACTGAACCCTAGTGTTAGCAGGCTACACTGCATTCTGGGGGTTGTGTAATACAAGAAAGAGGAGGGGAAGTGTTCTTCACTTTTATTGGGTACAGGGCTAAATTTTGATAAAATTTGGAAATGAATAGTGTTTGTTTTTGGATTCTCCCTCCCGAATTATGGTGCCTCTAACCTCTGAAGCCCAAGGTTATGACCCAGGCAAAATCTCTGAAAAGCGGCTCTCAGGCCATATCTTTCCAAGTAAGTGTAGTGGACAAGGCATACAGGACTCCTAGGATAGGAAGGACATGAAATGATGAACTGAGATGGAAGATCAAAAGGGGATGCCAGGTGCCCGTCCAAGGAATGTGAACACAGGTCTTTGATTTGACCATCCTCTGTCACAATAAGACTCTTCAAAACATGGTCTGCTGTACCCTAATCATTTTAGTCCTGTGTTTGTTATCTCAAACTGTAAGGTCATTTGTGGGGGAACAAATTGCAAAACTGGACATGACCTGAGAAGACCTAAAACAATGTTTTACCCTTTTTGTTGATAAGATTACCTTGTAGCATTCCTTATCTCTTCTTATCCCCTCTAAGATCTGTTTCTCTTTATCAATTTAAAATATTTCATTCAAAGTTTGGTTGATGTGGTATGCCACACTAAATATACTTAACCAAATAGAGGAAATAGGAAATACGATAAGTTATACCACAGAACTGGAAAAGGAATTCAGTGTCTTGTGTCACTACATTTGTTGACATTGGCCTTTCCATGATACTGGCTCCTTATTTATATTTATAAATCATTCCTATATTTCCCCAGATCCACCTCCTTGGCAGCTGACAGGCACTTTTAGACTAGATTTTAGGAGGTTCACAAATACCAGCAAATTGTATACACATTTTGTGTTATCTGCATGAATGTGTGTTTTCTTTCCTGTGGAAAAGGTTTCATAGCTCTCATCAGATTTCCAAAGGATGGTATGTGTGATTTAAAAAAAAAGGTTTAGAACCACTGCTTGAGAGCTCTCTCTTGAGAAATAATATACTAGGAACAGTATATAAAGTTTAAGAAGTGCTAATTGGGCTTCCCTGGTGGCTCAGTGGTTAAGAATCCGCTTGCCAGGGCAGGGGACACAGGTTCGATCCCTGGTCCAGGAGGATCCCACATGCCGCGGAGCAACTAAGCCCATGCGCCATAACTACTGAGCCTGTGCTCCAGGGTCCACGAGCCACAACTACTGAGCCCACGTGCAACAACTACTGAAGCTTGCATGCCTAGAGCCTGTGCTCTGCAGCAAGAGAAGCCCGCGCACCGCAATGAAGAGTAGCCCCCACTCACTGCAACTAGAGAAAGCCTGCACACAGCAACAAAGACCCAATGCAGCCAAAAATAAATAAATTAATTAAATAAATTTTAAAAAGAAGTGCTAAGTGATCTCTTTCAGCTTCTAAACATTCAGTTGAGTTCATTAAAGGTCATTGTATCTTCCCCAAATAATATTATAGTCCAAAATGAAGTTATTGAGTGAGTAACCCTATAATATTAGAAATTCCACCAACTGTTCTAAAGTATCATCTTTTTTCAGGGAGAGGATGTGACCTTGACTTATATTTAAGTATATTCAGTGTATTTTTTCCATCAAAGAATGTCACTGAGATTTTGGAAGTTAAAGTAAGGAGAAAATAGACCAGTGGTTAAAATTGACATTTGCATTCAGTTTGATTGCAGAGAGGCACAAAAGTTGAAAATGCATCTAACATCTTTTGCTTTCTTTCTGCCACTGGATTCACAGGCTTATTGACAGCCCTAGGTCATTTGAGACCTCTATTACAACCATTACATCAATTTATCACTACTTGTTATTCATCTGTTTTCCCACTATGAACTCCTAAAGGGCAGGGTGTCTTATCTTTGTAAGACTTTAATAAATTTATAAAAATTTATTAAATTAAACAAATTATTGGTATAGTTGAGAGAGTAAATTAATAAATGAATTAATGAATTTCTTCTAAAATGTGAGCCCAATTTGATGATAGGTGATTCAATAATACATATATTGTAGAAAGTCTTTAGCGATTCTTGAAGAAGTAATATGAAGTGTACAGTGAAGATTACATAACTAATTTAGTTGTATAGCTAATGTTATTTAATTAAATATTTCTGATAATGCCTGAGGGGATTACTGTGAAAGTTGTCACTGCAACTGAAAATAAGATTATTTTCAGGTTCTAGTAATGACATCAGTTGAAGAAATGGACATTTAAATTGCAATTTTGTCTTCTGAGTAAAATATTTTTCAAAACAATAGTTAAGATTTTCCATTTAGAAGAAGAAATTTAGTTATGTTTTTGTACTGACTTCTTGCAGAAATTCTAGCATCTATTTAAGTAGAAGAGTATATGAAATTAATGGGTTTTAGTTTAGCCATTCAAGAGAAATAAATGCATGGAGTTAAGACAATACACAAAATCTCAATGTATCTACGTGATTAAGTGGTTTTAGAGAGGATTGATATATTTAAAAGAACATGGGATAATTCATAATATGGGATCATGGTAATACCTCTGATATTTGTTGTTTGCTTTATTTCAGTGTCTAATTATGTAAAATATTTTAATGCCTAGGATTTCAAGTGCCAAACTTAATAATTTTTCTCGCTTGGAGCCCACACTTCACCTTCTGGGTGTGCAGTTTGATCAGAACGTGGCCCACGATATCATCACAGAAAAGCCTGGGGCAGCCACAAAACTCTTATATCAATTGTACATTGCTCTCCAGAGAAAAAAGAAAAGTGTGCTGACTGGAGTGGAAATGCAAACCATGCAACCCCTGACAAATACAAAAGTTCAAAACATGAAAAGCGAGACTTTTCAAGATGTAAGTACATAAAGAAACATTATAAGCATATCGCAATATAAAGCTTGATAAAGGGACACAGCAGTGATGTTGCATTCTCAAAGAAGCCCCATCAGGCATATATGTCCCTGATGTATGTTATTGGCCATATTTGGGTTTTATTTTATATTAATATTTTCAATTCATTTATCCATTTTTGATGCCTCTCTCCATCCTATCCACCAATTGCCAATAACTTATCAACTGTTTGCTCCTAATTCCCAGTGCTTTTTGTGCCTGCTCCTCTCTTTTCCATTTCTACCCCTATCCTATCTGCTCAGACCTCCTGCTGAGCTACTGCAGTAACCTACTAATGCGACTTCCGATCTTCAGGCTTCCTACTGGAGGTTAATCAACCGCTAGGTGAATCTGCCCTCAGTTCCACTTTTGTTGGTTTCTTCTGCACAGAAACCTTGCTAATTTACAAATAATCTTGTCACCAAATTAGACTAGCATCCAAGTTCTTTCATTAAAGAGTCTCATTCTGTCTTTCTAACTTCATTTCTTCATAAACCTCAGAATAAAGTCTTTCTTCTGCATTGATTGGCAGCCTGTCCTTAAATAGGACTTGTATATTTCTGCTCTTCCCTCTCTACCACCCAAGCTCACCCTTCTCCTCTCTCCGCTTCCCCCAAACTTTCCTCCGTCTACTCTGTGCAGCCTTCCCAGTATACATGGACTCTTTCTGCAGAGCTTGTAGGGCACAGGTAATTGTTACTCTTTGGTGTTAACCTCCTGTTGCTGGTAGTATTGACTAACTTTCATTATTTATCTGTCATATGGCCTCACAAGATTTTTAGTTCCTCAAGTTCAAGAAATATGCCCAGTACAATGCTTTCAACGTTGCAAATACTCATTGTCTCTTGATTATTTGATACAACTCTTTAGTTGACAAATCTCTGTAGTTCCTGTGCTGTTTCCTTATGATAAGTGAAGGCCATTAACTTTTCCAGGTCTGTAGGATAATGGGGAGTACTGTACTGATGTAGTGCACAATAATAAATGAAAATAATTAAATTTTAAAATTTAATTTATGAAGCAGCAATGACAATAAATGTGGGAGCTAATTCCACTTTTAGATTTGTCTACTCTTGGTGGACATCCTTATGAGTCTGGTAGCAGAATGAACTCAGCACCCACAGAGAGCTAGAAATTAGATTAGGTTGAAAGTCAGTAACTTAGTATCTCATCCTGCTTCCTTCATGTGCAAGCTGGTTAACTTTGGGTTAGTCCCTGGAACAGTCTCAGTCTCACTTTTTCAAACTGTAAAAACAAGGATGTTTATCTCTACCTGCCTGAGAGTTAGGTTTTTTGGTAACTTCAAGAAAAACAATATATAAGAAAATTCTTTGTAAAGTATAAAAGAGTCAGTGTAAACAAGTGCTACAAGTGCTGTAGAGCTGAGTCCAAACAAAAAACCATTGGGTTTAATGTTGGCCACGGTGACTTTCCAAAGTCAATTACCCATTTATTGAACAAAGATCTGTTGGGCTCCTACTTTATGTCAGGCACTCAGAAGTGAGTAGTACAGGAAACCCCCCAATTCTCTTAGAGCTTACATTTTGGGGAGAGAAAAATGTTTCAGCAGAGTGGTATGGATTGCAGTGGAGATGAGGAAGAATGGAGCATAGACTATTCTTTCAAGACATGTGGAGATAAAGGGGAAGAGAGAATAACAGTAGCTGCAGGGGAGAAGCTCAACAGAAGTGTGAGATTATTTGTTCATTTTATGGACATGGAGACTGGGACAACTTGGCAGTTGAGAAAAAGAATCAGTGGCAGGTGATGAGTGGTGTGAAGACCCAAGTGGAAGGAGACCCTCTGGGGAAGAAAAGAGGAAGAATGAGTCAATGGTTCAGATGAAGGAGGAGATATCTTATGAAAAAAGTAGAGATGCCTTTTTTCTTTGATATAGGTGGAGGAAGATGCATGTGTCTATTACATATTAATATCGATAATGATGAAAATTTATTGAACATACATAGTGAGATGCCAGGCCCTGTTCCAGGTGCTTTATGTATATTATCTCATTTGACCTTCACAACCATCTTATGAGATAGGTACTTTCAGTATTCCCATTTTACAGATGATGAAACAGAGAGATTAGGTAACTTGCTCAACTTCATGAAGCTAGTAGGTAGTAGAGCTAAACCTCAAACCTAGGCACTCTGACTCCACACATTTAACAGCAGGTTATTTGATGGCTCAATGGATATTTCCTGGGCTGGGGGGAAATAGAATTAAGTTGAAGAAAAAGAAAAAAAATATATATATATATGTTGAAGTGGGGTGGTAGGATGTTGAAGGACCTTACATGTTCGTTGCCACTGTGAAGATGGAGGCCAGGACATTTTTAACAGTGAAAAGAGCAGAGGTGTGTGTAAGTGCTTAAAGACAGCTCACAGGGCCTTAACTGATCTTCTGAGTAAGTGTCAGTATCTACTGAGGCAGTTTTAGAAAAGAAGGACCAAGAATGGTTTGAGCAATGGTACCATTTAAAAAAAAATTTTTAGTAAGTCATCAGCTTCTAAGTAGATTACTTTCAAATATAAAAGTTTTAGTTAAATACGTTAGCCATTGCTCTGTGTCCCACTTCACAATCATCACTGAGAGCTCATTTTCGTTTACTATTGTACCCTCATTGCCGGTGGCCTGGAAGTTTTCATTATTTCTTCACTTTTTACTAGGAAGTGGCTTAAGTAATGGAAAGAATCTAGCTTCTTATATTATCTCTTTTATGTTGAAATTGGTTTTATAAATTACTTTTATGAAAATGTATTTGTAAGGATACAAATACCATGCATTGAAAATTAAACTCAGGGCAAAAAGTTTAATTATAAAAGCATATATCATGCATTTTTATTGTCCTTACATCAATTAAGGGTGTGAGTGATTGGTATGGGACTTGAATTTGCTTTAGCCGTCAACAGTAGTAATTCACAGAAATTTTATTCTGAAGGCAAAGTTTATGTGTGCTTATAATGACAATATACTCTTTTTTCTCTAATAATGGAATCTTCTTGAAATGCTTTCTTCATTTAGAGACATAGAAACCTGATACCACGTCAAACTGATTTCAATCTGATGCAGGTTACACATAGGTTTCAAGAAAAATATAAACACATGAACAAAGATCTTGTCCACATGCATTTTGAGAAACTTGAAAAATTTCAAAAACTCCAGGAAGAACAAAGATCTTTTAAAATCTAAAAGGTTTTATAGAACAATTTTTCCAGAAACTCATTAGTGCATAGTATATTGTTTGCCACTTATGTCTATATTACGCATTGCATAGGCATGAATCCAGCCCGAGCTGCCAGTTCCTGGTACAAGCCTCATGCTCTGCCTGCTCTCACCTTTCTCTCCCTCACTTTTTCCCTTTCTCTGTCTCCACCTTTGCTGATGGTCGCATCTTCCTGCGGCAAAGAACTAGAACTGCCATTCTTTGGAACAGTGGGACAACTTGACCTCTTTTTAAGTTGTCTGGTAGAAATGAATGCTTCAGATGCTTCAGTGATATGGGGGAGGGTTGTTACCCAGAATGAAAATACACACATTTGATCGGCATAATTTGGGGATTCCAAAACTGTGTTTCAATATCATACTTTTCAAAATAAGTTATATTGACTCTTCCATTGGTTAATTGCTGAGTTCCGAAAATTTCAATGGAAAATTTGTGTATCTGTGTACCTGTGAGTGTATAACATTGCATATTATTCTGATGAACTGAATAACTAAACTAATGTGTATGGGATATTTAGCAACGCTTGAGCAGAAGACGACAAAATGAAATAATGGCTAAAATCCAAGCAGCTATCATACAGATTCCTAAACCCGCATCAAATCGTATTCTGAAAGCACTTGACAGTCAAAAAACGTTGAAAAAGAAAAAAGAGGCAGAGGTAAGTGATAACCCTTTAATAATGTGTTGTGTTTATCTTAATGAAAGGATGATCTTTCCCTAAAACATATAGAGACTTCCCTGAACTCCCTACTTCCTTTTTGAATTACTTCTGGTATTGTCCCTTCTCATTGAAAACTCCTCCACCATATGCATATCCAATCCATTTTATAGTTATTTGTTCAGAAACAGAGAATGTAGCTTTAGGACAGGGATGGCAAATTCTATTAAATGACAGAACCTGTGCGGCTCCTGTGATGTGGATTCTGTGGTTACTAACAAACTATGCCAGAGTGGGTGCTGTTGTAATGGGTCATGATACCCATGGGTACAACAGGGGCCAGTCCAAGTACCCATACCATGCGTGTGCCATTCCTACTATTTGCTTTTCCTCAATACCTCCTCCCCATGATGCACTGTCTTTCTATGAATCCTAGAAATGTTAAGCAACTTGCTTGCTCTCATCATATTTAAATTTAAGATACTTACACTATTGATATTTTACTAGACCATGCCAGCTGTCAATCATTCCAATAGGATATAATCTCATTATATTTCACAAGGGAACAATACTACATTTTGATACTAATTCCTGTAATCTACACTGTATACTACTATAATGATTGTTAGGAATATTCTCTCCCTTAAGAAAAAAGATTAATAACTACCATTTATTGATCATCTGCTATATGCCAGGTTGTGGGTTGGGCACTTCACATCATCTTTAATTTGTAAATAATTCTCTAAGTAGGGTATTATTTTCCCCATTTTTTAGATAAGGAAAATGAGACTCAGAAAACTGACATATTTTACTCAAGTACACAATGCTGTTAAAGCAGAGATTGAGATTGGATTTCTAAATCCATTGTATTTTATATTAATTCACATTTTTTTAATATTAAAAAATCCTATAGTTAGATTCTAAAAAGTACTACCCACAGAGGCTTTTTTCTGACCCCATTTTAGTATAAGTATTTAATTCTCATATTTCCCTGAGTTGATTAAAGCTTATTAATAAGGATTTGCAGTAGGCAGAGGATTAGCTAAAATTAATTTTCAGAGAGCAAATTAATAGTGTAAGTAAGGTTGCACAATCTTAAATGTTTAAAACACTCAAGATGATTTTAAAGAAATATTTATGTCAAGGTTTCCCTGGTGGCGCAGTGGTTGAGAGTCCACCTGCTGATGCAGGGGACACGGGTTTGTGGCCCGGTCCGGGAAGATCACACATGCCGCGGAGCGGCTGGGCCCGTGAGCCGTGGCCACTGAGCCTGCGCGTCCGGAGCCTGTGCTCCGCAACGGGAGAGGCCACAGCAGTGAGAGGCCCAAGTACTGCAAAAAAAAAAAAAAAAAAAAAAGAAATATTTACGTCCAAAAAAATGCTTATTCTCATTTAAAAGAATTGTAATTAAGAATGCACGTCCTGACTGTTTGATAATCTTTATTCTCATTAAATGCCCTTTGATGTACTGTCAGAGCTAGACTTGTGAACTGAATGATTCGGGTTAGGCAATTTTCACCTTCTTTTATATATATTTAGCCTAGTCTAAAAGTAACAAATCAGAATAGAAAAATATTCTAGAATGTAGCTTTTCAGATCTTGCCTCCTAATTAGCTTGAATTAGTAACGCATGTCACTTTATACATTTGAATGAATGTGGTAAATGAAAATTTTCAATGTTTTTTTAGAGGTGAAAAACTGATAATGAATTTCCTTTAAAGGATGTGGCCAATGAGATTAAGAAGTTTGAAGCATTAATAAAAAAGGATCTCCAAGCAAAAGAAAGGTGAGATGCAAATTATCTCAGTAATCACAAAACTGCCTTCTGTTCTACTCTAACTTTTGAATATTTAGAAATAGTTTACCTGAAATAGCTGTTCCAAAGATATTTTCACCTTGTAGAATCTTCATTAAGAGCGTATATTAAGGAATATAAATGAGCTAAAATTCAGATTAGTTGTTCATTAACAATTTTTGTAAAATCAAAAGGGAAAGTGGCTATTATGAGATGTGAGGTTAATTTATTTTTCTATGTTATACTTACCCTTGTAAGTTCACACATATTTTTTAAACACTCACTAACATTTTTTTCAAGTTACTATTAATTTACATTTGTCACAAAAAAGCCATTATTAGACTCTAGTTTGGTTGCTGTCATGTTGCATCCTCAGCATTTAGCACAGGGACCAGCAGTAAAAAGTTGTTGAATGAGTTTGTTGACTGAATGTCACTAAAACAGTTCAATGAGTTCTTTACAGAAAGTGCCTGGTTAATGGGCTTCTTTTTCCTAAAGATAAAGATCTTCTCCCCTTTTGTTTCCTATTAGGGGTCATTGACTCACAGAAAATAATTGATTAGGGACTACACATATAGGAACAGCTTGAATTTCTCTGCATTTTTTTCATGGAAACTATCTAAACTCTTCTCCTTTATGTTTTATAGAATAGGAAATAAATCTCTTAAAGAAGAAAAAATACATGAATTATACACTTCAGTTCCATATAAATACTTTTGAGGAGAGGGAATAGAGTCAAATGAGGAGGAATAAGAATGAGCTAGAAGGAGAAGTGGTGAGGAAGTCAAGGGTGAAAGGAAAGTGAAGCAGAATGAAGAATGTATACATTAATCGTCTTTCCCCCTTCCCTCTGCAGAAACTCCTGATGTCCTACTCTGAGCCCTCCCCATATTCATCAGTGCTCACCTCACTCCTAAAATAACCACAGCACAAGCCTACTCCCCCATGCAGCTGCCACCTGACCCCCGCCACACCCACCCTTGACCTTGGCCCATGAAACCACTCCACTTCTTCCAACTCTTTCACTCATCTCCCCAGCCACATGCTCCGGAGTGATAAACAGACGGTGTCTACCAGAATGACTCTTAAAATATTGAAACACTCTGTTGCTTTTCGTGAATGGTATTCTCTGCAGCCCTGCAGCCCACTCCTTTCTTGGGACGCCTCGATTTCACACAGTTTAGCAACCAGAATCAACACCAAGCACAACAGCATCTCCCAATCCCTGTACCAGCATCCATTTTGATTCATTAGTGTCCTTGCCCTGTCTGTGGTTCAAAGTTTTAAAGATCCTTCCTGTACAAACATTCACCCTCATCCTCATTGCCTTCCCAACCCAGCCTGAACCCTAGGCCTCTCTATCAGTTAGCTTAGAAACCCCAAAACCAGAGTGGGTTAAATTAGATGGATATTTACTTCTCTCTCCTATAATATTAATAGAAATCAGAAGGTAAGCAGCCCAGGGCATGTGTTGCTGCTCCAAGGGCAACGAGGACTGAGCCTTCCTTTTAGTTCCACCGTCCTGACGTGTGGTTTCTGTCTTCAAAGTCACATTCGCAAATAAGAGATGGCTCCCGAGGCTCCGGCCATTTGGCCCACGTTCCAATATCAGGAAGGAGGAGAGGCAAAAAGTGGACATCCAATCTGAAATCGCTCCTTATACGAGCCTTCCCAGAAGCCCCATATAACATTTCTGCTTATGCCTTATTAGTCAGAATTCAGTCACATGGCCATACCTAGCAGATTGGGAGGCTGGGAATTGTAGACTTTAGCTGGGTAAGTTGTTTTCCTGAATAAAACCGTGGCTCTGTTTTGAGGGAAAAGGGAGGGAAATAGAAGTGTCTATCACAAGTCCTTTCTCTGCAGAAGCCTCCACTTGGTCTTGCCAGAGATTTACCACTGTGGGCCCATGAGATATGGACATCCTCACTTCTCAGAGCAGCAGGATAGGGCCTGGGGCAGCTAGAGTCCCTGGACCAGTCACCTGTGGCTGTGAGCAGCCCCATCTGTGACTCCAAATCCCTTCCAGTACACTTCACAAAAGACATTTTTTCTGATGGACCCCCAAATAAAAAATGTTGAGAAGCGCTGGTCTAGAGCAAACTTTTAAAGAGAAAAGAGCTATGGTACAATATGGCCATTCTTAATCTCTGTTATTGACCACTGCTTCTTTAGTTCATTCTGAATCCTTAGCTTAGAATCAAGCATGTTCTGGGCTTTTCCAGAAACTTCACACTACTTGATGACAGAGAGCACTAAAATCATCTCTTGGGTTGACCTTAGGAGCAATTTCTACAGCTGCCCCTTTCACAGCCTGCCTTTGAAAGACTTTCCCAGGGATGTCACTTCAAAGTCTATCTTTTCTCTTTTGTGAAAGAATGAAATGGTGTCTCAGTGAGAGCAATGCAAGAACAACCACTGCTGCTTTTTCCCCACATGAACCATTTCTTTATTTTTTAAGACAAATAATAAATGCCGTCTGCTATTTGTTTCTTTAGCTGAGGCTGTTGGCTGCTGTAATCTGACATTTGGATTCACAGATTTACCTTAGTCTCCTTCTAGCAACTGCTTATATATATACACAAATTTTGCCAAGGTTCCTATCACTAATAATTCATACACGTACAATTATTAACTCTATGGAGGACTGGAAAGCAAACAGATATAAAGAAAACATAATTATTGCCCTCAAGAAACCCACATCTCAGTAAAATGAATATTTATTCAAGTAAATATCATGTAGCTTTCTTCAGGCCTTAATTGGCATAAGACAGCAGATGGGTGTATGTATGGATGGTTGGACAGACTGATGGATGAACAAAGGAGAACCAGTATCTTAAGTATACTGTTGGTGACATAAATACATTGTTGAGAGAGCTATTAACCCATGCTCAACCTGAGGCAAAATCTTTTAAACAACACATTTAAGTAAAAATATAGTAAGGATTTTGATGAAGGATCTGAAGAAGTTACGCCACACAATTTTCATAAATACTTAATTGCACTAAATCTTAATAAATAAATATGGTTAAAATTTGTCCTTGATCTTACTGAGGCTTTGTTAGCTACACAATTTCTGCTCAGTGACTCTCAGTGACAGAATACAATCGAAGGTTGAGCCCCTGCTGATAAAATAACCAGAATTTCAATGTGTGATTTTTTAAGTTATATTACACTTGTACAGTGCTTCTTAGCGTATTATTTGAAATTTAGCAGACATTAGCTACATGTCAGGACTATGAGGCACAGGTACACAGGAGAGTTAACTAGGATACTTTTCTTCTGCGCTCAGAGTTCAACTGGAAGCAGCAAATGTACAAATAATGAACTATAATAAAATATCCATACCATAAATATGTGATTATTAAACAGAACTAATTATAATTTAAGAATTTTAATTCAACTATGTAAATGATTTTGATTTAATGAAACTGCATGGCCTCAGATTAAAAACAGCACGTGTGATAATTCATTAAACATGAATTAGCTATGCTTTTATAAGAACACTTCTGTCTATATGAGAATTGATGACTGTTTAATACCTGCCTACCATAATAATGTGTCCTTGTCTTTTGAATAAGATTATAAGTTATATTTTAAACTGAACACATCAATAACTTATGACATTAAGAATAATAATTATTCATAATATTAAAAGTCATTATTTCTTGGCAAGTAACGTTATATCTTATACCATTGTACTGTTGTATTCTTTTTATTTTTTAAAGAGTATGCAGATGAGAATTGATTATTTGATCCTTATGTACACAAAAATGTATCTTTTAATTTTAAAGGCAACTTTTGAATGAATCTATAAATTCTGTACTAAGCCACCATTTGCCTCACTAAATTGAGTGTGTTTGCTTTCTGTTGGTGAGACCACCAACTCTTCCTGATCTGTGAGTTCTGGACATGAGGTAGGACAAGAGCCCCAAGGTAGATCTTCTCACTTGGGTCTCCAGGACTTGGGCAAGAGGCTAGGTCAGACCCGTGGTACAAGTCAACTCTCCACTGCTGAGCTTCTAGTAAGAGCTGGGCTGCTGCCCTAAGGAGTCGGAAGGTTACTGGGAGCTCATAGAGCAACTTGCATTCACATAGGTGAGAGGAGAGTTGTAGTGGACAGAACCATCCATGGAAGTACTCTCAGGGTCCTCACATTAGTGCACCTGGCCAACTCTTGTAGAAGTATGCCTTCCCTGACACTTGGGTTATCAATATTGCCTTACTCTTGACTCCAAGCAGGGGAGGCAGGAGGCCTAGAGCCAGCAGGAAGAAGAAGGAGAGAAATCCAGAATCTCTGGGCACAGTGAAGGTCATGAGAAGTAAAAGAGTAAGTAAGTAGGTGCCAGGCCTAGAAAGAAGGCTATGCTAAGGACCTCACAGATACAGAGTCCAGAAATGGGGTGAGGCAAATGGAATCTGTTGATAAGCTGTGGATCTCACACTGAAGTTCTAATATTTGCTTAGATGCTTGTATGAATAAATGAACAGAGCACTCAAGGGAGCCATCTCCAGAGGTCTTCCTCCACAGTCACAGTAGTGGTGTGTGATTGAGTTATTTTTTAAAATTTAAATAAAAACTATTGTCCTTAGTGCATCCAAGACTTCTTTAGATACAACAGGCCAGACAACCGCTGATTTGTTAAACACTTATTCGGATGATGACTACATTAAAAAACTCCAAAAGCGCCTCGAAGAAGATGCTTTTGCACGACAGCAAAGGGAGAAAAGACGGCGGAGACTCTTAATGGACCAGTTAATAGCCCACGAAGCACAAGAGGTAAGATATTTAATTGTTGATTGAATAACAGTGCTGGAAGGTTTTACAAAATGTAGTCTTTTATGCACACATATGTGTATCTTATGTATGTATTATGTGCTACTCTGAATCAATGTCACATCCTCACATCATAACAGCAAATAACATTCAGAAAACAAATCTACATAAAACACTTACTAAAGAATCTAAAATCTGGTAATGGTTATACAGCACTGTGAATTTACTTAATTGTACATTGAATTATACACTTAAAAATGAATTGAAATGGTAAATTTTATGTTACACATATTTTACCACAATAAAAAATACTGACAAAATAGGAATCTAAAATCTATGTCAGCCATGTCTATCTATTGTTACATTTAGAGGTAAAAGGAAACTTTTCATCCAGGTTTTATTAGGTATAATTGACAAATAAAAATTGTATATATTTAAGATGTATAATGTGATGTTTTGATATATGAACACATTGTGAAATGATTACCATAATCAAACTAATTAACACACTCATCACCTCACCAAAAAAAAAAAAATAGTTACCATTTTTGTGTGTGTATTTGGTGAGAATACTTAAGATCTATTTTTATAAGTTCAACTTTTTTTAGATTCCACATTTAAGTGAGATCATGCAGTGTTTGTCTTTCTATGTCTGGCTTATTTCATTTAACATAATGTCCTCCAAGTTCAAACATGTTGTCACAACTGACAGGATTTTCTTCTTTTTTAAGGCTGACTGTATTCCATATATACACACACACATATGTGTGTATGTTTATGTCTCACATTTTCTTTATCCATTCATCCATCAGTGGACACTTAGGTTGTTTCTATATCATGGCCATTGGGAATAGCGCTGCAGTGAACATGGGGGTGTAAACATCTCTCTGAGATACTGATTTCACTTCCTTTGGATATGTACCGGAAGTAGGATTGCTGGGTCATATGGTAGTTCTATTTCTAATTTTTCAAGTAAACACTATCCAGTTTTCCATAGTGGCTGTACCAATTTACATTCCCACCAACAGTTTACAAGGGTTCCCCTTTCACCACATTCTTGCCAACACTTGTTATCTCTTGCTTTTATTTTATATTTTTTGATAATAGCCATTCTAACAGATATGAGGTGATATCTTATTCGGTTTTGATTTGCATTTCTCTGATGATTAGTAACGTTGATCATCTTTTCAAATACCTGTTGGCCATTTGTTTGTCTTCTTTTGGGAAATGTCTGTTCAGGTCCTTTGACCATTTTTTAAATTGGGTTATTTGGTGTTTGGCTATTGAGTTATTTGAATTCCTTACATATTTTGGATATTAACCAAAATGTATGTTTCACAAGTAGTAATTTCCCCCATTTTGTAGGTTGCCTCTTCACTCTTCCAATTGTCTCCTTTCCTGTGCAGAATTTTTAGCTAGATCAAATCCCACTTGTCTATTTTTACTTTTGTTGCCTGTACTTTTGGGGTCATGTTAAAAAAATAATTAAAAAATAATTGTTAAACTAATAATTTAAAAAAATAATTGCCTAAACTAGTGTCAAGAAATGTTTTTCCCTATATTTGCTTCTAGTAGTTTTATAGTTTTAGGTCTTATGTGTAAGTCTCTAATCCATTTTGAATTGATTTTTGTATATGGTGTGAGATAAGGGTACAGTATCATTCTCCTGCATGTGGATATCCAGTTTTCCCAGCACCATTTGTTGTAGAGACTGTCCTTTCCCCATTGTACAGCCTTGGCACCCTTATTGAAGATCAATTGACTGTACATATGTAGATTTATTTCTGGGCTCTTTCTTCTCTTTCACTGGTCTATATGTCTGTTTTTATATCAGTACCATACTGTTTTGAATACTGCATCTCTGTAATATATTTTGAAATCAGGAAGTGTGATGCCTACAGTTCTGTTCTTCTTACTCAAGATTGCTTTGGCTGTTTGGAGTCTTTTGTGGCTCCATATGAATTTTAGTATTGTTTTTCTATTTCTGTAAAAAATGCCATTGGAATTTTGATAGGAATTGCATTGACTCTGTAGATCACTTTAGGTATTATGGACATTTTAACATTATTAGTTCTTCCAATCCAGGAACATGGGCTACCTTTTCCATTTATTTGTGTCTTCTTCAGTTCCTTTAAGTAATGTTTGATAGTTTTCAGTGTGGCTCTTTTGCCTCCTTGGTTGAATTTATTCTTAAATATTTTATTATTTTTGATGCTATTGTAAATGGGATTGTTTTCTTAATTTCATTTCAGATAGTTCATTGTTAGTGTGTAGGAATGCAAATGATTTTTATATGTTTATTTTGTATACTGAAACTACTGAATTTGTTTTTTGGTTCTAACATTTTTTTTTAGTCAGTCTTTAGAGTTTTCTATATGTAAGATCATGTCATCTGCAAACAGAGACGTTTTACCTCTTCCTTTCTGATTTGGATGCCTTTTCTTTTTCTTTCTTGCCAGTTTCCCTGGTTAGGACTTCCAGTACCAATAGAAGTGGTGAGAGTGGGCATACTTGTCTTATTTTTGATCTTAGAGGAATGGTGAAAATCTAAAAGCTTTTAGCATCATACCTTTAGGTATGATGTTAACTGTGAGCTTATCATATATGACCTTTATTATGTTGAGTTACATTCCTTCTATACCTAATTTGTTGAGAATTTTTATCATGGAAGGATACTGAATTGTTTCAAATGTTTTTTCTGTATCAGTTGATATTATCAAAAAGGGAACTTTTAAATGAAAACATGGAAAATTAGTTAGTCCTCTCAGTTTGATCTACTCCAGTGGTTCTCAAAGTGTAGTTCTTGGACCAACAACATGAGCATAAGCAGGAAACTTTTAGGAATGTGAATAATTAGGTCCCGTCAGCCATGTTAACAAGCCCGCTAGGTAATTTGATGCAGCTATAGATTGAGAATCACTGATCAGCTCTTATGTTGAACATATATTTACTGAACCTCCTCTGTGCTCTGGGCACTTGTCCTAGTCCCAGGATACAACCATGAACAAGAATAATGGGAAATCTTCTCTCACAGACCTTGCTGTTTGGGAGAGGATCTGTAAACAAGCAACTACATTGGAATGTGGAGGTGCCATGAGGGTGATGGGAGGGACAGGTGACACATGGGAGGGAAGTCCAGCCCTGGCCTGGTTCAGAGATGATTTCTGAAGGGGGATAGCACAGAAGCATGAGGAAGGGTCAGAGTTAGCTAATTGAAGGTGGGGGTGATTTTAGGGGGTGGGGATGAGGGTTAGTTTCCAGCAGAAGCCAAAATGGTGGAAGGCAAACTGTGTCTCCAGAGAGAATATCGTATGGAAAGGCTCAGGGCTTTTAGCAAGCTAAATGTCATCAGGCAGGAATCACCAGAGTTCAAATCATAATGAGCCTTATAAGATATAAAGAGGCAAATAGGAGATTTTATCCTGAGTGCAAAGGGGAACAAGAGTGACAAGGCTAGATTTGCCTTATAGAAAGATCGCTCTGGCTTTAGTTTTAAGAATAGATTACAGGAGGGCTAACCATGTTATAGCTGTTGCTGTAATCCAGGTAAGAAACTATCCCCATTTAAATTTAGGGGAGTGGCAGTAGAGATGGAGAGAAGTGACTTCAGGAGATATTTTAGAAGTAAAATCAATGGGACTTACTGATTCATTAGACATGGGGGAGTGAAAACGTGGGATGAGGGGCCCAGTGTCTGGCTTGGGCAGCTGAGTGGATGGAGGAGTCATTTGCTGTGATACAGAAGATGGTAAGAGGAACGCACTTGGGGAGGAAGGTGATTTGAGTTGTTAAAGTAAGTAGGACAAATCTGTATGTCTGAAATGTGAAAGACCATTTGAAGATACTTATTTTATTCACCTGACTACATCTGGTCTGCTCAGTGGTTCTGTTAACTGAAGGGAGATCCAAGCTTCATGTAAGTATGAAGAAGTGAAACGGTTTATCCATGCGGTCACTCCTTTCCTAGTGAAAAATTCAGAGAATAACTCTGCCATCTCTTTGTGCTAAAAGGTTATTTCTTACTTCAGATTCACATATATTTTTACTCAGTCAGCTTGATAGTCACTCTTTTAATTAAAAGAATTACAAATTATGAAAATTAGATGATTAAAAAGTAGATTTTAGAATAACTACCTATTTCAAGTTTCATTAACTAGCAATGGGATTTTGAACACACTTTCATTTATTTTACAAAACAGTTGTGTGTTGGCTGCTAGGTTTTTTCTTTCTATTTTTCTGCTTATAATCCATAATTGATATTTACCTAGAAAGTGGGGTGAATGAATTCTTTCTAGCTTTCCTCACTTTCAACCAGGATGCTCTTAGCATTGATTTTTTAAGGCTCTAGCTGGAGATCTGTTCAGGGATCCAGCAACCTAAGAGACATTGGAGGAAGTCAGTGCTCCAACTAATGATATTTCCACTAAGGGAGCTCATCTCTGTGTTGCTTCTTCTCTGTGTTTGGGGAAGCTGCTACATCTAGAACCAGGCTGGGTCATGCAGCAAGGGACCTCCGCTCCCACTGCTTCCTTCCCATCAAGTGTCCCCACCTCCCTGTGCCGCTGACCCAAGTGCCTCTGCTCCACAGCGGTGGAATGTGCGCCATGGTCTGCCTTCCCATCCATCCTCCTCTCCTCCAAAGCGAAAATGGTACTTGTCAGGGTTAACATTTCCTCTGCTTCCCTCAAGTATCTGCTGCTTTTCGGGAGCGTGACATGAATCTTGTATCAGCCCTGGATACTTTGATTTGGCTCCATTTGCAGTGAATCTATCAGAAATGCCTCATAATATCTTCTCTAGCCTCCAAGTCGTTGCAATCTCCCCCTGGAGTTTACAGACCCTTGTTTTAGTTGGGCTTATAAAGAGAGAGCCAGAGATCTGTGCTCAGGTTGCTATCTTGCCTAGTTATCCATAAAGAAATGTCATTATGTGAATGAAATGATGAGACTTAAGGTTAGAAGGATCACTTTAACTTTTTTAGAGGATAGATTCTGGAGAGGGATGGGGGGGAGGCAAGGTATGGGGAGGGGCTGATGTCCACTATGGGGTGTCAATGGGCAGTGTCAATAGATACCGAATGGAGTAGACAGTGATTTAAAACCATACATAGGAGGCAAAATAGACTACTTCTTCAAGAATTGTATTAGGGTGACAAGAGGAATGGACTTAGGATGACCCTAACATTTTAGGTCACCAAGTCATAGGTTAATAGTGTCATCAATGGAGACAGGGAAATACTGGGGGAGGACCAGGTCTAAAGGGGAGTTAGTGAGTTTAGTTTAGGACTCGTTGAGGTTAAGTACTTCATAGGCATTTAAGTGAAGATTTTCAGACCATGAAAAGCACACTCCCAACTGGTAGTGTGATCATTTGGCCAGCATCTTAGCTTGTTCTTGGGATTCATTCCAGCGCACCTATCTCTACCTTCCCAGCACCTTTTCTGGATTATTTCCTTGGAACTGGCATTTGAACACCAGACACCTCCCCCATCTCTTAACTAAAAGACCCTTGAATGCTTAGCTTCCACGTCTTTCCTGCCATGCTCCATTCCTCCAGGAGAGCCGCTCGGGCATCTTTGGAGAATTAAAGTAATGGTATGCACCAGAGTAAGCTCCTAGCTCCAACTCATGGGAAAGGCAGAGGTCTTGGCAATCAAACTGAGCATGTTTTGGATTGTGTATCTGTAAGTCTTCCCCAAATATGATTAAATATACTGAAAAGAGAAATGTGACTTCTCTTATTTTCTATTTTATTCATTGCAGATGTAGACTATTTCATCTATGTTAAGGGTTAAACAGACATCTGTAGGCTGCTCTAAGCACTTAGCCATAACATATTTTTCCATGAGAAAATGTGTCCCAAATTGTAATGAAACTTTGGGAAAAAGTATGTTTCTAAAACATGAGCTACTTGTACAATGGAACAAAAAAAGAATCTTTTCCACTCAACTTTTGGTTGCAGGTCTTAATACACTTGATGATTCTTCATACTGAAGCTTCATATACATAGCATTGACTCAGCCATTCAGCAGTAATTTCTTTTCTTTTCCTTTTTAATCATAATGTGTTATCATCTAAGCAATAACCAAGACATATCTGACCAACCCCGTTCTTCATCAGGGTCAGAATGACCAGCTCTCATCTCAACAACCAAATTGCCTTGCCATGTAGACACAGACAAATATAGAATATATTCCAAATTCAATATAGAATTCACTTGGAATGATAAATCAAGGCTCTACTTTTAAAAAATATGGCTGTGACTGTGCTTTATGTATCCCAAAAATGTGGTAGGCAGTTTGGGCTGGGCTCAGATACATGCCTTTTCCTGGTCTTACCTGGCTTCTCTCAGATGTCTTTGGTCGGCTGGTGGGTTGGCTGAGACTGGCTGACTTGGAAGAGTTTCATTAGTTCCAGCTGAGAAGGCTGGTGTCTCTCTATGGTTTCTCATTTTCTAGCTGAGCAGAAACTGTGGTGACAGTGGCAAGGGTCGCAAGAGAATTAAAGTCAGACCACAAGTGTTTTGTTTTGTTTTATTTTTGCTAATGTCCCATTGGTGAGTTCAGATCAGAGGTCACCCCATACCCCATATTTAAGGAGTAAAGAAATAGATTCTATTTTTGATGGGAATATCTGCAGGATAGCATTGGAGGCTGTGGATGAAGAAAACTGAAGAATCTGTGGCCATTTTTACATTTTGCCTCACCTCCACTATTGGACCTCAAAAGAAACAAATGATTAACCTAAAAGCTTCTAGAATGTTTTAACTAGATGAGACATATGTTTCAAAGTTGTTCATGATTTTATTTTTATCTGGTATATTAATAACAGAAAAAATTTCCTATTTACTTTCAGTTGAATTTTATTTAATCTAGGGTTTATATAATCCCCAAGTTCAAGTTTTGGTATTTTCCACAGAGTGTTATTGTTATTTGTATCTTGATTCTGAACATACATATAGTATTTCTCCCACAATCTGAAACAGTGTCACTAGTGATGCCAGATTTTCTTCCTGAACAATTCGATTGTTCAGTGTTAAATCCACAACCCCAATGTTTCGTTAGATGTTCTAAGTCTTCTCCCTGGAGAACTATTAATTACGGCCTCCTTCCACATGGTGTCTCTGTTTAGACAGAGTGAGAGAGCTTGAAGATGCCTTGGAGATCATCTTCCACCCAAACCCTTCATTTCCCCTGTCAAGAAATAGGCCCGGAAAATCCGAGTTACTTGCCCAAGGCTGCAAGCCAGTTAATGGTACAGCTGGGGCTGCACTGGCAAGGGACTCTGATTCCCAGTTTGATGCTTCTTCCACTGTTCACTGGTTCCCCTTCGGTTCTCTTAAAATAGCCAAGGGAGCCAAGAGAGTGCATCTAGTTTCTCTCTCAGGTTACAACCACTCAGATTTTCTAAGATAAACTGTAGGTCATTTCCCCTTGGCCTCTTCTCCAATCTGCCCAATCTATCATGTAGGAATTGAGATGGCCCCCCTGGGAACTAAGCGGATCTGCCGTCCTCAGCCAGACAATGTCTGCGTTTGTTTTTACAACTAGTTTTTATGTTAAGAGTGCATATAGCACAATTCCAAGTTTCTGAAAACATGCTTATAAGTGGAGAATTACACCCTTTGTTTATAAAACCTTGAAAAAAATTACCTAATCTATTTTTTGATCCGATTTCAAAGGAAGTAATAATTCATTTAGAATAAGGGGTTGCAAAACCATGTGTTTCCGGATACCAAAATTATACAACTGTTGGTGGAAATTTTCATTTTTCTAACTCAATTTTTGCCATGTTCAAATTTAAATCAAATAGCAGAATATCAATTCTGCAGGTGAATACTATGCCTTTTACACATGGTTTACGTGTAGGCTTCTCAGCCCAGCGGGAAATGTGGACATCACCTTGACAAATGATTGGATCTCGCAATGGTGTTTCCAGGAGGCTTATCGGAAGGAGCAGCTGATCAACCGGCTGATGCGACAGTCCCAGCAGGAGCGCAGGATCGCCGTGCAGCTCATGCACGTTCGGCACGAAAAGGAAGTTTTACGGCAAAACAGAATTTTCAGGGAAAAACAATATGAGGAAAGACGGCTTAAAGATTTCCAGGATGCTCTCGATCGAGAAGCGGTAAACAATATATCCCTTAAAAATCCTCCTAAGGTTACTTTTGATCCTTCCTACCAAGTCAAGGTAAACAAGGCTGCGTTTAGATGCCAATCATTTAATGAGTTACTTTTTTGTATGATCTCTCTATTATCTCCCCATTTTTATCTTTGTACAACTGCACTGACAGCACACATAGCATCTACCTACTATACACTCTCCCTTTAGTCCTGATTCTACAAATATTTAGTGCTCACCCTCAGTCCTTATGTCCACATCTCTCTGGTTATTTCTGTTGTCTGAAGCTCTCCAATGGATTCCTCAAGAACAGCTCATGGGAACAATATTCCCTGAGTGCTTGCATATTGATAACTGTATGTGCCTTTTATACTCGTCAGTTTTCTTGTATATAAAATCCTTAGTTCACATTTTCTTTCCTTGAATATCTTAAATACATTATTCCATTTTCTTCAGGTATAAAGTGTGCTGTCAAAAAAAATGAGTGATAATCTAAATTTTGTTTCCTTGAGTCATTACTCTTGTTTTCTAGACGCATAAAGCACTTTCTTTTTCTTTAAAGTTCACTGGAATGTTATTTGGTGTTCATTATTCTAAGTGAAAACTATTTTCAGGCAGTGAGAGCACTTTCAAGCTGCCTCCTTTTTATAAGACACCATTAGTCTTGAATAAGCAATTCCTTGCTTTCTGGTAAAACAAGATTTCCCAGGCCCATACTGTACTATTCCTTCCTCAGAACTAGAACAAGCTATTTTTCTAGGGTACCCTGGTTCATTGTAGTTGAGAATGATTACAGAAGCCAAGATTTGGGTGCCAGGTATGCTCTTGGCCACCATGGTATCATTGTGTCTAGGCCCTTTATAACTCTGAAAATCAAATTATCTAATCTTTTAGTTATTTGATATATTAACATCTTCCTTATCTTTATATGTACAGTTCCAATAACCAAAATAGATTTATTTTATCAAGGGATTTATATGAATCCCTTCTTGTCTTGTTCCTCTTGGGGCGGTTTCAAATTTATTCAGTCTGTTAAGCCAGATGTGATTGAAGAAATATAAAGCTCATGTGAGTGGCATTTTAGATAGCCTGTCTTTACTGTCATAAAATATTCATAAAACCAGGCTGAGCAGAAGAGAAAACCTTACAGAAAATAAGAAGGCAATGCTTTATTTATCAGCATCATGGTTTCCACTGTGATTTTCCATGAAAGTGGAACACATTTTTTGATAAAATTATGCAATTTTGAGAAATGTCATTTGGAAAGTACAGTATTCTCCAGAGTCAGGGAAATGGTGCTTTTGCCTTTGTAGAACAGACATAGCCAAAACGTTAGGAGGAGAGCGGGGAGCCTTTCGCCATGAATTTGACCTGCATGATCTCAAGTGTCTTTAATAGCCGAATTATCTGGATGATTGTTTCATCTCTCTCTCTTTGTTTTTTTGCGATACGCGGGCCTGTCACTGCTGTGGCCTCTCTCGTTGCGGAGCACAGGCTCCGGACGCACAGGCTCAGCGGCCATGGCTCACGGGCCCAGCCGCTCCGCGGCATGTGGGATCTTCCCGGACCGGGGCACGAACCCGTGTCCCCTGCATCAGCAGGCGGACTCTCAACCACTGTGCCACCAGGGAAGCCCTCATCTCTCTTTTTTGACAAGAGTAAACTTGACTGGATTGAGTGGCATTTGCTTACATTGGAAATAAGTGCCTGTTTGCTAAACATGTTTGCTTCACAAGCCCTGTTAATTCAGTGCAAAATAGCAAAGCACCGGTCTCAGAGCAGGACCGGTCTCACTGTGATGAGAAGCATGACCTGTTCTTTCCTAACCTGGGCTTGGACTCACTTCAGAGGATTGGGACACTTGGTCTGCTAGAGCCTCAGAGGCCAGAATTGGGAGGCTCTGAAGCCCCTGAAAAACATTTACACAATAACCTTTTCCCAAAGTTGAGGTATCTACTTGCTGGGCACCCCTCCCTCTGAGATGGCCTGATTTCACAGTTTGAATGCATCACGTCCTCCAGCAGGAGTGGTTCCTAAGTACTTAGGCTGGTTCCTAAGTAAGCAGGGAGGAGGAAAGGGAGAAAGGGAAAGAGAACTTCATGTTTTTCACCATCAGGAGTTTTTGTTTGCTTTGTCTGGTTTTTAGGTTAAATCTGATGATCTCTTTTTTGAAGGCAAATGGGCATCTATTCTATATTAATTAAAACAGTTGCCAATTTCAAATTTCAGTGCCACCTACTATTATTCACAGTAATTCACTGCAATAGCATTTAGCACTTGTGAGCATCCGCTCTGAGTCCAGCATTGCGTTACGTTCATTACATGCATTATAATTCTCACAGCACCATTTGGCAGTGGACCCTGTTCCTGTGTACATTTCATCTGTCGGGAGGATGGAACTTAGAAAGCTCAAAGTTGCGCAGCTTGGCGGTGTGGCCCTAGCACAGCGGTTCTCAGAGTCTAAAGTCCAGGCTCATCACCGCTGAGAGTTACTAGCTCCCACGGACTTCTTCTTCCTTTTCCTTCTTTCTTTCTTTAGGGCTACAAGCCACTTTGCTGTAATGGGACTGGAAATTGTGGTGGGTTTAGCACGGGGGCTGGGGAGAGGGTAGAAATAGCAGACTCCATGGCTAAAAAAGAAGGAAGAAAGGCCTGGAAGGAGAGAGGGAGCAGGGAGGGAGAGAACACTGGGAGAAAGTTGCTCCATTCCCGCAGGGGGTGCTCCTGGGCTCCCGTCAAGGTTTTGGTTCCGTGGCATCTTAAACATTTCCACATGCTTTCCAGGCACTCAGTAGTAAACCAGCCTCACAACCCATTTCACTGGCTCGCTTCGTAAATTCTCATCTGGCGGCTCCTACTCTCTCAGATTCCTCTTCCCTCTGAAGTCTTCATACTTCATGAAGCATGCCACAAGGCTCTGTACTTAAACTGGACGCTTTCTCCATGAAAGCAGGGCCTACAAAACAATACAACGATAACAAATTCTGGTGTCATTCCTGAACGTGCCAAATGTACAGAATTGACCTCAGAGGTCACCCAGACCAACTTCTTTCCCAACAAAACTAAAGCAAACTAACAAAATCAAACAACAGTAACAAACCAAATGAAGCTTCCATTTGGTTCAGTGGCCAGTAGCAGCCCGTTGTCACGCATTCAGGTACTTGTGAATAGTATCCTGATAACAGGTATTTGCTCTGACAGTTAATTTCTGTTCATGCCGAGTCTTTTTACCATCCCCGCTTCACAGAGAGGGAGTGGAGACGTAGGGAAGCTCTGATTTGGCCAAGGTCCCGCAGCTAGTACTTGACACCTGTACAAGCTGAGGCTTGAATTCGAGCACAGCTCCTGCAGACCCATGTTTACCGCCATCGTACACTTGTTGGGTTAAGTTTCAGGAGGCAGCTCTTGTTCCTGGAGCACGTTAGCACAGGATAGAATTTCTCAAGGAGTTGGTATAACTGTTTGAAAAGCAACATTTGGTCATGCCAAGTTTGACCTTTGTACTTAGTGTAAAGAGTGGGTTCCCTAAACAAAATAATAGTGCAAAGCAAACAGAGGGTAATGCCAAACTAAGTATTTTCTTCCTTTCTGCAGAAATACATGTCTCTATGAATGAATTGTATCTATTTATTAAGGCTGTAACAGCAGAAGGTTTTGTTGTCTAAACACATTTAACATTTATTGGCAAATGTGTGATATTATCAAGCCAGTATAATCAGGGAATTTCCAAAATATTTTCTAGGTATAAATCAGTATCCTAGAAGTCTCCCACTAAAAGACAGGGCATTGGCCAGAGCAGATGTGTCAGGTTAAGTCTCCTGAGATGGGTACACAGAAGCCAGCTATGCTTGCCTGTTTCTCTGTGTTCCCCAACTGTATTTGCAGTCCATGAACTCAGGACTTCTTTTTAAACATTTCAGATCTAATTTATCATTAATCCACATAGCACACTTTTCTCTGTACTGGGTTTTGCTGAGAACATAAGCTAAGGGTGGGATATTTCCGATATTGTCTTTGCCATCACACTCAGTACTTAACATATTAAGGAGAAAGTGCTCCCTCATGATTTATTTTTTTCTGATATAAAAGGAAGTTGCATTCTATTTAGAGATTTTTTTTTTTTTTTGGCTATTGAAATGATGACACTATTTCTACTTGAATCATTGCCCAATTACAGTGACTTAAAAATATGTCTTTGCTTCTTAGGCTTTGGCCAAACAAGCCAAGATTGATTTTGAAGAACAAGCCCTCAGAGTTAAGGAAATTCATGAGCAGATCGCCATGGAAAGGGTTCAGGCTCGTTACAGAAAGCATTATTCAATATGTGCAGAAATTTTGGATCAAATCCTTGATTTGTCCACTAAAGTGGCGGACTATCGAATGTTGACAAATAAGTAAGTGTTGGTTTTTATTACAATAGTTAATACAATAGAGACACCACAGCAAACGAGAAAAGGGTAAGATTGTGATGTAGGCACTAAGTTGATAAGTAAAGAGAGATAACAATATTTTGTGAAATGAAGACTAAGACATGGGGTCCAGGATACCTTGATTACAGACTTAATTCACCCAATGACTAGCCCGATTTAAGGTGTATTTATGTCTTTTAACATTTAAACTTTGTGTCTAACTTTTCTATAATTTACAAAGACAGCTATGATAATTTATTTGAAACACTAGGAACTTCCTAGAAGACAGGAATTACTTAAAGATTATTTTACTAATCATTAAATCGATTTTCATTTCACCTTCTTTCTAAAAGGAGTCAACCTATTTGTAAGGAAACATTTAACAATACAAAAAAGATTAAGAATATGCCAAAATAAGAACAGAGGATGGCAGTTCCCTTGTTGCCTAGTGGTTGGGGTTCCAGACTTTCACTGCCGTGGCCTGGGTTCAATCCCTGACTGGGGAACTGAGATCCCGCAAGCTGCATGGTGCGACAAAAAAAAAAAAAGAAGAAAAAGAAAATTCAAATAAAGTAGAAAGTTAAAAACAAGGAATACATGAAAACACAGTTATACCGGTACCAGTAGATTTGCCAGATACTGCAACTGAGCTGCAAATTTTATCTGAGCTTCCAGGTGGCCAAAGCAAAAAGGGCAACACAGTTTGTCCTATGATTTCTGTTTTCCATTCTAGTTCTTTACAAAATACAAAACTTTTCTTGGTCCTCAGTTTAGAATAATGATTTTCTCATGTGGCCCCACCTAAGGTATAATGAGTAGTGTAGTAGGTCTGGTAGAGAATGACCTCAGCATTCTGGCACCTGGCTTCAGAGACCTATCTCTTGTGATGACCTTTCCTGGAAGCTGAAGAGGAATGACATCACAACAGATCTCAGTGAAAGCATCTCCGCAAGGACAAGGATAAGTCACTCCACTTAAAGTTTTGACCTCTAATATTACCCAGACTGAGATCTTCTTGAGAACCCACAGTGAAAACAATGAAATCCACATGATATTCAGGGTCAAATAGAAGATGGGTAAACCATCCCATCACCCCTTGATAGGAGCTTTCTCCACAGCTCTCACCTCAACAGCTATATTTCTGATGCACTGCCATATAAAAACTACTAAATGAAATAACATAATGATGAGGACATTTTGAAGATAAAACTATAAGAGTACAAGATTGAGAAAAGAAAATAAATAAGAATAAAAATTGAAATGAATTCAAGAGTAAATGTTTAAAAATACTTTTCAGATTAATATAAATTCAAAAGTTCAGAAAGTATAAGAATAAAATTGTGAGGAAGGTAATCTATAAAAGGGTTAAAAAGGAAAGGTGATACAATGCATTATAAGGGTAAAAAAAATAGATTAAATTACAGAAGATAAATATAGTGGATTTAAATATAAAAACATAACACAAGATAACTCAGAGGGTAAAAAAGTACAGATTGATTTCCCTAAACAAATAAAGGCTCATAATTCCAAATTAAAACATAAATGCAAATCCCATTCTGCTCTGGGAAAATGGAGTAGAATGCGTTTTTTCCTATTCTTCCCACTAAGTACAATGAAAATTCCTGAACATTGTGTGTGAAACAAACATAAGAAGACTCTGAAGATGGACAGAAGAAGTGGGGACCTCAGGACACAGTGGTGAGCTTCCTGGGTTCTCCCTGTCCTCACACATCCCAGATTGGAACTGAATATTCCGGCAACAGACATGCCGATGGTGTAGACAAAAATAGCCCCAACAGGGCTTCCCTGGTGGCGCAGTGGTTGAGAGTCTGCCTGCCGATGCAGGGGACACGGGTTCGTGCCCCGGTCCGGGAAGATCCCACATGCCGCGGAGTGGCTGGGCCCGTGAACCATGGCCGCTGAGCCTGCGCGTCCGGAGCCTGTACTCCGCAGCGGGAGAGGCCACAACAGTGAGAGGCCCGCGTACCCCAAAAAAAAAAAAAAAAAAAAAATAGCCCCAACAGAAGCCTGCTGTCTCTAGTCAAAGAGGAGCAGCTAGGAGCTGCTAGGAGCTGCTAGGAGCTAGGAGCTTGCTAGGAGCAGCCTAGCAAGATGAAAAACTTTTAGACAATAACCACTCTTCCCCAAATACCACACACACACACACACACACACACACACACACACACACACACAAGTGTAGCCCCATTCCCACCCGTGCCAGCAAAGGCCAAGTAGAGAGCCTGTCTTCCACCCTCACAAGGCTGTAATGAGGGACCTCTGGGACACCACGAGAATGGTGTCCCAGTAGCCAAGTAGGAAGCATGGACTTCCACCCCCACCTGGCAGTACTGGCCACTCCTCCCCTCCCTACTGGGGCGGTGTTAGAGAAGCCTAGGGAGGGTCGGGACTTTCACCATCGCCCAGTGGTCACAAGGCCACCCGCACTGCAGTGGAGACCATGTGGAGAGCCAGAACTGCTACCTTCTCCTGCAGTAACAAGGATGCCCTCCCCTCAGGTGGTGAGGAAGGCCACGTGACGACTTCTGTCCACACCTGCCAGTAACACGATGGCCCCTTCTCTTTCCTTGTCTGAGCAACGGCAGAAAAAAACAGCTAGAACAGAAGGTTTATGCAAGATTCAGAGCCTTGCAACATAATCCACAAGTGTGCAGACTTCAACAACAACTCATGCATCATACCGACAACCAGGGAGAGCTCAAACTGAATGTAAAAACTGAGTGTATAAAATTAAAGTTCTAGAGGTATTGGTATCATAAACTTTTAAGGGAGCTTTTATTAATACTTTGAAATTTTAAGTGTCTAAAAAGACACTATATAGATGCTTATATATGGGTTGAATCGTGTCCCCCCAGAAAGATATGTTAAAGTTGTAATCCCCCATACCTCAGAGTGTAACCTTATTTGGAAATAGTCATTACTGATAGATTAGTTAAGATAAGGTCATACTTGTGTAGGGTGGGACCTTAATTAAATATGACTGGTGTCCTTATAAGACATAGAGAGGAGGGCTTCCCTGGTGACGCAGTGATTGGGGGTCCGCCTGCCGATGCAGGGGACGCGGGTTCGTGGCCCGGTCCGGGGGGGTGCCGCATGCCGCAGAGCGGCTGGGCCTGTGAGCCATGGCCCAGTTGAGGACCTCCTGTGTGTATTGAGTTTGACTAATATAATATTTCACAGACTCATATATAGTCTGCCTTTTATTACTCTATAAATCCTGCTTCGTGAAAATTAATATTGAGAATATATTGGTCATATGAAGCCATTTTTATTTTAATGAAAAAATACAAAAAATTTTAAAGTTCCAGAGGTATTGGTACCCTAAACTTTGAAGGGGTCTTTTACTTTGAAATTATAAGTGTCTTTTACTTGCAACTGAATACAATGATTACACGTATATGTTAAGATCTTTTTAGTCTACACTACTAACAGTCGAGATAAACTCACATTATTCTCTCTATGTACTTCCCTAAACAAGATGTTATCAATATATATTTCTTTCTAAAGCACAGGGATATTCTTGGTATCAGACTACTTATATGAACTAACTTTTGTTAAGACTGCTCCTTAATAAAGTAATTGATATTCAGATAATAGAATATTAATTCAGTAATTGCAACATTAAGTTTTGGACAATATATGTTGTTAATCATTTACTTCACCATAGGAGCCAATGCCATTTCAATAATTCTGATGTTAGAATTTTTCTATGTGGGACTTCCCTGGTGGTGCAGTGGTTAAGAATCTGACTTCCAGTGCAGGGGATACGGGTTCGAACCCTGGTCAGGGAGGATCCCACATGCCACGGAGCAACTAAGCCCGTGTGCCACAACTACTGAGCCTGTGCTCTAGAGCCTGTGCTCTGTAACAAGCGAAGCTGCCACAGTGATAAGCCCACTCACCACAACGAAGAGTAGCCCCCGCTCACTGCAACTAGAGAAAGCCCGCGTGCGGCAACGAAGACCCAGACCCAATGCAACCAAAAATAAACAAATAAACAAACAAAAAAACCCAGAAAAGAAAACAAAGAGGGCTTTATTTTTTAAAAAAGAATTTTTCTATGCCTAAGCTATTAATTTCTAAACTTCATATCTCTATAATCTTTAACAAATATCAATATTTTATTAATGGAAAACAATGATTATATTTGAAGTTCACATTTAATTGAAATACTACTTTATTATTGTGGAGAAACATACATAACATAAAATTTAGCATTTTAACCGTTTTTAAGTGGTTTTCAACCATTTATGAGTTCGCTGGCATTAGGTACAGTCACACTGCTGTGCACCCATCTCCACCATCCACCTCCAGAACTTTTTCATCATCCCAAACTGAAGTGCTGTACCCATTAAATACAATAATAACTCCCCATTCCCCTTCCCTCCAGCCCTGCTAACCTCTGTTCTACTTTCTGTCTCTATGAATTTTTCTCTTTTAGGGTCCTCATGTAAGTGGAATCATACAATATTTGTCCTTTTGTGTCTGGCTTATTTCATTTAGTATAATGTCTTCAAGGTTTATCCATGTTGTAGCATGTATCAGAATGAAATACAACTTTTTAAGTTGCAATTTCAAGCTTTAGTACCACTATTTTTAGAGAAATGCATCTGAATCATGTCAGGCTCTTTCCTTCCTTTGCACATTTTGTTCCTCTTGGAACTACTTTCCCATCATTCTGTCCTGATTACCAAGTCATTCATCTGACTTAAATAGAAAAAGTACTGAAAAATAAATGCACAGGTTACCAAACGTGCAATGACAATAAGACTACCACAACATTAGATTTTTTTTCTGTTACAAGTTATTTGCAAATATGTAAACCAACTGTCATCTTAAAGAGGCCTTGGAAAGTATTCAGTCTGTTCATTTTGCATAGGAGGACACTGATATTGGAGCATTTAACTGATTTCCAAAGCTTGCACAGCCATTTAGTATCACAGCCAGAAATCAAAGAACGCAAGTTTTGTGATAGTCGTCAGTATTGTCTTGTTTTGTTTTGTTTTTGGGGTTTTTTTTTGCGGTACGCGGGCCTCTCACTGTGTGGCCTCTCCCATTGCGGAGCACAGGCTCCGGACGCGCAGGCTCAGCGGCCACGGCTCACGGGCCCAGCCGCTCCGCGGCATGTGGGGTCTTCCCGAACCGGGGCGCAAACCCGTGTCCCCTGCATCGGCAGGCGGACTCTCAACCACTGCACCACCAGGGAAGCCCAGTCGTCAGTATTTTTAGATATATTGTGCTTTCAGTGCACAATCAAAGAAAATTCGAAGAACCAATGTGTTTAGGTAACATTTATTCATTCAAACCTACTAAGTTTCAGCCATTTTACTGGCTATTAGAAATGTCATAGTAAGAGGAACCTCTGGCCTCAAATAGCAGATCCTGGTGAACGAACATGGTAATAGAAAGACTAAGATTTAAGATGTGTATTTGATTAACCATTGATTCCTCTCGACCTTTTTTTCTTCTTTTTTGCTGTAGCCTGATTCCATATAAGTTGATGCATGATTGGAAGGAACTGTTTTTTAATGGAAAGCCCATATACGAGCAAGCGTCTCTTAAGCATCTACCAGCTAAGCTCTCTGCAGAACAGCTTATAGAACTGGAGAAAAGGGACTTGCTAGATAACAAAGATTATGAAGACTATAAGGTACCTACTGATGTGGAATAATTAAAGAGAATGCAACATAATAAATAGTGTTGCTTTAGCATTAATTTTGTGACATTATTTCTTTTCATCTCTACTAATGAAACTGGGCATTTTATGTTTACATTTTCCCTTGGTTTAATTTGTATTTATAGTACTAACTTTTAAATACCTAACCTATGCATAATCTATTATCTGTTACTTCCAGTAATACTAGAGGGTGGCCTGAAAAAAAATTACACATAATACAATAGGTAGATTTCAGAATTTTAAGGTTTTTCATTATTCATTAGCAATTTTCTTTGTGTGAGCTGTCTACCTTTGCTTCAAAACCCCTGATTAAATGTATTTTTCTAGTAATTTATCTAAATAGCATATTGTTCTCGGAGGAAATGGAAGAAGAGGAGGTCTGGGTTTTCCAAGTAGTATAGATGAAAACAAAATTTTATTCAATGAGTTTTTAAAAAGTATGGGGTGCCAACTGTGCTTCTTAGAAGAGCTGCTGAAAAGCCTTTGGGGTAAACAGGCCAAGGTCCCATTATTGGCACTGCCAACTGCTAACTGTGAGACCTTATGTGGCCAGTCCCTTAAGTGCTAAGAGTCTCGGTTTCACGATATATGAAATGGGGATAATAATATGATTACCTTATTTTGTTGTTGTGAAACTTATTTAAGGTAATATGTGTTAAACACTTAATCAAGTGCACTGAGTGTTGGATGCAAATAATACGTACCAGTTTCTTTCCTCACCACCCTGTCCTCCCTACCCCACTTCATCTCACTTTTAGTGGGAAAGATGTGAAATGAATGGCTATGGGTTAGAAGTTCTGGGTAGATCATCAGCAATGGGGTGAAGAATGAGGCTTTTAATTATTAGAAATCTTATTGAATGAGTTTCAGAAGAGTAGTAAATTCAACATGAAAAAAAAGAAAAAATTGGACTTCCCTGGTGGCGCAGTGGTTAAGAATCCGCCTGCCAATGCAGGGGACATGGGTTTGAGCCCTGGTCTGGGAAGATCCCACATGCCATGGAGCAACCAAGCCTGTGTACCACAACTACTGAGCCTGTGCTCTAGAGTCCGCAAGCCACAACTACTGAACCTACGTGCCACAACTACTGAAGCCCACGCGCCTAGAGCCCGTGCTCTGCAACAAGAGAAGCCACCGCAATGAGAAGCCCACGCACCGCAATGAAGAGTAGCCCCCACTCACCGCAACTAGAGAAAACCCACGCGCAGCAACGAAGACCCAATGCAGCCAAAAATAAATTAATTAATTTAAAAAAAAAAAAAGAAAAGATGATTCGACCCTATCATTTGCTGGTATTTAGCAAATACTCAATGTTTGCTGAAAGGATTCATGAATAAAATGAATGAATGACAATGAACAGGGCAAAGTGTAAAATATCACTAATATGTAATATTGAAGAAGACAAGCTTATTTTAAAAAAGAAGGAAAGAAAATGAGATTATGAGAAACTAAACGTACACCATATTTTAATTGGATGAATCTATATTTAGATCATTATAATAATTATTATTTATTAAGGATTGGCCAGAACCTTACGGGATATATGTGCATATTTATTTTGCATGTTCGTAGAATATTCTAGATCTAGTATGTCAACCTAAAGTTCAACGCTACATAATAAAATGCTTTGACAGTGTCAGACTATGTGAAGGTA
Source organism: Aethalodelphis obliquidens (assembly GCF_003676395.1). Classification (NCBI taxonomy): domain Eukaryota; kingdom Metazoa; phylum Chordata; class Mammalia; order Artiodactyla; family Delphinidae; genus Aethalodelphis; species Aethalodelphis obliquidens. Next base: position 3,029,597 of record NW_020838024.1, on the reverse strand, counting down.
TTTCTTTGCATTGTAAATTCAAAAGTCATTTTACTTGACAGATTTTGCTGATTCATGAAATATTTATTTCTGAGTTATTTCTTAACCAGCTCTATCTTGTTGCTTTCATAAATCAGGAGACCTGGTAGTCTGGAGCTTAGCAAAGATTTGTCTTTTTAACTATTTTCTTGTTTGGGAAATTGTTACCACAGGAACATGCTTGTCTCACCCACATCCTGAAGCAGCCGGTACGTTTCTTTTGCAAGAAATTATAAACATTTTTTTAGGAGTACGTGGACGTCTGGTAATGCAGTTTATTTTGTTTATGGCCTTTGCTGTTGTCCTAGAAGTGAATATTACCTTAGGATTTCTGATATGTGTTTATATGCTGTGTTCATTTTGACTACATGATGGAAAATATACCACATACAGGTGTTAGCATATACTGTAAACTATCCTATTATCATTCCCTATTATTAGAGCTTTTGTCTCTTCAGATACTTGTTAAATGTTTTGCATTTAAGTAAAAAATAAATGTTTCAACTTGAAAAATACATTATCTGGCTTAAATAGTCTTTCACAACAGGCAGAGGATCAACACATCTGGCTTAATAAACGTGGAACAGTTTTAGCAAAGTGCTAACTTTGCTCAGGATTTTTAATCCGTCAATCAAACACGTAGCTTAGAAATTGATCTTCAAAAAGTTTACATTCTTAGCATATTTTATTAATGCCTATACCCACCATCAGTGTAGAACTGATGCTTTCTGGTTTTGAGATCATACTTTTAAAGCTCTGTTAGAGTAAGCTATCATGTTTAAAAATTTTAAATATCACACCTAGAAACTGGCATAAAAACAAAATTTTGCTTATGTCCATGTCATATATCTGTCAATAATGTAACATTATTTCCTAATCATCATACTCTTTTTATAGACTGGCTACATGTGAGAGAGCTGTAGCCCAGGAATGGTGTGGCCAAAAATATCATTTATCTCTCCTAAGAAGGAGGCAGAAACAGCATCATGGAGCAGCCAAACCCTACTGGGATTCCCAGCCAACCGCCATAGGATAACAAGGAGTTGTTTAATAGAGAGTGGGGAGGAGTCCCGAAATGCTATGGACCACCGGCAGCAGGCTAAGCCAGGAGCCCAGCTGCTCCAGTTCAGCTAACAGCATACCCCCCACATAGCAGGCACTGGTTCTCAGTTATGCAGTGGACTCCTCCTGGTAAACCCCAGACTCCCCCAAATGCAAATCCTTTCCATGATTCTTCCTGGCAAATGACTCACAATTCCATAGTATTTTATTTTAACATAAGTTGCTTATTAGCAGTTATCTACTGAATGAGTTTGAGATACTAAAATGGGGTGTTCATAAACTAAAATTAGCTCATGGCCACGGTTTCCTGCTGGTGCAGATTTTTCTAAGAAGTCCATGCCACGAAGCACTTGGCAATTTGCAGGGCTCTACTGCGCATGCTCACGAACAGGTTGTAGTTGGAATTCCTACAATTTGGAGGAAGGATGTTTTGTGTCCAGCACATCATCCGTGTTGTCTGAAGCTGGTCATAGTTTTTAATTGCTGTTATTTTTGTTTTTAATGAAAATTACTTCTGAAGTTAATGATCACTTGAGTTTGCTGTGGTTGTTGGGCTAACCCTACAGTGTGTGTTGAAACGCACGTTTTTATCAGCCACACTTTTGGCTTATGATTTTCCCTTAACTAGACTTTAAGATGTAATTGTACATGTTATGGTTTAACATTCATACTCTTGTCACTACAGCAGATGTATACCTACCCATCCCCAAATTTACTTATAGAATGACATTTATCATCACAAGGTCTTTTTCCACTGAGGAATAAGAATGTGGGGCTAAATGCACCATTGGGTAGTTTGTCTTCCTATGTAGGTCTCATCTGACTTGTTTGACCTGAAGGCACTATCCAGATACTATCTTCTTCTTCCTCTCCAATCCCAGCCTTTGGCGTTGATCCAGTGGCTTTGTAGATTTGACTTCTGACAGTGGACTCTCCAGCCTAGCTCTTGCCTTGCTCCCTGGCTTCCCAATGAATGACCCAAATTTTCATGGTTTAGTATTTAATCAGTTCCCTGTGGGCAGAATATCAGTTTGAAGCCTGTATCACTCAAGTGATATCACTGGATAACTGACCCAAGCACAGTGATAGATTTTAGTAGATGAGTCTTAAGGTCATGTGAATAGATCATCTTATTTTTTTTGTGGCTGTTATCGTTGTTGTTTTTGTTGTGTGTGTGTGTTTAAAGATACCCATTGTATTAGCTCAAGCTACCATAAGAAAATACTGTAGACTGGGTGGCTTCAACAATAGGAATTTATTTCTCACAGTTCTAGGAAATCCAAGATCAAGGTCCCAGCTGATTTGGTTCCCCAGTGAGGACTCTATTCCTGAATTACAAATGGCCACCTTCTTGTCATGTCCTCACATAGAGAAGAAAGAAAGAGAACTTTGATCTCTCTTCTTCTTCTTAAAAGGACACTAATCCTGTCATGGGGCCTCCACCCTCATAACCTCATCTAAACCTAACTACCTCCCAAAGGCCCCACCTCCAAATACCATCACAGTGGGGGTTAGGGCCTCAATAAATGACTTTTGGAGAGACACAATTCAGTCTATGACATATGTGCTTATTCAGGACACATAAAATGTCGCAAAGTGCAAACTTACTACTCAGGCAAGGAACCCCTAATTTCAAATGAAATTTTTTTTTCATGGCCTCTTTTGTGCCCTGCTAAGAAATCTTAATGACTTACTTTTTGACTGTGAATTTATGATGGTTATATCTTTTATTTTCAGATATGCAGGAATATATGTGACTGTTAAGTAGGTGGAGTAAGCACTTGCTTACATGAAGGGAGTTGAGATTTTCCGTCAGGCCATTCTGCTTTAAAACTCCTGCCTGCCATTGTACCTGATGGCCCACATTATCATGTGGGCTAAAGATATGGATGGAGACATCAGAGGCATCTGCTAAAATACAAACATTTTCCAAGATAGGTAACAAAACCATTATCAGCCTCCAAAATAGGGGCTAAGAAAGAAGTTTGATACTGAAAGGAATGTTTCCAGGTTCGTCCTATGCATTCATTGCTGTAATTTTCCTCTCCCTTTGATTACATTTTTGACTCAGGCTCTCACTAAATTTCTCCTCTAATGGTAAGGCTTTCTCAGGTTAGACCTCATTGTGTGTCTGTGTCTTGGTGGAATCACCATTATGCCCTACAATACTGATTAATGGTTATCAAGCATAGTGATACTAACTCACAAAGCAAAATGTCACTATATTAGTCTTCAAAGGGAGCTATAGTTGCCCCAGGCCTAAGGGTGTCTTCTAACTGTTGTGGGCCAAGGACTTCGGATGGCTGGAGTAGGCTTGGCAGAGGTCTGGGGCTGTGTCTATCGGGTATGTGTCTTGTGTAATAGAAGGGAAGCCTGGGTCATGGGAAGGGTATTTGGCTTCAAATTACTAGAATTGAAGACAAGCTGAGTTCATTAGAAAACCATGGTAGGAATAGTTGAATTAAGGTGTCAGGTTCAAGGCGTTAGACCAGAATTGAGAAATGGTTTGCAGAGTTAAAGAACTGGCACCCAGATAGAAGTGGAATGGAAAGACGAGTGAGAAGGACATAGCCAACGAGAAGATCCCTGGGAGACTGATATGAATGAGACTAGAGTAAACGTTCACCACTCATCTTTGCTTGCTCTAGATCACATAGGATAGGGAGAATCTAATTCTCTCCCAGGCTCCCTCTCATCCGGGACCAGGCAAGACAGAGAGTGGTCAAGTCTTCCCTGGGTTTCCTGCCACAAGGTTCATCCTTCACCTACTTGGACAACTGTGGAAGCCAGCTTCTATACCTCAAGTCCAGCTTCTCTTCAATCAATTGCTCAGACTTCCCATCTAGTGTTTTAGAGCTAGCTCTGGGGATCTGAACACTAAAGCTATGTCTTGGCAGATAAATATGGCAAGAATACGTTGGGGTTGGTAACCACAAGAAACTTGAATGGATCCAAGAAAGTCTTTGAATTTTGGTGTTGGGCAGATGTGTTGGGCTGAGAACCGGAGAAACTCCCATCCAGAAGACCCCGTACCCTACCACTCCTGTCCAGTACCCAGAGAGTCTGTCAGCCATATTCTTTAGCACATTGGCCCTAGAGTAGTCTTTCATATATTGGTCAATGTCATTTCTAAGCTGTTTTGGGGTGCTCTACACCTCTTTGAGGTATCAATCTTAGCAGTGAAACAAAGAAAATAGAGAGAGTGACAGTGGTCATTATTATGAGAGAGGGTATTCTGTGTGGAAAAATGTGTGAATTTTGCAGTGACAAGATAGTTAGACCAAGGCACAGTGTCTCCATGCTTTGTGACATTTGAGAAATTTTAACCAAGCCTATATGACTGTCCTTGGCTGGGCAGTGGCAACAGATAGGTGAATTTGGATGTAGAAGTCTCTGGAAAAGTTATTTCTGTGGTCCACAAGACCACAGAAATTAGTAAAAAAGTTATCTTGAGGAAGACTACCACCTCCCTGATGATGAACAGAGCGTAGTTTGAGCATCTAAGGAATGAGATTACTGTTTTCATAAGGATGGCCACTACCACCAGAATTGTCTATGGCACAAGGAGAGATGTGATATAAAGTCCAGTGTGATGCTGTCCCAAGGGCACTAGGGCATCAGGAGAAATTCAGTAGCCTTAGTCTTAATTTGTTGTAGACCCAGGCAATTCTGCTTTGAAAAGCACTGGGCTAGCTGCACAGCTGCTGCAGCTCCCAGTGTGCCATGATCAATGCCTTGGAGGGCCATGTGGCATTCCAGGACAGAGAATGGAACCAGGAGTAGGAGCCCGTCATTTGGGGGCAAGTAAGCTACTCTTCCACATGATCTCAGTGGGTCGCTTTGCGTGTGTCGAATCAGAGTGCTAAGCAGAAGCCCCTTCCCACTGTTTGCATCTGATTTGTCCTTGAATTTCAGCAGCACTGAAATGTAAGTTTTCAGGACAGAGGATCTGTCAGAGTGGCTTAGTCTCAGTTACCCCTGGTAATCAAACCTGTAAGACAAAGTATCAGCCCAGTGATTCTAGCTGGCTGGCTTACAAGTAATCAGTAGCTCGGAGGTTTGGAAAAAGAAGCCTGCCATTGCTCACAACAGCTGAGCTTTCTGAACTTCTGGACTTGTTAGAAGCTAGAGTTACTGGATTGCATAGGGAGGTGCCAGGCTCCCTCAAGTGTGGGCCTGTAGGCTTTGACAGTGATCTTTGTCACATTCTAACTAACTGACCATGGCCAATTTGAATTTCCCTCCAAAAATAACCACAAAGTAGATGGAGTCTGTTGTCCTGGGTCTTCTTTTGTGACAGACTAGAATTAAATATGTCTGTTCCCATAGTATTCAATCAGGGCAGACTGGGGAAGGCTACTGCTGGGACAGAAGTGAGCAAGCTGCTGAATGAAAGCCATTATTGGACTAGGACCGTTCTTCAGCTTTCCTGATGAGAATTAACCATGGGATCAACCTATAGAAAGGCACTGGCTACTCACAATGCTGCTTCTAGCCCGAACAGTCTTCAGCTGAGCACAGCAGATGAAGTAGTGATAACATCTGCCTTTCCCTCGTTACCATGGGCGACGCTTGCACTTCCTGGCCATAGATAAGATGTGGTCCACACTCAGCACTCTAGTGCAGAGGCATGTCTCCTCTCTGCAGATGCACCTACCGTGCCAATGTCAGTGAGAACTGAACATCACCATGCCCCCGCCTTCTCTGGAAGCTGAAGGCCAAACTGTCTGGCAGGAAGGTGTGGCCAGGCAGCTGACCATACTCTGACCTGACTGGAGGTCAGGCGACTTGGAAAGGCTGCCAAACTCACTCAGCAGGGCCAGCTCATCTTTTCAAGTTTTTCTGAGGGCTTCTTGGAAATGGGTCCCGATAGAGAGCCCGTTCCATGACAATTCTTTTATAAGAGGTCAGGATTGAATTACATATCAGCTAACTCCCCATCCTCCTTTCCTCTTTGTCAGAGGCAGTAGAGGGCAGCATCCATCTTTCCATCAATCTTGCCAATCTTTGATAGGAACCTGCCTATCAAACAGGTCCCACACAGTGGTCAAGAAGCCCTGTAGGGCTGCCAGGTTACGTGAGCTGAACTCCCCATCAGGCAAGATATCCAACCATCCTTTCTTCTTCTCCTGAGAACCATGGATAATTGTGAGGAATTTTAACAGCTGAATTACAAATTTAAGCAGTTCCTCCAGATTCTCTCAGGGTTTTTAGGTGGTTGGAGGACAGAGAGCCTGGGAAGAGAAGGCAAAGAACAGACGCTCCAAAAGCTACAAAGTTTTACCTCAGTACTTCCCTGGGAAGTTTGGTTTTTTCCTGAGTGCCAAATTCCCCAAGCACAGTAACTGGAATAGAGCCACTAGACTTTCCATGTTGCCATAATAATAGATGTGCTTCTATATCTGATTCCTTCTGGTAGGAGACAGGACAGACCCCAACAAAATGTCAACAATGAGAGCTAGTGCCAGGGGTTGGGTTGTTAGAGCTGGAACAAAGGTGGTCAAGATAATTTACCTGAAGTAGCCAGAAATGGGAAGAGGCAGAGGTGGGATCAAGCCAAGTCCTTTGAGCAAGTCAATGATCAAAGCTGAGCCTGGGTAAGAAACAGACTAGAAAGTGGAAACGAAGCCAGCAGGTTGGAAACTAGGCAGTACTGGAACAGGCCAGGACTCAGATGAAAGGCTGGGAAGTTAAGTAAGGAGGCCCTGGGCAATTGCCACAAAAAGAGCTGGAATTTTTGCAGCTTATTTTTATTATCTGCCAGGCATGTGGTACACCTTTGGGTCAACGTAGTTTAGGAGACCCAGGACAAATATCCAGTTAGGGATATGAAAGTAACCAGGTCATAACAGCTTGCCATAGAGCAGACCTTACCTATCCATTCACCCAGCCTGCTCCTTACCCCCTCTGGACCCTGTTAAAATCTCTGGCAGAACTTCTTACAAGTCCCAATTAATAAATTATTTATAATTTAGTACATTTTAACTGATATGTTTTCTGCTGCCATAAAAAAGGATGGCTTGATTTAATAGAGAAGCTCTTTCAAAATCATACTACAAGCTGTTACTTCTAGAAAATGCTTCCAGGGTTAGCTAATTTCATACATAGTGTGTGGATTCTTGCCTACTTCCATCTGTGAGGATGACACTTTCTGATCTTGTTCCTAGATTTTAGGTTGGGTTGTGCCTATCTTATTTGGAGAACTAAGTCATCTTTGTATTTAATCAAAATTAATAAAATGCAATATCCATGTGTTTACTCATTTATTCTGTTCACATATATTGAGCCTATACGGCTAATTGATTCATTCATTCAGTCAGTCAATAAATACTGAACACCTATTATGTTCCAGCACTGTTCTGGCAACTAGGGATATAAAGTTGATTAAGATAGAGATCCTTCCCTCTTGGTGCTCACAATTTAGTGGGGATGAGAGAAAAACCATTTCAGAGTATGATATTAAGTATGGATAAAAACGGAGGTTATGAGGGGGCCCATTAGAAGGGATGAGTTTCAACTGAATTGTGAGATATGAGTAGATGTCAGTTGGTTTAAAGGTATTAACTCAAAACTGACCTAATCCTATGAACTGTGAGCTTATACTTGTACTCTCTCCCTGTCTTTGTATTTTCTCCATGATTTCATTTAATTTCAAGCATGTAGAGAAAGCTAAGCTCAGGAAGTATTTTCGATGTCCTAACTAAGAGTCACCTGCCTCGTCAGAATTTTTCAGTAACTGCTAAAGATATCACCTTGAGAATGTCCAAAAAACTTTAAAGAGAAATATGTAGATTTTCCAGTGAATTTAAATATTATAAGTGGACAATTGGGCAAATGTACCTGGTTAAGGCATTTCCTGCCCAAGGCATTTGGTCTTGAGTTAACAAATCCCCTCATCTCCCACTCACAAAAACTTTTCCTTTGGATACAATTTAGCTATTAGTTGGTCTGTTTTCCAACAGGCCTGAAAATTTTATTTCATTTTGAGTAATAAAAATGATTGGTAATAGTTTTTAGAGACTTACATTATGAAAAACTTTTAAAAACAGGAATTGTACAAAGAACTATTTTCTAAGATACTATAAAATAAGCAAGCTAAACTAAGATCTAAATCACACAAAATAAGATCTAAAAATATGACCTGGATCTTTAATTATTACCAATTATGAGAAATTTCACTGAGAATTGTATTATTATGTTAAAAATGTATTTGATAAGTAAATATCTACTCTGTACCTCTCTGGTTTGAGTTATCGTTAGTATAAAGTTAAACATTTACTCTTCCTATTTGCAAATATCTAAGAGATGAATCCAAGGTGGTACTTAAAGACATGAAATCAGAACTGAGGATTCCTGATGTCTTGTCGAATAAAAGATCCTTTATTTTTTATTTTTCAAACAATGGATTGAGACTAGATTATGGAATTAACTTATGGATCACTACCATTATTTATTTTAAAAAATGAAAACACAACAAAATAAGAGAAATACAATGCAACGCAATATAATAGAAAATAAAGCACATTACCAGGTAGTAAGGATGAGCGTTTCATAAAACTTTTTCTTTTCTGTTCTATATATACCTGTATACAAATACTAGGTAACAATGCAAAAATGTATTTTTTATGGAAGGACCTGGTTAAAAAAAAATGTCTTAGAAGATGCAGTACAAGTGGAAATTGTGCAACAAGAGAAGCTGGGCAGGTTGAGGTACCCTCACAGCGGTTCAGACCAATAAATAATGGAGATATCGGGTGAAGTGGTTGACCCAGAACCCTTGAATGGCTAGAGAGAAGTCCGTCATGATGAATATAAGTATAATGTCCCCTGGGACTCGAGGATTGACGATAGCTACAACAACCCCTGAGGCTGCTACTACAAGCCTTAGTTGTATTTCAGGTATCACGAAGGGTCATCTCTTCCTCACTGCCTGCAGAGTGGTGTGCCAAGAGAAAGCCAGCCATGGGAAAAGCAGAATTAAGGTAGCTCCAATGTCTTGGTAAGCTGTACTCTAAAAGGGGCATAGCCTTGATCTGTGGAGTTGCTACCTGTGTTGTTTCTTGAAGTCGGTTTATCAGAAGCTTTCACCCTAAGTCCTTTGGCCATTGCGTCAATATAATCTGTCTGTTGTTGGGTTTTTTCATCTGTAAGTAAGAAGATTGCATTTCAGGAAAGCTCAAGGAAACTAGCAGGTGTCAAAAACAGTGTGTTTTATCCCCTAGGAGGTTCTTTCTCTGTCTTAGGAGAAAAGGCATTTGTCCTGTTTTTCCAAATGCATCAGTAATTGAATAGTGAAACACTTAGAGCCTACCAAACTGGGAATATCTGGGGTACTTCAGGCCATGCAGGTGTTGATAAATTCTAGCAATCTATGAGGACAAACACTGGATCGTGTGTGTACTTTCAAATTAGTACCACCACTCTTCAAAAGCCACATTTGAATATCACTGCTAAATATCACTGGCATAGCCCAATGTTTTTTATTGAATGTTGTGCTAGTGACACTCAGACTTTATGGACTAGTGAATATCTCCCAAGGCCCAGATTCTGTTTATGTAAGTTGGTCAAAGTGAACCACATCTCCCCCTCTTTAAAGGGTAGATCAGAAAGCTGTATTTCCAATTTGAATCTTTAGAAGTGGCAAGAAATGAGAATGAGATGCATTTGCTTTGGTCCAGGGATAATCATGTGCAGGGAAATAATCAGAATCTGTTGCAAAAACCACGCAGCTCCACCAGCATCATTATCCAACCACTTGGGCAATGTTACAGGCAAGGAGGAATCTAGTGGACTGAACACGTGGACAATCTTAGGCTTGCCCTTGAAGTGCGCACTTCAGCCCACATTCAAGCACATTGATTCCGAGCTGATGCTGTCTGTAAATACTCATGATGCTTTTAGCCATGATTACTAACAAGAGGACCAAGGGTACTGACACATTAGGCCACAGGAAACAAAAAGGATTTGACAGGGTGGAAGTTACCAGAGTGGGAAGTCTGGGTAACCATGCGGTACCTACAACAGAATACAAGGAAGCATGTGAGTGTATTGGATCCAGCTTGGAAAACAGTGTTAGGCCCATGTAGTCTGTGAAGATGGGAAGAATAGGTGGATACCGTGGTCTCAAGGGTTCAGGATTCAGTCTCCAGAAAATTCAGTGTAGGTAAATTAATAAAAAACAGTACTGGTGAACAGGTTGTGACCAAAGGCAGAGGCTGTTTACTCTCTGTTGTATTTCATAACCTCTGTGTGTAGGTAGACAAGAATTCACAAAGACAGGTGGACTGTAGGTGATGGTGGACCTTATACCTTCTCAAAAATGCATACAGATGATATTTATGCAGGTACAATAAAAATATTAATATTAAAATAAAGAGATAATAATTATTTGTTATATATGCATGACAGTTATAGTAATCAAGGGCAAGTATCATGGAGCACATCTACACAGAAAATGTGTCTTAGTAAACTAATAGTTTGTACCAGGTGATACTTACCTGGTGTTGCCCACTCTGGGCATCGAAGTCTTGAAACTAATAGCCAGATGTCAATTTATAATAATACCTGAAGGAATAAGAATTATATACTTTATTTTATAATTTTATTTAATTTTATCATATAATTAATGTAATTATATATAACAAACATATAAACTAATGATCTGGTAAAAATTTCTGGTTCCCTGACCTCCTTTTCCCTCATCATGTTCTTGTTCCAACCTGACATGTTTCCCTTTACTTATCCTTTATCTTTAGTCTTATTAGGAATTTCACAACTGTATCTTTAAGGTGATGCTGTAAAATGTGTTCTACCAAATCCTCGATTTGTCCATCTCCACTGGTCAGGCTTCAGTCCTTTCCCCCACCTCAGCATTCAGTGCTCTTCACAGTCAACATTCTATCCCATTGTGTTTGTCCACATTCTACAACTAATCAGGGATAGAATAGGGTTTTCTTCTGACCCCTTTGTGAGGAAGCGCGCCTTTCTGATTGTGGCACAAGCTGGACGTGGCTTCTCTTTGGGCAGAAATGTGACTGCTGTCACCCCTCCTTCAGGGCACTACTATGTGCCTGCAGCAGCAGCCTGAGAACTTCTAGTTAAGCATTTAAAGTCAGTGGTCACATAGGCTACTTACACAAGCCTTTCACTCAATCTTTACAACAACCCTGTGAGATAGATATTATTATCATACAAAGATGAGGGAATTGACAAGGGTGCAAAACAAGTTAAGTAGGAGAACTATTATGGGAACCCAGGTCATCTGATTTAAGTCCTTCAGAATGAATTAAATGACTGCATAGCACAAAAATCATTAGAACATTCAAAACTTTCCACTTAAACTTGACCTTGGACTTATAGCCTTTTTAATTTTAAAATAGCACAGTTTCTCTGGTTTCCATTTTTTATTTGGTTATTTTCTGATTGCCACATTACATAGAATAATTATCACTTGTCTAGTTAGAAGTATAAATGATTCCAATGAATGAAAGCAGAAACAAGTAATAAATCATAATAATCAATAATTATGCAAATCAATTCAGTATTTACCTAATTTTGAATAATGCATGTAATTATTATGCATAGAGTTGTTAGAAAAACCAAAGATATTAAACTAAAGCAAAATAAATGTTATAAATAAAGGGTAGTTTGTATAGAAGTGACAAATATATGTATATACTAATGAATTCTACCAATTTAAAAGAAAAACCTATTATGAATACTTCTTTATTTACTTGTTTCAAAAAGTATTTCTTTATCTCTTGTGTTTTCATGTCATAAATTCAGGCACCAAACCAGATAATACCAGTTGTAAAATAATCTAATTTTTTGTCTGCTAATATGACATATAAATCTCACTAGGTACTAAATTCTTACACACACTTAGATCTGTTTCTAGAATTTATATTTTTGTGCACTGAACACCCTGTTTCTGCAAATCTTTCTTTTCATTACCTTGTTCTTAATAAGTGCTTTAATATCTGGTTAGGCAACACTCCCATATTACTTTTCTTTTTCGGTTTTTAAGTGAATGTTTTTATCTGTTACAATTCTTTTTCTGCTTCAACTTTAGAACCATTTTGGATATCATCCTGAAGGAAAACAAAAATTACACTTTTGTTTCATTTCATTAAGTCAGATTAATTTGGAGAAGAATTAAATGGCTTATAATATTGGACCTTCTTGACTTTCCCTTTATTCAAGTCATTTTTCTTACACTCCTCAGTAGAAATATGAGGCTGTTTATATATAGGCTCTCTCTTTATTTCTTGGCAATTCCAATGATTTTTGTCAAAGTTTCTAATTGCAAGCAAAAAAGTTGACTTATGCTGAGTAAGCAGAAAACACATTCAAAATATGTTGGGTAGTTTAGTGAATCAGTAGGTAGATTCAAGAACCAGGCTCAAGGTTAAACTTCCAAGGAAAATGATTAGAACCATCACAGCAAGTTCTGATGAGAAAACTGTCACCACCACGGAGCACTAGAGGTTCAGGTTGCAGCAGCTACCTCTGCACCAGGAACTCAACTGCTACTTCTAGGAACACTGCTACTTTTTTTCTTTTTTTTTTTTCTTAAATTTTGTTGAAGTATAGTTGATCTACAATGTTGTGTAAATTTCTGCTGTACAACAAAGTGATTCAGTTATACATGTATATATATACATTCTTTTTCATATCCTTTTCCATTATTGTTTATTACAGGATATTGAATATATTTCCCTGTGCTATACAGTAGGACCTTGTTGTTAATCCATCCTATATGCTTAGTACTTGCATAGGGTAGCCGAATAACTCTTACTGTCTTTTATCTCTCTACTGATAATATCGATTTAAGTGTCTTATGCTCAGCTTGCATTACAATTTGTTTCAACTCAATATGCCTACTTTCATAAACTGTTAAGTATTTTAGAGGCTTGTTTTTTTTTTTTTACTTTAATATGGGAAGCTCATTTTTCACTGTCTAATATGAAAGTAATATTCATGTTATTACTCATTTATGTAATGTAATTATTTAAAGTATTGATTCACTTTTGTTTGCTATAATTTGTATTTACTTTCAATTTTCATATTTCCTACATACTTAAATTCCACTTTTAAGAATATTTCTGTTTTGTTTGTTTCATTATTATTTTTGCAGAACATGGTTGGAGAATGGGCCTTACCAGAAGAAATGGTTGATAATATACCACCCTCCAACAATTGCATATTGGGCCATGTGATTCACAGACTAATTGAAAGCTCTCTTCCTTCTCAAGTTGAATCAACAGTACCTGAGTTACCTTCATTTGTTATAAAAGGATGTGTGTTGGGGAAAACATTTAGTGGAAAAACTACTGCTCTAAAGTCTCTAGAGAAAAGTAAAATTTCTTTCTTGTTTGTGTTTTCTTCCTTTATTGGATTTTATTTACAATGACTGTAGCTGCAAATGGCTATGTCTGTAGAAAACATACATGAGAATCTGCAAATATATTGGGAAATTCTGTCATCAAGAATTTTGTAATAAGGTGATCACATAATTTATTGTCCAAGTCAGACACTTTTAGGAGTAGAGAGTTATAAATTGGGACTGTCCCAGGGAAACCCGGATATATGAGCTTGCTATATAATTATGATGCACAGTATAAAGAGAAATAATGTCTTAAACTTTACTTAAACTTTCATCATAGATTTTACTTTACCAATAGATGAAGTAGGAAAGAAATAACTTGTCACAAATAGAAAAGAAATCATGACTTCCCTGGTGGTGCAGTGGTTAAGAATCCGCCTACCAATGCAGGGAACACGGGTTCGAGCCCTGGTCCGGGAAGGTCCCACGTGCTGTGGAGCAACCAAGCCCATGTGCCACAACTACTGAGCCTGCGCTCTGGAGCCTGTGAGCCACAACCACTGAGCCCGCGAGCCACAACTACTGAAGTCCACACGCCTAGAGCCCATGCTCTGCAACAAGAGAAGCCACTGCAATGAGAAGCCCGGGAACCACAAAGAAGCGTAGCCCCTGCTCGCCGCAACTAGAGAAAGCCCGCACGTAGCAACGAAGACCCTACACAGCCAAAAATAAATTAATTAATTAATTTTAAAAAAAGAAAGACAGGAAATCAACTTAAAATTATAAATGCTTTAATTCTTCACATTGATTGAGTTCTTTCCCTTTAATAAACTTTTGGCTTTTTATCTAGAAGTTCTTTCAGTTAGAAGTGAAATCATAGTTTTCCATCTATTTAATTAGTTTTTCTTCACTAATACTTACCTTTTACTGTTTTTACTGGAAAACTCAAATTTTTCACTGAGGCCAGTCTGTCTTGTAACAGTCCAAGGCAGAGAACAGTAAGTCATTATTGAGACGTTAAATAGACCTCTTTAAAAGGCAGCCTAACAAAAGCTCAGTGAGATGCCACTCCACAACCTGTAGGATGGGTATAATTTTTTAAAATTGGAAAAAGAGTGTTGGTGAGGATATAGAGAAGTTGGAACTCTCATACATTGCTGGTGAGAATGTAAAATGGTGTAGCCACTATGGAAAGTAGTTGGTGATTCCTCATTAAGTTAAATAAAACATTACCATATGACCCCAGCAATTCCACCACTGGTATATACCCAAAAGGACTGAAAAGAGGTGTTCAAAAAAAACCATATGCAGTAATGTTCATAGCAGCACTATTAATAATAGACAAAAGATGGAAACCATCCAAATGTTCATCACCTGCTGAACTGATAACAAGATGTGATATATCCATACAATGGAATATTATTCAGCCATAAAAGGAGTGAAGTACTCTATGTGCTATGGATAGACTTTGAAAACGTTATACTAAGTGAAAGAGTCGAACACAAAAGACCACATATTGTATGATTCCATGGATAAGAAACATCTAGAATGTACCAATCCATAGACAGAAAGCAAATTAGTTGTTGGCAAGGGTAGGGAGACAGGGAGTGACTGCTTAATGGATACAGGGTTTCCTTTGGGATAATGAAAATTTTCTGGAAAAAGGTAGTGGTGATGATTGGACAACATTGTAATGACCTAAATATCACCGAATTGCGTCTTTTAGAACGGTTAAAATGGTTCATTTTATGTTATGTGAATTTTACTGCCATAGTAAAAAAAGCAGCTTGATCCAAAAAACATTGCTGGGGCACCCTGAACAGTGTACTCTAAGGGTGAAGCCAGCACAGAAGAACAATGATGTCAATTTCCTATTTGAAAAGTTATTAATAAAATTGTCTTTTGTATTTTAGGCTTTCCTATTCAGGTACTTTCTATTGACACTCTCGTCCAAGAAGCGATCCAAGCATTTCACAACAATGAGAAGATCAGCGGAGCCCTTCAGAAAGCGGCCGAAGAAAAGGCTCTACCAGTTAAGCAAGAGAGTAGTAAAGAAAACCAGGCAAGTGAGAGTTTAGTTTTCTTTTCTTCACCTCGTACATTAGAGATTTCCAACTGGATGGCATCTAAAGAGATCCTCTAGACCAGAGGTTGTCAGACTTTTCTGTAAAGGTCCAGAGGGTAAATATTTTAAGTTTTATGGGCCCAGAAGCAATATCGAGGATATTACATAGGTACTTATATAACGAGAGAAAATTTCAACTCCCCTCTCCACTCCCCACATACACACACACACATCAGTTTGCCTAGGTGGGCCATCCAGGGTGGTGGGCTGGCTTTGTGCCCAGTTACCATCAGCTGGAGACCTTCTCCTGAGGAAGGAGCCACCAGCTGGTAAAGCTGGTAAAGGGGTGGAGGGGCCCAACTGTGAGGACTTGGAGAGGGGTGAGTGTTTTGGACAAGTTCACCACATCACCAGCTCTCAGAATGGAAGTCCACTCCCGAGAGCCTGACAGTGGCCAACGGCAAGTCCCCATCTTGTACATGCAGCCTGATGCCAGTCCTGGGCAGCAGCCAAGGAGGGTGCTGGAGAGGAGCAGACAGAGGGTGAGGGTGTAAAAACAGCCAGTTGATTTTGGTCCAGGGACCATAGTTTGCAGACCTCTGATCTAGACTAATAGATCTCAGTTTTGACGGGTGGCTGGTAGGGGAAGGTCTCTTGCGGTTTACCTGCATTACCGTTTCCGTCAGTGTTGCATCTTGCTACATTATTACATAAAGATACTAGGGCAGGAATTAGGAGAATGTGCCCCCCCCAGCCCCCGAGAATCATGGTGTGGTCCAACCTGCTCATTTTAAAGGGAGACAGTAGAGACCCTAAGCGTGAGTTGATTTGCTTGAGGTCAGAGGCTTGTTGACGGCTAGGCTGTGATTGGAATCCCAGATTCTAGATCCAGTACTCTTTTCCCTGCCTTATCCTGTTTCTGAAATTGAATAAATTAGCAGAGAATCTAATCCAGGTCATTTGCATAAGCTGCAAAATAAATATCGTTTAAACGTGATTCTGGAAAAAACTGGGAGAATTTTTCTTCACGGTGGGCTGCCTCTTCTCTGTTGTGGTACTCTGTATTCTAATCAATACAGTGATAGATAATGTACATGTTTTTCCTTTATTTCCCTTTTGGCTATGACTGACACCTCTAAGATTGTTCTTTCTAAGGTGGTTTTCCACAAACTCTACGTCGTTCTCAGCTCCCATTATACTCTCAAAATGGAAGTTGCTTTATTTTACATAGAAGTTGAAAGACAGATTATACCATGGGTTACTGTGTGTTTCTATAAGTACAATTATCAAATTTTGTTTGCTTCCAGAACTCGCTGAGCTCTTCTTAATATCATTAATGTTTTAGATAAAATAGTCTATGTTTTTAAACCCTACTTATAGACATAAAATTAAGAATGTTATTAAAATATGACAATGTTAAAATCTCTCCATGTGTGCTCGCATGTGTTTCCTCTCCAAAGGATCTGCAAAATGTATTTTCAGCTGAAGCATTACCAGAAACAGAAGATAAAAGCAGACTTAGTAAGTAAGATATCGAAACAAATCATCCATCATTTTCATGAGAGACAGATAGACAAACAGTAAGAGCACAAGGATGTGAGCACAAACCAGCTTTCAGGGAAAGAAAGGGGAGACGGGGAGGGATGCATGGCTGTCTACATGGTCACGCGACAGAGACAGCAAGATAAACCCAGACGTCCCTAACCACTGTCTACAACTGGGGATAAGAGATGACAATTTCAAAGGAATCTTCTCACACCCCTTCAAGTAGTTGCTCAGTTTTGCTGTGGTTTTGAAAACAGTCAGGCTAAATCATCGTCAGTCTTCCTGGCTTTGCAGGGAGACAGTAGTTTATGGTTTCTTCTCACACATGCAGCTGGGGGGAGTACTGCTGTGCTCTCTGCAAGCTGCTGCTTTGTTCACTGTGATGAGGAAGGCTGCGGCTCTGTCTCTTCCATCCACCTGAGCAGTGGTTCCTTAGATAAAGCTAAGTTTATTCCCAGCCTTCAGCAAAGGAAACAGAACCAAGCTTCCCAAACCCAATGAAAAGTTACCTCCCTTGGGATCTGGGCTTTAATCCTTCAGATCCTTGGTAGAACCATTGAAGGAAAACAATTTTAAATCTTAAATATCTTTTCTATTTGTGCTAGTAAGGCTTTGCCATATTCAATCGTTGCCTCATATTCTAGCATAAAATCGGTTCTTTCTGTGTCATCACCATTCTTGCTATCACCCTTGAACAATGTGCACATTTATTATGAGCAGGCAACTTCGTCAGAGCAGTCAAGTTTCCCATCCTTTAAAAGAACATAACCTGTCCCTTGTTTCAGTTATTTGTTTCTTACAAGATAATCTTAATTGATGTTTTAAACTATCATAAGTATATTTTGTGACATATTCTATTACAGAAGTCCAGTAAATTATAAACAGACTCTGAAAACTTATTTTTTCCACTGAATTTAACTAAAAAAACCCTCTGACTTCTAGAGTTTTCCACTTTCAGAAGTGTTTGTTACCTATAACTTGATAATCCAGGAAAGTAAAAACATAACAAATTAACATCGTAATGACTTCTCTTGAGATCTTGGCTTGTTTTCCACAAAGAGAACCCAAACTATGTTCAAGTATTTCTAATGATATTGTTCTGAGTGAGCCATACTGGAAGGAAATAGCAAACACCAAACCACACAGTGGCCGGGACTTAATGTTGTGGAATGAAGGTAAACGCCATGCTGTGCTGATGCTTTTACTTCTTTCCTCTGAGGGTCTCAGGCATAGCTGAATCCAATAACCCACATGTCCAAAGACATAGACGGTCAAATGTTGACATGGTTGTTAGCTGTAAATACCGGAGTATGTTCTTACCACTTTTTCTATTGCTAGGTACCAATACTAGAAAAACACCAAAAGCTAAAGAAGTCATAGCAAGTGATAGTTTCTCTGAAGTAAGTACTATAACCTAACTTTGGCTACTAGTGTATTGAAATGTGTTTTGACTCATAGCCTTTTCACAGCATTTTCATCTTCAAATGAAATGAAATAGCAATGTGCTCCTCTTTGGCTTAAAATAAATCTGATGGTGAAATTAGCTAAACCTGAATCTACTTGATATTTTTTATATTATTTGAATCTAAAGCAGTGGAAATTGCTTTCAGTTTTGCCAGGTAAGAAAGTAAACACATGCTTTTAAAAATTTTAGACTTATGCCAAATTTATATTTATGTATTTTTCTTTACCTCTTAATTTATGACTTTTATTTCCTTTCACAATTTCTTTACCTTTAAAGATTTTTTTTCCAGAATTTATCCTTAGACTTACTGTTGACTCTGCAGAATTTTTTATTAATCCCTGAAAAAAGGTTTACAACAATCTACAGGCTATTGCTTCTAATGCAAACTAATATTTCTATATATAGTATTGCTTTACTGTATATTGGAAACATTTTTGATCATCAAATAGAATGGTCAGATTAATCAAGTGGGATTTTATTAAATAAAATGAAAGTAAATAAATAAAAGTATATTTGATTACTTTTATTGTTTGTTTCATCAAGGAAACCAGTTTCATAATATTTTAGATTTCAAAACTGCTTAAAGATAGAAAAAGTTTTGGAAGAATATACAGCAACTTGTAAATGTGATGACCTATGGGGAGAGAAATGGGTTTAGAGAAAGTGATAAAGGGGGACTTATAATTTTTACTCTGTATATTTTAAATGTAAATTAGCAGAAAGACTAAGTATATTTTTATATTTACATTTATTGAGTTACAAATCCCCCAAATTCCATATTCAATTCAGTTCAAAGGGCATACTTTGTTCCATGCGTTGTTGTAAAGGGGGAGTGGGTATGTCAGTGAACAAAAGAGTCAGGGTTCCTGGACTTTATGGAGTTTACATTCTAAAAGATGGAAAGAGATAATAAACCATGAACACACAAATAAATGAATTATATGAACCATTAGATGGTGATGATGCCATCAAAAAAGAAAAAGGAGGGTAAGGAGATCACCTTGAGAGACTGATATTTAAGCAGATTGAAAGAATCACCCACTGGATCTGGGGAACCATTTCAGGCTGCCAGAACAGCTGGATGACAGTCTTGAAGCAGAAAGGTGGTTGGCCAGCAAGGTGGGGGAAGAGAAAGGATGAGGTTAGAGAGATGAGTGGAAAGGGAGAAGAATCAGGCCAGCCAGAGCCTTATAGGCAGTGATGAGGACATTGGCAGTAAAGGAGGAGCCTTTGCAGGGTTTTCAGTAGAGACAGAGTATCATTTGACTCATAAAATGTTCACTCTGGTGGCTGACTCTATTTCAGAATAGGCGCTAAGGGATGTTCCTGTGGATATGAAGTAGCTTAATTAGACTAGCCTTCCTACAGATAACAATATAAAGGCTGGACAAAATACAAAAGCTAATTATCTGAGGGCCTGAAGCAGGCAGCAAAAAAGCACACAGCAAAAACCAGGCAGAAAATATATGGGATTTGACCATTGACAGAAGAAAACTTCAGTGGGCAAAAGCCAGGCGTATGCAAGTTACCCGAGAGGACATCCCGCATCTGCGTGCCGTGAGTGGTTAGAACTTGAGAAGAAAGCCCTCATCTCTTTGATTTAAGATATTAGAGAGTGAAGTTTGAGGATGCCAGAGCAGCTGGTAATTAAGGAGGAAGATCTTGGAAAGGAGGGAGTCAGAGGAGGAGCCCCGAAATCTGCATCTACATTTTCTTAAACGCTTGACTGATTCCAAAATTGTGCTAAACGATCACAAGTGTCTTCACCAGAGAACACGACCACTTGATTTTTTTCCCTCCAAATATTTGGAATCTGACTTTTAAGTTAGCTGTCCCCTACCATTGTTTATTTTCACAGCTCACTGTGCGCGCTCAGCTTGGTGCAAAATCAGAAAAGTTGCTGAAGAAAGGAAAGAGCATATCTGATCCATTGCTAGTCAGCATCATGGTAAATGCTATTAAGTATGTATCACACTTTTCTCTTTTATATCTATTTAATATGTTCTTTATCAAATAGAGTTGTATAAAGAATAATACAGAAATATTTTTATGTTCAGCATCTAATGAATTTACCTAAGAAAACACAGCAAGATAAATTTTGTGATTTACATGTCTATATTTCAATCCCCCGCCCCACCCTTTACCAACCTTGACTTCATTCACCCAGATGTGAATTCAGGTTAAGTTCTATCCTGTGTGGGGAATGCAAGGAGGAATTAGATACTTGGGAAAGCCAAGGGATTTGGAGAAGAGAGACCCTAACGATGTGGTCACGGGCCAGTGTGTTTCCTCATTTTGTGTTTCCGGAGGAGGGAGTGACCCCTGCAACACAAAGGCTGGGCAGTGCAGGGTAGGAAGGCCATGAGAAAGTAGAGGTTGCACAGGCAAGGACTCACATATATGCATAGCACAGAGATGATGTGCAATAAGGGTAAAGAAAAAATTTAAGTAGGCTATAATATTGTAATTCCTCCTTTCTAAGGATAGAGGATTCTCCTCAGCCCTCCTTTACAATACAGAAAAGAGAGAAATTAAAAGAATCGATAGGTGCTCGGTTGATCCGTGCAATAAAGAAATGAGGCTGAACAGGCTGGAAAAAGGAATCAACAAGGCTCCTGTTGCAGGGTGTTGCAGAGCTTCGAGTGAGTGAGGGGTTTGGGGTAGCTCTGCTGCCTGAGAAACGTTAAGACCGAGAGATGTGAGAACAGGAGGTTTTGGAGAAGTTTTGCCAGGCATCTGGAATGGACTCCCCCTTTAGAGTTTTCTTAAGAGACCTCATTAAAGATTTAAGTTGCCTCTCAGTTGTGATGTATCTTGGACTGATTACTCTTTGAATGCAACACTGAAGAAACTGGGCTACAGTGATGCTATTCTCAAAGCTGCAAGGGATCTCATTCTAATAGTTGCCACATTTTTCAGTACTGGAATAAGCCATGGGAGTCCTTGTTCAAAGAAAATTGTATATGAAAAGCATCAGCTGTAAAGCAGATCTTAGCTATGGTTTCACTGAAGTTGGAGTGTCTACACCCCATCCCCAGAACTCCACTACCCTCCCACCACCACCACCACTACCGTCATCCCCTCTGCCCCTGAGGCACCATTAGAGAACTGTCATCAGTTTGACATCCTTTCATTTAGTCCAAATGCGTCCTTTTTCAGTGAGGAAAGGAAGGCACGTGGCAGCTCAGTTAGGCAATCCAGTCACGTATCTGGTTAGTGGCATAGCGAGAACCAAAGCCCAGGCCTCCTCACTCCCTGTTGTCTGGTGTCCTCACACTACAGCATGACAAGTGTGGCCCTGACCTTCTCCTCCCTCTGAAGTAGCTCCTGAGACTGGAGGTGGGAGAAGAGGTCCCTCAGACCTGGTAACGTGCTCAAGAAATTTCTCTCCTCTAGCTGAGGCCAATGAATCAACAAACTCATTCTGTGCAGAATGCTTACCACACTCTGGACAAATTATCAAAGCAAAATGCAGGCTTTCCTTTCTCTTCGTAGCCTAATAGGGGTAATAGGAACAGTGACTTGAAGGCAGCTGGATACTGTGGAAAGATCACTGGATTTGGGGTCACATGCAATTTTATGACTTTGAACAAGTAATAAAACCTCTCTGAACTTTGGTCTTCCCCCCTTCTTCCTTGCCACACTGATAGAAGGATCATGTACAGGCACCAAAGCAGACTTTCAAGCCTTTAGAAAGGGATTCTAATTGTTTAAATGAGTTTTAGCAGAGAGAGAAATGAAATCATAACTTTTTATCCAAAAATCAAAATCTTAATCTTACACCATTGAAGGGTTTTGGAAGAGCAAAGTTGAAGCTTTTTTCCAATTTAAAGAACTAAAATAATTCCTGGAGCACCTATTCTCTATAGAGGACGCTGCACTGAGTACAAAAACCAAAGAAATGACCTGTACCCTTTAGCAACTTATAATCTAACTGAGATAAAGAAGACTCACTTGAATTTTTCTGTCAAGAAATATAAGAGTTAAAAATTGTGTGGTGAAGTGAATGAGGGTCCAGAGGAGTTCAGATCGGGCTGTTATGACTCCATGCTGGATTGGGTGGGGTAGGAAGAAATTTCTAGGTTGGCGATGTGAGTATCCACCATATGCTACACTCTGTGCTGGGTTCTCAAAATGTGTCCTTTCAGTTCATCCTCACCAGCATCTTGTGAGGTGTGTTATATTATCCCGCTGTATAGATGAGGAAATTGAGATTTTCAAGAGGAACAGCTTATGAACCCAGCTAGGAAGTACAATTTATACTCACATAACAGGGAGGAGATCGGTGTGTTCAAAGTGAATGGTTCAAAATTGTGAGAGAAGAAGTTATAGGGAAGTAAGTTGTGGCCAGTTCATTTTAAATACCATGTTATGGCTTCTAGAATAGATTTGGAGGCAGCAGGGACCCACAGAAGGATTTTGAGCAAGGGAGCGATTGTGGTACATTAGGAAACCTAATTCTGGCTGTAAAGAAATAAAATTCATGCAGAAGGAGGTTACTGTGAAACTGAAAGAAAGATAAAGGCAAGATTCACTGTGTTATTATTCCTAAAGGACTTGTGTCTATCAAAATGTTAATGATTTGTCCTTTCCTGATTTAGTCAGATACCCATATATAAAGGCTGGATCCTGGATGGCTTTCCAATGACATTAAACCAAGCGAAGCTTCTGGAGGAAGCACTCACAGGCTGCAACAGAAACCTCATAGAACTGGAGGGAAATAAATCACAAATGTCCACATTGGCTGTTGACCCTACAGCTTCCAGAGAAGTGCGTCTTCCCCCTTCTGCACTGGATTTTGTCATGTTATTAGATATTTCAGATAATTCCTCACTGAATCGCATGAATGACATCATGGGTAAGCTGGACACCTTTTTTAAAATATTCTTTTCTATAATTCAGAGCTCTTTCTTTTTCTTTGCCTGAAAGGGTGAATATTCCCATTTACAATTATAAGTGGATAATAAAGAATCCATTTAGGCTTCCAAAGAATTACCTAGTCCAGCACAGTTGCCTCCTGGGGCTCCGTCAGTGTTCAGCACTATAGCCCAAGCCTGGAGCTCGTGGAGAATTCCATGCCAACTACAAGCATCTCATTCAACCCTTCCATCAACTTGGCAGCTCCCCTGGCAGAGAGGCGCCCTCCTTTTCGAGGCTTGCATACGCGGAGGAGCTTCCTGTAGCTACCTAGTACATCCTGGTGTGCCACCCAGATGAAACTCATGAACCACACTGGTGCTGCAGGCAAGCATCTGGTAACATCCTTCCCTTGGATTGCGTGTTAACTGAGGAGCAAGTATCCGTTGGCTGCAGTCCTTCCACACTGGGGTCAGATAGTCTTGCCAAGATTCATGGTTTATTTAACTACTTCTCATTGTTGAAATGAAAATATTACTTTATTCCACAAATTCAGTGGTTATGGGTAAAAGCACATATTCTTGAACCCTGGCTTTCCAGGTTATTAGGCATTTGACCTTGGGAAAGGTACTTCATCCTTCTAAACCTCCATTTCGCATCCTATATAATAGAATGCTTCATTGTATTGTTTTGGATATTAAAGGAAAACTGCTTCTTTACTCACAACACTTCTGACACCAAAGGTGTGTGGGTTTTCCATACCACCCTGTTCTCCAGTTCTTGAAAAACACCCACTGGGGGTCCTATAATTTAGGCTAATTCTGGCACTAACTCCCCAGGGTTATCACAGGTTTTCACAGGTTAAGGGCTCAGTCCCACAAGACTTCTCCCCACTTCAGATGCCAGTCTCAAGTAGTGGATCCCCAGGTTACCCACACTCCTGTCTGACTTGACTACAAGTTGGGGGTTTCCATGACCCCTCCTCAGGTCTGATAATTTTCTATAATGACTCACAGAACTCAAGGAAACACTTTACTTACTATTACCGTTTTATTATAAAGAATGCCATAAAGGATACAAATGAGCAGCCAGATGAAGAGGTACATAGTGCAAGGTCTGGAAGAGTCCCAGGCTCAGGAGCTTCTATCCTCATGGAGTTTCGGGGGTTGCTACACTCCTGGCACGTGGATGCATTCACCAACCCACAAGCTCTCTGAATCCCTTCTTTAGAGTTTTTATGGGGGTTCCATTATGTAGGCATGACTGACTAAATCATTGAGCATTGGTGATCAGTCTCTAGCCCCTTCCCCTCCTTAGAGATCAGGGGGTAAGACTGAAAGTTCTAGCCCTCGAGTCACTTGGTTTCTCAGGCAACAGGTCCTACCATCCAAGAGTCACCTCTTTGACATAAACTCAGATAAAGTTGAAAGGGGTATATTATGAATAAAAATAAATGCTCCTTTTACCTCTATCACTCAGGAAATTACAAGGGTTTTCAGAGCTCTGTGTCAGGAGCAAAAGTCCAAATATATATTTCTTATTATATCACAATATCACAGGCATTAAATGAGATAAATGTTAAACATTTAGGATAGAATCTGGTACATGATACTAGGCACACAGTATCCACTAGGAAAAATAGTGGAAGACTTTGAAATGAACAAAAGATTATTGGATACCCTTTCAATAGAAGGTTGAGGACTGTCTTTTGGACCCTGAGGAGTGTCTGGTTTCAGAGGGGTCTATGCCTTTCATTGGCTTTGACTCAGCTCTTCTGTAACTATAAATTGTAGGAGACTTAATAGTAATTCAAATGATTCTGGTTCATGAACATGCAGATGAATTTGATTTAATTAAGATAAAATTAATTTCTATACTTTGAAAAGATGATTCCAAATATTACATTGCTGTATACATAGTAACCAGTCTTTCATCTATTACCATCTATTTCAGTATTCCTGACTACCTGTAAATAGGTCTGTTATTCAGACTGTCATTTGTACTAGTTGTAACATCACATCTTACTGGTTCCCTCATTACTTGAAAATTTAGATGATGTCATTTTACATTTGTTTGAGTGTCTTGATTTTACCTTTTTAAAAAACTGCCCTTTAACAAGTGGTAACATCATTCTTTCATTATTGCTGTTACTACTAACACAATGACATTCGGAGCTAGGAGAGACTTAGGGGATCATCTATTCCAGTGCCTTTATTTATAGGTGGAAATTTAAAGCGTGAGCACTTGACTCATCCAGGGCCACACTCTTCCTTATTTTGAGTTTGTAACATCTTGAGGTCTTCCTTTCATTGTTTACTTAAATAAAATGACAAAGCCATTAGATATGACTTCAGCTGTTGAGCCCAGTAGTTTAAACTGGATGCTGTCCATCAGATCTCAAAAGGGAGAATTTACTTCTCTCCATACAAGGGAGCTATGCTGACAGTAGTGATGATTCCGCTTGTTCAGCCAAGTTCTCATCCCTGTTCAGGATCATCTGACGGTTGGCAAAGAATACTGCCAATCCATGGCCAACTACTGACGGAATAAGGCCCTGAACTCAAATCAGTCTGACTTGCTTTCAAGATATGACGAGTTATTAAGTACACACAAAGACCTGTGGGTGAGATGGTCCCTGAGAGCTGATTATAATCCTACAAGGGCCTTAGAAGTTTTGCCTACCCTCTTGAGGATCCCTAGGAAGCATTTGTTGTGTGTTTCAAAAAATAGAAGGAAACCAATTGGCACAAATTTTTCAAGAAATCTACTCAATCCAGTGTGAGTTCTTTCAATTCCCTATCAAAATCACATGACAAATGGTTCTGGAAAATTTATCAAAGCTGATGTTAGCATCTAACTAGTTTAATTTCTTAATTCTAGACCACTTACTTATAACTAGGCTCAGAATTGCCCTTTATTCACTACGACAGGGAGAATTTTTTTTGTCAAGTTTTTTGTACATATACACATAAATAATCTTATTTATCTACCCTCAGAACTTAGTGTTAAAGCACTATTAATTTTTTTATTTTTATATGTATTTCTAATCATATATATTCTAGGTCTGAAGTGAACTGAGCCAACTACTAGATTAGGTTCTTCTAAATCACAAAAACTAGTATGAAATCATTGAGTTTATAGTTCTTACATGTTTTGGTCAGGAATGAGTAGGCTAAATATGTCCACAACTTTGAAAATCTATCTGCAGCTTTTATGTTCAAGTATTTTAAGTTAAGATAAAGTGTGACTCTTACATAGCTTAAGGTTTTTCTTTTTTAGAATATAAGATTGGAATGGCCATTGAAAGATCACTTTGCCAGTTTGCTCTCCTCATCTTAAGCAAGACCCCACCTGAACTCTTTTGGACAGATGAAATTCTATCCTTCAAAAATATCTTGTTCATTCACATATTCACTTATTATTTATTGCGTGCTTGCTGAATGCCAGACACTGTGATTGGCACCGGTGATTCTGTAATAAAGAAGAAATGGATCCTGCCTTCAAAGAATTTAGTGGAAATTGTAGCTAAGGGACCAAGGAGTTATAGCATTGAGTTGTACTTCCAACACGGCAGCCAATAGCCACAGGTGTTATTTAAATGATTTAAAATTAAAAATTCAGTTCCTCAGTCACACTGACCACATTTCATATACATATGTGACTAGTGGCTATCATACTGGACAGCACTGATGCAGAACATTTTCATCATCTCAGAAAGATCTGTCTTATCAGATAACACTGTTATAGAGTGATGGGAGCTAAAAGGGTGCCACTAGTAAATATTTATCTAACATTTATAACATGCCAGGAACTGACAGTACAGAAATGAAGGGCAAGTCCCTGTCCTCGAGTCGTTGACAATGTAGTGGGAGAAGAAACAAAAGCAAGCTGATTATTAGAATATAGTCACTTCTATGCTATACTAGGTGAGCCCAGCGTGGGAAGAGATTTACCAGACCAAGACAGGGCGGAAGGGCGAGGGAATCGGCAAGCAGGGTCCGTCTAGAGAACAGCAAGTTTATCGTTAGGACTGAGAGGCAGCAGGATGTGGACGAGTGACAGAAATGAGCCTGGAGGGTAGGCAGGGGCCAGCTGAAAAGTCTTGCCCCAAGTTAAAGTGTTTGAACTTTATCCTGAAGCCATGTGAGGTCACCAAATTCTATTAAAGCTGATTTAATGCAATTCAATATGCTTTTCGTAATGGTCATTCTAGCTGCAGTGTGGAGGATGCATTGGAAGGGGAGTGAGACTGGAAACAATGAAATGAGTTATAAAACCATCACCATCTGAAAAGCAACAAAGGCATTAAGACAGCTAGAGAGGCAAGGTAAAAAGAGTCAGCTTCAGGTGCTATTTAGGGGGAAACTGTAGAACTTACTGATCAGTGGGGATGGGGGCGTTCATTTTGTTGTGAATTTACTGCAGGCAGAACAAGGTGACTTCAAGTTGTTGACTGGAACAATTTT
The DNA here is from genome assembly GCF_003676395.1 of Aethalodelphis obliquidens. Classification (NCBI taxonomy): domain Eukaryota; kingdom Metazoa; phylum Chordata; class Mammalia; order Artiodactyla; family Delphinidae; genus Aethalodelphis; species Aethalodelphis obliquidens. The sequence continues at coordinate 3,001,794 of NW_020838024.1, read as the reverse complement.
TTGAATGATAATACCATTCACTTAGACAATATGGAAAGAAACACAAGAGTCTCTTTAGGGACATGTTGAACTTGAAGTACCTGGTACCTATGGGACTTTTAAGCTAAGATGTTCAGAGGGCAGTTCTATAAATGGGTCTCGATGTCAGGAGGGAAGTGTGTACTAAAGTTAAGGGCTTGAAGGTAAGACAAATCATCTAGGAAGAAAAGTGTATTTTAAAAAATACCCAGGATGACAGCCAAGACAGCTAGTGGGGAGAGCACAGGAAGAGGTGTTTAGAAGCAGCAGCTAGAGAGAAAGGAAGAAATCCAGGGAGAGTAATGTCATATAAGCCAAAGGAGGACAGATTTTCAAAATAAAGGTGTTATTCTCTCCTCCTCCCAGACCAGTGGGCTGAGGTCCTGAGGCCTGGGCTAGGGTGTGGGAGCCTAGTCACCAGCATTGCCTGCAGCATGGCCCTGCAAAGCTTGGGGTCCGTGGGGAAGCCTGAAGGATGTCATCACAGGGAAGCAGCCTTCATGCAGCCAAAGCCAAGCTGACTCAAAGACTGAACATCAGTCCTGCCAGGGCTGGGCAGAGAGGAGTGGCCCAGACTCAAAGCCAACTGGTAGGAGACCAGGAGACCTAAGGAGAAGGTTCAGCCAATGTGGGAGCATAAGCTTTTGTCAGAAGGGAAGAGTACATGGCTGCCTGGGTTTTTAGCCAGTGCCTTGGGCCATTGGTCAGCCTGAGAGGGAACAGTGGTGTTCATAATATGGGGAGAGGTACTGAGAGGCTTTGAGTGCAGGCTCTGGATGGATAACTTTAGTCACTTATAGTGACTGAAAAGAAATATGAGGGGGCTTCTAGGGCTGATAATGTTTGTTTCTTGATCTGGGTGCTGTTTTCAGTTTGGGAAGTCATTGAGCTGTATAATCATGTATGCATTCTTTTTGGCAGGTATAGTTCAAGAAATCGTTTAAAAATTAAAAAGAAGTTCAGGACTTGGAATTAGATTGACTGGAATCAAATCCTTTCTCTGTCATTTATGAACTATGCCATGGGACATGAACATGCTATGGGACAATTTTAGAATCACGATCCTACTTCACAAGTTTTGTTGTGAATATAAAATAATGTAATACAGTCTTCCCTCAGCATTCATAGGGGATTAATTCCAGAGCCCCCTCAGATACCAAAATCCAAGGATGCTTAAGTCCCTTATATAAAACGGTGTGATATTTGCACTGAACCTATGCATATCCTCCCATATACCTTAAGTCATCTCTAGATTACTTATAATACTTAATTTCCTCTTTTTCTATCATGAATGTAAAGGGAGAACAATCGATTGCTATATCCTGTGAAGGTCCTTCATTTTCTTGAACACTATTAATTCGCTCTTCAATGTTCTCTTGCATTGACTGAGTAATCTAATTCCTTTTACTCTAGTTCAAGGCTTTTTTTCCTCTTTATGATTTTCCATTTATTCTGAATTCATGAGTATTCTGGACTTTGTACCTTAATCCTGAATAGGACTCAATCAGAGAAGTTGAGATCGTTTTTGGTTTTGGTCTCTTGTCGTATATTCCTTTATGTCTCTTCTAGAAAAATCATAAAGTTTAGAAAGAAAGATAAATCGCTTTATTGTACTGTAATATAATATCCACGAATAAGTTGCATATTTGACTTTATGGCCACCCTGCTGTTTCATTCTTAGCTTTTACAGCATGGTGTTGATTTTCTAATTGTTTCCTTATTTGTTATTCATGACAAACCATCATTTTTTATTCTCATCTCTTCAAGGTCAGTCCCAAGACACTCTACCTTAAAACTACAGCTCCTCTTTAATGTTGTGTTTTACCTCCTTTCCCCCAATTTCCAAGGGAAATTTGAATGCTGATCCCAAAACTATACTTTTTCAACATTTTGTTAAACATTTTAATTAATATTGGACCAAAGGCAGGACCATGTCTATTTGACTTTCTTGTATCAGTACCTTTTAGCAGTGCTACTGCAACTTTGACTGCTTTAGCAAATTGTCTAATTAAGTAATTTCCATAACATAGCTGAAGCATTTTCAAGTGAAACTCCTCATGAAGATATCAATCAACGTGTAGCTGCTAAAAACCAAGATGTGGATGAAGACCAGAATTTAAGAGATCAAATACAGCATAGGTTAGTTTAAAACTGAATGTCTTGCTTCTTGTTTCTTACCCTTTGAACAGACTGACAACTAGTCACCTTGGAATCATCAGATCTAGAAAATAAATGTATTTCTTAGCATTCAGTCTTTTACAGGTAAAACAAAACTAAGTAGCTTTGATGTTGAGTGAAATATTTATGTGTTAGCTTTTATATTCAGAGCACAAGTCATCATAGTCTGGGAAGAAAAGAATTAAATCAGGCAACATTTCCCTTTATGGCTACATGAACTTACAAGTTCATTATATGGAATCCTAATTCAGCCCTCATTCAGCAAATGCCAATGAAGATCGTGGAATGTCAAAGAGCTAGGCATCAGACTATAGAGTGTAATTCTAAAACCACTTTTGTGTTACTAAAATGAAGTTATGCTTCAAAAACCTTCTTTCAATCGTATGCAATTTGCTCATTGGAAAAAAAATTAGACAATTTTTTGAAACCTTGAGAACTCTAAAAATATGAAGTGAACCAGGGAAGAGGAATTTGAGCTACATTAAGCCTGTCTACTCTTGGAAGACAAGGCTGTTTCAAAAATCATTCCAAGGGTATATTTGAGTAAAGCAAATAAGTCAGAACCATCTATATTTACTCAAAGGTCTCTTTAACTTCTTTAAGAAAAAGTAGATGACCTATGTGGCCCAGGCTGTAGCTACCATCAGAAGGGTGTTCAGAGTTTAGTCTGCTATGAGTATAGGTGATGTTTCCTTAGATCTTCACTTAGAGACGTGAACCCACACTAAAGGTTTCCTGAAATGATAGAATTGCCAAATCTTCTTCTCCTCATTCATATACCTCAAAATATATGGCTAGACACCATTAAATGATTTCCTCTTTAAAGTGGATAGTATTTCATTGCCTGTAGATTTCTTAAAGTTGCTTTTTCAGATTTTTTTGGGCAGCTTATTTTTTCATTACATTCATCAGATGAATCATGCTTAATGTTACTCTAATCTTTCAGTCAATATGCTATATTCATAGAACATTTGGGTTTTGCAGAATTGTAGGCTTCTTGGACAACTGGCCTTTATTGGAGCAATGGTTTACAGAGCCAGAAAACATTTTGATAAAAATGAATGCTGACATAGATAAGCAGTCTTTGTGCCAAAAAGTAAAGGAAACGTTTATGACTGAAATAATGAAAAAAGAGAATAAAGGTAATTACAGTTCTTTATAATTTTGAGCTTACATAACGAAAATGTGTGGTTTTAATGAATTTAGGAGGAAGTGAAAATGCGATTGCAAATTTCTCTCTTCTCTTTGGATCATACCATCTATAAGTATCTTCTACCTCTGATTTTAGCTTTCCACTGCAAATGTTTCTACATCAAAGATTTTTCTTTCTTCATTTTAATTTAATTTAATCAAAAGAGGTCATCTTGCTGAAAGGTTGTTTTCAGGTGAAAAAAATAGCAGAGTTAAATTAAGGATGTTATAGAGAAGGATGTTATAGGATGTTATAGATTTCAATCTGTTGACCTCAGCATTATAAGGAAACAATGAGTGAATTATCCTTTTAGGATGAAAACACTAGGCAGATTATTCCCCCCAAATCTTTTTGTGTTTGTATGAATTTACTGACTATTAACTACTTATTTATAAGCCTGCTCCTGGGTGCATCTCACCTACATTAAACCATCCCGACCTCCCTCCTCCTTCATTCAACCAATAGTAATTGCCCATTAACTTTTCACAGTATTATTGGAATTTGTTATTGAAAGGAATTTTAGTCTCATACACTGCCAATGCCAGACTTCAATGGAGATCTTACCTTTGAGAAATGAATTCAGAAATAAATCTTTCCCTTTTGTTTATCAATCACCCCTCACTCTATTGACAACTGCAATTTCTTGGTATAATAAAAAATGGTCAAAATTAATAATATCACAAGGATTCTAAAACTGCCTTGGTAGCATGCTGTCTCCCATCCCTAGATTTATGACCTAACTACTATAATGTATCGGTGAACTGACACCAAAATAGTGCATAGATATAAGCCACAGTCACCTTGGGGACCCAGGAGCTCACACTTAGGAAGACAAGCACCCACATCGAAATGTCCGCTCCCCAAAAACACCCATGTGAAGCTTCCAGACAAAACAAAAATCAACCCATATATTATATAAGAGGCTTAACATGTTATTTAACACTCAGAAATTAGGCTGAGAGGAGGGAGGAAACCTCTAGGGTCTTGATTAGGAGGCAAAAGCAAACCGATTCTAGGCTGTAGCTTCAAACATCTACCAATTAGAATCAGTGTTTTTGCCAGCTATCAGACTCACTTCAACATTTTCCTAAAGATTTTACATTCTGATCACTTATTACATTAACAGACTCTACTGCCACTTATTTAGATTTACATTCCAATCAGTTAATTATTTTTAATAAATATTATGTCATTAAAATAATAAACATTTACCTAGCCCAGTGCTCTGTATTAAACATCCTGATTAAGCTAAAAACAAAAAATAAAAGGATATGGTACTTCTATAAATATTCTGCTGTTTAAAAATGATCATAATATACTATTAAGTAGGGGAAATCAGGTTATATTTAAATAGTCCCTTTTTTGTTTTTAAAAGTATGTCTATTATTAAATATGTAGGCACAGAAAAGAGTCTGACAATATATGCTAAGAAAAAACAAAATTCAACCCAGTAAATTCAAAGCTCTAACTGGTTTTGTTCAACTATTCGTGAACTGGGCAGCATCCCATCTAACAACTAGAAGGGCACTCCGTGGAACAGTACGAATGGAAGGCTTTTTTAGATAGGAGGGTGGGGCAGGGAAGTCATTAGCAAAAGGGGGGAAAAAAAGGGTTATTTGGGGCCAGGACATCTTCTTTTTGGAGGAAGGGAACTGCAGGGGTCTTTACCATGCAGATTGCCTCTTCTTTGAGGGGCTGGGGATATATAGAGAGGACCCACATGACAGATCACCTCATTAGCGCTGACCAGAAAATTCCAAGCTGGTTGATTAAAATTACATTTCTGAAGAAGGTAGAAACCGCAACTGAGGCAGCTAGTAAGTCTAGGTTTGGTATCGTGGGCTTTATTTAGCACAAGTGATGCCATTTGGGGCCTGTGGTTTTCTCTTTAGCCGTACAATCCTTGATGAGGGAGAAGGATGACAAGAGTCAACAGGAAATTTCTCTTTCTGCTTATTTGTCTAAATTGTGGGAATTTTTAAAACAATAATTATATATCACTTTTATAATCAGAAAAAAAATCCAGTTTGAAAAAAAAAATCTAATAGAATGAAGCCTCCTTGCCTTGCTGAATTGAAAAGAATAATCTGAGGGCAAAGGGAGTATGGATATAAAAGCCATACATGGGGCTTCCCTGGTGGCGCAGTGGTTGAGAGTCCACCTGCCAATGCAGGGGACACGGGTTCGTGCCCCGGTCCGGGAAGATCCCACATGCCGCGGAGCAGCTGGGCCCGTGAGCCATGGCCGCTGAGCCTGTGCTCCGCAACGGGAGAGGCCACAGCAGTGAGAGGCCCGCGTACCGCAAAAAAAAAAAAAAAAAAAGCCATACATGGGTGCAGTTATTCACTGCCCCTGCTACAGGGGTAAAGTTGCGGCCGTTTCCAGGGTGGAGGGTTGGGAAGTCAGGAAGGGTGGGGAGGGCATGCTGGGAAGGGTGAGCCTGAATCCCGAAAGGCAAAGGGCCATAACAACGATAGGAGCCTAGACCTTCGGGAACCAGCCCTGCTCCGCCCCTCAAGCCCCTCGGGCTGACTGTCTGCTCTGCCTGGAGCACACATTCCCTGAACCTGTTCAAGTCTTTTCTCAGATGCCACCTTCTCAGCGGGTCTACCCTGCAAAGCACTCTGGTTAAATACACTTTAAGAGCTGCCCCACAGCACTCCTGACCCCCTTTACTCTGTCCTATTTAGCTTCACAAGGCAGTGATTTTTCTCTTTTGTTTTACTTTTGTATCTCTGGCAACCACAACTGTGCCTAGCATTGTTCGTATTATTATTATTACTGACAGTACTAGTGTAGTTTTACCTTATTGTTATAACCCTTCCTTTTCTTCACGGCACAACTCAGATTCAATAAGTAGTTGCTGCATGAAAGAATGAAATGCTAAGACTTAGTTGTGTACTGAGCACCGTTCTAAATGCTTCATATGTATTTACCCCTAGATGTCGGTGCTGCACATTTCTTTTCCCTTCCGTGTCCTTCCGACATCTTCTCTTTGTGCTTTATCACCTTGCTTTTCCCCTGGAAATTTTGACATAATTATTTATTTTTCTATCGCAACACACCAGCTACTTCTAGATTGTTGGTTTGACACATGGCACAACAAGCCTTCCCACCTGATACACACACACACACACACACACACACACACACACACACATCATCATCATCATCATCCCCATCAGAGGCAGGGTAAACGGTATTTCTAACCAGGCAGAGAAGACTTCAAATCTTAGTTTTAAGGACTGAATGATTTAAAGGGGATCCCTAAAACATGAAGTTCGCCCTAATTCATTAAGAGCAGTTTTATATTAATTTAGGTTTATCTTAGTTCAAGTGAAATAGTAGGTGTCTGGAGCCGCTAATAAAAGTCCATTCTTATCATCCTTTTGAAGTGAAAAAGAAATTAGAAGAAAAGGAAGCTGAGGAAAAAGAAGAAGTTTCCCCAACTGAGGCTACATCACCTCTCCCCCCTCCTCCTGAACCAGAAAAAGAGAAGGAAGTCCACGGTCAGCGTGAGCGTTCCAAAACTCCTGCTGCAAAAGGAAAACCAGCATCAGGTGATTGACAGAACGATTTCTAATCCTGTTTGCCAGTTTCTCATTTTCATTTTAGAAAAGAATTATAAATTATAGTACCAGTCCATTTATCTAGATTCAGGCTTTGAGCAACTTCAGTCATATGAAGGCAAGCTGTCTGCTCTGATGAAGAGGAAAAGCAGTAGTCACTGAGAGCACGGCTGTCACAAAGCGGAGGTACTTTACTGTGTGGGAAGGAATGTGGAGTCCTCACACCCAGATCTACTGATTAGAATAAGACCACAGATGAGAGGAGGGAAGGCGCAGAGAATACCAGAAGGAGCTTAGAGCAGATCAAGAGGACAGACGTCTATTTGCAGAGTGATAGAGTTGTGTTTATGTAAAAAGCAAGACCATCTTCAGAAAATGAGAGTTAGCACAACCTGTTGTCCACAGGAATAAGGAAACATACCAACAGCATTCTTTAGAGACTAAAATTTATACGCAACTGTCACTCTTCAGTGTTATGTGATTATAAAAGGGTAGAAACAAGCACCTGACATCTCAGTAAACTTGTATATTTATAATACATAACATACATGAATAGAGTTTGTATAGAGAATATTTTTTAGCTTAAACCACTAAGGACCATTAAGTTACGTGGTAGACAATATAATGACAAAAGTAAAATCCTCAATTGTTGAAATGTGTGATATTGGGAGAATGCCAGGATCAGTTTGGTGCTGTGTGTATGAAACAAATGTGGCTCTAGTAGCTGGTTTTAGCTTTGTAAGTAGCTGGCTGTGCAGTTACACAAGTCTACCTAGGTATTCTTGATATTGTGTCATGATTGCATTTCTAAACTCCATAATATTTCTACTTCGTGGAGATTTGAGATGGGTCTGATTTTTTTAATTAGATTTATTTATATTAAACAAATTCATTTGAAAACTTTAATAACATATATTATGGTCTATTAAAGACCGTTGTACTTCAATAAAATGGGGCTTAACTAAAGGTAAAATATGCAAATTCTAAAAAAAATATTTTATCATATGAAACAATAAAGCACAAAGCAATTAATTAACCATACATACTTTCCCCGTTAGAAAAACAAAGCAGTGGTCTGAAGGACAAATGGAAACCTTAAAAATGCTGTTTAGCCAGGGAAGACAGTTTCCACAGAGGCTCAAGGGAGCCTGGAGCTACCCATCTAGGCCTTTAACCTATGGCCGTGGCCTCCCCTCCCTTTCCTCCCCTCGGCCTCACAGTCAGGAGTATCTGTGGATTGGAGCCATTCCCTGAAACCCATCTTCAGCATTTCTGGTTACAACACGGTTCAGTCTTTAAATTTCTTAAGTTTGCTCGTGACATTAAATAAAATTGTATACTTGAATACAGTGCATTGGATGAATAATAAAGCTATTGTTGCTTCAAAGAGTGGTTGTATCTGTCTCTTTTTTCCACCAAGGGCCGGGTTAGTGCCTGATCTTTAAAAATATATAGAAGAATTAATCCCCAGGGGCCCAGTTACTGCCTTCCAACTGCAACGCATCATTGCGAGGAGATCTCAGTGCTAGTAGACGTTGATGAGGCAATAGCACAGGCTGCGCTGCCCTTACAGCTCAGGGAAGCTGGGATAAATGATTTTAGGAAGGGAAGTTCCCAGGTTTGTTTATTTTTATATAAATAACTTACAGTTTTTTTCAAAAGAACATACTTGCAGAACTAAAAGCCTAAGGCTTCTGAACAAGCCCAAAGCAAACATCCAATTACAATCTTCTTTAAAAGTTGAGAAGAAAAGAGAAATTATTTACTTAAAAAAAAAAGGGTGGAAATAGGGTAAAGAAGGAAGCATAGTACACTAAGTACTAAAAGTCATTTTGTCCAAATATAGTTCTACATTGTATATGAGTCTGTTGGCCTGAAACAAATAGACTGCCAGATATTTCTCCAGCAAAGATGGGTTTATTCAGAATTAGCAGGAAATTATAATTCGGGGTCTGCAACCATGGCAAGCCATGTGCAGGTCTCTGCATGACAAGAGAAGGAGAATGCTTCTATAGAGGGGAAAAGGAAGTTGGGAGGGCCATAGTACTTGATGAGTCCATGGCTTTTCATTGGCTGAGTCCTTGCCAGGAAAGAAGAGGAGTCGTCCTTCCTCCTGTTGGGCAATGCTGTCCTCTTAGGGCATGAGAGCTCCCCCTTCTGGTTTCCTGACTCTATTTATTTGTGCTTTCTGTTTATTAATTTTTTACAGTTCTGTATTTTATATCTGCTTCAAATGCACTTGAGATTAAATTTGAAAAACTTCACAGGTATGTCCCATTAAAGGGTTTATTATCAAGTCTACTACCAAATGTCAGAATTTAATTTAAAACTCAAGCTCTGAGTGTGACAGAGTATGGTAGTGCTTGCTATCCATGATGCTAGGAATATATTTTGCAATTTCAGAATACATTTTGGAAATAATTTTTAAAAATAGGCAGAGTGCATGCTATCCCCAGCAGAAATTAGACTTGCTCACAATATTTTATAAGTTCAACATCTTAGGTGTCTCTATTTTTACCCTCTTTGCTGTTGTCTTTTGCTAAAGTTTAGAGCAATGGTTGGTTACCCAGAGTATTGTTATTAAAGGAACTAAGAGCTTATCTAGACTTTTTTTATTAAGCTTATTTCTAAGAAAAAAAAAGGAACTAATTCAAATGTTTGGATTTATTTATTTATTTATGAATGAGTTTGGTGTTCAACTATTTTGATGTTTAAAAGTCCTTTTATGGAGGTTAACAAAGTTTCAAGGTTAATCCTTCTTTCCTTGTCTTATTTCTATGGAATCTTGGTTTTTGGAGCTGAGATGTTTAAATGTAAGTGATATGAGTTATGTATTTACACATTCTTATAACTAACACTTCTAAATACAAAGATAGGTCAGATGATCTCTCCATCACAGCATTTAAATTGTCCCATATGTGCATTCTTCCAATGAAGGAAAAAAAAATCAAAACATAAAACTGTAGCCCAGGGCAAAGGGAGGAAGACGACTGAACTTGTTTGGTAAATTATGTGGGATGTAGTGATTTTTTCAAAGAACTAATTATTATTTGGGACATCTTATTGACCTCCAGTTCATCACTTTCCCATTTTCCCCTTTCCAATATATTTTTGAATTAGATTCCGGGGAACCCAGCATATGTATCCCAAACCATCCTTTGCATTACAAGTTACAGTCAATGCACAGCGGAATGTAGAAGTCACAAGGCAACCAAGTGTGGGGTCAATAGAAGTTCAAGGATGCTCCATAGCAAAGCAATGTGGTTATTTAACTCTTCTTCAAGGTGTCTTGGCATCATTCTTATCACAGACCCAGTTGTCTTATTGTATAGGGATCATTCCAGTGAACTATATCCAAATAGAGCCATCTGCTTCAAATGGACTTGTGACTAACTTTTAAGATTCTGCAACTATGTTGCACTAAAGAGTTTACAATCAAATTCACTACCAAATGTTGATATTAAGCTTAGGACTCAACTTCTCAATGTCACAAAATAGAATAGTACTATCAGGGTTGTCATTCAAGAAATTTCAATCCATAGTCTGTCTTCAGATTAATTTTAACTCACAGTAAAGGCCTAAGCCATTTTAGGCAGTTCACAAATATAACTGTTTTTGAGAAATAGCATTTGATTGCTTACAAATCATAGCCCAGGATATTGAAGAAAATCATCAATGATAATTATGTGTTGAATTTTGTTTAGAACCCCCGCATGGTAATCGAGAACCTCTTCAGGAAGGAAAAGGGAAGAAAAGTGAAACTTTACTCCAAAGAAAAGGTACAGATCAAGATAGATATGATTAAATATAATTCTGCATTTTATAATTTTCAGTGAAAATAGCTATATTTATGTAGTAGTATACACTGAATACCTCTCTCAGGCATTTGTAAACCATAAGCCCTTGCCAATGAAACAGAACCTCAGTGTTTCTGTAGCCTGGGTCTTAGCAGAGGTCCTGCTAAGAAAAGTGATGCTTGTGAGGAATCATTTAGAGAATATCTAAGATACAGAATATCCATTCATCATAGACATTATAGGTGTTATCCTTGGGCTAAGCTATGCCATCAGAAAACTACATGCTGAACCATATTTTCTTGGGTCCCCCATAGAATTGCTTTCACTGATAAGCACTTTGATATAAAGTCCTCAACACAATAGCAGTGGAGCTAAAACATTTATTATATCAACAATAACCTGGTATTTTATTTTCTGAAGAGATAGTATGCCCACTACATCATTCAGTCACCCCTATGTGAAATCCTAGGTGGGAAATTTCATTCAGAATCAAAGAACTGGAAAATCTTTCTTCCTCTGCATGGCTAGATAGTTAGCACCTCTAAATGATAGCACTTCCTTTTCTGTTTTGGCTGTCTAGAAGTACAGAAACAAATTCGTGCCTATAAGATTTTAGTACCTGCGCAAGGACCTAGATCCCAGAGTGTGCTTTCTAATTCCTCTCCTGGTTTTGACCTTCTACTTTAAGTTGCATTTTTCCTGACCCTAATTTCTTTTTTTTTTTCTATTTTATTTTAACTATTTCTGTGAAATAAGGAGGATAAAATTTTATAAATAATTGATAGTTGGTAGAAGAAAATAGGCTTTAAAAAGCATATTAGTTAGATTGTACATTGAAGCTGCTACACCAACCAATGAAAGATTGAAATGCAGTTATGGACACATACAGTTGTCTTTTGCAGGGTACGTACAAAGGGGGTTGTCATGAAGTATGTACCTTTGTTTAATTTTTCATTACAAATTGCTAGTGTAGTAGCAGCCCAAGACTGTGCCATGTTCACAAAATGATGGGCTTAAAAGGATCTTGATTTTGGCATTTAAAGATGCATAACCATGATTCTCAAAGAATCTTACCCTTCTCTGATTATATGACCTGACAGGCATATATAACTAGAGTCATTGGTGAGTTAACACTGAGATGAAAAATTTACCTATAATTTTGGCTATAATTTATGCTCTGCTCTATCTCACCTGTTTACAAATAGGAGAATAATTTTCACATTTACATTATGCTTTCTTATTGTGATCAGCAAAAGCAAATGAAGGATCAGCATAGAATCATCAAAAATAGGAATTAAATATATTTATGCATATTAGGTGAAAATCGTCAAGTTAGACATAATAATTCACATGCTTTGAGAGCATCCTTAGATGAAAGTATACACACTCAAACCATAAGCAACTACAAGTTCAACCAGTAAAATATATATTCACTGGAGTCATGCAGTTAGCTCAGTTTAAGTACCTCCAAGAACTTTCAAACATTTTTTTGCTTTTATTTTACTATTGTGTTTCTATTTCCATAAACACAATTTCTACTGTGTTCAATAATATTTGAAACAGGTAAACTCTCGATCAATATCTAGAAGTCTTTCTTTTACATAGAAATGCTGTTGTTTTGGCATGTATAACAGGATTTCCTTCATTAAGAGGAAGTCTTAATGATTTTAATTCCTAATATTTGGAACTAATTCCATTGGGGGTGAACACTATTGATTGGTTATCTGTTTACCTCACAGGCTGTTTGACACCAGTTATACTGAAAACATCTCTTACGGTTTGAGGAACCATCTCCTTTTTCCTTCCTTCAGACTTATCATTGTTTCCTGCTATTGGCATCTTCAATTCATCCCAATTTTTCTCTGTGTATTAGATCAATTCCAACCTTCTCCCTCCAAAATCTTGACACGGAAATGCCATTTGCAATTGTATTCATGGTGTTCTTAAAGCATTTCTTATTATCTTCAACCATTTGCCATGGCCCCATTTTACTCCTTCATAAAATAAGGGCTTTTCAACTCTATGACCTTACATAGGAGGTGTTAATTAAGGGCTAAATGAAGAGTTTTCCTTAATCAACCAATTTCAGAAAATGCTGAGTTACACCAAATTAAAATGTTTTTCATCTCAACTGAGATAGATGTCAATATAGATATGTATCTTCTGTAATCATCTATCTCTAAGGCAGTAGGAGATACACTATGCAATATCCCAAAACATTGTGGCTGCAGAACTCTCTGTTGGAGGGGTATCCATTGGGACTAGAGCTCTGTGGAATAAATGTTTGGAAATCATGATCTCTTAGTTCTTCTGGCCTGCCCATGTATTAGTATTGGGACTGTCCCAGTGCTTGCCTTCTGATCTGACTTAAAGTTCAGGTGCTACCAGGCCACGTAGCAATAAATGTTATGTCAATGTTATAAACGTTAATGACATTTAATTGGAAAGACATGGAAGAACAGAGAAAAAAGATGAAAGTGAAATGGAATTGAAATACCTAGATGCATCTACTAACATGGTGGCTCTTTAAACTCAGTCCTGTACCAGCAGCACCTGCATTACCTGGGAACTTATTAGAAAAACAAATGCTTGGTCCCACCCCAGACCTACTGAATCTGAAACTCCTGGAGGGGTCCAGCAATTTGTGTTTTCATAAGCCCTCTAGGGAATGCTGGTGATCCCTAAAGTCGAAGAACTACTATATTGATGCCCAAGACTTATTGTTCTATTTTAGCCATTGGAATATCAGAAACATTCAGTTATTTCTAACGTATTACTTATAATATGTCCTGTTCCCCAAAATATTTAAGTTGGATTACAATTTTAAAAACAACATGTATATAACAATACTTTGAAATAGAAATAAAAAGCCCTAATTTTTTCCAAGGTTAATTTCTAAAATACATTTTTTGTCACCTGGGACCTTAAACAGAGGAGAGTATGTGGTGCAACGTACAAGGTCTTAATAGATTTTAGAGCACATGCAAAACACATTAGGTTTCATCTGAAAGTTGATGCCACACATCAGAAAGTCGATGATTAATGTACAATCATGGTTCAGATATCAAAATTCCACAATCTCCTTTGATAACATAATTCATAATCATAGTAACAAACTACCTCTTATGGAGTACCTACCCTACGCCAGGCACTATACAAGATAATTTTTATATTCTTGCATAATCCTCATAACCACCTGTGAAGTATAAATGATCATTTCCCACTTCAAAGATGAGGAAATGGAGAGTCAAAATAAATAAGGTAGGGCTTCCTGGTGGCGCAGTCGTTGGGAATTCGCCTGCTGATGCAGGGGACACGGATTCGTGCCCCGGTCCGGGAGGGTCCCACGTGCCGCGGAGCGGCTGGGCCCGTGAGCCATGGCCGCTGAGCCTGCGCGTCCGGAGCCTGTGCTCCGCAACGGGAGAGGCCACAACAGTGAGAGGCCAGCGTACCGCAAAATAAATAAATAAATAAATAGATAAATAAATAAATAAATAAGGTAGTGTTTTGTTAGGAATCATTAACCTATGAGAAGGGAAAGTTAGAGCCTCTTTACACTTTGGCGAATGTCATCAACACTCCATATTAACTCTCAACACTATTCTCATAGCTTCCCTGGATTTTGCCTTAATACCATCATCTAATATAAATGAGTTAAATAATATTATTTATACTCTTTAGTATGAGTCTTTCAATGAATTGACTTCTCAGACTGTAGCTTTTAATAAAATTTTCACCACAAGTAGAAAAATTAAATTGTAATTTAATTGTAATGCAATGTAAATAGAACACAGTCTTAAAATCAATTTATAAGCTAAGCAAATAGTATTAAAAGAACTACTCTAAAGCTTGCAAATTTCTAAATATCAATCTAATGAACACTTTTGAACATGAATTACATCAATAGACACTAAAAGGCAATAAAGTAGGAGAGTCAAATGCATGGACTCTGGAGCCAGCCTGCCTGGGCTGACATTCTAGCTCTGCCATTTACCATACGAGTGACTTAGGGCAAGTAACTTGACCTTAGTGAGTCTCAGTTCTCTCGTATGTAAAATGAGTTCATAAAAGTAACTTCTCTGTGGCTGTAGTAAGGAATTAGTAAATCTACAAAAAAGCAGCTGGAACAGAATCTGGCTCAGAGTAAATGGGGCTAAATAAGTATGGGATATGATTATTGACTCTAGACCAAGTGGGCAAAAAGGGGAATCCTTTGCAAAATTGGCTTAAGGAGTTTCCAACGCTTATCACTGAGTATAATTATACTAAAATCAGGTCCTATAAAGGATTCCAAATAACCAGTCCTCATTACTTTATAGTTGTCCACGTTCCATATCTCCAGCTCCACTTAGACTAACAACATGAACTCTAGGACACCAAGGAGAGAAAACTTTTCCAAAATACCTTCTCAATAGCGATTTGGAGAATAAGCTGATTCATGTTCCATCTCTGGCTCCTTACCTGGCACTGACCTCTTTCTCTTCCTGGCCACATTGCTGCAGAGCAGAAATTTTCATCTTATCCAAGGCATCCTGAGTCTCCACTTCAGTCACCAACCAGAGTCATTTTTCGCTGAACAAAGGCAATAAGAAAGCCATCACTGTTAACCAGGCTTCTACCTCGGGAAGCCCTTAATTAAGCCAGATCCTACCAGGAAATATTTTAGGACTGAAAGGTAATAATAATGCCTTTCTTTAAAAAAAAAGTCAGACTTTTTGCATCTTTTCCTTCTTCCTACAATCCTCTCATCTCCCTGAGTAGTGCCAACTTAATCTGAAAGTGTTCTAGTTTTCTTAATGTCCTCTCATCAATAGATGAAATTTATTCTTACCTTTACTGAGCTCCTACTATGTTATTTTCTTTGCTCAAGCATATTGCTCTATAGGTTCAACTTTGACCATTTCTTTACAGATAAAATGATTAAATAAATCCCATGTCCTAAAATTACATTTTTCTTTTGACCTTATTTTATTTATACTTGTTCTCACTCCACGTGCTTCTGTGTAATACCATTAGGTTCTTATAACTGGACAAAAAAAAAATTTGCTAAAATCTATCTTTACTATATGCTAAGCATAGATTACTCTCCAGAATTTTATGCATGAAGAATGGCCACACTGAGGACTCAATAATCCAACTTCCAAATGAAAGCAAATATCTTATTAGAAACTGAAGTCTTCATATGGTTGTGTGGGTGGTGCAAGGAATGACCCTCATGACATTTGAGATGTCGATACATTTTGTTCAAAAGTGGCATCTACTTTCACTCACTGTGACATAGATACATTTTTTATTCATTCAAATCTTTTACCCTTGCATTTTCATTGTTAACAATTAGATAAAAGTTAAATGAGATCAAAGCACATCGTCCAAAAATGTTCCCTGGCTCCCTTAGTTTTCACTGAATGATCATGATATGTAAGAAAAGAAGAAAAAGGAACTCATTCCAGTCTCACGTTTATAATTACAAAGTTCTCCTTAGGAATTCTCCTTTGAGAAATTCATCTTAAAGTGGCCATAGTATTGTCACTTTTATTTCACCAGAGATTCAGTTCAGAGAATGAAAAATTATCATACAGAAAAATATATCAAGTTATGAACATTTTTGGTTTTCACCTGAAAAAAGATGCTCTTAAATTTTTCTAATTAAAAATACCTAGATGGAACTTTAAACTTGTAGATGACGAATACTGGTTTTAATTGTATAAGTAGAAGTCATTTAACCTGTTCATATGACATAATTAACAATATCCCCTTTACTTATAATCCATATATTTTAAACTAGTATAAAAGTGGAAGATGTATTTACTTTTCTAAACAGCATTATCGTTAAATAATACTCAAAGAAATATATTTTGGGGAAAGAAAATGCTGCAAATTCTGTAGACATCTATAAACTGCATCTAAAATCTTAATAAGGAAACTGAAAATAAGTGGAATTTAAACTGAGTGAATTTCTAAACTATAACTTTGATCCTTTAAGGAAATATCAGTGCTTTCTGAGTTAAGGTAGTTTGATCAGTCACAAGATATTTCAGACCATAAGGGTACTGCTTCGCGGGTCTGGATTCCCCCCTGGATGTTCTCACAGAGAGTGGGGCACTCGCCCTTTCTGGATTCTGAGCTGAAATTAGGCCTCTTTCTCTTCCTCCTTCTCCACCTCCTTTTCTTTCTTCTCCTCCTTCCTCTCTCTTTCCATTCCCTCTCCTTCTCCCCGCTCCCTTCTTCTCCCCTCCCGCCCATGCCTTAATTCAGCCAGACCTACGGCACAGCAGTCGCCTTCATCCCTACACCCTGACTGTAGAAAGAGATATAGATTCCCCGCTCAGAAGCCCTCTGTCTCATCCAGGGAATTGGGAATATTCAGGAGGTACCCCTTCTCCTCCCCTACATCCCTCACTGACTCCTACAATAGCATTCTTTCTCCCTGCTTCTCCCCTGGGTTTCAAAAAACACCAAGAGCACCGCTCCTGTTACAGCTACTCTCTTTCTCATTCAGGGTGAGTGTTTAGTTTGCCAGTTTTTGCAATAGTAAATAAAATACACTTTCCTCTGGCGCCTAAACTTTGTAAAACCCGTGTGTTCATTGTGGAAGCAAGGACAGAGATGAAAATAAAATATCAAGTTGTTTTCCATAGCTAACTGGACAAGAGAAGTTGCATTGCTTTAAAACAAATTGCTTTTGGTATTATTGGTTAATTTGGGGGCTATAGAGAATGACTTTTTAAATTTTTATTTGATAAGGCTGCCCAAAGTTGCTGAAAAAGTAGTTAATGAATTGCCTGAGACCCATGGCATCATAGGTTTATCCACCCACCACAATCTGGTCCCATTCATCTCCTTGTAATGGCAGGATTTAATATGCATGTTTAAGGTTCTCCCAGAGGAAAATCTCCAGGAGGGAAAGTTCCAGTAAAGAAATCACCTGCTGACTCTACAGATGTGTCACCTGCTCCAGTAGCGCCACCCCCACCTAAGCCAGGATCAGAAGAATGGGTTTATGTGAATGAACCGATTTCTGAGGTACGGCAGTTTAAACTCAAGCTAGTAGAATCTGTTCTTTCTCCGCTTTATAGGAAGAGTCACACCATTATTTGCGCCATCCAAAAGGCCTTTTGTAGCTGGTAATATATATATTCATCAAAAGGCCGAGGTGATCTTTTGAGAATACTCATTGCATCACATCCCACGCTTTCTCTCCTCCCTAAAATTTCTGAGTCATGCTTTGAGCGGTTGTTGAGTACTGCAATCAGGGGAACAAATGGGTTCTTTGAGGACCAATTTTCACCCCAGGGACAAGCAGAGATGCAGTTTCCTGGAAGAATATCTTCCCCAGAACACATATCCAGCAAATTATAGCCCTCCAACCGTGCTGTCATGCCCACATCATAACGCTCTCAAATGAAGTTTAACCCCTGACTTTTTAGAAATAGAAGGAAAATTTTGAAGCTAACTAAACTAATAAAAGAACAGAGAGCCATCTGGCCTCAGCTCTTTAAATGGGTACCCTAGTGTCAGGCAAGGAGATGCCCAGGTGAGCCCTGGAAGCTCCATTCAGTTCTTTATGCTCTGACAGCTGCAAAGCCCAGTTGTCACCTAGGCAAATCCGGCTGCTTTAATAGATAAATCATCTTGGGACAATCACACAGAACGGTCTGTCTTTTAAAACTTTTTAAAAGACAAAGAGTTTTTTGAAAGACTCAGTCCCTGTCTTCTTAATTCCAATCCTCCATGGCTTCTTACTCTTATGAACTGTTAGCCCTGACCATCTGTGCCAGGCACTTGAGACCCAATCATGAATTGCAATTGTTATTGAACATTCCTAGGGAAATGTCTTACTTATCTCCTCAATTAAATTGTAAACATTCACTGTATTCAATACAGAATCAAATACAGTGAAGAGTATGTTAGAGATTCTTGATAAGGCTTTTTTGTTGTTGTTGTTGTTGTAGTACGCGGGCCTCTCACTGTTGTGTCCTCTCCCGTTGCGGAGCACAGGCTCTGGACGCGCAGGCTCAGCGGCCATGGCTCACGGGTCCAGCAGATTTTCCCGGACCCGGGCACGAACCCGTGTCCCCTGCGTCGGCAGGCGGACTCTCAACCACTGCGCCACCAGGGAAGACCGATAAGGCTTTGATGAATTAATTAGCATTGAGGGAGAAATTAGAACAGGAAATATTTGAAGATGAGAACATTAAATGATAGAATTACAGATGTGTGTAATTACTATCACTCAGCCAAATAGTAGCTACTTTGAAAAATAAATATATTCAAGAACTGTCATAGAAGCAGGATACAGAAGTGGTTGTTGGGAAGGAGATAAAATTAAAGTGATATTATTTGGTAGGAGTTGGAGAGTGAGGGACAAAAATATTAAAATCTAATCCTTAAATCCAAACATTGAAGCCCTTGAGAGAAATAAATTCATAGAGGACAAGAGGGAAATAGAGAACATGAGTGAAAAATAAATATTCACACTGAGATATGGCATCAGCTTCCATTGTAGATCTTCTGGTCAGGATCCTGGCAGAAAACAGAAGATAATTTAAAGAAAGTTGAATAAAGGATGATTTATATGTATGTGGCCAGTAAATGAGAAAATCTCCAAGGATTAGAATGTTACCCTCAACAAGAGAGAGCCAGGAGCTATTATGGCCCCTAGGCCTGAGAAGCTGAGGACAGGAAGCAGATGTCCAGACCTCAGGAAGACCTGTGCATGGAGAAGGCCACCTGCCAGGGGCTGTGGCCTTCCCAGAGGATGCAGCCACCCACAGTGACCAGCAGAGAGGAGCAGGGAAGCATATAACCAAACCTCATGTCCTTCCTGCTCTCACATCTCTTGACTGGGAGGTGGAAGGCAAGGGAGTTTCCTGAAGTAATTCACATGAGTTAGCCTCCTAGAGCAATCACTGAGCAGGATGGAGAGTGAAGGATGGGGAGTTGGTCTGGAGGGACGATGGGAGGATATACAGCCCGGACCTCTAGTTACCTTAGTGAAACCATGCAGAGAACTCCTTTTTGTTACAAGCAGAATTAGCCTAGAACCTGGAAACAAAGCAGACCACATGACCTACCCTAGTCCTTCTCTACTCTAAGCTTCTCACACATGAGCTGCACAGCTTACCTACTAATGGAGAGGAAAAACAGATGCCCAGTTAAATGAATTTAAATTTGAGATAATCAATGAAGTATATATAGGCATCCTATACTTTATCTGGCAACCCTAGTTCCAGGCCTTCCAGGGACCCCAGATATATCTTACCTCAATAGGCATGGGGAAGGAGAGAGAGTGAGAGAAAGAGGGGGATTGCTTGCATATCTGGCTCTCTCAGGTGGAGGCAGCAACCAAGTTCAAGGGGAGCCTGGGTCCTTATCCCTTTGCCAGCCCCAAGGGAAGGTTCAGAGGCCACCAAGGAGGCAGTGGAGTGATAGGTCTTTGCTTTCTAGCTTTTGAAGCTTGGAGGATACTTGCCTTGGCTGCCCAATTTCCTATTACGCTTCAGTCAACGAAGAGAAGACTAGTTAATTGGAAAGGATAGGTCTTAACATCTAGTCACGTCACATAAGTTCAAGTGCCTAGACCCAGAAAAATAACGTCCCAGAGAATTAAATAAACTACAGATGGGACATTATCGATAACTCATAGAAATCACAGAAGATACGGGAGAATCTAGAAGACCAGATGTGGGCTAATGACGAAATGTTTAACAAAAGGTGGACGGGATTTAGTAGCATACAAGACCAATGATCCAGATGTTAATCCCTGACAAAATTGGAAAGAAAATTATTAAACACATGCCTCTAAGCACTTGTAACATACAAAGTGATCACCCAGAGGTCAGACAGGTTTACTAAGACTAAGTCCTGCTGAACTGGTCTGTTCCTTTTCTTTGACAGCAAGGTTGAGTAGGTGGGTCAGAGAGGTACCATGAACATAGTATACCTTGAATTCAAAATAGCATTTGACAATTTCTCATGAAGTTCTTGTAAATAAATAAGAACTGTGAACAGGATGTTAGTTCAATTAGGTCCATTCCTAGGTGGTAACTCTCCTCGCACAGAGTGCTAATTAATGACTTGGAGTCACCAGGAGGGAAGTTTAGTAGTCAGCTTACTTAAAATGGTCTTCAGCACCACTCTGGATACCACATCTTTTAAGAGAGATCATGAAAAACTAGAAACCAGAGAGGGGCTCTAGGTAAGAGAAAGGTGTTAAAATAATTTCAGAGGAGCATTGAAAGAACTGTAAATGTGCATGATAAATGAATACTTGAAGTATGGTTAGACATAGAATCATAGGCCTTTAGAACCAGATGAAGCCATCCAGTGCCATCCAGTCTCCTGAAAATTTAACTCATGATAAAATTGGGTTCAGGTGACTCCGCTTACATCTATATTAACATTTGTTGAGTACCTGTTGTTTGCAAATGCTGTACTAGATGCTGGAAATACAAAAGCAAGCGAGTTTCATCCTGAATCCCAGCCTACTTCTCCTCACCAATGTCTTCAAATATTTGACAGGCTGTCATAGAGAAGATGGTGTGAATGTAGACTGTCCTTCTCCAAAGGGCACAGCTAGGGCTTATAAGTAGAAAATACAGAAAGGCAAATTTCTGCTCAACACAGGAAGCATTTTCCACTAACACAAGTTGTGTGACCCTAAAGGGGGTTGCATTGAAATGTGCCTAATGTATCAGTGAGGTCCACAGAGATTGGATAATCTGTGTCTAGATCTCTTGGCATTTCTCAGTTGAAGAGGAAGTTAGCCCAGATGACCTCCAAGGTCCCCTTGTGCAAGCCCCTGAATAAATAAATGCACAACCAATAAGGGAAAAATTTGTACAGAAAGTTTATATTAAAATATAATATGGGGGCTTCCCTGGTGGCGCAGTGGTTGGGAGTCCGTCTGCCGATGCAGGGGACACGGGTTCATGCCCCAGTCCGGGAGGATCCCACGTGCCGCGGAACGGCTGGGCCCGTGGGCCATGGCCGCTGGGCCTGCGCGTCTAGAGGCTGTGCTCCGCAACAGGAGATGCCACAGCGGTGAGAGGCCCGCGTACCGCAAAAAAAAAAAAAAAAAAAAAATCTTCAACTTTATTTCAATTTGATTACTTCTTATTTTTCATTGTTTATTTGCATCATTAAAGATAATGTAAAAGAAACTTTCTGATTTTCATGGTGCACTTTACAGCAAAGGTAAAACCTCAAGGGAGAATTCAGAGAAATAACTCATCATCACCCTGACAAGAACCCTAGGTGTTTTCCAACTTAGGCAAAATGTGAGGTCTGTGATTATTCAATTCACTCATTCAATAAATATTTCTTGAGCACTTACTATGTCCCAGACATTGTGGTAATTATAGGAAAAACTGTTTAGTGGTGAATAAGATAGTAATTCTTCCTGGTTTTATGAGACTGCTGTTCTAGAGGTGAATATAGACAAATAAATAAACAGTTATAATTAATGCCATCAGTTCTCTAATGCGAGAAGTACAGGGTGCTAAGGTGGGACTTCAGAACTTCAGAGGATGACCCTATACACTTGATGGATCAGGGAAGGATTTCTGGAAAAAAATATGTCTGCGCTCAGACATGAAAAATGATTTGAAATAGGAATTAGCTGGGGGAGGGGAGGAAGGAGGAGCAAGAAGTTTCACAGAGTTGCCTTAAGTGGCTACAGCTGCAACTTGATCTTCTTGCTTAGTAGTGCCCTTTTGACTCAATTACGCAGAAGAATTTTCACTTTGAAATTATGATTTTTATGCTTTACCATTTAACAGGAAATACAATCATTTTTAGTACCTTACTGGAAACTGATAGAAAATTCCTATATAAATTCCATCAAAACAGTACTCAGGCACCTGAGAGAAGGCCAGCATACGGTGCTTGCTTACTTATATGATATTAGGTAAGTAAAGTTTCCAAAGTTACAACCGTGTAGTTTACAGGCAGGACATATAAGCTCCGTCTGATTCTCTGAATGCCTTACAGAACAGATTTCCAGCAGTTTCTAAGGCGTCCGGACCACAAGCAAGATTTTGTATCTCAGTGGCAGGCTGATTTCAACTCTCTTCCTGATGACCTGTGGGATGATGAGGAAATGAAGGCTGAACGACACCAAAGAGTGAATGTAAGGGAATCCATGACCCGCGGGGCCAGATTTTCCACACTCTCAAATCTTGTACTTCAAAAGCCTAATTCAGGGCTTCCCTGGTGGTGCAGTGGTTGAGAGTCCGCCTGCCGATGCAGGGGACACGGGTTCGTGCCCCGATCCGGGAAGATCCCACATGCCACAGAGCGGCTGGGCCCGTGAGCCATGGCTGCTGAGCCTGCGCGCCCGGGGCCTGTGCTCCACAACGGGAGAGGCCACAGCAGTGAGAGGCCCGCGTACCGCAAAACAAAACAAACAAACAAAAAAAGCCTAATTCATCCCCTTCTTACTCTCATGAGGTGTGAGGATGAGGGGAGAAATGGTTTGAACACCAACCTGCCGACTTTCAAGAACAATCGCTCTTCTGTACTTTGAGCTCAGAATGAGAATATGGTAGCCAATGCTTGTGAAAGGAGAAGCCAAGGCCAGCGGTGCAAGAGCATTCTGGGCATCTACTTTGTAGACTCCTAACCCTTTTGTTGGGTCATGTAAGTGTGTCCAAGCCTGGTATTAAGTACGTGCCTCTCTTGGCTACATTTATATGGTTGGTTGATGTCAGGGAGAAGAGGAATGAGGGAACATTCCAGAAAGCCTGAAGTGTTGCCTCTGTTGACTAGATCCCTTGAGGGAAGGTACCAAATCTCATACATCTTGGTATTCCAGCAGCACAGTGCCTGTCACTTGGTAGACAGGCAGATTTTGATAAATTCATAAGTATATGATAAATTCAGAGTATATTACCCTGATGCTTTAGAAAAGGTCCTCTGATGTACAAGAAGCCTGATTTCAATCTCTCACCTTTTGTCCTTCCTGTGTAGATTTACAGAGCCCCTTATCCTGTCAGGGGAAGTCTTTCCCCTTCCACCACCTTAAGTATAGGCTACTAGTAGTCATATCTGATTATAATCTCAGTATTTATTTATCAATGACAACAAATTCCCAAGCTCTACCCCCATGACCCATTCATCTGCTCTGTGAATATTTATTGAGCATCTACCATGGTCCTGGTACTGCTCAAGGGGCGGGGGGTTCAACACTGAACAAAAAGCCTATGACCTCAGGATGTTTATATTCTGGGGGCCAGAGTGCAAAGGATGAGCAATAAATAAGTAAATGTATAGCGAGTACGTCACTGATAATATGAGCTACGTGAAGGAGGAAAGCAGGGCAGTGAGGGAAGGAACGTTGATATACCTTTTAGTATATGGTAGTTGTGGAAAGGCCCACTGAGGAGGCAATATTTGAGCAAACTCAGGACAGGAGAGATTGAGTGAGATAAGCCATGCAGATTTGGGGAGGAAGAGTGTATCAGGCATAGGGAAAAGCGAAGGCACTGAAGAAGGAGGATGCTTGGTGTGTTTGAGAGCAGTTGGAAAACCAGCTGGGAAGCTATTGAAATTAAGTGAAGGCATTATGGTAACTTGGATGACCAGGGTGCTGGAGGGTTTAATCCAGGAGGTATTGCATTAATCAATGTCCCAATAAACTGAAGTCTTTTACCTGTTCTTAGACATTCCTCAAATGGTAATCCTAAAACATATCTGCCTTTTCTATCTCCTTCCTGCCTATTCACAATCCTGGCCCTCCTGTATTCCAGAAGTACCATGTGTTTATTACAGACAGATTAGATATTTAAAAGAAGCAAAATTGGAAGTGACAAATCCATCATCCTATTTGCCAGTAGTTAACCTCTTTATTCCTGGTAATATTCCTTGTTCTTGGCTTCTTTCATTCCAATCCTAAGAAGTTAATGGAAAGGTTCTGCTATCATGTTGTCCTCACTTTACCATTAGAAAACCAAGCCACAGAGACACTGGTACTTGCTAACGCCTCCCAGTGAGTCAGGAGCAGAAAGAGAGCTAGAAACAAGGTCCCAGGCTCCTGCTTTTGTACTTTCTCCTCAACTGCTTCCTCTCCTGTCTTTTTAAAATGTATAAATGTTTGAGGAGCAGAAGCCAGTCCTCACTGGATGTCTGATATAGCATTTGTGGAAAGATCAGGGAGACATCAAGGTCAGCTCTAAAAGAATGGCGTACTGTTCTGATATTAGTGTATAGCTATAAAAATGCCTGTGATGTTTTAATTTCATGTGAAGCCCCCACAAAATAACAAACCAAAATGCTAAGTGTTCCATAAACACAGCATCACAGAAGTAAAATCCACTATAGGCACTGGAACCAAACTGCTTGCGTTCGAATTCCTGACTTCACCGCGCTGAAACCATAGGCAAGTGACTCAACATCTCTGGGCATCAAATTTCTCAACAGAAACTTCTCCCTTGGTTCCTGTGGGGATTTGTGAGGTAATCAACGTCAGGCACTTAACACAATGCCCAACACACAGTAAATGTTCAATCAATTATTATGATCGTGAAAACTGTCAAGTTTTATTGGACTGTATATATTTTCTCAATGGAATTTTAATTAAACAGATATGTTATTGCTGTGAATAAGATTATGATACTGTTTATAACTGAGGAATTATTGTGCGCTAAATACTGTGCTAAGTGCTTTACAGGCTTAGGCTAACTGCAGCACATCCAAAGGGTAAACAATATCCCCATTTTACAGGTCAAGGAACTGAGCCCTAATCTAGTGGTACAGACAAGACCACAGGCTCATATCCTGCCTCCACCACTTGCTCATAATGTGACTTTAGGAAAATAACCTCTCTGTGACTGACTCAGTATCCTCATCTGCAAAATGAAGGAAATAATAGGACCCGAGGTGGTTGTGAGGCATTAAATGAGTCAATATAAGTCTAATGACTTATATTCTGAACACTGACACACATAGAAAGGTATCATCAACATTATTCCTCAGGATCTGGTAAGTGGCAGAGCTGGGATCTTTAAAAGATTTTTTTTCACTGCTAGCTCTGTAATACAAAGCTTATTTTCAGACAATCCTATTAGGCTCAGACCCTATTTCTTGGAGAATGACATGCTCCACTCATGATTAATTAACAAACCTATGCCCTCGGATTCAATAAAGCAGCATATTTCTTATACCAACAATATACCATTTCCTCAAAGATTCCCTGAAAGGTCTTTTTTGGTCAATCAAATCTTGTGAGGAAGGATTAGAATACATAAAACATAGCCCCTCATGAATAAAGTACACTGTGGACCTGGGCACAAGGTGTGCTGAGGGGGTGTTAGAAAGGTAAGGCCTGACAGAGTAGAAGCAAAATAAATATCTGTTTACCGAAGGGATAAAATATATGAGTGTATTAGGTCTAAATTTCTTCAGACACATTAAGACAGGCAAAGGATTCTAGTTTTATTATACGGAGGTCGTCTGAGCTGTGATTCTGAAGTCTCACAGCAGTGTCTGTGTGCAGGACTTACGGGACCGCCTATGGGACATCTGTGATGCCCGCAGGGGAGAGGCAGAGCAGGAGTGTCTGGACATCATTAACGAGAGCTGGTTGCAGGACGTGATCGGAATCGCGATGAACCATTTCTTCTCGCTGATGCAGGTAAGAGCGGCCGGTCAGGATGACACAGACTTCTCTCCACGGCCACGTCCGTCCTGTAACCACTCCTCTGGGAATGTGAGGGAATTGTTTTACTCACAGCACTCTGCCCAGCCTGAGCTCCAACTTGCCAAGGAGGTTAGCTGAAATAAGCCATCCTGTCCCCAGCCAAACAAACACCAGAACTGGTAGCATCTCAAGCTACAGCTCACCAGCTGTTTCCAGGTGGCCTAGAGCTGTGGAGGGGACAGCAGAGATGGTGTCTGTCCTGGGTCGTCACCACGCCAGCCTCTCCCAGCGGACACCCACAGTATCCCCGGGAAAGCAGCCCTGTCACAAGAGCGTGGGCTGGATCAGACTCAGCAGGCACTCGATTCCTGAGAAACGTTTGTGTCCAGATTGGAAAAATAGACCATTCGTTGGAACAATCTGATTAATTTATTTTTGCAGCCCGTTAAAATAATGAATTGCACTGGACAAGTTGAAGAGACAGACGTTGATTTTATGCCAGGGTGTTGTCAACAATAGGGAAGAGAGCACAGACCAAGTCTGGATACCCAGCTCTGCCAGGAATAAGGGCTGGAGGGTTTTTAAGAACTGGCGCAAGGTGGGGTGTCATGCACAACCTGTGTTGCTTGATTGGCCTCGTCTAAAGGAAAAGTAAACTTTCCCTTCTCTCTTTTTTTTTTTTTTTTGTGGCCTCTCCCACTGCGGAGCACAGGCTCCGCGGCCATGGCTCACAGACCCAGCCGCTCCACGGCATGTGGGATCTTCCCAGACCAGGGCGCGAACCCGTGTCCCCTGCATCAGCAGGCAGACTCTCAACCACTGGGCCACCAGGGAAGCCCTCCCTTCTCTTCTTGATGCACGTAGTTTTACAACTTGGAGCAAGGTGTCTTCCTAAGTCAGACTCCGCTCCTCCCAGAGGACCAGGACATAGGAGTTCCATTTTCATTTCATATGCTTACATTTCAAAGAGATGGTTCCCAGGTTCTTGAGAGAGACAGTTCTGATTTCTAAAACCAGCAGGAGGATTTTGAAAAGATTTACATCTCAAAGGGACAGAGAATGGACTTACAAAGACAAGTTTCCTAAAGTAAATACTCTGAGAAAAGGGAGGTCAGGAGTCTGGAGTTAGGAAGAAACCTGTCTATAGTTTAGTCATGCTGAGAGGATTATGAAGGCTGTCTTGGTCAAGCTGTGTCTACATGAGTATATTTTCCTAAGAAAATAGCCGTGAGGATAGAGTAGAAAAGGGTACCTTTCAGATCTTGAACTGATTAGCTTACAGGAGGAGTTACTGCAGGAAATGAGAATATTTAGCTGAGGATCACTGGACTAGCGCATAGTAGGTGTTCAATAAATCCTTGTTCAACAAATGACCGTGGATGCGAGTACTTCCAGCACTCACAGGGACAAGCCCCTGGTTCGGGAGCAAGCTGGACCACAGGAGGCAGCGGCCTGAGAAGCAGTAGCAGCCTCACTGATTGCTAGCTCTGGGATCCAGGTGGGGGCCACAAGTCATGGGCTGTGCTGAGGATGAAGGCAAGACAGCCAGCAGCCTAAACCTGCCTGGGTAACATCCCTGGGACACCAGTTTGGGTAAGCAGAGATTGAATGCTGGAACAGCTGTTTCAAAGGTTTATGGTAGAAATAACTGAAACCCAGTAACGAAGGCAAAAGGATTAGAGAATTTTTGTAAATCATTCCCATTAGCCCAAGCAATATATGCCTCTTTCAGAAATGGTAAAACTCTTACACCCCACAAGACCTACATTTCAGACCCTCTCCCTGAGAAACAGAATCCACATCTAAAGCCAACTAGGAAAAAAGAGGGTAAAGGAAATAAAGGCTAATATTTATTAAGTTCTTACTCTGTTCTAAGGACCCTTCATGTGAAGGTTAAACCTTCACAACAACCCTAGGCTGTCAATTCTTTCACAATCCTCATTTCACAGATGAGGAAACTGAGGCAAACCTAGATGAAGTGATTTGCCCAATGCCACATGTCAGTAGTAGGAGAGCTGGGATTTGGACTGAGGGAATCTAACTCTTGAGCCAGTAGCCCTAACCACTGCTTTGTCATCAGTGTTCACATAGTTAAAGGCTGGCCACCTAGAACAGAAGAAGCCTAGTTCTGCACTGATTGGCATGATTCTATGAAGAACCAAAGCTGTAAACTACAGGAGAGTAGTAGATTTCAGTTCAATAAATGAAAAACAATCCTAATGATTGGAACTGTCCATCGAATAATAGACTTTTCTGGTACTTGAGCTGCTGGTCCAGGAGCTCATAAGCAGAAGCTTGCACATGTTTATGGAGGGGAAAGAATCTTCATGAAAGTTTTCAAGGGCCTGTGCCTAGATAAGTGTTTCCCAAAGTGGATTCCACAGAACACTAGTCCTACAAGATGTTTCACAAAACAAGGACTTGATGATCAGAAGACTTTGGGAAGGGCTATGTACTCTACCCTTCCCTCTCCCTGGGAGATTGACAAGCATGTTGACATATTAAGATATTAAGATGCCCTGCAATTAAGAAACTCTTTTGGTATGTTAACCTAACATTTCTGAAATTATTTGACGTTGCAAAATTTTTATTTGTTTTTTTCCCAGCATGGTGCTCATTAAGAGCTTATAGGACAAAGCTTCTACAAAATAAATTTTAGAAAATGCTATTCTAGATGATTTCTAAGATTTCTTTCAAAACTAAGTTTTTGTGATGAGAGAAACAGTAAGAAAGCATTATTTACTAGTTACCATAAATCTGAGAGGACTTTTGATCAATTCTGCTTATATGATGTACGATGGCATCTTATTCAGGGCTTCCCTGGTGGTGCAGTTGTTGAGAGTCCGCCTGCCGATGCAGGGGACACAGGTTCGTGCCACGGTCTGGGAAGATCCCACATGCCGTGGAGCGGCTGGGCCCGTGAGCCATGGCTGCTGAGCCTGCACATCCGGAGCCTGTGCTCCGCAACGGGAGAGGCCACAACAGTGAGAGGCCCGCATACCGCGCAAAAACAATAAATAAATAAATAATAAAAAAATAAAATAGTGCTTACAGGGCTTATACAGAACATCTGTACAGATCAGCTTGTTCTGTCTTGGGTATTAACATTCGTATTTTCTATTAAAGGCAGAACTGAACCGTTTCCAAGATACGAAGAGACTGCTTCAAGATTATTACAGGGGAATGGAATGTAAAATCCCAACAGATGACACTAAGAGATTTACTCGAGTCCCGTTGGTCCAACTGGATAGTAAAGATATTTTGGACTTCCAGCTTAGGTAAGGCGGGCTATCACGTTGCACTGTAATCAGTCTCAACATAAAGCTTTGTGATTTTAAATTGAATACCACTAATAAAACCACAGTCTTGTATCTGCTAATCCAAAATCCAAAAAAAACTCTAAAAACTGAAAACTTCGACTCAAGACTATTGATATGCATTATTTATCCCACTTACAGTGAATATCTACTCATTTTTGCTGCAGAGATGTAGTGTGTTTTGTTACAGAGTGCTTCCAACAGACTGCTGGGGATATTATGGAATATATAGTCTATACAAATTCTGAATTCTGAAACACTTTTGACCACAAGGGTTTCTAGTAAGGGATCGTGACCCTCTACCACTTTTATGAAAGATCCCAAGCTGCTCTGTGCGTATGTGGGCATTTGTGTGTGTGCATGGCATTATATAAATGACAATGGCAGGTGTTATGAGTCTTCTTTTACAGGTTAGAAAATTGAGAAACAGTAAAGACTCAGTCATATGTGATCATGACTTTGTGAGACTGAAACTTAGTAGCAGTCTAACATCAGATTCCCACCGGTAAGAAAATAAACTTGGTGGTAAGGGTGGAAGAAAAATGACATTTTCAGGCAATTACTAGCTATATGTAAGTAAATTAAAACAATTTGTTTGGGAAAGTCACCCCAACTCTCTTAAGACTTGGTTTCCTTATCTGTAAAGTAGGGTTGTTGTGAAGATTACAGAAAATGAAATCCTCAAAACACGTAGCACCATGCCTGGGAGTCAGAAGACTTGAGACCTAGTCCCAGTGCCTCTCAATAAGTGATGACTATTATCGTCATCATATTATTGCATAATATGACAACAAACCCTTCTTCCTCACATGCACTGTTTTAATTGTGAGTATCGCATGTTCTTACATTCCTCATTTTACCCTCCCTTATTCCAGAAAGGATTTGCAATGGCCTGTGCATGATAGGATTCCACAGTGATCTGAGGCCCATTTCTCTCTAGGCTTCTTCCATCTGGTCCCATCATGTCCTTGTCAGGACTACGAGTAAGCAAGAAAACACAAGAAGTCTGAACCCTCTTTTTGACACAGATACAAGCGAAATGTTTAACTCAGCAAGCTTCTGAAAGAGACCTTTGTAATTAAGAACAATAAAAATTTCCCAAAGTGATAGGAACAGTCAGAGTCATCAAAAGAGGCCAAGTTTCAATGTCTACAGTAGCAGGGCATTCTGTTCTTAGCACAAAATAGCAAGTCAGGCATAATGGGGAAGCTATTAATGTTGGTTAGTAGAATGAAACAGGCAAAAGAACAGCCAGTTCTTACTTTTTGCAAAACACTCTGCACCAGTCTCAACCTCAGATCACTGCTGTGAGTATACCCTGGAACCCTCAGCCAATCAATGCGTCAACCAACCAACCAGTCTCTTTCATATGTATAGGGAAACGAGCAGAGTGTTAAGCATGTTCACATAGCTTGTCTAGTTTATTCCTCCAACAACCTAATAATAATAATAATGGTGTTAACTAATAACCAATAATGTGTAACAATATTATTATTATATTTGTATTTTTCCAGAAGGAATGGAGCCTCAGAAAGTCGAGTGACATGCCCCAGTTCGTATCTACTGATACATCTACTGATAGTGAGAGAGCTAGCTGACCAGAATTTTTCCCAGTAAATGAATTCTAAATCCAAATCCCTTTTCTGAATGATACGTCACCACTGCTGTCCTCCAAAGCAAGGTGTTAGGAACGCCTATCGCCCCGTATTAAACATGTAGAGATGATCACACAGCCTTTATCTTATTAGACACGTGAATCTCACGTCTCAGTGACTGAGATTAAGCACTACTTGATTATTAAAACGTCAACTCTCCTTGTGGGTGGACATATACTGAGTTGTAGACCCTCAACACGTTGCTTTTATAAGGCATGGTGCACTGTCAGAATTCCAAGCGCTATGAGAATCAAAGAGCCAACTTCAGAAAACCTTGTCCGATGCTTCAAAACAAGGCCAAGCTAATTGCATGCTGGAGTTCACAGCCAGCTTTCTGCATCACTGCTCTGGTCCCTGGCAACTTGAGTCTGCCAAGCCAAATGCTTGTTCCTCCTCCAATGTTAGCAAAGGCATCCTTGGAGCTCCTCTCTGTCCGTTCCTCGCCCTAGCCGAAAACTCTTCCTATGTTCTATCACCGAGGGGGATCCCAGCGCAATTAGCATTCTGCTCGGTGGATCATTCCCTGCAGTTAGCCTTTGAGATCCTGGGATCCTTCAGGGATAGAACATTCTCAGGGGCAGCTCTAAAATCTCTACCTAGGGGCAGCAATATGGTCGAGAAAGGGGGAGAGGCAGCTTAACTCTGTGTTCCCACAGCACTTTACGAAACAGAGACAGCCTTCATCGCCCATTCTCAAGGGTAGGGAGGGCTGCTGGAGCTCTCACACCTCCGTGGGACACCCCCTTGCAGACCTCACATCTGTCATATCCTGCTTTTTAACTGTCTACTTCCGGAAGCCAACTGCTAGTCGTTTTAAAGAAGTGACGTCCAGTTCTATTGGTTTGCTTTTCATGACTGATTTATACCTTGTCAGAAGTTTATATCCCAGATAAATTTCAAACTTGCATGTCTTCATAATTGCCATTGTTTAATCCCCCTCCTCATAATTACTGAGAATTAGACCTAAAAATTATGTTTTAGCATTGCTTGTCTCTAGTTTCCTCTTGTTAGACTTTCTAGACCATAAAACATTTTTTTTTCTTTTTTAACATCTTTACTGGAATATAATTGCTTTACAAGGGTGTGTTAGTTTCTGCTTTATATCAAAGTGAATCAGCTATACATATACACATATCCCCATATCTCCTTCCTCTTGCATCTCCCTCCCACCCTCCCTATCCCACCCCTCTAGGTGGTCACAAAGCGCCGAGCTGATCTCCCCGTGCTATGCGGCTACTTCCCATTAACTATCTATTTTACATTTGGTAGTGTATATATGTCCATGCCACTCTCTCACTTTGTCACAGCTTACCCTTCCCCCTCCCCGTGTCCTCAAGTCCATTCTCTATGTCTGCATCTTTATTCCTATCCTGCCCCTAGGTTCTTCAGAACCACTTTTGTGTTTTTTATTTTTTTTATATATTCCATATATATGTGTTAGCATACGGTATTTGTTTTTCTCTTTCTGACTTACTTCACTCTGTATGACAGACTCTAGGTCCATCTACCTCACTACAAATAACTCAATTTTGTTTCTTTTTATGACTGAGTAATATTCTGTTGTATATATGTGCCACATCTTATTTATCCATTCGTCTGTCGATGAACACTTAGGTTGCTTCCATGTCCTGGTTATTGTACATAGAGCTGCAATGAACATTGTGATGCGTGACTCTTTTTGAATTATGGTTGTCTCAGGGTATATGCCCAGTAGTGGGATTGCTGGGTCATATGGTAGTTCTATTTTTAGTTTTTTAAGGAACCTCCATACTGTTCTCCATAGTGGCTGTAACAATTTACATTCCCACAAACAATGCAAGAGGGTTCCCTTTTCTCCACACCTTCTCCAGCATTTATTGTTTACAGATTTTTTGATGATGGCCATTCTGACCAGTGTGAGGTGATACCTCACTGTAGTTTTGATTTGCATTCCTCTAATGATTAGTGATGTTGAGCATCCTTTCATATGTTTGTTGGCCATCTGTATATCTTCTTTGGAGAAATGTCTATTTAGGTCTTCTGCCCATTTTTGGATTGGGTTGTTTGAGTTTTTGATATTGAGCTGCACGAGCTGCTTGTAAATTTTGGAGATTAATCCTTTGTCAGTTACTTCATTTGCAAATATTTTCTTCCATTCTGAGGGTTGTCTTTTTGTCTTGTTTATGTTTTCCTTTGCTTTGCAAAAACTTTTAGGTTTCATTAGGTCCCATTTGTTTATTTTTGTTTTTATTTCCATTTCTCTAGGAGGTGTAGACCACAATACAGCCTTTCATAGTCATTTCTCCATCTAAAGAGTTCTTCCAAGAAAACTGTGAAAATTGAGATTAAAGCAGGACAATGAAATTCACCAAGTAACATGGACACAAAAATAGGATTCTGTTAAATAAAATCTTTATATTTCTTTTTTGTTGGTTTTCCCAAGAATTCCCCTAGTTCATCAAAGACCCAATTCTCCAGCGTCATCTTTATCCAAACCAAAAACAAAAGCCATACTGAAGGGCAAGATTGATTACTCACTGGAAAACATAGAGTTAAACTTTGAGGCCGATGAGAAGATGGTGATGGACACGTGGCAGCAGTCTTCTTTAGCAATATCTCACATGGTAAGCAGTGCTGGTTACTACGTTTCCTTTCAGTAATACCCATTCATTAACTTCCAAAGTTGGTAATATGCTATGAACAGAAAATTTACACAATGTTCACAATATAAATCTATACCTCCCAGAAGTTTTTTCTTTTTATCTGAAAGAAAAAGTTCAATCAGCAAATATATGAGGTCAAGAAAGGAGTGAACCAACATTTAGATTATTTTCTATGCTGGCCCAGGGTTCCAAGTGCAGGGCTCTACAGGGCCAAACAGGAAATGTCAATGAGATGGGTTAAGTATAAGGCAATAGGGTGGAGTGGGACTGTGGCCAAGTGGAAGTAGCAACCCCATCTAAAGAGGCTCGTAGCCAACCTTGCCATTTAAGCATGGTGTCCAGTAGGGCCAGATTTTCAAGTTTTAAAGTCAGAAATTCAGCCTCTACTTTCTTTAAGTCGTCAAAACTAGTTCCTACCTTGATTCCCAACCAGTTGGTTGTCTGTTTCCTGAAGACTGAGCCTTCTCTGATTGCATGCTCTTCTAATCCTTGTAGCACTTATTGTCTCTCCCACTTTTGACTCTTAGTATCTAGGTTATTGTTTGTGATTTTTACCTTATTAATGTTTTCCTGAATACTTAACTAGGTTCTAAAACTTTCTGTATCCACTACACCTAGCATAATGCCCACATCTAACACAATACTGAGTCCTCAGTACATTCTTGAGATGCTGCTGCCGCTATGCTGGTGACACTGATGTTCATATAAATGATGATGGTCATGGCAAGGAGGATCACCGCAAAGACTACAACTACCAAGGACCAGAGAGTGGGAAACCGGATCTAGAAGTTCTAAAAAAAGTAGATGAATTAGTATCCTTACTGTTAATTGAACATAAAGACAACTTACAAGTCTTATGAATCCCATTAAAATTACCTGAGGAAATGAGATTTTAAATATTAGATTATTAGAAAGAGAGTATCATACAGCACAAAGAGCACTGGCTACACTTCTTGTTTAAGCTGTGTGATTTTAGGAAAATCACTTAACCTCTCTGAGTCTTCGATTCTTTATCTGTAACATGGGAGACATTCTACCTTATCTTTCCTTCCTTGAATGGTTGAAAAGATCCAATGAAATAATGCATATGAAAGTTTTTTAGAAATTAAATATAATAGGTTATTATATTAAGAAGTTTATTCAAAACTGTACCACTTTGCTTGTGAACCTTTGAAAACCACATAGAAAGCATAGGAGGAAGGATTGTTTAGTAATTAATATTCCTAATAATTACATTTGAATCCTGCTTTTATATTTCTAATAGACTTTTATGACTTTGATATTACATGTCTTTAAGTGAACTTTGAGTTTCAGATGAAACAGGCCTGAGAGAACAGGACCAGCTGAGATCAGGGCAATTGGAATGAGAGCACTTTAACATGGGCTTTTCGCTACACAGCAGTTTTACCAGGAGCTATTCATTTAGTACGTTATGTTAATTTTTAGTAAAACTTTCTTGTAATTAGCAGGTGTGCAATGATTTCAAAGAAATAAGTCATGTTTAACACTCACAGCGTCAAAGCATTATTTCTAGAGTTTCTTCAGCCTTACAAGCTCGATTATTGGATGTACTGTGATTTATGTTAATTTTTGAAAGAGACCCAGAGGTGTTTGAGGGAAGTGGACCAGAAAAATGCGGATGATGATAATTATCATCACAAGGTTGTTTACAGAGGAGAAAAATCCAACTTTAAAGGAAATTGCTAACTCACCGTGGTTTGCAAGAACACATTCAAAAATGAATTGCTTGCAATTTAGGGGAGAATGTTAACAAGTCTGCTTTCAGCTTTACCAAGAATTTGAAAGTACAGTATATATCATGAAATCCATTTTTATCAACGGAACATCTGATTTAAAAAATGCATACAGGTGGTGGTGCAGTGGTTGAGAGTCTGCCTGCCGATGCAGGGGACATGCGTTCGTACCCCAGTCCGGGAAGATCCCACATGCCACGAAGCGGCTGGGCCCGTGAGCCATGGCCGCTGAGCCTGCGCGTCCGGAGCCTGTGCTCCGCAACGGGAGAGGCCACAACAGTGAGAGGCCCGCATACCACAAAAAATAAAAAATAAAAAAACGCATACACACCCACAAAAAAGCTGCCTAGCTCTCTGAAACATTTCTGCATCCCTCCAAGGTTCTGCTAATACTGAAGAAGCTGTGGGTGTATTCTGTATCGTATGATTATTTTCAAAGAAATTCCATCAATCAATAAGCATTTTCTGGACATCTTCTATGAGCACAGCACAGATGCTGAAAGCTATGGAGAAAACCAAGAAGCAGGGCTGGCTCAGCCCTCCGGAGCGCTCATTTCAGTTGGAGATTGGGGACAAGATTTAACACTCATAAAACAGTTGTGCAGAGTGATATGCTGCGCTATGGGTATGAAGCGTGGTGGGAGTCTGGAGAGGACAGGAATTAGCTGGTCTATCGCCCCCGCAGGACTGAAAGCTTCTTTGAGAGAAGAGATTAGATTGTGCCTTCTTCGTCTTTCTAGTCACCTCTATCCAACTTCCTGTTTCTCCTCTGGGCCCCTCCCCCAGTTCTCCCCAGAAATAACATCAGGCTTGGACACAGTAAGCACTGTAATAAATAAATAAACTCCCGTGGACCTCCATTTCCTCACCAGTTGCCTTATTGAGATTTTTAAGTTTTCAACCATATGTTGCTACTGCCCCCATGGTGTGTGCGGGTTTTCTTTCTTCATTTTGGGAGTCTCGTCCCAGCTCTCATTTCTCAGATTTACAGCCATAAACGTCCTTCACCTCACCAGCGGCAGGTGAACTTATTTTAGCAGGTCCAGTCTTTCTCTTTTTTATGTTTTTAATTTTTATTTTGTATTGGAGCATGGTTCATTAACAATGTTGTGTTAGTTTCAGATGTACAGCAAAGTGATTCAGTTATACATATACATGTATTTATTCTTTTTCAAATTCAATCCCACTCCTGGGCATATATCCGGAGAAAAACATGGTTCAAAAGGTCCAGTCTTGGGGCTTCCCTGGTGGCGCAGTGGTTGAGAGTCCGCCTGCCGATGCAGGGGACACGGGTTCGTGCCCCAGTCCGGGAAGATCTCACATGCTGCGGAGCGGCTGGGCCTGTGAGCCATGGCCGCTGAGCCTGCGCGTCCAGAGCCTGTGCTCCGCAATGGGAGAGGCCACAACAGTGAGAGGCCCGCGTACAGCAAAAAAAAGTCCAGTCTTTCTACCTGCAGGCACAGCCCCAGCTGTACAAGCCCCAAGACAAGGTTTTCCTGCTGCCTGCAGAGCACAGCCAGCCTCATAGGCAAGATGGAGGGATCCCAGCAGCACTTCGCACATCTCCCTCTCTGCCCTTCATCAGCTATTGTATTGTGACCACACAACTAATCTCTCATACCAGGAAATCTATGAGAGTGAAAGGAGGGTGCTGATATGAAGAGAAGCTGAAATTTCCCCCAAGTAGAGGAAGTTAAGAAGCAGCGATGCAGTTAGCCTATGGGACAGGTCATCCTCATGAACACTGCACCTTACTGGGGTGATGTCTAGTGTTAGAATAGAATGGAAGCCCAGAATTCAAGTGTCCATGAGCCCAATTAATACAGGGCATGTGCCCCCAAAACTTGGCTGGAGGACATAAAAAATTGTCACCAATTTTATGTATGAAGCACAGACACACATGAAATACATAGGCAGAGACCCTTCTGCAGTATTGAAATTTCAGGAAGGGGAATATGGTTAGGAGAAACTGACTTAAAAACAATCAATAATGAAAAAAAAACCTGAGAAACAATGATATAAAGGAATGCCCCAGGTTGAAGGCCAAGAAATAACAGGCACTTGGAAGAAGAGTGGGTGTTAAATCCATAGGGTCTGAGATTAAAAGAAAGAAATGTTTGTGTAACTAAAGACGAATGGCAGGCAGGGCTTGAGAAAGTGAGTGGCCTCCACACTGGTGGCCTCGGGGAAGCTACATCTTGGGACAGGGACAGGTTTCCATTTAAGTAGAATCTTTTAAATGTTCTGTAAAGATTGAGTACATGGCATGTTTGCTGTAGAATGAGGTTTCAATGGAATTGGGTGCCGGCTAAATCCAAATTGCTATTGTCTTTCATAAATGTTGTATTAACTGAAATGTGGCTCTTATACAACCAGGTGGCTGCTGAAATTCATCGGAGACTCATGGAAGAAGAAAAAGAAAACCAGACAGCAGACACAAAAGAAAAACCTCCTCAGGTAGCTGCAAATAAAAAAGTGAAAAAGGAGCCGCCCAAGAAAAAAGAAGACAGAAAAGGAAAAGGTATTCATGGCTTTAGCATCCAGAACCCTGGATGCTTAACCTCTCCTTGGTGGAGAACAAGCACTTAACCAGGCACATGAGCCTCTGAGCTACTAGAATGCTGTTCATTAGGTTTTACTTCGAGACCCAGTCTTCTGTGAGCCGGAGTGTTAGCTGGCAAACATTCTCCATGCCAGCATTTATCCGAATAGCCAAGTGTATCCAGGGTGAAATAAATCTCAAAGATAGTTTTGAACATGTGAAAAGAACTCCAAGATGACACTATGTAATCTGAAAAGTGTGTGCAAGGGGGCTGACACTGGCTGCCTTGATCAAGAAAGGGTTAAAAGCTAATTCTGAGTATGTAAGTTTCAGGTTTAATTCAGGTTTCAGGTTTCAGGTTTCCTTCTAGCAAGTCCTTCTCTCCTGGAGTCTTCCTACCTAAAACTCAGCCTCAGAGGCAGGATGGAATGAAAAGGGGAAAGGGTGGGCTCTACCACAAACATTACCCTGGCCTCTGAATGTTTCCACTTGCACATTTTTGCAGTGACTTGAGGCAAGAGAGGAAGAGAGGGAAGCACATGAGCAAAAGTCCTTCCACTGATCAGTTGCTCCTGATGTGTTTGTTAGGCCCCTGACATGCAGAACATGATGAGGATGGGTACTAAGGACACAGCGATAAACTTAAAAAAGCAGAAACGTGGTCCCTGCCCCGATAGGACTGTAGTCTAATGGCAGAGACAGACATGTGACCGGTCATTGTTCTTTATGGGGGAGGTAGAGGTCCCTGGAGAGCGCAGTTATCTCACTCCATCTGAGGGGTAGAAAATGCTTTCCAGATGGAGGTCATCCAAGCAGCTAGAGGGCAGCCCCACAGTAAAGAACAGGCGACCTTGGTCCATTTCAGATGCGGAACATAAAGGAAACAAGCAGCATTTGAAGGAAATGCTTCCTATTTACTTTAGTGGAATAATTGGTTGGGTCCAATCTCTTAATTTTACAGATGTTAAAACAGAAACCCAGAGAGATTAAGGGCTCTTTCATCTGTAATTTATACTTAAGTTCACTACTGAAATTAACACATCTTATTATATTTCTTTGTTTACATTTGTCTTCTTCCCAAAATTTGAACCCCTTGAGATCAGACCTTCAAGAAAGATTTATTGAACTAAGTAGAATAGTACAAGCGTGGCCTGCAGCTAGAATCTCACTGCCATTTCTTATGGGCAAATTCTCAAACACTGACAAATTCTTTTTTTTTTTTAATTTATTTTATTTTTTGACTGCGTTGTGCCTTTTGTTGCTGCGCATGGGCTTTTCTCTAGTTGTGGTGAGCAGGGGCTTCTCTTGTTGCGGAGCACGGGCTCTAGGCACGCAGGCTTCGGTAGTTGTGGCTCGCAGGCTCTAGAGCGCAGGCTCAGTAGTTTTGGCGCACAGGCTTAGTTGCTCCACGGCATCTTCCCGGACCAGGGCTCGAACTCGTGTCCCCTGCATTGGCAGGTGGATTCTTAACCACTGCGCCACCAGGGAAGCCCAAACACTGGCAAATTCTTATTTTCTAATTCTCGTGTGTAATCATTAAAGTACTTGTATTTAAGCACTAGTTAAAAGACAATAAGTAGATTACGAATTCTTGACCATCAGCTACATTTCCACCTATCTGCTTGAGGTTATTCTCTGATCTTCTCTTGATGAGGACCTGGGAAACACTTGGCCAATACAAGTATGCCTTGTGAAGCGGTACTTCTCCAGGTGGCCAACGCTATGTTGGGGTTTGCTAATTTCTGTCCCCAAACACTAAATTGCATCCTCTTTGGTGTCTGTAACCCTGTCTGCATGAGTCACACACCTCATTTTTCCATGATGCTAGACGAATGGGGGTATTATTATATGTGTCCAGCCAGACACCACATGGAGAATTCTCAAGGAAAGATTATCAATATTTCATCACTCACACCGTCTGGACCAGGGTTTCTCCTTTCCAAATCACCAGACGTGTATCACCCTACACACTTCACTTTGTCCTCATTGTATCCAAGTCCCTTCGTGTACACTTGTATGTTGCCAGGTAACTCAGCACGTTTCATTGCCCTTTCAGGTAAATCCCCACCAATGGCAGAAACCACTCCTGTAATAGTAACAGCAGAGGAGGCTGAAGAAATGGAAATAGAAAACAAACTGAGGCTCAGAATAAAGGAAGAGCATCTTGCTGCCCTGCAATTTGAAGGTAGCAATTGGAAAGAACTAAGATGATACTTTTAAGTAGAAAACAGACCAGTAGGCAAACAGCCCCTGGCTGGCTTTTGTCTATGAGGACACAAAGCAAACTAACTGAAAGGTACAACATTCAGTTGGCTGTTTTCATGTGACCGTATGAAGACTAGATCTGACTGTCGTATTATTGTCTGCTGGGATCTCAAAAAGGGAATTTGAGAAGAGGTTAGGAGAGCACCAGCAGTAATTAAAATCTCAAAGAAAAGAAACAAAAGCAGTATTTTAGACTTGGTGTGACTTTACAGGCTGAAAGAAAGCTTGGGGCTACCTAAGGAGGTCCTTCTATATCATAATAAGAATAATTTAGGCCTCTCATTAGGAAGGTAAACCCTGACTAAAGGCTAACGGGTCCTGAAAGTGAGTTCTTGGGAGCAGGGGCCACAGAAGAGCCAGTCGTAGATCGATAATGTTCAAGGGCCTCCTTCTCTAAAGAGAGCAACAATTTTACAAGACATAGTCTTCTTCTGGCTCTTCCAGTTGTCATATAATAAATTCAAAATGGCATTTGAAAAGATCAAGAAATTGAGCCAAAGTATCCTGATTGGAAAGAAACCATGGTCAATAAACTAGATGTCAAAACCATAAAAATGCAGCATTGGGTAAGCTGGGACCCATTAACTACTCAAACAATTAACTCCTAAAGATGCTTTCCATCCCTTGCTTCTCTCCTTTTCTCCCTGTCTCCATCCTCCTACCACCTGCTTTCATAATTGTAAGAGTAAAATCTGAAGGATGTTGAACACAGGAAGTCAGGACACATGCTTGTCCCGTTGCCTGTCCCCACATCTGCTTTCAGTAGCTAAGTATGCTTCATCCTTCAGTTCATTCTATATGTGGTCCCTAGTGTAGCTAAATTCACTCGTTTATATAGTAAATGTTTACTGAGTTTCTACTATGTGCCAGGTCCTGTAGTAGTTGAAAGAAATATACACATATATATACAAAACAACAGACAAAAATAAAATCCAATCTAGAGGAAGAGAAATGCAAACAATCACTTATAATATGTTGTGATATTGGAATTAGGCGGACAGGACAAAGGAAGCATGGCGGGAGTCAAGAAAGACTTCTGAGCAGATGAATTCATGCTTGAGAAGAACTGGAAGAATGTGGGAAATGTGCACAGGGGACAGCGGGGGCAGGGAAGGGGGAGGAGAGCTAGGTGACTAGTGGGGATTAGCTGTGGAGTCTGAGGCACATTCTGGGAAGGAGTGATCAGGGAGGTGGAGGGCCGCATAGGCCCTGGCCAGAAAGTTACATTTCCCTTATGGCGACTGGGAGCTAGCGAAGAATTCTGAGCAGAAAGCACCTGTGAGCACATGCGCAGGTGAGCTGGGTTACTCTGGGGCGGGTGGAAGTGGATTTGGATTTGAGGTGGGGAAAGGAACTTGGAGAAAGCAGGACGGAGGCGGTTGCTGTAGTTGAGGCGAGACATAAAGCAGTGCCCAATCGTGGTGATAGAAAAAGCAACGAAGAAAGATTGGACAGATATTTTAGAGGAAAATCCACAGACCTCATTGGGTGCCCAGAGCATCAGTGGGCGCTGGGACCACGGGCTTCACCCTCCTGTTCTAAGACGGGAGATCCAGAGACTTAGTACCCTCCCCCTTTTTGAAATTCAGAAATTATCTATGTGTGTTTTCCCATTCCAATTTATCAAAGGGTATATTGCAATAAAGTGCAATTACGTGTAAAGCTGAATTATAGTTTTGGTTTAAATAAACTGTCTAACCACACGTTGCTTTGTTTCTGAGATGGATAGGGTATAGTTATCCATACTGGTATATCAAGTGTACGCCTGCAGTTTCACAGACTAAAGCGTAATTGGTTTAAAATTGAATTTGGCTAATCAGAAAATGCATGACATATAAAACGTGTAAACAATGTTTGTTTCTCTTTTTAAATAGAGACAGCTGCACAGTTCAGACTTGAACTGATCAAGGTAAAAGCACTGGCTTTCCTGGAAGAGTTAGTAACAAAGGCAGTTGAGGTATATAAGCTCATGGAAAAGTGGCTCGGTGAGAGGTACTTGAATGAAATGGCCAGGTAAAGTACTGCGTGACTTTTGAAAATATTTACTTTGTTAATTCCTGAAGACCAAAATTGACAAAGATTTTTAAGGTGTTTACAAACTTGAATTACATTTACAAATGGAAATTTTGACCTTTTGGGAAATCACATATGCATTTGTGTTGCCTCTTTTTAACAATAGTAAGTCATGTATCAAAGGGCGCTACGGCGCATTATTTATGAGTTTGGTTTTCACCTGCTCAGTGAGGACCTTAGCTTACAAGGTAAAACTATAAGCAATTTAAAAATATTTTTTAGAAGTAGTATAATGTTTCATATCTTTCTAATGCCAGACTTATTAGTCAGGGCCAATGAATGGGAGATGAAATCATTCACAGGAATGTTTTACCCGTTAG
The DNA here is from genome assembly GCF_003676395.1 of Aethalodelphis obliquidens. Lineage (NCBI taxonomy): Eukaryota > Metazoa > Chordata > Mammalia > Artiodactyla > Delphinidae > Aethalodelphis > Aethalodelphis obliquidens. The sequence goes on along the minus strand of NW_020838024.1, from coordinate 2,958,835 downwards.
GCTGATTCCCTTGTGACAGCCAGTTCTACTTTTTTATTGGGTTCCAAAGGCTTTCCAGATCCCCATTACTAGTGAGGGACAGCAAGTCTCATCCTCTTAATTCTCCCCTGAAAGGCATAAAGAGGCAGCTCAGCAGGGCGGATACAGCCCTCAATGGAGAGTCAGGAAACCCGATGGTCCAGGAGATGGAGAATCTCTCCTTGTCCACATATTACAGCATGCCTAACCACTTCGGGCCCCATAGGCCTCATCTGTAAAAGAAAGCACTCCAACCAGCCTATTTTAAAGGTTTCTACTAGATCTAGATTCTGTGATAGACTACAGTTTGCAATAAACATTTACTGAAAATTTGGAAGTTGTGGCGTACGTAGTATACAAATGGCAACTTTCTCAGAAGCAACATCGGCCAGCTAGAAGACGGTTGTTAGGGTTTGTTTTCTCCAGTCCTTGTCTCAAAATGAAAGTTCTGTTGTAAAATCCTCAGCCTAGCTGTTTGTATCTGTTGCTCTATAGTAAAACACACACACACACCCCTCGGCCCGGTAACCTCACTGCAGTAGTGCTTAAAATACTTTGTCAGGTACTCATCAGCATTGTGAAGCAGTGATGTTCAGTTCTGTCCTCTGCCTGCTGCCTACAAATGAAAGCATATCTTCTTCATTCTTAGGGTTCACAGCGCCCATCCTTGTGGCCACATCAAGAGGCACGTGGCCAAGTTTCTTTTTTTTTATCAGATGAACTCGTATTTCTCAGATTTATCTTGTGCGTGTGTGTGAGGTCAGATATATATATATCTGACCTCTGAATATGGCCACAAGAAATTAAAACCTAGGACTGTCAAGCTATGCTTTCTCTTTTGGTTCTTGCAAAAATTCTCCAGTGATAAGAAGAAAAAGAAATAGTGCGACCTAGCAGATCCCTTTGAACTTCAAATCCCACTTTCCATTTTCATGGGATTTCCCTAGCCGCCCCCCAACCACCGCCGCCCACCCTTTCTAAGAAGGTTACTCTTGGTAACCTTCCACTAGATGGCGCACTTATTTTGCTGTGCTGGTTCTGGCTGGGTGTCTACATTTGGAGTCCCTCCTCACTCAGGGCTACAAGCTCTGTAGCTATCCAGTGCCCTTTTCCTTTGCTTCCAGCACGTAAACACCATCAAACAAAAAGTACCTGGATAATACAGACTATATGGACACTCACAAATACAGTATGCTGGAATTAAATTCCAGACTGTCTTTTGAAAGAAAGTGACTAATATATATTTTTTTAATTTTCAGTATACAAATATTTGGTGTTCCAGAGTTATATAAAAGCAGATTAAATATGCATTTTTCTGCCATGTTCAATCTTTATTGCAAGACATAAATAAGATTGTTTCTGTAATACAGTAATATTGTACTTATGTATTAAATTTCTCTGGCCTTTAAAGTGACCTTTAATTAAGGCCATAACTATAATCCCCAGTACAGCCTAAATCTATGCCCTATGTGGTTTCACATGAATAACCATAAGGTATGGAGTTGTGTGTTTTTGGCTCCATTGCAAAGATGAGGAAATCAGAGAGCTTGAGTCATTTCCCAAGGACCCATGGCTGCAGAGGGGTCTGCAATGAGAGCTCAGCTTCCAGGGCTCTTCCCACTGCACCACAAGGTTCTGAACTACTGCTGCTTATACCACATGATTTAGCTGGGAATTGTTATTCTCTGTGAAGATAGCAAAGCAATTTCAATGGGTTATCTCGTCAGAGTCCACTCTGTCAAATGTGTCTTCAATAACATCAAACTCCTTGTTATAACGTTAGAGAAAAGCCACTTTTCTAGACATCCATTATCAAATTTGATTCACTTTACATACAATTTGTCCCGATTCCAAATAAATGTGTTATTCTAACAGTCATATTTTACAGGCTTTTCTGTCATATAACTTTATTCTGGTTCATACTTAAAATGAATATATTTATTGACATAATCATTTATATAGTAAAATAAGTTCTAATACTAATAAAACCATTTTAGTGGAGTCTCTTTTTGCTCAACTTTGTATAAAATGTGTAACTCTTAGCCCTGAACGAGCATGTATTTTATTTCTAATCTACATTTATTTATTTATACCCTGCTTTTTTACAAACGGCTTTGAGGAGAAATTAGAATTTTTTAATCATGTGGATTGAATTTTCTAGCTTAGCCAAATTTTCTAAATTTTCCAATCTGTTAACTCTGTGTGTATATCTAATAAGCAAACACTATTAATCTGATAGTATTTTTAATGGAGATAACCCTATTCATTTTTCCACTTTCAGTGTGGAAAAATTAACTGAGGTAGCTCGCTATCACATTGAAACATCAACCAAAATTCAGAATGCACTTTATTTAGACCAAGAAGACTTCTGCATTAACGGCGATATAAAAGTCTTTCCAGACCTGTCTACTCCAATACGCCCTCCACCTGTAGAAAGGGAAGAAAATGGCACCCTGACCATCGAACGGCTTGGCAATCTTCGGGATCAGTTCTTAGAGATAGCGCCCAAAGGTAGGAAAAGTAATTATTATGAAAAGAGCACAAAATAAGGTTAAGATTAACCAGGATGGCCATCACCTGTCCACAAGTAAAACAGCCCTCTGGGATTGTGTGACACTAAAACAAGCCCTTGTTTCATTCTAATTTATCTCATATTTGCTTCATACAACATAGATCTGAATTAAACAGAGCAAGACAGTGCTTAATACATTGGCAGTGCGGTGATCCTCATCCCTGGTAATTCTCCTCTCCTGCCCTCCCTGCCCCTGGCTGGCAGGTGGGTAAATTTGAGTATTACTCCGTCTGGCAGTTGAGAGACTGTCTTTGTGCATACTTCTAGTTTAAGTTTTGTGCTGGGATTCTGAGTTTGTGTTTCTGTCTCCCCCACTAGTCTGGGAAGGGAGACCAGGGAGTAGAGAATTTCCCTTTTATGTTTGCCTTTTCCCTCAATGTTTCATAGACCAAGAGCAGAACCTTTGTCAACACATATTTGCTTGATTGATTAATTAATTAATCTGTTCACATGTAAGTGTACATGTTATTTTCTGCACACAAATTCTTGATTTCCTTCACATTTTATTATTATGGCTCTGTAGCATCTACACAGGCTTTTTTTTTAAAATTTGGGATCTTTCTACTTACAGATATTCATCAATGAATTCCATCAGTTGATAGCACAAGTAATTCTGAGAGAACATGTAGGATTATCATCTCCACTTTATAGGTCAGGATACTGAGTCACAAGCAGTTGAGAACTTGCCTATGGTCACATATCAATCAGGACTCTTCAGGTTCAAAGGTTTTGCCCCTTCTCACTAAACTAAGTTGCCTCTCATAAAGAGGTTTATCTTCTAACGTCTCCTACTTACTGGAAAAACCATTACTTTTCCCTAGAGAATAGTCAACTGGCATTTGTCTAGTACTAACACAACTTCACTTTCATAATGGTTATACTTCACTTATTTTTTTAAAGTTCAGTTATCCCAGAAAACCACATTAGATCTCATTAGTCAAAAGAGTATTACCTTACTTTAAGTCTGAAGACTTCCTTGCTAAGCCCAGTGGGTGAAACAGATGTAAACATTTCCCTGGGTAGACCCCTACCCTAGCAAGTGTCACCTCATCTAATCAGCTTGAGTGGGTCTACACCTCCAAGATATAAAGGCACACACTGCAGCAGTGGATGAACACAAACTCAGGTTGGCAACATTTAGGCAGGAAGCAGCTGGTCAAAAAGATATGGCCATCAGCTGGTACAGGAAAAAAATCTCAGTTGTATACAACCAGCTCATGAAATCCCTTCAGTCTTTCAGTCAGGTAGATTCCATCCTCTTTCCCTTTGTGTGGGCTTACAATGTCTTTTTATTATGTATTTCCTTCTTCAAAGTTGCTTTTGCTCTTCATTTTATCCATATTGTTTACATATAAAATAAGAAGACGTATATGAAGTATAATTTGCTTTAATCCTAAACTAGGGTGACTAGAAGCTGGTCAAAATTTAAAGTTTTGGTGAGCATTTGAGTAGGAAAATTATCAACCACTCATAATCCCTTTCAGAAAGGACCTTAGTATTCATGGCGATAATCGTAATACATTCTTGGGTCCAACCTTAAAATCAGAGTTTGAATTTCAATTAAAAGTTTAAACATAGGGCTTCCCTGGTGGCGCAGTGGTTGAGAGTCCGCCTGCCGATGCAGGGGATACGGGTTCGTGCCCCGGTCCGGGAAAATCCCACATGCCGCGGAGCAGCTGGGCCCGTGAGCCATGGCTGCTGGGCCTGCGCGTCCGGAGCCTGTGCTCCGCAAGGGGAGAGGCCACAACAGTGAGAGGCCCGCATAGTGCAAAAAAAAAAAAAAAAAAAAGTTTAAACATAAATTACAAATATCAGCTATAACTTGACATACGTATGTCTTAGAAGATTAACTCTAGAAACCGTTGAGACTAAAAGATGTCAACTGACACATTTATCTATTTTCAGAGTTTGGTAGCATACAACGGCTTTCAAAGTATGATAGGAAGAGGAAGGAAGGGAGAAGAAAGAAAGGGAGGTAAAGGAGAAGGGTGATAATTATGTATAAATATATTTTTTAAAAGTAGGTGTAAAAGGAAAACCACTTGCCCTAGGGACTTAGAGTGTAATTTCAAAAGGCAAGCAAAGAAGAAACTTCTATCTAGGTGCTCCTCTGGAACAGAATCTGAACTTGATAAAAGTGCTCAAGAATGCAAAGCAAAGGTGAATCAGTGTGCAATGAGGTTGGTCAGGAAAACTGTGTGGAAAAACACCTCGGAGGGAGGAATTGAAAGAAGTAAAGAGTGACTGGATGTCAAGGATACGGAGGATATTTAAAGTTGGGGGAACGGCCACCAGAAAATATGTAGGTTTGCGGCTTGAGTATGGATGTTTGAGGAAGGGTCAGGGACCTCTCTGCTTCTCCCTCCCCAGTTGCATGAACTGCAGGAAAACAGATGCAGAGGTCAGCTCTGTCTGGGGAACCACCTCCAGCCACCCAATCTAGAGAATTATCCAGATTTAAGAATAATTGTTGTAATTAACACAGAATTGACAAAGCTATACAATACTGTGGGATTTGGGGATCTTGATAGTACAAAATGAGTTACGGTCTATAAGCAAAGAGTTTAAACCCTTTTCTTTGTTATTGGCTCAGTTATACTATTTGAAAATATATATATTGCATATGGCACTTTTTAAATACATGTAAAATACTTAGCACAGTATCAGGGGATCTATCAATAGAAATAATATTCATTGTCATCATTTTTCTAATGTATAAAGGGAAGGCGAAGTAATAATCATTCCATTTTCTGGATCCCAGAGTCACAGAATTAGAGGTTCTCTGATGACATCTTAGAAGTCAGGCAGCAAATGTTAATGTTACCCCTCCCTGAGGAAGTCCAATGATTACCACTCACTCCTTCTCCCAGTTTCCCTGGCCCCAAAAACATCCTTTCACTTGAGTCTTTCTTATTCATTCTTGTCAAAGGATACACACCAATCCATCTTTTACATGAAGTGTTTGTCATATTCCTTCCAAGAATTAGAAAACAATCTTTTACGATACATCCCATGGTATTTACCCTAGAAATCTACAATTTCAAAAGACGATCTTAGTTGAAGTAATAACAGTTTTGAAAGTATAGAGCAACTGGCTGCAAGTAGTACATTTCTAAATGTGGAATCCTATAGAACTTGCTGCTTGAACTTGAAAATTGCTGTTATTTCTAAGCCAAGAAGTGTGAGCATTTTCTTACACTGTTTCACATATTTCAATTTAACCTATGATATTTAAGATGCAAACTTCAAGCTCACTAAAATATATTAAAATATGGTGAATAGATGAATTTTTTTCTAGGAAACAACATACATATTTGCATATAACAATCATTATGATACTAAGCCCAAAGTAAGATTTTCTTTTTAGCAAATTTACAAGGAGTATCAATGTGATTAAGTTATATTTTGTTCCCTTTAATTATGCTACATAAACAAAATTATTCAGAGAAATGAATAATCTTTCATTAAAACAAATGACTGAATACATACTTGTGAGTAACTAGTATCAAGATATTAATGGAGAAGATTGGTTCAAGATGGTAGAGTAGAAGGACATGCACTCACTCCATCTTGTGAGAGCACCGGAATCACAACTAACTGCTGAACAATCATTGACAGGAAGACACTGGAACTCAGCAAAAAAATACCCCACATCCAAAGACAAAGGAGAAGCTGCAGTAAGATGGTAGGAGGGGCACAATCACAATAAACTCAAATCCCATAACTGCTGGGCGGGTGACTCACAAACTGGAGAACAATTATACCACAGAAGTCCACCCACTGGAGTGAATGTTCTGAGCCCCACATCAGGCTTCCCAACCTGGGGGTCTGGCAGCAGGAGGAGGAATTCCCAGAGAATCAGACTTTTGAAGGCTATCAGGATTTGATTATAGGACTTCGACAGGACTGGGGGAAACAGAGACTCCACTCTTTGAGGGCACTCCACTCTTTGAGGGCACACACTCTTTAATGTGCACATCAGGAACCGGGGGAAGGAGCAGTGACCCCATAGGAGACTGAACCAGACCTACCTGCTAGTTTTGGTGGATGTCCTGCAGAGGTGGGGGGTGGCTGTGGCTCACCGTGGGGACAAGGACACTGGCAGCAGAGGTTCTAGGAAGAACTCCTTGGCATGAGCCCTCCCAGAGTCCACCATTAGCCCCACCAAATATCCTATAGACTCCAGTGCTGGGTTGCCTCAGGCCAAACAACCAACAGGGAGGGAACTCAGCCCCACCCATCAGCAGACAAGTGGATTAAAGTTTTTCTGAGCTCTGCCCACCAGAGCAACACCCAGCTCTACCCACCACCAGTCCCTCCCATCAGGAAGCTGCACAAGCCTCTTAGATAGCCTCATCCACCAGAGGGCAGACAGCAGAAGCAAGAAGAACTACAGTCCTGCAGCCTGTGGAACAAAAACCACAGTCACAGAAAGAGAGACAAAATGAAAAGGCAGAGGACTATGTACCAGATGAAGGAATAAGAAAAAACCCAAGAAAAACAATTAAATGAAGTGGAGATAGGCAACCTTCCAGAAAAAGAATTCAGAATAATGGTAGTGAAGATGATTCAGGACCTTGGAAAAAGAATGGAGGCAAAGATCGAGAAGATGCAAGACAAGTTTAACAAAGACCTAGACCTAGAATTAAAGAACAAACACCTAGAAGAATTAAAGAACAAACAAATATAAACAATACAATAACTAAAATGAAAAATACACTAGAAGGACTCAATAGTAGAACAACTGAGGCAGAAGAACGGATGAGTGACCTGGAAGACAGAATGGAGGAATTCACTGCTGTGGAAGAGAATAAAGAAAAAAGAATGAAAAGAAATGAAGACAGCCTAAGAGACTTCTGGGACAACATTAAACACACCAACATTCACATTATAGGGATCCCAGAAGAAGAGAGAGAGAAAGGACCCGAGAAAATATTTGAATAGATTATAGTTGAAAACTTCTCTAACATGGGAAAGAAAATAGCCACCCAATTCCAGGAAGCACAGAGAGTCCCAGGCAGGACAAACCCAAGGAGAAACATGCCGAGACACATAGTAATCAAATTGACAAAAATTAAAGACAAATAAAAATTATTAAAAGCAACAAGGGAAAAATGACAAATAACATACAAGGGAACTCCCATGAGATTAACAGCTGATTTCTCAGCAGAAACTCTACAAGACAGAGGGAGTGGCACGATATATTTAAAGTGATGAAAGGAAATAACCTACAACCAAGATTACTCTACCCAGCAAGGATCTCATTCAGATTTGATGGAGAAATCAAAAGCTTTACAGGCAAGCAAAAGCTAAGAGAATTCAGCACCACCAAACCAGCTTTACAACAAATGCTAAAGGAACTTCTCTAAGTGGGAAACACAAGAGAAGAAAGGGACCCACAAAACCAAAACCATAACAATTAAGAAAATGGTAATAGGAACATACATATCAATAATTACCTTAAATGTGAATGGATTAAATGCTCCAACCAAAAGACACAGGCTCTCTGAATGGATACAAAGACAAGACCCATATATAGGCTGTCTCCAAGAGACCCACTTCAGACCTAGAGACACATACTGACTGAAAGTGAGGGAATGGAATATTCCATGCAAATGGAAATCAAAAGAAAGCTAGAGTAGCAATACTCATATCAGATAAAATAGACTTTAAAATAAAGAACATTACAAGAGACAAGGAAGGACACTACATAATGATCAAGGGATCAATCCAAGAAGAAGATATAACAATTATAAATATATATGCAACCAACATAGGAGCACCTCAATACGTAAGGCAAATACCAACAGCTATAAAAGAGGAAATCGACAGTAACGCAATAATAGTGGGGGACTTTAACATCTCATTTACACCAATGGACAGGTCATCCAGACAGAAAATTAAAAAGGAAACAAAATCTTTAAATGACACAATAGACCAGATAGATTTAATTGATATTTATAGGACATTCCATCCAAAAACAGCAGATTACACTTTCTTCTCAAGTGCACATGAAACATTCTCTAGGATAGATCACATCTTGGGTCACAAATCAAGCCTCAGTAAATTTAAGAAAATTAAAATCATATCAAGCACCTTTTCTGACCACAATGTTATGATATTATAAATAAATTACAGGGAAAAGATGTAAAAAACACAAACACATGGAAGGTAATCAATGCACTACTAAATAACCAAGAGATCACTGAAGAAATCAAAGAGGAAATTAAAAAAATATGTAGAGACAAATGACAATGAAAACACGATGATCCAAAACCTATGGGATGCAGCAAAATCAGTTCTAAGAGGGAAGTTTATAGCAATACAATCCTACCTCAAGAAACAAGAAAAATCTCAAATAAACAATCTAACCTTACACCTAAAGGAACTAGAGAAAGAAGAACAAATAAAACCCAAAGTTAGTAGAAGGAAAGAAATCATAAAGATCAGAGCAGAAATAAATAAAATAGAAACAAAGGAAACAATAGCAAAGATCAATAAAACTAAAGGCTGGTTCTTTGAGAAGATAAACAAAATTTATAAACATTTAGCCAGACTTATCAAGAAAAAGAGGGAGAGGACTCAAATCAATAAAATTAGAAATGAAAAAGAAGTTACAACAGACACTGCAGAAATACAAAGCATCCTAAGAGACTACTACAAGCAACTCTATGCCACTAAAATGACAACCTGAAAGAAATGAACAAATTCTTAGAAAAGTATAACCTTCCAAGACTGAACCAGGAAGAAATAGAAAATATGAACAGACAAATCACAAGTAATGAAATTGAAACTGTGACTTAAAATCTTCCAACAAACAAAAGTCCAGGACCAGATGGCTTCACAGGTGAATTCTATCAAAAATTTAGAGAAGAGCTAACACCCATCCTTCTCAAACTCTTCCAAAAAATTGCAGAGGAAGGAGTACTCCCAAACTCATTCTACAGGGCCACCATCACCCTGATACCAAAACTAGACAAAGAAACTACAAAAAAAAGAAAATTACAGACCAATACCACTGATGAATATAGATGCAAAAATCCTCAACAAAATATTAGCAAACAGAATCCAAAAGCACATTAAAATGGTCATACACAATGATCAAGTGGGATTTATCCCAGGGATGCAAGGATTCTTCAATATATGCAAATCAATCCATGTGATACACCATATTAACAAATTGAAGAATAAAAACCATATGATCATCTCAATAGATGCAGAAAAAGCTTTTGACAAAATTCAACACCGATTTATGATAAAAACTCTCCAGAAAGTGGGCATAGAGGGAACCTACTTCATAATAAATGTCATATACGACAAACCCAGAGCAGACATCATTCTCAATAGTGAAAAACTAAAAGCATTTCCTCTAAGATCAGGAACAAGACAAGGATGCCCATGCTCACCACTTTTATTCAACATAGTTTTGGAAGTCCTAGCCACAGCAATCAGAGAAGAAAAAGAAATAAAAGGAATACAAATTGGAAAAGACGAAGTAAAACCATCACTGTTTGCAGATGACATGATGCTATACATAGATAATCCTAAAGATGCTACCAGAAAACTACAAGAGCTCATCAATGAACTTGGTAAAGTAACAGGATACAAAATTACTGCACAGAAATCTCTTGCATTCCTATACACTAACAATGAAATATCAGAAAGAGAAATTAAGGAAAACATGTTATTCACCATTGCAACCAAAAGAATAAAATACCTAGGAATAAACCTATCTAAGGAGGTAAAAGACCTGTACTCAGAAAACTATAAGACACTGATGAAAGAAATCAAAGATGACTCAAACAGAGGGAGAGATATACCATGTTCTTGGATTGGAAGAATCAATATTGTGAAAATGACTATACTACCCAAAGCACTCTACAGATCAATGCAATCCCTATCAAATTACCAATGGCATTTTTTATGGAACTAGAACAAAAAATCTTAAAATTTGTATGGAGACACAAAAGAAGCCAAATAGCCAAAGCAGTCTTGAGGGAAAGAAACAGAGCTGGAGGAATCAGACTCCCTGACTTCAGACTATACTACAAAGCTACAATAATCAAGACAATATGGTACTGGCACAAAAACAGAAATATAGATCAATGGAACAGGATGGAAAGCCCAGAGATAAACCCATGCACCTATGGTAAACTAATCTATGACAAAGGAGACAAGAATATACAATGCAGAAAAGATAGTCTCTTCAATAAGTGGTGCTGGGAATACTGGACAGCTACATGTAAAAGAATGAAATTAGAACACTCCCTAACACCATACACAAAAATAAACTCAAAATGGATTAAAGACCTAAATGTAAGACTGGACACTATAAAACTCTTAGAGGAAAACATAGGAAGAACACTCTTTGACATAAATCTCAGCAAGATCTTTTTGACCCACCTCCTAGAGTAATGGAAATAAAAACAAAAATAAACAAATGGGACCTAATGAAACTTAAAAACTTTTGTACAGTGAAGGAATCTATAACCAAGACAAAAAGACAACCCTCAGAATGGGAGAAAATATTTTCAAACGAAGCAACTGACAAAGGATTAATCTTCAAAATATACAAGCAGTTCATACAGCTCAATATCAAAAAAACAAACAACCCAATCCAAAAATGGGCAGAAGACCTACATAGACATTTCTCCAAAGAAGATATACAGATTGCCAACAAACACATGAAAGGATGCTCAACATCACTAATCACTAGAGAAATGCAAATCAAAACTACAATGAGGTATTACCTTACACCAGTCAGAATACCCATCATCAAAAAATCTGTAAACAGTAAATGCTGGAGAAGGTGTGGAGAAAAGGGAACCCTCTTGCAGTGTTGGTGGGAATGTAAATTGATACAGCCACTATGGAGAACAGTATGGAGTTTCCTTAAAAAATGAAAAATAGGGGCTTCCCTGGTGGCTCAGTGGTTGATAGTCTGCCTGCCAATGCAGGGGACGCGGGTTCGTGCCCTGGTCCAGGAGGATCCCACATGCTGTGGAGCGGCTAGGCCTGTGAGCCATGGCCGCTGAGCCTGTGCGTCCAGAGCCTGTGCTCCACAGTGGGAGAGGCCACAACAGTGAGAGGTCCACGTACCACAAAAAAAAAAAAAAAATGGAACTACCATATGACCCAGCAATCCCACTACTGGGCATATACCCTGAGAAAACCATAATTCAAAAAGAGTCATGTACCACAATATTCATTGCAGCTCTATTTACAATAGCCAGGGCATGGAAGCAACCTAAGTTGCATCAACAGATGAATGGATAAAGAAGATGTAGTACATATATGCAATGGAATATTACTCAGCCATAAAAAGAAACGAAATTGAGTTATTTGTAGTGAGTTGGATGGACCTAGAGACTGTCATACAGAGTGAAGTAAGTCAGAAAGAGAAAAACAAATACCATATGCTAACACATATATATGGAATCTAAAAAAAAAAAAATGGTTCTGAAGAACCTAGGGGCAGGACAGGAATAAAGACACAGATGTAGAGAATGGACTTGAAGACACGGGGAGGGGGAAAGGTTAGCTGGGACGAAGTGAGAGAGTGGCATGGACATATATACACTACTAAATGTAAAAGAGATAGCTAGTGAGAAGCAGCCACATAGCACAGGGAGGTCAGCTTGGTGCTTTGTGTCCGCCTAGAGGGGTGGGATAGGGAGGGTGGGAGGGAGACTCAAGAGAGAGGAGATATGGGGATATATATATATATGTATAGCTGATTCACTTTGTTATACAGCAGAAACTAACACACCATTGTAAAGCAATTATACTCCAATAAAGATTTGAAAAAAAAAAAAAGAAGTAAATAACATCACACTGAAAAAGAAAAAATAAAAGACACATGCACCCAATGTTCATTGCAGCACTATTTACAATAGCCAGGTCATGGAAGCAACCTAAATGCCCATCAACAGATGAATGGATAAAGAAGATGTGGTACATATACACACTGGAATATTACTCAGCCATAAAAAAGAACGAAACTGAGTCATTTGTAGAGACGTGGATGGACCTAGAGACTGTTATACAGAGGGAAGTAAGGCAGAAAGAGAAAAACAAATATCGTATATTAATGCATATATGTGGAATCTATATAATATATAACAGTATACAATATTGATTCAAACTACGCTTATTATTATCCAAAATGTGAGCTCGGTATCCTGAAGGTGCACATACCCTAGTAGGCACCTGCAGCATTACCCCAGAGCAATTTCAGAAAAAAACCACAATACCTGGTAGAATTGAACCATGAGGTATGTGGCTCCCTGCGGACTGTAAACATCCGAAACAAAAACACTCATTTTGTGTCCTGCAGTAAGCTCTGGGTAGGTACATCTTGTCCCAAACATCAAGTGTCAGCACATCAGGAAGGCAGTCTTTCTCCAAGGGAAGCAAGTTGGAGTCTGTTGAAACTAGAACACTTTTGTAGTGTTCCAAAGTCCCCACTTAAACCATAAGAACTCCTTTTCCTTGTAAGCCCATCAGTACTTTATGTAATGTCTATAGAGATTCAGTTCATAGCTATTTTGGCTTCTGCTGAGAGGTTATCAGGAGAGAACACCATCCAGCAAATTCTTTACCCTCACTCCTTCTTCAAGAGACACAGCATTTAGTTGTTCAAGGCCTATAACTTGGTTCTAAAAACTGACAAGGGTCCCTCCTTCAAACTGCTCTTAGAGACCCTTAGAATCAGTGACTGGTCTCAGAGACAGGGCACAAATTCAGGAAGTCTAGGCTGTACTGGCCAGGTTAGATCATCCAGCTACGTGGTTTTTACAGGAATTCAAGGAGGAAGTAGTTGTTGCTGTCTGTGTGGGTCAGCAAAGGCTGTAGCCCATGGGAAGCTTTTGGATAGAACTTTCCAGGAAGCAAAACAAGGGCGGAGTATTCCAGGCACCGGGGAAAATGGAATCTACATTGAGATTTTGAGGGTGCATGACATATTTCTGTGATCTGAATCTAAGCAAGCGGAAGGAGTTTACCCGCTGAGAAAACCACAGGGCACCTGGGGGCCACACTCCTTTCTGCTCTGATCCCTAGATTTTGCCCCCTGGTGAGCTATTCCTGTCAATAGCATCAGTCCTTTCTTATCGTACCTTTTCTCAGAAATCTTTCTGTATTTCTTGATTTGTGTAAATGTCAGACTAACTGAACTACCTTTCAGACCAAAATAGGGGGCTTACTTACCTGCCGATATATAGTATCATAGTTTTAGAATTTTCTCAGAGATGCTAAGCCTAGGAAAACCCACAGAGCTTTCTAGTTACTCCGTTCAGGGAACTAGCCAGGTACGCTTCTTACCCCTGCCTCTTGGTTAGTTGAGGCTTTTGGGGGAGACAGTAGCCATCTGCCGCTCTCAGAAACAGTCTCATCGTCCCTCAGAGCCATCCAGGAAGGATGTCCTTCTTGTAGTAAGTTGGCCCTACCACTGTTAGAGAAGACGGAGCTGAGGCAGGAGGGGAGAGGCGTCCAAAGCAAATCCTGTAGACACACTGCCCTGCATGTCCTGTGATTCTTGTCTTTCACCTCAGGAAGGAAATGAGAGCAAAATGCTGTGCCCCTCTCCTGCCTGGAGAAACGGATTCTAGGGGGAAGGAGACCATAGCACCCTTTGCCCATAAGAGAAACCTGTAATATGAAGTGTGTAAACGTGGAGGGTAAGACTGCCTGCTAGCGACCGCCAGCTTCACCACATATGACCACTGTGACATCGGACAAATTAATTAACCTCTCTGTGCCCTAGGTTTTTGACCCATAAAATGTTGATGGATACTAGTAGTTGGCCTACTTTCTTAACTATAAAATAGGGATACTGGGTGATGACGATTAAATGATGTAGAGCACTTGGCATACTAACCAAAATGCCTGCTAAGTAGTAAGCACTCACTACGATTGTTCCAGGAATAATGAGCAAGTGTAGGGGGGACAGGGATTAAGCAAAACTGCAGGTAGGCATTGGTGATTACTTAAAATAACCACATGGAGTTATTTTAAAGGCAGGGATTCTGAGTCGAGTCACCAAAAAGCAGAAAAGTCCTCAGAAGCTTGACCGTAACCTCCCAAAGAGGAACAATCAATTTTTGAAAACTTGTCTTAAAAAATAGCCTTGGCTTGTATATGATGAGATACTAGATCTTATGTTCTGTGGCCTGTGTCGTAAACATGGAGTGAAGTCGAAGGGAAACCAAGTGAGTTTTTTTTTATAGCACCAACAACTTCCGGACTGAATTCCTCAACGCGCACCATCTCAGCCAGGCTCACACCAAGGCTTCCCTCGTGGAAGTGACAAGAGGTTCCCCAGGGAGCAAAACCACCACGGAGCTGATGGTGATGACCATGAGCACGGTTACCCTCAGGAGGGTGGAGAACTTGTTCCCATCCTGCCATGCCATCGCCAAGATCGGACGTCCCCTCAATGATTTTATCTGGATGTGCTCGTTGCATGATATGAAGGGTGATGATACTGGCCCGGTATTCAGAACGAACAAATCGGCCAGAACGTTTACATAGTTTATTGCTGAAGTAGAACAGAGAACTCTAAAAGAGAAATTAGAAAAAAAGTAAGTTTTTCTCCGTCCTCAGTGATGGGATCACAGACAGTTCAATCGAGGAAGCTGACCTTGTGTACAAGCAGTGAGCGTGCGCAGGGAAAGGACACTGCCAAATCGTTGGGGTACAGACAGGGGGAAAGAAGGGACCTCTGGCAATAAAACATGCCCCTGAGAACACTCTAGAGAGAAATCTTCAACTTCGACTATCGAACCAAGACTGGGCAAAGAAACTGGTTGGTTTCGCAAGTGATGGTGCCCATGGCTCAGAGCGAGAAGACGGCAGCGGGGTGGCCCTGCTTTTAAGAGAAATCCAGCCACGTGCGCTGACTGTGTATTGCTCTGCACATCATCTCGAGGTATCTTACAAAGCGGCGTTCCAGAGCGTTCCCCTGTACAACGATGTCAGAGACCTTCTCCGCAGCACTTACCACTTCTATCACAATTCTCCTGTTCATAAGAGTACTCTGGTACTTCCAAAGGCCTTGATACCTTCTTGATACCTTCTCAAGTAGGAGGCCGGAGGTGGCTTCAAGGATTACAGACCTCCCTCCAGAATCTTCTCAAAGAATATCAATTGTCCAGCAGCTGCATTCGGTAAGTAATTTTGAAATACTGTACTATTTTAGTTTTTTCAGAATAAAAAGAATACTTTTACTGAGCCATTTGAAATAATAATTTTGAGAAAGATAAACCACTGTTTTTTCCTAGCCCATGTTACAGACAAGGGAAGGCAGAAGTGACACCAATCATCAGAAAGCCAAAGACCTTGTAGAGTCCCTCCTGCAGGCAGACATTGTTAAATGTGTCCACTTCTTGCTGGATGTCACTGATGTCCTCAGCATTCTGTCCCGCGTCAATCAGAACAGAAACTCTTCAATTGCTGATATATTTGCCACCCTAGAGTCAACACTGGAAATGCTCAGAATATATCAGACAAGGTGAGGAGTCCGGGATGATCTGAGAGTCTATCCAACCAGACAGATGGACTTGGGAAACAATTTGCTAGGTGCTCTTGCACATAATTGTCTACTTGGGGGATTTTTTTTTCCCCTCCCCAGACCAGGGCCAAAAGAACGCCCAGTGGATTCAGTCACACACTTTCAGGGTAACTGCCTCCTCGCAGGAAAGCGAAACACTTCTGACGTGAGAAACATGGTTTTAACACATCTTATCAAGAGGCTGCGAGGCTGTTTCAGAGATGTCAACCAAGATGTGGTGAAGGCAGCCGCGACTGGGAGCTTTCAACTGCGGCCAGCAAAGATAAATCAAGCTAATGTATGAACTCCGGCTCTGAATCTGTTGTTCTTTGATTGTCTGTATACATGTCTCTAAGATATGTGACGTTTTGTTGGGCGTATTGATTGCAGAATTTGGAGAAAAGGAGGTGTCCATCCTGATTGCACATTACAAACCAGTACTGGAAGCTGCCAAGGTGAAAATTGACGACGTAGACACAGAAAGGAGCATGTTGAAATTAGAGATTTATGCTAGGTGAGCATAAGTAACCTAGTTGATATTTATAAATATTGGAGTAAAACTTAGGAGTCTCCATCTTTGACATTTTTCATTTTTCCTCCTAGATTTCAGAACATCCACACATTGACCTGGGATTTTGTGAATTCTGTTTATTTACGCAAGTATCGGAACATCCTAACGCTCGTGGACCTAGCGCTGAGCCTCCTTGCAAGTTCAGCTGAAGCAGAACGTGGCTTTAGTCAGATGAAGGGCACTAAGCCACACATGCATGCCACGGTCAAGGCTGATAGCATGACAGATCTCCTGATAATTCAGTTGAATTCTCCAGACATTTATGACTTTGACCCTAGGAAAACCATTCATTGATGGAATACAAGAACACCGTCTTCAACTGGTGACACAAGACCTATCTCGGATTGTTCATCAAACTCAGAAAGGCTTGATGAAAGCGATTAGTAATGTGTCAAATGTTGACCTCATCATTGATCATAGCAAAAAGAACTATTTTCAAAAACCTGAAAGTTAAAAGTAAAAGTCACCAGTCTTCATATCAAACACAAAAGGCAGTTGGCATCATCCAGACCTACAGAGCAAAACTCCAAAGATTGGTTTTCCTCTGACTTTCTAATTCTAGTTCTATATTCACACATTCTTTCACATTCTTTGGGTGAAGTATATACTTCTAAGCAATGGTATTATTTTGATGTCCTCTTTCTGAGAGTTACTGCTAAGGGTAACTAGACTATAATTATGTTCTGAGTTCCTTTAGGCCTGGCTTACAATTAACAGTTTTTCCTGGATAATTCTAAATGACGGTTGCATTAGGTAACTAACTTAGGGCCAAATGGAAAGAGAATTTTTTTTGATCCGTAAACAAAATTTGTAAGCTTATCTGTTTCCGCTACTTCATTGTATGTGAAGGCCATATTATTATATGCCTTGGTCATTTAAGTAACAAGGCCAAATGTCAAAATAGTTTTCACATTTCACACTAGGGTTCCCAGATAAACAATTTCTATGTGAACTGAAAGTATTTTCTTACACTTTGCTTGCACCATAGCTGTTAGAGACAGTGGAAATATTTTACGTATCTACCAGAATTTTTAAATACTTTGAGCCTCTTCATGGTTTCAGTTGAGTTTATTTGTGGTTTCATCTTGAGAAACATGAATGGATAATTTCTAACTTGTCTGTAAACCAATATAGTATCATGTAAAGATCATTTTACCAAAAGTTCCACTACCTGGGAAAGTTATTCTCATCTCTATAAAATTGGATACTCAGGTTTGATCAAAAAGGATAGAGAATTTATTTCTGAACAACCTGCTGGATATACAGTCTTATCAAAGAAAGGAAGATTCTGCTCTTGCTACCCAGAAAATTGCCTTCCAGATCTGAACCTTGCGCATGTTATTTGAACCACTGAAATTTTAAAAGGATTGCTACATTTTCCTAAAGTTTAGAGGAAATGATAAAGTTCATGTTGGACTTTAGAAATGCTAAAAACTTAGATATAGGAAGAAAAATTTGAGATTCTACATCTACGTTTCACTCTTTTTTTGCGGTACGCGGGCCTCTCACTGTTGTGGCCTCTCCCGTTGCGAAGCACAGGCACTGGTCGCGCAGGCTCGGCGGCCATGGCTCACGGGCCTAGCTGCTCCGCGGCATGTGGGATCGTCCCAGACCGGGGCACGAACCCGTGTCCCCTGCATCGGCAGGCGGACTCTCAACCACTGCGCCACCAGGGAAGACCCTGTTT
This sequence comes from Aethalodelphis obliquidens, assembly GCF_003676395.1. Lineage (NCBI taxonomy): Eukaryota > Metazoa > Chordata > Mammalia > Artiodactyla > Delphinidae > Aethalodelphis > Aethalodelphis obliquidens. The sequence goes on along the minus strand of NW_020838024.1, from coordinate 2,940,438 downwards.
CACTCTTTTTATTCCTAAACAAAGAAGACTAGCTATATACTCTGGACCTGAAAGATACCCGAATACATGTAGGAATTTCTCCTGGTTCTAGAAGGTACCGACACTATGGGAGTTAGACGTTTTTTAAGGAAATACATTTATTTTGCTTTCCTATTTCTTTTTTAATGCATGTGCATGCAATTTGAAATAAGCAACAGACTAAACAAACATCTCAAGGTAAAGTAGTTTAGTGTTTAAGAGCAAAAGGCTTTAAAAGGTTAGTTATCTTTTATAAAATATATCACAGTGTTTGAGCCAATTAGATGACTAAATTAGCACTTCAAATCTAGTAATTTAATAATTCAAATATCCCGACATTTACCAAAACAAATATATTCTGATCTAAAAAAGCAAAATGAGGATAAATGTGTTACCTTGATCACAGTGGTGATGTGCATGCGTTTGAAACACTTTTATCCCATATTTACCAAAACATTTTACTCTAGTGCCCTGCTGAAAAATAGGAACCCTTGCAGTAGTTTTTTTTTTTTTTTTTTTTTTTTTTGCCGTACGCGGGCCTCTCACTGTTGTGGCCTCTCCCGTTGTGGCCTCTCCCGTTGCGGAGCACAGGCTCCGGACGCGCAGGCTCAGTGGCCATGGCTCATGGGCCTAGCCGCTCCGCGGCATGTGGGATCCTCCCCGACCGGGGCACGAACCCGCGTCCCCTGCATCGGCAGGCGGACTCTCAACCACTGCAGCACCAGGGAAACCATTTGCAGTAGTTTTTTAAATTCAACCTATTCTGAGTACAAGGTCAAAGAAGACTCCAAACTAAAATATAAAGCCTCAGTATCTTACTCAGTCTGAACAATTTATTACTCACTGAAAAAGACGTGCTGACTTAGCTGAGAAACAACCATTGGAGAAAATCAGGAAATTGATTATTATTTTTATGTTTCCAAAGTGTCTTCTGTTTCTCTAAAGGCTAAAGTTTTAAAGAGAATGAATAAAGTGATTATACAAATATCCATTATTTGTTCTATTTTAGTGAAAGAAACAAATCACATAATAAAACGGAAAAATATTTCTCATTGTATTTTAGGCATGATAGGAAACAAAGCATTTACTGACATTCTGCTGGATTTGGTAACCATGAACCTTGGAACAAACAACTTTCCTAGTAGTTGGATGAACCTCACTCAATCTGAAGTAAGCTTCTATTTTGTTTGGGTTTCAAGCTTTGAGAATTCTTCTTCTTTAATCAATAAGTCAAGAGTTTTCAAATAACCAGTACCTGCACAGTAACCGACATGTAGTAGCAGCCAATAAACCTGGATGAACAAATGAATGAACTTCAAGTTAAACACTTAGTATGTTCATGCTCAGTATTTGAAAATAAGTGACGATGCTGACAGTCAATGAAACTCTACAGAGACCATGAGGCTAGCCAGTGAGTTTGTATTTATTACTACCAGATGGAGTGATCCTAACCAGTAATAGTAGATGATTCTGGCCGTGCTTTCTTTTCCTTGTATTCTGTTCCTTAAGAAAACAAAGTGGTTAAAGAGTATTTCCCTACAAGTTGTAGAGCCCTCCCACAATCGTAATTATCATCTTTATTCCTTCTCTGCTGAAAAGGTACAAAGTATAGTACAGTCAAAAGTGTTAATTCCTTGTGTAACGGTAAGCAAAAACCACAAATGTCAAGGAAGCAAAAATCAAAAACACTCTCTAAGTTCTGTCTGGCATGGATTGCTTGGTAGAACCTGAAGGAACAAAAGTGAGAACTGACCCTATTGGCCAAGCTAAAATCTTACTTCCTTCATCAGAATCTCTTACTAAGAAACACGAGCAGGTAGAGTGTCACAAGAGAGTCATACAAACATTCCAATGGCATTTCCTGCTTTCTTCTAGTTGCAGGAGTTAACATCTTTATTGGTAACAAACTCGGAGTTCGTGGACTGGCGGAAATTCTTGTTAGTAGTCGCGCTGCCTTGGCCCATTCCTCTGGAGGAGGAGCTCTTGGAGACCCTGAAGAGGTTCCAGGCTGTGGATGAGGAACACCTGGGCACAGTCACTTTCGAGCAGTATATGCAGGTCACTACCAGCCCCTGGTGGCACTAACCCTACCAGAGTACTTCTGACCTAAGAAGCTCCCTGATCTCACAACACCAGGTCTCATGGCCCATGTCTAGGCACCTAGAGTCAGCACAGGCACTGTCCAAGTCCCAGGTAGAATTCTGGCTCCCACCCCCAGGGAAGGATCTGAAAAAGTCAGAACTGCTTGGAGAGCTAAGGGTTCTGAAAGAAATCACAGAAAACATCATTGTCGTCCTACCAAGTGGTTCTTAACCTTGGCTGTACATTAGAATTGCCTGCAGAGCTTTTAATCAGCCCAATGCCCAATACCAAATACTCCGGGAGTAGCAACAGCAGTTACAATGAACACAGGGAAAGGGGAAGGGTTTTTTATTTTTTTCTTTCGGTCACAAGCGTGGTGAACGATAAGATGTTTTTGGACACGTTGAGTTTGAAATGTCTGTGGGAAAAGCAGACAGAAATGTCCCATCTGATATGGCAGATGCAGAAGCTAATCACTATCACGCAGGCAGTTGTTGGGGTTATGAATGGACCAGATCCCCCGAGGCAAGTGTGTAAAGTGATGGATAATCCAGTAACATGGTACCTGGCCATTGTACTTATAGATAGGATGTAACTACTGACCTTCACCAGAGCAATTTTGGGAGCATACAGAGTCTAGATTGCAGAGGATTGATGGAATAAATAGGTCTTTAGGAAGTGAAGATAAGACAGTCGATTCATTTTTGAGAAGCTTGAGTAAGGAGGGAGGAAGAATGAAATGCCATAACTAAGAAGGGCCTGAATGACTTATTTTGTGTCTACTCATCGAATTCATCCTAATTCTCACCACTTCACATTGCTGGTAGACACGAAAGGTGGAAACATTTATAAGGTGCTGATTTTGAAACAGGGTGATAATCTCTAGGTGCCTGTAGCTCGTGTATATTTCACCATTGAAAGATCATATCTCTTCCTGCTTCTCTTTTCTTCCTTGATTAATGAAAGACATGCTCATAGACAGCCCTGACATTCCCATGCTCAGAGAGTTGAGCCAGAGGAAATCGAAGAGGTTCTTCCAGCCTGATCAAGAAAGGCGCATAGCTGATTGGGCTCTAATTTATATGCTTCCCAAGTAAAGCACTTTGTGAACTCTTTCATTGTCCTGGACCTGGGCTTGCAACTTATAGAGATGTTTTGTGTAAAAACATAAACAGCAGGGCAAAACTTACTCTATTTTCTTGTTGGCTTAAGATTTTTAAAAGTGTGCGCTCGTGAATGTACCAACCTTCACTCTTTACAGTATGTTGTCCATTTAAACATCTTTTTGCACAAACGTGAGACAAACTTAGGTGTTCGTAATTTGTACCACAGTGCTGAGCAAAACCAGAAAGCTTCCTCACCAAAAGTGTGAATTTCTTAGAGAAAGTTGGCTGCTGCATGAAACAGAAACTCAGAAATACTTATCAGAACACTGCCTGGGTTTGGGGAGCAGTTGATTTCTGAGCTCTGCCCTCTCAGCTTACGCACCCAACGCCCACTCCTCAGGAGGCTCAGGACAAGGTGGCCATTTGGAGAGGCCCGCTTGACCTCCCCACATGACTCACCGATCTCTAGCGCTCTCCACATCACACACACAGCGTTCCTTCATGGGACTGTCAAAACAGCTTCTAGGGTAAAATTTTATGATTTGTTGAAAATGCCACCTTCGAATACAGTAGTCGAATAGTACAGCTACATTGCTGAAATGAAGTTCTCTGGGGGGAAAGTAAATAAATAAATAAGCTCCCTACTCTGCTTTTTATTTTGTCTTTTTTCTTTTCTTTTGACTAACTGCGAGTTCATCATAACCGCCACTTAAGAGTGTGTTGATTGCCCCAGCTTCTAAAATGGAATAAGATACAGCGTTTGTGAAGCTGCTGCGGCTGCATACCTGGGCTAAGCCACGCGAGCGCACCTGCCTTTGCTGCAGCCCGATTGCAGCTGTCACACTCTTGCCTCTGTCACGTGTGGATGTTTAGTCACGCTCATGCAGAATGCTTTGATGGTGAACTCTCTCAACTCATCTTCTGTCAATGAGAACGCAGGTTATCATAGGCTTAATGAATCAGATGTTCTAGGATCCAAACAGCGCAGCACTTGTTCTCTAAGGAAAAGTAAACTAACCTAAAATTCTTTGACCATATTTTATTTATTCTTTGACCAAATGTCCACAAAGGACATTTCCACATTTCAAGGATAAATCACCTGATTATCCAGTGGGCCAAGATGTGGTTGACTGAACCTTGCTTGATGAATTTAAACCCAACCTACAGTTCACGTTTAACATTTCGCACTGCTAACGTTTTCATGGATGACTTTTTAAAAAATGTAAGTTGTTCTCTGATTAGGTTCTTTCTTCTTTCTCATGTGACCCTCTTGTATGTGAAACACTTTGAAACAGTTTCCTAATCTTTAAAATATCATCTATTTTTTAAAAACTAACATGACTGAATTCTTGGTTTTAAGAATAAGGGAAAATTCCTGTGCATTGGAACAATTGGATATGGAATTGATGGTTGAGAAATCAGGGATGAGTAGGAATCCTTCTTTTAATATTTCCTCTTTATCACTGGTTTTCAGCAATTTGATTATCGTGTTCCTCGGTGTGCTTTTGTTCATATTTCTTTTGCTTGTGTTTCACTGAGTTTCCTGCACCTGTGGGCTTGCCGTTTTTGTCAAATTTGGAAAATTTTCAGAAATTTTTTTCCAAATATTTTTTCTGTACTCCTCTCTCCCATTCTCAAAATCCAGTCACATGTTTGTCCCACAGGATGCTGATCCTGGATTCTTTTTTCTTTCCAATTTTTTTTTCTCTCTGACTTTATTTTGTATTCATTTCTACTTCTCCATCTTCTAGTTCGCTGATCATTTCCTTTGCAGAGTCAAATCTATTATTAATACAATCCAGAGCATTTTTATTTGAAATATATTTTTGATCTCTTTAAGTTGGGTCTTTTTTATATCCTTCATTTCTCTCTTCATTATATGCATTTTTCTCTGTCTCCTTGAATAAATAAAATATATATTGAACAGCTAAATGAACATCCTTGTCTGTTCATTCTATCATCTGTGTATTTTGGTGTTTGTTTCTATTGATTGATGTTTCTTCTGACTATGGGTTATATTTTCTGGCTTTTTTGCATGCCTTTGTATAGGATGCCAGATGTTATAAATTTTATATTGGTGGGCGTCCAATTTTATATACCTTTAAATATTGTCGGGCATGCAGTAATGTTATTTGCAATCAGTTTTATCCTTTCAAGGTTACATTAAGATTGATAAGGGTGGGTCCAGAGCAACCTTTAGTTTAGGGCTAATCTAGCCCCACTACTAAGGCAATATCCTCCTGGGAGTGCTACCCAATGCCTTGTGTATCAGGAGGTCCTTCCACTCTGCCGGGTGGTAAAATTTTCCCTGGTGGTAACATAGTCCCAGCCCTGTGTGAGACTCAGGAACAGTTCAGCTTACTCCTTTCCTGTGGTTCTTTCTCCAGCTTCTGGCATTTTCCACACATACATCCAGAGGTTGGCTTTCAGTCAAGAGTTGAGGAGATCTTTCTACAGATCTCTAGGGCTCACCCTCTCTTTCAGTGCATCTCTAGTGTTTTGCCCTGAAAATTCTAGTCATCGTGGCTTCCCCCAGCTCCAAATCTATCTTGTCAATCCAGCAGGATGTGCCAGCTCTATCTGGGTGCCTCTCCTGACACTGTAGCCTGAGCAATACTTGGGTCCTCATTGTTCTCCTTATTTCAGGAATTACTGTCCTGAGTTGCCTGTTGTCTAACGTCTGAAAAAATTATGTTACATATATATTGGTCATTTTTTTTATTGTTTAAGGCAGGAGGGTAATTCTGAGCTTTGTCACTCCATCATGACCTGAAGCATAAATCTTACCTACATTCCTCATCTCTCTATTCTCCATGGAGTGGTACTTATGGTCCACAGATTGGCCACTGGGCAAGGATTCTTCCCAGTCAGTGCAAAGCACTTACGTTCAAAGCCCGAGCCCGTGCTGGACCTTAGCTGCTTCTGTGTCTTCTCCCTCACAGGTTTCTGCATGGCCAGCACTCCTCTGTTCTAAATGAAAAGAAAACCCGGTCCTCACCTCTGGGGGCTGCATCCCCTTACAATCTACCTAGTGTCACTCCAGCCTTCTCTCAAAACACGGGTGATTCTTCGAAGGAAAGAAGGCACAAGCACAGGCCAGAGTCAGGTTAGGCTGGCCAATGGTTCTTGGAAGTAGGCAGTGCCAAGGGTAGATTGTCCCTCTGGAAGATGTAAGGGAGAAAGACCTAGGAACAAGATGCTTATGTATATGAAGTGCTTGACATGTTTAAAAGTTAAGATTGGCAAGACACATTCTTTGAACCCGAGGAATTAATACCTGATGTTCAGTAGCAGACATGAATGAAAACACCCAAAGGAATGAACTGAATGCCAAATATCTGGTATAAACAAGTCAAATTGGAGTTTCGAGGAGAGATCAAAGAGGGCTTCCCTGAGGAGGTGTGATCTAAGCTGGGTCTGGAAAGATGAGTAGGTTGACATTGGTGAACAGGTAGCCACCTCAGGTAGGAGTAATGATGTGAGCAAAAGAGCAAGAGTAGGAAATGGTTCTAAGCAGAGAATGACATGACAAGATTAAAGTTTTGAGAAAACTGATATGGTCAAATGGTCTGAGCTGAAACAAATAAGAGAAAGACTGGAAATGGAGACAGCTCCAAGGTTGCTGGAGCAGCCTGTGATGGAGGCAATGAGGCTGTACACCAGCATGGCAGCAGTAGATGTGAGAGGAAGGGAGAGGGGGTGAGGCATCGCCAAATGGGAACCAAGGGATTTGGTAATTAGTGTCAGCCATGGGCTGGGAATGAAGGTTGTCATTAAAAAGTAGGTCCTGAGCTCTTGATTCAGTCAGTCACTCACTCAGCAAAGATTTCCAACACCAACAATATGCCCCAGCACCACGCTGGGCTCCAAGAACAGAGAGCAACGTGAACAGGACATGAGCGATATGAGCTAGTGGAGGGCACTGACCCCTCCAAAGTACTGCTATGCAAGCAACATCCAGGGCGGCGACCTCCCAGCTTCATCGCATGCTGCAACAGTTACAGTACAGCAGGCACCCCAGTATGTGGGGTTTCATTTATAAATTATTCATGTGTACTACTGCACTAATGCATTCTATACATTATCAAATTTTTTTAAATAAAAATTACAAAAGAATGAGATCCAATACGTGTGAATGGAAGTTCTAGTATTTTCTCCAGCATCCCCATGGTTTCTGCACCCTACTTTGGAGACCACTGCTCTAGACCCCTGCAGAGATGGCTTCAATCTCTGTGGTTTTCAGAGGAACAATTACATCTCAGTGTAGCTTTAATGATTCTCATTTTTGTTTTCTGTGTAGGCTGGTCTGTGGTTTACGGGAGATGAAGATATAAAAATTCCAGAAAATCCCCTTGAACCTCTGCCATTCAATAGGCAGGAGCATCTTATAGAGGTAATTCCATAGCATTGATCCATTTCTTGTCTTTTCTCCCACTTGTGTAATTAGTCTTAGACTCCATCCCGACTCCCGGGTCCTTTGCTGTATCCCCCAAGTGCAGAGTTTAATATTCACTATGGCGACAGCATAGGAGAGTCTGGAGGGAAGCAGGGACCAAAATCTTAGACAGGCTTCTCCTGTGTACTCACTATGTGATCCCAGACAATATCCATAAGCTCTCCGGGTTTCACTCTTCTCATCTAGCAAATAAGCTGGTACTGAACACACTTTTCGCTAAATGCCCTTCCAATTGTAAAAGCTTTGGATAAGAACTGACTTTCACCAATATATGTCTTTGTTCGTTTCTCTTTGATTTTGACTAACTTGAGCAACATTCCAAGAGTTTGCCTACTGTATTGCCCACTACCCGTCAGATTATCATTATTATCATCAGAAGTATCATCGTCATCATTATTGTTATCATTAGCTTCTATCCCTGAGGCCACAATAGAATGCAAGTCCTTAAAATCTGAAAACCGTTCTGACTTCAACACATCCAAGCTCAATAAAATATGAGAAAAGTTGAATGGTAGATTCAGACATGAGAGCAAACTTTTTTATCGATTGATCAATTCAGCCCGCCATGGGTTAAAAATTGCAGTGCAGAATTGAACATGACTCCAGTCGTAACCTGAAAGTGAGCAATTCCCTTCCATTGGACGCATATTCTTTGAGCATCTCTCTTAGATGCTAGCAGGAGAGCAGGTGAAAGAAAGGGGTCAGGGAGTTACCAAAAAATGTCCAAGACATGAGGCTGGCAGTTGCACGGGCACTTTTTTGTTTTGGTTGTTGGTTGTTTTATAAACCGGAGGACTGAGCTCAATTCTCCTGTAAAGCTTTGGAAGGTGTCTCTATATGATTCTTTGAACAAATCTGTCAACAATATAAACAGGTTCTTCCTTCCTTGGGAAGAAGCCAGCAGTCTGAATACGATGTCAAGTAACTTCCTTTTCAGCCAGAAGTTTTTAGAAGTGTTTATCAGAGCAGAGCCCTTCCATGGCTCACAGAGCTGCTAAAGGCGGGAGACAGCCTGTGTTGGTCAGTCCCGAGGACTGCGACACAGTGAGGCCGGAAAGGGCCTTGGGATGCCAAGGAAGGGTGTGGCTCCCACCTGCTGCTACCTAAACTGCTGGAAAGTGAACATAGGAAAGGAACAAAGTGGGGGCCAGAGGCAGGACCATAGAGCCTGAGAAAGAAGCGCTCTTACAGGGCAAAGGATGGTTGACAGGTGTGTGTGTGTGTGTGTGTGTGTGTGTGTGTGTGTGTGTGTGTGTG